>NW_011494785.1:10489814-10505255 GCF_000754665.1 Bison bison bison | reverse complement strand
TTATTCTATTAGTTTTTGAAAAATTCATGCCAAAAATGTGTGCCCAAATTACTGGATCTTCTAAGCTTACACACCAAACCGAGTATCGGTGATGGGCAGCAGAATCCATTTGTAGTGAACTTCCGTAAAGATGTCATCGGCTCCTGTAGGATTCGCCTGCTGGACGCTGCATGGCTGTGTAACACTTGGGAAAGACACCTTCCTCCCGGGACTGACACTTAGCCTGCTGGCTACGGACTGGAACGGGAGATGACAGCATGTGCTCGCCCGGGAGATTTAAGGAACATTGCTTTGTATTATTACGACTTAACAAAAAAAAATGCTATTAATGCATTTTTTAGGGTCTGTGTTTGGGTTTAACTCTGTGTTTTTACCACCCGAGAATTCAGTAGAACGACAGTCCGCTGCTTGAATGTGTGCTGAGGCACCCTCGGTTGAGCGTGGAGGCCTTGGAGTCAGGCGTGGCTCTGTCAGTCAGATCTAACCAAAGGCGTCCTGTGCCGTTCTTGCTTTGGGGACCTTAGTTCCTGACTGGGGATTGAACCTGGGTCGCAGCAGTGAACGCGCCGCGTCCTGACCCCTGGGCCCCCTGGGAGTTGCCCCACGTGTGCTCTCTTAAACACATACACCTCACACAGGTACACTTTTAACTTCTGTCCTGGCCAAGTGTCAGTCACTCAGTCATGTCCGGCTCTTTGTGGCCCCATGGGCTTAGCCCACAGGCTCCTCTGTCCAAGGAGTTCTCCAGGCAAGGATACTGGACTGGGTTACCATTTCCTCCTCCAGGGGATCCCTCCTCCAAGGGATCTTCCCGACCCAGGGATTGAACCTGGGTCTCCTGCAATGCAGGCAGATTCTTTACTGTCCTGGCTAAAGCACTGATTAATAGTGTTTTAGGATCTTATCATGTGGAGAAGGCAATGGCACCCCACTCCAGTACTATTGCCTGGAAAATCCCATGGACAGAGGAGCCTCATAGGTTGTAGTCCCTGGGGTTGCTGCGAATCAGACACGACTGAGCGGCTTCGCTTTCACTTCTCACTTTCATGCCCTGGAGAAGGAAATGGCAACCCACTCCAGTGTTCTTGCCTGGAGAATCCCAGGGACGGGGGAGCCTGGTGGGCTGCCGTCTCTGGGGTCGAACAGAGTCGGACACGACTGAAGCGACTCAGCAGCAGCAGCAGCAGCAGCAGCAGGATCTTACCACACTGAAGCTTTCTCCTGACTTGTCTCAATCTTCCAAACATTGAATATGTGGTAGAAAACTTAATAAAACCATCAGAGTTTTAAAAAGTAAAAAAAGAAACAAAAGCAAGCAAACAAACCCACATTTTAAACAGATAATCCTAGAACTCATTTTTTTTATACTAAAAGAATAAAGATTTTTATTAAGCATTGTAAGTTGCATTCAGTAGCCTTCAGATACACCACACTACAACCCATCTACAGTTAGTCAAGCCCAACAGCAGTTCATCCTGCACAATCCATGAGTTAGGGCAAAAATCCCTTCAACTTACAGTAAGATCCTGCTCAGGTCTTGTTGGCAGGGACTGGGGAATTACATCTCATTTCTGATCACTAATGTGTAATGAAGAGCACCAGGAGAATTATATGAAAACGAATAAGAAGTGATTCTGATTTCAAAGTACATTGTTTGGAAACATTACCAAGAACACCAAAATGATATAAATATACCTGCTAGAACCCATTTTCAGAGAAGGCCACGGCACCCCACTCCAGTACTCTCGCCTGGAAAATCCTATGGACGGAGGAGCCTGGTGGGCTGCAGTCCATGGGGTCGTTAGGAGTCGGACACGACTGAGCGACTTCACTTTCACTTTTCACTTCCATGCATTGGAGAAGGAAATGGCAACCCACTCCAGTGTTCTTGCCTGGAGAATCCCAGGGACGGGGGAGCCTGGTGGGCTGCTGTTTATGGGGTTGCACAGAGTCGGACACGACTGAAGCGACTTAGCAGCAGCAGCAGCAGAACTCATTTTTATAATGTAAAGAATATTAAAATTTAAATTCACCTTCCTGTGTTACCTGGATGAGGGCTGCCTGTCAGTTCAGGAGATCAGGGAACCCAGAGCCCCCAGCAGGTTTTGAAAACGGAAGCCCTGCGTGTGGCACAGAGTTGCGTCTGTTCTCACGTGAGCTCGCTTTGGCTGTGCTGCGGCCTAGTGGCTGTGCGGGCTTCTTCTCTGGTTGCCATGAGCGGGAGCTACTCTCCAGTCTTAGGGCTCAGGCTTCTCCCTGTGGGGCTTCTCATCTCGGAGCTCGGATGCCAGGGCACACGGGCTCCAGAAGTGCGTGTCCCCGCCAAAAAGCACAGGCTCGGTGTTTGTGGCGCGGGCTTCATTGTTCCAGGGCCTGTGGGATCTTCCTGGACCAGGGATCGACCCTGTGTCTCCTGCATTGGCAGGTGAATTCTTTACCACTGAACCCACCAGGGAAGCCCTGTATCAATCCTTAATAGCTCAGTTTTCTCAACTTGTAAAATGGGGTGATCAAGTCTTTTCCTCCAAGCTGGTGTGAGTTCTAGAGGAGGTAGCGAGTGCTTGTTGGGTGTTGTTTTCCCTACACTTTCCTCCCTTGAGGCAGAGACTGTGAGTCAGTTGCTTCTGAGCCCCCACGATACCCCCGCACTTTAGCCAGAGCCTCAGGACACGAGGTCTCTGTGTCTGACACTGCCTCGTGCTCCACTAAAGCAAAGCTATTTCCCGGTTATAAAGTGTCACAAGGATTTTGTAGGCTCACAGACCCACAAAGGAGAGACTCGTATAGTTATATCTGGTTTTCAGATACGTGCCTGTCTGTCCCGGGAATATTTATGTGTTGGTCTGAATCTGCCTAATTAAGACTGGGGAACGATTTCTGAAAGGTGCAGCAAAGGTGTTACTAAGAGTCTGCTCATCCATCCATTTATTTGTTCCACAGATTGTATTGAGCATGACTCTTCAGAGATGAAGTCCAGGAAAGCCTCACCCTGTCTCTCAGAGCTGCAGACTTCAAGGGGCAGGAATTGATAGGCAGCCCTTATCTAGGTGACAGGAAGATGATTAAATTGTAAATGTTGTTTATAATATTAAGAAAATCAGTCCTAGGATCATCTGTAACAATTTTCTTATGCATTTAAAACTCTGATGATATCATTCAGTTTTCCAGAGCATATTCTGTGTTTGAAAGATTGATAGAAGTCAGAAGAGAGCTTCACTGCAATGGTAGTCCTAAAATGCTATTACTTAGGTGTTTTAGCCAGTATGGAATTAAAAGGTGTAACTGTAAAGCAGGGGTCTCCAGTCTCCAGATCTAATGCCTGACGATTTGAGGTGGAGCTGATGCGTCAGTAATAGAAATAAAGTACACATGGATGTGCTGTGCTTGAATCATCGAGAGCGTCCCTCCGCCTTCCCTGGTCCACGGAAGAAGAGCTGTCTTCCGTGAAACCGGCCGCTGGTGCAGACAGGCTGGGCACTGCTGGCCTAGGCTGTGTGTATATTTAGGAACAGCACAGCTAATAACTCTGGTTAGATCTGACTGAGTCAGATCTTTGAGTTTTTGAGATACAGAATCATGGAAGCAGATGTTGGCAGAGACTAAAAATCATTTACACCATCGCTAAGAAAATGGAGGCTGCAGGAACTTCATGGCTTACCCAAGGTTACACAGACCTGGGTCAAGTTCGGGTCTCCTGGCTCCCGATTCAATGCCAAAGCGTTATTTTTCTATCCCCACGTCTACAAGACGAGCCATTTTGGGTGTAAATAAAAGCAAGTGCATGCTTGTTCAGCCTCAGTAAACTTCCATGCTAAACAGGGAGTGCCGTTTCTGCCCGGTCTATCAGAATGAAAACCTGTAGAGCGTGGCAGGCAGTTGATGAAGTTGCCCCGTGTCCGTTTTCGAGCCGAGCAGGGGTCGGGAGCCCAGCCCAGGCGCGTCACTCGCAGCCCCCAGCCGGAGCAGGTCGGTGCCTGGAAGCCTGCGCCCGAGACGGCAGCGTTTCCGTCCACCGACCGCCCTGCCGCCTCTTGCTTCCTGCGGGATGAATGGCGTTCTGCAGGTGTGTTAGCGATTCCTGAGTTTGTTCCCCGCTCAGGATGACCTCATTGTTTTCTGCTTCTTTTCCATAATTATACAGTAACAGGAAAATAAACCGGCTCTGCGTTGAGCCCACAGCAGAAATCTTGTGCTCTTTATGTAAGTTTGATTTATAGATGTGTACCGCGGAGCGGAGTGACTATGAAACATTCATCTTCCCATCGCTGGTTGCCATGGAAGCCGAGTACACAGAGCGGTGTCACTCCAGTCCTGGGGACGCCTGCAGTGGTTTATCCCTTTGTTGTTCTCGTCTCTTAAGCAACTGCCTAGTATTCTTTCATCATGACAATTAATCATGCACACAGGTTTTTTATCTTTCATCTCAAACAGAAAGCACAAAAAAATGTATGACAAAATTTGGGAGAATTTAAATATTCTTGCTTCTTTAAATATGCATTTGTGGTTTTTTTCCCCCTTCAGTCCCACTGGAAAAATAGGTCATATTGGGGGGAAAAAAAGCACATATTAATGTACAGAAATCTCAATAAAGACAACAATACAGAAATTTAAGGAGAAGGCATTGCCATGCTAAGGAAATCTTAAGGAACTTCAGATTCCCAGGTCTCCCAGTGTTTGGAGCTAAGTCTGGATTTGGGTAATGCTAACCCCCCAAGACCACTGAGCTACACTTTATCAATTCTCCTCTTGGTTTGTTTTGCTCGTTTCCTTAGAGGTCTGAGCAGCCTACAGATTTGCTGGAGAGATACAGTAGACAGTAAAGACTGCACGCGTGCTCAGTCGTGTCTGACTCTGCGACTCCATAGCCTGCAGCACACTAGGCTCCTCTAGCCTTCACTCTCTCCCTAAGTTTGCTCAAATTCACATCCATCCAGTCAGTAATGCCATCCAGCCATCTCATCCTCTGTCGTCCCCTTCTCCTCCTGCCTTCATTCTTTCCAGGGATCAGGGTCTTTCCCAGTGAGTCTGCTCTTTGCATCAGGTGGCCAAAGTATTGGAGCTTCAGCTTCAGCCTTAGTCTTCCTCATTTTAAAAAAGTTTTTGTTTATTTTTGGTTGCGCTGGGTCTTCGTTGCTGCACGCAGGCTTCCTCTAGTCGTGGTGAGCAGGGGCTGCTCTTTAGCTGTGGTCGAGGACTCCTTCTTCTGGTGGCTTCTCTTGGGGAACATGGACTCGAGAGCGTGCCGACTTCAGAGGTTGCGGTACACAGGCTTGGTTGCTCCGTGGCACGCAGAATCCTCCTGGACCAGGGATCGAACCTGCGTCCCCTGCATTGGCAGGCAAGTTCTTAGCTACCGGACCACCAGGAAAACCCCCTCAGTTTATTTTTATTGTTGTATTTTTTTAAAAACTATTTTACCCCAGTTTAACCTAGCAGAGTTCAAAGTACACACCTCCCCACTGTTAATAAGTGTTTGCTGATTATCCACCTCCTTTCACTGGGTTTCTAACAGGTCTGTTGGTTAGAAGAGCTTGTCCTGAAATAACTGTCTGGATCTAAATCCCTGCTCCATTCCTGGTTGGCTGTGAGGTCTCTGAAAAGTATCTTAACTTGCCTTGGCTCTCTTATCTGTAGAGTGAGCAGCTATAAAATTAAGATAATAATGGCTTGTTGGAGGCTTAAAGGGGCTGATTCATGCAGAGGACCTAGTTCTGTGCCTGCCGGGGATCAGCACTCGGGCGGGGGTGACTGGAGTGGTGGCGATGGTTATCACTGAGAGGATTACCGAGCCGCTGTCAGACTGTGGCTTTTGTAGGGAGCCATGGCAGCACCAAGCCTAGGGCTCCGTCCCCAGCATCCACGTTCACAAGTAGTTGCCAGCGCTTTGTTTGACTTGGGCTCCAGGGACTGGATTCCTCGTAACACTCTGGATCCTAGCACGGTGGCCTAGAGGTATTTACGCTGGCCTTTTTATCTGCGAGTGGAGAAGAGAAGGCCGTCGCAGGTGTCGCCAGTTTCCCGTCTATGACGAGGTCTTGTTTCTCGTACCTGGCTGTATATAGGGTCTACGGGAGGCGTGGGGAGGGAGTGGGCTGCCTCTTTGCATCTTGCTAGGGGAGGGTTCTACAAGGAGATCAAACCAGTCAATCCTCATGGAAATCAACCCTGAATATCCCTTGGAAAGACTGATGCTGAAGCTGAAGCTCCAATATTTTGGCCTCCTGATGTGAAGAGATGAGTCATTGGAAAAGACCCTGATGCTGGGAAAGATTGAAGGCAGGAGGAGAAGAGGGCAACAGAGGATGAAATGGTTGGATGGCGTCACTGACTCAATGGACATTAATTTGAGCAAACTCCAGGAGATAGTGGAGGACAGGGGAGCCTAGCGTGCTGCAGTCCACGGAGTTGCAAAGAGCTGGATACGACTTTAGCGACTGAACGAACAAGGGGAAGCGTCTAGCATTTGTCCGCAGAGCCCGGAATCACGACTGACCAGCTCCCTGTCCACCCCTCGCTCCCGGTGTCACTCAGATGTGGCTCCACCTTCCTCCTGTCTTTCTGGAATTGAAGTTTTCCAAACTGGTAGCAGAAGCATTCTTTGTTGAAATTCCCTCCCCTTGGCAGTCCTCCAGGGCACACGGCAATGCCTATTTATTTGATTTAGCTTTTGTTTGCTTAGCCTTGTATTTCGTCTGTTTTGCTTTGTGAGGTTCTTTCTCCCCTCCCCAAATTTTCATGTTTAAATTCTTTGGACTTCATTTCTATTTATTTTACTAGCTGGCTTCATAGTATTGCTCCAAGTTGTTTGCTTTAAGCTATCACAAAATGAACAGCCTTAGATTAATCTATCTTTCCCCCGCCGAGCCTGCTCCGGCAAGAGAACTAGGTGCGCTTCTGTTAATGATTTAAACACAATGGCCTGTGTGGTTTCCCCTTTGTCACGGGCAGATGTTACAGCACGGAGTCCCCAGTCCTCTCCACTTACCTCTCTGTTTTACCCTGCATGTTTATCGGCAGGCTCATGTCAGTTCCAGAGAGCCAGCAGTTTGACTTCTCGGAATCCTGTGTTTTTCTCCCCTCACCGTCCTCCTTCCTTCTTTTCCTCCTGTAATGAAAACTCTAGAGGCGGCTCTCACGTCTTCCACGAGAAGCTCTCAAAACCCGAAGTGACGAGGGCACTCAGGAGACCCCTGTGTTCTGCAGCTGCGTTGGGCACGCTGTATACAGCTTTCCAGGCAGTGACTGAAACGGAGACCCTCTCTAGATTCTCGGTAACGTTTCCAAGTCCTCCTGAGGCCCCTTCCTGACCGCGCGGTCCTCACGTCACGCTTACTGAGCGCCGTGCGCTCCCGTCTCCTCTCCGCGCCCTGCTCGCTGGAGTAGGTGGCTCTGCCGTGCCCTCCTCTGTCCTCGGAATTCTACCTTTCTTTGACTTGGAAACAAATGTTCGTCTGCCTTGCAGACGCTGGGGATGTGTAAAAGCAGAGAAGACTGACACCGCCCTGCCTTCTAGGAGCTTAGCGCCTAGCTGGGGAGGTGGGTGGTTAGAATCCAAGATGGTCAGTCCTGAAAGATGACTGCAGAGCACTGTGGGAGTGTCCGGGAAGGCTGCTGGATGCAGACCGGAAACGGAAAGCAAGGCTGACTGCAGAGGAAGTGATGGCCGACGGGAGGCTGCTGGATGCAGACCGGAAACGGAAAGCAAGGCCGACTCCAGAGGAAGTGATGGCCGACGGGAGACCTGAAAGGTGGAAATATAGCCAGGCAGGGATAGAGTGTGTTCTAAGCTGAGGGTATCCGCCGAGCTGAGTAGGAGAGCGTGGTCCTCTGAAAACCGGAATCGTCAGCTGTCCTTGTGTGCCTGGCTGGGTGGGGCCGGAAGGATAAATGGAGAGTGATGAGACCAGAGACACGAGCAGGACCAGGTCATGAAGGGCCGTGTGAGGTGCTGAGGAGTTTGAAGTTGACCCTGAGGATGATGGGAAGGCGTTGAAGTGTTTTGAGTAGAGAAGCAACAGGATCAGGTGTGTGGTTTACCGCTGTCTTCCGCTGCACGATGAAGAAGGGAGTAAGATGCGGCAACAGTAGCCTCTGTCTGGATTGGTCCTGGTGCCGCTCCCCCCGTGCAGACGCGCCTCCTGAACCCCACAGTGTGTGTCCAGCTCCGCACACCCAGCTTCTCATGTTTTCCTGATTAGCACCGAGGCTTGTCCTGAGCTCCAGCTTCCCTTTTGTAGCTTCCTGTCTTGACGGCCAGGACTCCAGCTCCTGGCCAATTCTTGATCTACGGTAACCGTGTCATGCTGGGCACCTCCATGCTGCCATTGCTCAGAGAGTCCACTGCTTTGCTACCAACTTGGATCTCCTGGAGTTTGGGGATCTAGCCTGAGTTCCCGGGGTTCCTTTGACCCCTGAAATTCATCTTTGCATTATTGCACCTTCCTGCCCAGCCCAACCAGACCAGATTGGGCGTGCCCCCAAAGAATCCTCCTAGCCCTTTGTCCCACAAGTGGTTGAGTAACCCACATCCTCCACGACGATCCCCTTCCACCCCCGTATAGGGCAATAAACGTGGCGAGGTGGGCTGAAGTCAGATGAGCTGAACTCAACAGGAGACTTTGGGCAAGTTGTCCAGTGTCTCCGTGCCTGTTTCCTTATAGTTGTTAAGAGAACCGATGTTGCAGAGCTGTTTGAGGGATAGAATGAGCAGCTGCATGTACAATAGGCTTCTTGTCCCATCGTGGCGCTCACCGTTTATTAATCTAGACTGTCTGAGGGAAAGAAGCAGAAGAACATAAAGGGACTTTGACTTGGGGATAATTTGCCACAGACAAATAGGTATTCATCTTCAAAGTGCCCCGCCTCTTCACAGCGGGTAATCAAGAGATGACAGTAATAATGCTATGCCCTGCCCAGTCTGGGTAGTGACCATCCTGGCTACATTCCAAACCTGAGGTTTTATTCTGTGTTGATTTTGTTCCAGAAATTCTCTGAGTTTTCATGAAATTAAATTAGCTGTGCATCTCATAAATTATGCTTTATTCCAAAGGACAGTTATGATGTTGGCCTCAGCTTAATAGTTTGGGCCTCTTGGGACCCGCCTTTCCTTTGTAATAGAAGAGATAATAACAGCTATCAGTTGATAAGGCAGGAGAAGACAGCTCTGCCGATGTATTAGTTCACTCCACAAATATCAATACTTGCTGGGTGCCACGTGGGAGGCACTGAGGAGGGTACCTTTGAGGCTACAGGAGCAAGTCAGATGGGGACCGTCTTTTAGAGACTGACTGTAAGATGAAGTAGGAAACGATGCCTGCTGTAGAAGAATAATTCCAGCCAGGGTCATCCAGGCATTCAGAAGCTGAGGTAGGGTTTGAATACTTCCCAGAAGGAAGGGCACCCCGCAGCTAGCAGCAAGGGCAGAGGGGCGTGGCAGGGCTGGCACGGGACGCCACGCAGCCCTGGGGGTGACTGCTTGCCACCTCAGGCCCCACCCGCGGCGCTCTGCCTGTCTCGACAGTGGTCCTCCCCAGCCTGTGACACAGCTACTGTTACCGCCCCCATTTTACAGATGAGACCAAGGCACAGCATGGCCAAGTCACGTGGGTCAGATCGAAGTAGCTGATAGAGTTTGGGCTTGACCCAGACAGTCTGGCTCCAGGCTGGAAACACAGGGAGGCATCCCCATCTTGCAAGAAAGACCGCCCCATCCCTTCTAGACCGCTCCCCAAGTGCACCCTTGAAAGGGATTTTGAATCTCTTCATCAGTCGGCTCTACTACAATTTATGGATTTCAAAGGAATCATTTTATTTAAGGGCCTTTTGCGGTTCAATTTCAATAGAATAAAGATCTAGACAACACATAAATTTTCAGTCAAAAACAGAGCTCTGTAATCTACGGCTGTAACCCTTTCCATGAACCTATACAAGCTAACTGGTACACCCTTTTTGTGAAATTCCCTGATTTCTGACATTTAGTCATAAAATCTTTTGATAAAAAATATAAAAACCTCATACTGCAATACTATAAAATGTGGCTGCATTAATAGCAAAAAAAAAAAAAACCAAAACCCTCTGTATTTTAGACTGTTATGAATTGTTTAAGCATCATAATGAGAAACATTTATGGCTTAAATAATTGAAGTGCGTGTTTCTCAGAATCCCTCTACTCATCTCAACCTTTTGTTAGACCTTCAGACAAATCGTGAGGCTGACTGGCTTGAGTTTCTCCGCAACTCTTTCTCCTCCATCACAGGGTGATGGGACTCGCACAGGGCTGTCGGCTAGCTGTTCAGGCTCCGCTCTCACGTTACGGGGAATTGACTGAGGCAAGTCTGTTAACCTTCCTGGACCTCAGTTTCTTTCCTAGCTTTAGATACCTTCATTCTCTGTTTCTGTACCTTTCGTTTAATTACTCTTTAAAGACAGTTTCCATGAATGGCACAGTGAGGTCATCGCCACAGTGAACAAAAGGACAAACAGATAGTCTGGTCATCAGGGTCATCAGTCACCATCAATTTCATCATCAGTTTCATCCAGCAATATTTAACAAACGTTTACTAAGCTCTTACTGTGTGCAGGGTAAATGTTTGTGTTTCACTCTCCAGCGTTACTAATAACGACAGTGTTAAATTCTCAGATTTACTTGGAATTTACCTTCTCTCAGTTTCCCCACTGCTAATGTATCCTTCATGGCTACATCATTACTACAGAATCTTACTCTCTTTAATCTTATTTTCTTATACCCCCAACAAACAAAGCAAAGACAAAAACGTTCATCTCAACAGGATCTTTAGTATGTTGCAAATTATTATTAGACCATATACAATACTTTTCTTTCAATTTTTTTCAGTGTAAAGAAGCCCCCTTGTCAACCTGCTGCTTCTTAGGGAAACCCATAGCCATCAAAATATTCACATCTAATCCAGATGGATCAGCTGACATACTAGGTTTAATGGTTTGTAGTGGTGAATTTGTCATAGATTTGAAGACCTCTCCAGGTTGTAAATTGCCCAGACTCAGATGCTCTGGAAATTTTACAAGGACTGCAATTAGAATAGAAGTGTTTTGGCTTATCTCAGTTGTATTGGGGAAAAAAAAAAAATCCTGATGAGAGGGGTATCAGATAGTCATAAGTTCACGTAACAACAAAGATTTATTGGGCAGTTTGTCACATATGAGATGGACACTAACAGTGGCCAAAATATGTTACTTTTCCAGTGCTTTAGTGGGCGCTGGCATCGCCGCGATTCCACGCAATCCTCACAGTAACTTAGTGAGTCACGTGTTATCGTTGCTCCCGTTTTACAGATGAGAAAACTGAGCTTAGAGAGTCTCAAAGTTGCGCAGTTAACACGCAGCTGAACATGATTCGGGTTGCTTATGTCGCCTTCAGTTCATCGTGTTCAAATCGAACATCTTTATCCTTGTCCTCAAGTCAGCTCTTTCTTACTATTCCTGTCAGTGATACCACAGTTTCTTCAGATTCACCCTCACAGTCACTGATTTTTCCTTTTTTGTCCTTGTTGTAAATCCATTCGGTCCCCAAGTCCTTTTGCTAGTTCAGTGTCCGTCAGCCCTCTTCCCGTCACCCTGCCCAGGGCTCTAGGACTCACATCTAAAGTGTAGAGGCTGAAGGCCCATTTTTTCCTTTTTTTAATTGAAGTGTAGTTGATTTGCAATATTATATAAGTTTCAGGTATATACAGCAGAGTGACTCTGTATTTTTGCAGAGTATACTCCATTATAAGTTGCTACAAGATGATTTCTCTGGTTCCCTGTGCTCTGCGAGGTCTCCTTGCTGCTTACCTGTTTTATGCATAGTGGTTCATATGTATCCCTCCCAGACTGCTCGCCTGTCCCTCTCCTCCCCCCGCTTCCCTGTGGGAACACGTCCTCTGTGTCTGAGGCTGTTTCTGTTTTGCATATGTGTGCATTGGTGTGATTGTTTGGTTCCACATAGAAGTGATACCCTGCAGCGTGTCTTCCTCTGACTTACTTCACTCAGCCTAAGGTTCTCTAGGTCCATTTGCGTTTCTTTGTGTGTGCGACTGAGTAATATTCCATTGTGTGTGTGTGTGTGTGTGTGTATACACACCACATCTTCTTTGTCCATTCATCTGTTGATAGGCAGTTTGCTTCCATGCCTTGGCTATTACAAACAGCGCTGCTGTGAACATCAGGGCATGTGTGGCTTTTCAGATTGTTGTCTTCATTTTTTCCAGATGTATGCCCCTGAGTGGTGATTTGTAGTTCCGTGAGGGCCCTCCTCCCTGCTCTCCGTGGGGGCTGCCCAGGTCGCTTTCCTGCCAGCCGTGTGCCAGGCCCCTCTTTGCTCTCCCCTCCAGCACTGGGAGGCCAGGCTCTAACTCAGTCTTCAGGTCAGCTGGCTACCCCCTGCCCCTGCTCTCCTGCTCTTACCTCCTTTATGATGAACTCGTTACCTGAACCCATCATGCTGCTCTCCCCTGGGTGTGCAGGGTCGCTCCTTTCTGGGGTGCCCCCTCCCTGCTCTTCGAGCCTGGCTCCTCCCTCAGGATGAGATCGGGCCCCCGCCTCTGCCCCGTGTCCTGGTCAGTCCGCTCCACAGTGACTGGGCCCTTTCCCCCGCGCCTCCAGGCCTCTCAGTTGCCTGCCTCTCGCGTGGTCTGCTTACATTGCCCTCCCTGTGTGTGATCTGCCTCTCACTGGTGCTTCGGGATGGAGACCAGACCCCACCCGCCCCGCACCTCGCACAACCGTCTGAGTCTCATGTCCTGTGTGCACGCATGAGGATGGTAATTTCTGTAGTCATGATAGTCAACCTCTCACATCAGACTCAGGGAGTTAGCAGATCGCTCAGGGATCCACCGAAACCACATTACTCAGAAACCCACCTCCCTGGAAACTGACCACACGCATTCACAGATCGAAGTCAGTCGTTTGCATGGATGGCCACAGCCACAATCCTCTCCCCACCACTGTTGGCTCTGGCCTTTGCAAAGCACCTTGGCTCTGTGGCCATCTGGAAGTTTATTTCTGTCTCTTTGAATTTCAGCTGACCTTCTGACTTTGACCAAAGAACAAAGCAAAAAGTAGCAAGTCATCAAACTTGCGTGTGACCTTGAAAACTCTCCCACCCCACAAAGGATTCTACTGGGAACCATACCTTTCGCCCCATTAGCCCCTGAGTTTTCGTCCTGTTGCTGTCCACTCGCTAGGTTTGTCCGACTCTTTGCAACTCCATGGACTGCAGCACGCCAGGCTTCCCTGTCCTTCACTATCTCCCGGAGCTTACTCAAACTCATGCCCACTGAGTCAGTAATGCCATCCAACCATCGTCTCTGAGTTTTTGTCTTACTGTGTACAAATAGGAGATGTGGTTTGAGATGCTTCTTTTTAAAAAATTTTATTATTTGTTTTTTAATTTGGGTATGGTTGCTCTATAATGTTGTGTTAGTTTCTGCTCTACAGCGAAGTGAATCAGCTCTCCGTATACACATATCCCCTCTCTTTGGGTTCCCTTCCATTTAGGTCACCACGGGGTACTAGCAGAGTCCCTGTGCTGTCCCGCAGGGTCTCATTAGTTACCTGTTTTACATGTAAGATACTTCTTTACCCGCAGTCTTGCTGCATCTTAAAGTTCTACACATCAATAGAAAGGGTCTTAAAAGCAGATAATAACTTGGATGATTGGCCAGCCTCTGATACCATGGTTCTGTTTTGTCTCTCCTAATTTCCTGAATGTAATCCTGGAGTCTCCTCTTGCCTTCTCTCCTACCCATTGTATGGAAACAAGCCCTGTATCTGCCAAACAGCAAATCAGCTTCTCCCTCACAGTATATATTTCACTTCTGTGCTACTGCTGTATCCCAATAACATTTTCTTTCATGGAAAATGACCATTGCTTCCAGGAGTATATGACTTTTTCCCCAAATGCATGATATTTTTAAAAAATGAAACTTCATTTCAGATAAAATGATCTTCAGTTTTATAAAATGGAATTTATTTTTATGGTGCTATGGCTGTTCATCATTTTAAAACCTATTAGTGGTAACAGGTCAGCTTGAAAAATGAGGAGTTTTAACTTCAGCTTGGAATACCTCGTGATAGATTCCAAAACTGTGCCAGTAAAACTGTGTTTGAATGATTCTTGAATTTATTTTTTAGGGGATAGCTTTTTCCTTTAAGTGTGTATTCGGTCAAGCACAGTTACTCAGATTCTAGTCGACACGTAAGACAGCCGGATTTACTTCTAACACAGATATATCGTTCTTGGGGCTTTTACTCCAAATAATGACCTAAAGTGTTGTGTCTCCTTTTCCTGGCTGAGAGAAGGAGTTGTGTCTTATAAGCATTTTATTCCATACTGTGTTCATATTGCCTTTCACCTCTTACTGATTTTCAGACTCCAAGAATACCTGCTCCATACTGAGATAGTTCATATCATTGCTAGAAAAGTACAAGGCAATTTGGATAGAAAATAATGTCGATAGCTATAGTAACAGAATACAACTAAATCAGTGCTGACCGTAAAAACAGTGGAAGGATTTGCTTTTGGTTTTTGATGGACCGGACCAGTGTGATTAAAAATATGTGAAATGGTAGCCCTCACGTTGCAGTGGGATCCCTTTCTAATCTTCATCCCAAACACTCCCTTGTTTGCGACCCTCCCCCACTTTTAAGTAAACTCAATAGTCAGGACTTTGAATTTGGTAAACTAGGGAATACGTTTGTTACATTCTTTGAGAACCCCTTTCAGCAGTGGCCACAGGACTGGAAAAGGTCAGTTTTCATTCCAATCCCAAAGAAAGACAATGCCAAAGAATGCTCAAACTACCACACAATTGCACTCATCTCACACACTAGTAAAGTAATGCTCAAAATTCTCCAAGCCAGGCTTCAGCAACATGTGAACCGTGAACTTCCTGATGTTCAAGCTGGTTTTAGAAAAGGCAGAGGAACCAGAGATCAAATTGCCAACATCCACTGGATCATGGAAAAAGCAAGGGAGTTCCAGAAAAACATCTATTTCTGCTTTATTGACTATACCAAAGCCTTTGACTGTGTGGATCACAAGAAACTGTAGAAAATTCTGAAAGAGATGGGAATACCAGACCACCTGATCTGCCTCTTGAGAAATTTGTATGCAGGTCAGGAAGCAACAGTTAGAACTGGACATGGAACAACAGACTGGTTCCAAATAGGAAAAGGAGTTCGTCGAGGCTGTATATTGTCACCCTGTTTATTTAACTTATATGCAGAGTACATCATGAGAAATGCTGGACTGGAAGAAACACAAGCTGGAATCAAGATTGCCGGGAGAAATATCAATAAACTCAGATATGCAGATGACACCACCCTTATGGCAGAAAGTGAAGAGGAACTCAAAAGCCTCTTGATGAAAGTGAAAGTGGAGAGTGAAAAAGTTGGCTTAAAGCTCAACATTCAGAAAACGAAGAT
>NW_011494785.1:10489417-10489714 GCF_000754665.1 Bison bison bison | reverse complement strand
GAAACAGTGGAAACAGTGTCAGACTTTATTTTTCTGGGCTCCAAAATCGCTGCAGATGGTGACTGCAGCCATGAAAGTAAAAGACGCTTACTCCTGGGAAGCAAAGTTATGACCAACCTAGATAGCATATTCAAAAGCAGAGACATTACTTTGCCAACAAAGGTTCATCTAGTCAAGGCTATGGTTTTTCCTGTGGTCATGTATGGATGTGAGAGTTGAACTGTGAAGAAGGCTGAGCACTGAAGAATTGATGCTTTTGAACTGTGGTGTTGGAGAAGACTCTTGAGAGTCCCTTGG
>NW_011494785.1:10469376-10489117 GCF_000754665.1 Bison bison bison | reverse complement strand
GAAGGAGATCAGCCCTGGGATTTCTTTGGAAGGAATGATGCTAAAGCTGAAACTCCAGTACTTTGGCCATCTCATACGAAGAGTTGACTCATTGGAAAAGACTCTGATGCTGGGAGGGATTGGGGGCAGGAGGAGAAGGGGACGACAGAGGATGAGATGCTGGATGGCATCACCGACTCGATGGACATGAGTCTGGGTGAACTCCGGGAGTTGGTGATGGACAGGGAGGCCTGGCGTGCTGCGATTCATGGGGTCGCAGAGTCGGACACGACTGAGCGACTGATATGATCTGATCTCACATTGAGGGGTTTTGTAGGCATTGAGCAGGCACACTCTCATTAACTCATCCTTCAAAGGGTTCCTGAGCACCTGCTGTGTCCCTGATGCCTTTCTGGGTCCCAGGGCCAGAGCTGTGAGCAAAGCAGGGAAGTCCCTGCCCTCCAGGAGTTCACGGGTCCGTTGTAAGCAGGCAGACTAACTGCGGAAACAAGCGAGCTCCCTTCAGGCACCACGGGGAAAGTGAAAGCGAGGCAAGAAAAGAACGCCCTTCAGGCACCACAGGGAAAGTGAAAGCGAGGCAAGAAAAGAACACCTCACTGACAGCGGGACCGGAGGGTGAGGGGAGGCCTCAGGGGGCTCACATCGGAATAAGACCTAAATGACGAAGAAAAGCTGGCTGTTGTCTGGGAGAAGACCACCCTGCAAGAGGAAAGCAGTCACAAAGGCCCTGGTGGGGCTCAGCTTGGCAGGATTGAGAAATTACAAGCAGCCCGGAGTGGCAGGGCTGCAGTGAAATTTGAAAGGTATTTTTGTTTAATTAATTTTTGTTGGCGTATAGTTGCATTTACAGCAAAGTGAACCGGCTACACGTACAGGTGTCCCTCTGCTTTGGATTTCCTTCCACGTGGGTCACTACAGAGCCTCGGGCAGAGTTCCCTGAGCTGTACAGCCGTTCCCGTTAGTTACCTCCTGTGTGTTCCGTGCGTATGTATCGGTCCCAGTCGCCCAGGTCACTCCGCCCACGGCCTTTCCCCTGTCCTTACACTGGTTCTCTCTGTCTCCACGTGCTACCTGCTTATGTTTCTGTATATTGTAAACAGGGAGACCACAGGTTAGAGAAGACGCTGGAGTCCTCAGGACACTTGGGTTTCTGAGCATTCCCTGATGTGAAGTCGTCGTGCTTGTGTGGTGTAGAATCCCTTCCTGGATCCTCACCGCCTTCCTGTGTTTCTTTTAATTATCAGGTAACTACAGTTCGGCAGGTACTTTCTGAATCCGTGCTGGGCACGAGAACCTGATGAGTCTACTGGGCAGTTACAGACGGGTGCAGCAGAAAGTGTGGCCAGCTTTCACTGGAAAGCAGCTGCCTGCATGGTATCTGTTACTTCCATCGCTGATCACCTACCTCTTATTTACTTTGCAACATCTTATTTATCCCTAGGTTACAAATCGTAGCATGCAGTAAGGACTGAATACCTCGTCTAAATGTCAGTCATTTGTAATGTTAGCATCTTCTTCATTAGTTCCTCTTCATTGCAGACACAAGACAAGAAAAAATGATTTTGAGGCCAGCTTGTGCATCAGGCCAAAAAGAGTTTATCATTTGAATACCTCTTTTCTGGAGGAAGGAAGTCGTTAATAATTAACAGCTTAATAAAATATATGAAAGTTTTAAAAAAGAAGATACATTCTCTTCAGTGAAGTAGCACAGGTTTGCAGACTCTGTTCTGTTATTATGGTGGTGATTCAGGGCGTCTCGTTTAGCCAAGGGAATCAGGAAATAATACAGATTATCTCCTTTCTGTGCAGCTTCAGACCATATGCAGTCATAATATACTGACTGAAAATTTCCACTGAATTTAACATCCTAGTGATTTATGAGACACTGAAATGCATTGCTTGGAGTAGTTATTGACTCTTCCTTCAGAGATAATAAAAAGATTTTGTTACTTTTTCTTTTTTTAAAGATGATAGTTTAGGTTTCATTCCGGCAAAAGTAAAGTTCTAGAGAGCTTTCCGTGGTTTGCTGCTAGTAATTCCACTCCTTGGAGCCTTGCCTCGCTTTATCCTTTCTGACTCTCACTGATTCTGTGGTTTAATAGATTTTCCTCCTGTTTAAAGTAACACTTTAGAAGCCAGCGCTCTGTTTGGTATCCATCCCCAGAAGGGCAATGCTTCTCCCCACTGGCTTGGTCCCAGGGGGTCTGGGGAAGCGCTGGCCCGTCCCGCTGGCTTGGTCCCCGGGGGTCTGGGGAAGCGCTGGCCCGCCTGAGGGACAGGGCAGGCGCCTTCAGGCAGTTCTCGTAGCTTCTCTGGCTCCTCTGCTTGTTCTCCTGTCAAAGTCTCTGGGGTGTAAGTGTGCACACGCACACGAGTGTGTGTGTGTATTTGAAATACTTGAGGCTGAAGACAAGATCTCTATATACTTTCCTCCCAAACTGAGAAACGAACCATTCCATTCCAAACATGGTCGAGAAGCCCCTTGGTTAACCCTGCCTGGCTGCATTTCCCCTCCTCTGCCCCAGTGATAATCACTGTTCCTGAATTTTCTAAATCATTCATGTGTGTCTTTATATTTTATGATACAGATTTATGTATTTTAAATAATACATAGCATTATTTTTTTTAATGTCTCAGGCTGACATAAATGCAAATTGCCTTTTCTCTTACTATATTTTAAAGACTCATCCCCCTTGATAGCTTTCACATATTTTTTCTCAGTGTGTAGTATTCTGCTGAAGCCTGAGAAGGCAGAATAACCGGAACTCTTTTGCCATCTAGAAGAAATTGGGAAATAGATGCAAGTGATGCAGGGCAGTAAATACATATATCAGCTCTGCGTTTGTGAGACAGCTCTGTGCGAGGCATTGGCTTGCTGGAATGCAGCCAGAATTAAATATGTTCACCCTTCTAATCACAGGCTGTGCAGTTAGCCTGGCACCCCCATGGCACTCCGGAGCAGAGTACTATGTACATGCCCCCCGTCCCGCAGTCAGGAGGTTCTTACAGAGAGAAGAAGGGGAGCACCAACTAGATAAGTCATCTCTCCAGGAGCGACGAGTGAGGAGGTGAAGAGAGCCTGGGAGCGTTACTCCAGACGAGGCCCCTCAGCGTGGAAGTAGATAGGGAAAAGAAACTTTTCCCCCAGAGCACTTTTTTTCTATTGTGTAAGTGTCCCGTAATTTATGGGTCCGTTCTCCTGTTGACTGACTGATCTGCCGTTGTCACGGATGCGCTGCCATGGATGTTCCTGCGGGTGTCTTCTTGTCCACACGCGGGGGCGGTCGTTATTGCACACGTACATGGGAACGAAACGGCCGGGCCACAGGCGTGCGGATCTGCAGCCTGACTCGCTCCCTGAGCGGCGTCTCACGTTCCCGGTCGCCAGCGCGTCAGAATTCCTTTCTATCCACAGCCTCATCAACGCTTGCCGCCCAACTCTTTAGTTTTGGCCAGGCTGACGAGTGTGCACGGGCATTTCTCACCCTGTAGTTTCCCCGATTGCAGTCAAGTTCAGCGCCGTGTCTGCCAGCCTGTTCGGTAGTTGCCTGTTTATGTTGTCGGGCCACATGGGAGTACTGAGTTGTCTCTTTTAATCTGTAGGGGTTCTTTATATGTTCTTAGTACTGATCCTTTCTCATTTAAGTACAAAAAGTCTTTACCTATTTGAGGCTTGACTTTACATTTTTTTTTAATAGGGTGTCTTTTGACGTCTATCTGGAATATCAAAGGGCTTTCTCTTTTAGAGACTTTGACGTGTCCAAAATCTAAATTTATGTAGAGAATGTGGGTAGTGTCACTTAAGCACACTGATGGGGTGTTGTGATTTTTTGCCTGTTGAAGTATTTATATTATTTTTGAACAACTGCTAATCTTTCTTCTCTATTTTAGGCAATTTGAAAATTGTTTCTGCAGGATTTATGTTACTTTTCAAATTCTTTTACACTATAGAATTTAGTGCTTAATGTTTAAATCTTAATACTTAAATTATAATGTTTTCTCTCAATATAATTAATATGCTATACTGCAAGATACCTCTGATCTACCAAAAAGCAAATATATCTACTATATGGAGACTCTGTGTGTGGAATTCTACTTTTTCATTTTCACTAATCCTGTGGTAATGCTGTATTAATGCTTCATTCTCTCCTCAGAGCTTGTGAACACTGGTATTATCCAAAAGCAATTGAATCTGGATTAAATACTGTGCCACTTATATAAGGAAATTACATCACAATTTTGTTAATTCTTGATAAGCGTAGTTCCTTATAGGGTTATAGATTTTTACCAATTAAAAGATTCTTTAAGAACCCTTGGTACAGTCTCCCAGATGGTAAAGCCTCTGCCTGCAATACAGGAGACCCAGGTTCAATCTCTGGGTTGAGAAGATCCCCTGGAGAAGGAAATGGCACCCCCCTCCAGTATTCTTGCCTGGAGAATCCCATGGACGGAGGAGCCTGGTAGGTTATGTCCATGGGGTCGCAGAGAGTTGGACACGACTGAGCGACTTCACCTTACCCCTGCGCCCGCCGAGGCTGCGCACTCAGATGGGCGTAAGTTACGGTTGAGACGGGGCCTCTCAGCCCTAGCACAGCGTGTGCTCCGCTGCCGTGACGTCTCAGAAGACCGCGGGGGCTTCCCAGGTGACACGTCTGCCTGCCAACGCAGGAGACTCAAGAGACCCGGGTTCAACCCCTGGGTCAGGAAGATTCCCCTGGAGGAGGAAATGGCAACCCACTCCAGTGTTCTTGCCTGGAGAATCCCATGGACAGAGGAGCCTGGCAGGGCTACACAGTCCGTGGGGTATCAAAGTGTTGGACACAATTAAGTGACTGAGCACACACGCAGAACAGAAGACCGTAGATTGGGTGGCTTAACCAATGGAAATTTATTTCTCATACTTCAGGAGACTGGGAAACCCAAGATTTAGGTGCTGGCGGACTCATGTCTGGTGAGGGCCTGCTCCATGGTCCATAGACAGGTGTTTCTCATTGTGTCCTGATGCAGTGGGAGAAGCAGGGGGCTCTCTGGGTTCCCATCTGTGGGGCACGAGTCCCAGTCGTGAGGCTCCACCCTCACGACCTGATCACCTCCCATAGCCCCCACCTCCTAAGACCAGCTCTCTGCAGGCGAGAGCTCAGCATAGGCATTTCGGAAGAATGCAAACATTCAGTCTGTAATATATGTGTGATAGAGTCATGACTTTACTCTCTATGTCTGTGTAAAGTTGGTATGTATTTTTACGGCTAGATTTCCTTGACTGACAGCTTTCAGTGCAGTTGGTTTTTTGTGGAGGCATTCTTTCAGTTACTTAGTACCAAAAGAGCAGTGTATCAGTAAATTAGCTCCCATAAACTGGCTCTATGGAAGTGGCAGATTCTGTTTTCCTTCCTTGTTTAGCTAGTGCTTACATGCTAGTCTTTCCAACAGGTTGTGTAAGTAAGTTGTGTTACAGCAAATTATTCCACAGTGGCATAGTAACAGTTTTCATACACTAAAACCATGGTGCACTAGTTTAAAGATGTAAACGTGTAAGTTTGTAAATGTGCGTAGTTCTTTATGCTTTTTCCACACATGGATATTTTTATTCATTAAAAGCAGTGTGATTAGTGATAAAATGAGTACATTCAACCCAAGAACTAAAATATCATCATTAACTCACGTACGCCCATGCGCTCCTCTAGCCTGGCTTCCTGCTTCCCTCCCTTGCGAACTGCTGTCCAGCGTTGAGTGTTTGTTATTCTCCTGCCTTAAAAATACATACATACATGTGCAAGCACACACACCTATGTATTTTCCTAATGGTTAATTTTCCTCATCTTGTTCTTCAGTCACTACGTCATGTCCAGCTCTTTGCGACCCCATGGACTGCAGCATCCCAGGCTTCCCTGTCCTTCAATATATCCTCGAGTTCGTTCAAACTCATGTCCATTGAGTCAGCGATGCCATCCAGCCATCTCATCCTCTGCTGCCCTCTTCTCCTTTTGGCCCTCAATCTTTCCCTGCATTAGAGACTTTTCCAATGAATCGACTCTTTGCATCAGGCGGCCAAAGTATTGGAGCTTCAGCATCAGTCCTTCCAATAAATATTCAGGGTTGATTTCCTTTAGGATGGACTGGTTGGACCTCCTTGCAGTCCAAGGGACTCTCGGGAGTCTTCTCTAGAAGACTTCTTCTCTAGAAGAACTACAATTCAAAAGCATCAATTCTTTGGCACTCAGCCTTCTTTATGGTCCAGCTCTTACATCCATACATGTCTACTGGAAAAACCAAAGCTTTGATTAGACAGGGCTTTATTGGCAAAGTTATGTCTCTGCTTTTTAATATACCGTCTAGGTTTGTCATAGCTTTTCTTCCAAGGAGCAAATGTCTTAATTTCGTGGCTGCAGTCACCATCCACAGTGATTTTGGAGCCCAAGAAAATAAAATCCTTATCTTAAAACTATCTAAAAAAAGAGTGTCAAATTTTGGTCTTTTGTGCCTTGTTTTTTTCACTCATAATATGTTTCTAATGTTTATTCCTGTTTTGTGTATAGTTATACTCATTTTAAGTATATTTAACATCCCACTGCATGAATTTACCATAATTTATCTATTTTCCCATTGGTGAGCATTTAGTAATTGCCACAAAAAATAATTCTGTTTATTTTTGCTATTACTATTGGTACTGTCCAAACAATCTTATATCATCACTCTTGGTAGCTGTGTGCGAGTGTTTTTATTTGATATGTACTTAGGTTATAAGGTATACAAATATTTACTTAGTGCCAAAATATTATAATATCAAATGATACTTCCAAATCATTTGTGTTAATTTGCACTCCAGTCATTAGCATGTGAGAGAGTCTGTTGACCTGCGTCTTCTCCAGCACTTGGTATTGTCAGACTTCTTAGGTATGATAACTCATGTGGGCTTGATTTAGTAATGATTCATCTATCAGCTCGCTTCATGTTTGTTACATATCTGTATACTATAGATATGTCCATGGTTTTCACCCACATTTTTTTCTGCTGCATTTTCTATTGATTTGAACATGTTTTTTTTATATATGTTCTTGGTACATATGTGTTGTCAGTTCACAAATATTTTCTCCCAGTTTGTGGCTTGTCTTTTCATTCTCTTCAGGTATGCCTTTCGGAATATAAATCAAATTTAATTTGATTAAATTTGTGAATTGTTTTGGTAGTAGAGTGATAGTGTCTCATTTAAGAAACCCTTCCTTATCTCAAGTCCAGAGAAGTACTCCTGTTTTCTTCACAATTTTTAAAGTTTCGCTCTTGAAAACGAAGCC
Source organism: Bison bison bison (assembly GCF_000754665.1). Lineage (NCBI taxonomy): Eukaryota > Metazoa > Chordata > Mammalia > Artiodactyla > Bovidae > Bison > Bison bison. The sequence continues at coordinate 10,481,825 of NW_011494785.1, read as the reverse complement.
CTAATTCTTCTAGGGTTGGCTTTTTACCTGTCTGTCTGGCTGCGTTGGGTCTTAGGTGTGGCGCGGGGCGTCGTCACTGCCTCACGTGGGATCTTTCACCGCAGCGCGTGGGCTCTCTAGCCGTGGCGTGCAGGCTTTTCTAGCTGCCCATGGCAGGAGGGATTTTAGTTCCCCAGCTGAGGACTGGCACGCATATCGCCTGCATTGCAAGGCAGGGTCTTAAGCACTGGATCACCAGGGAAGTTTCTAAAGTTGGTTTCTGAGTATGGCTTAAGTGTGTGAGAACCCAGTTTCTTTTTTCTTTGCGGATAACCAGTATTTTTAGCTCTCTTCATTGCCTGTGCCTTCCTCTGTCTGCAGCTCTGCACACGGCCTTTGTTCATGGATTTTCTATCATGTTTCTCTGGTCACTTAACCTATCCCAGCGCCAATGCCACACTGTCCTCATAAAGTCTTAATGTCTGTGGGGCGAGTCTCCCTCCTTACTTCTCTCCTTCAGTGGTGTGTCGGTTATGAGCTCTTTGCTTTAAATCCCAGAACTGGCTTATTGAGCATCAAAAACCCCATTCACATTTTAAGTAGCATTGCATTGAGTCTAGAGATTTTCTGAGGAACTGATGTCTTAACAATATTGTCTTCCCATCCATGAATATGGCATATTTTCCATTTAATTACGTATTCTGAAAAACCTTCAGAAAGCGTGTGCACTTTTCTGCATCGTCCTGCTGCCAGCATCATCATCACCGTCCTGACGTTCCCACTTCATGGAGCACCCCAGGGCTTCCCTGCGTGCCAGGCCTCATTCTGTTACTTGGAGTTTGGTCTTCCCACCCACCTCATGAGGTGGTCCTTGTCATGTGTGATATTTAGCACAGGAGACTGAAGCACACAGAGGTTAATTGACTTGCCCAAGATCCTGCAGCTAGTAAATGGCAGAGGAGGAGCTTTAGTGGCTAAGTCGTATCCAACTCTTGTGACCCCGTGGACTGCAGCCCGCCAGCCTCCTCTGCCCATGGGATTCTCCAGGCAAGACACTGGAGTGGGTTGCCATGCCCTCCTCCAGGGGATCTTCCCGACCCAGGGACTGAACCCAGGTCCCCCACGTTGCAGGTGGGTTCTTCACCAGCTGAGCCAAGGATGCCCAGATGTAGTTCGTGCTTTTAGTCACTGCTCTATATCGCACGTAGGCTTCCCTGTGCTTGTGTTGGGTTTATTCCTACATAGCTACAGGTTTTAAGATTAAGAGATCACTGACATGATGTTATGTCCGTTTGCGGTGCACGTGCGTTGATGTGATTCATTTACGTATTGTGGTATGACTGCCTCTGTGGCATCAGTCCGTCCCTCTATCCAGTCATTGGAAGATCATTTCTTTTTTGTGGTGAGGACAGTTAAGATTTAGTCTTAGCAAATTTGGAGTTTATAATATGATGTTTTATAGTTTTTGTTGCTATTAAAATGGTAGCTTTTGGAAATTGTTTTTTAAACTGCTTATAGAAACAATTAAATAGAAATGTAATTGATTTATATATATAGATCTTATAACCAGCAACCTTGTTAAGTTTATCTGTAGATTTTTGAAGGTATTTCTAAGAAGATTCTGATACCAGTGGAAAATAGTAACATTTGCCTCCTTTCCAGTCTCATGTCTTTAATTTCTTTTTCTGGACTTGCTAAGCTAGCTAGTACTTCCGCTAGTGATAGTGTCTTGTTCCCAAACTCAGGGAGTGAGGCTGATGCTGCTGCTGCTGCTAAGTCACTTCAGTCATGTCCGACTCTGTGCGACGCCATAGACGGCAGCCCACCAGGCTCCCCCGTCCCTGGGATTCTCCAGGCAAGAACACTGGAGTGGGTTGCCGTTCCCTTCTCCAATGCAGAGAAGTGAAAAGTGAAAGTGAAGTCGCTCAGTCGTGTCTGACTCTTAGCGACCCCATGCACTGCAGCCCAGCAGGCTCCCCCGTCCATGGGATTTTCCAGGCAAGAGTACTGGAGTGGGGTGCCATTGCCTTCTCCGAGGGAGAGAGAATACACCTAATTATATCCTGTGTCAGATTAAAGATGTGTCTCCCTAGTTTAGTACAAGAGTTTCTGTCAAGAATGGGCATTAAATTTTATTAATGCTTTTTCCTTATCTATTGAGGAGATTTTTTTTTCCCCTTTAATCTGTTAATGTGCTTAATGGCTCATATGTGTGTGTGTGTATTAATGTAAACACAATTTGGTCATGATACTATTTTTTTATACACTATTATATTCAGTTTGCTAATATTTTACCTAAGACATTTGTGTGTGTATGTGTGTGTGTGTGTATGTGTGTGTGTGTGTGCTATAAGTATAGGACCACATTAAAATAAATCCAAAGATTGAAATTTTTGTTCCTACTCAAGATTTGCTTAGATTCAGGCTACCGGTCTATATGAGGGCAATCAGTAGCCATAACTTTTAAGAGATAGCTTATCATTTTTGAAAAACTTTTTCTTCTTTGCTTAAGGTAACTTTCACGTTACCTTTTGGAGATAAGCTTGATGTGGGAAGGTTATCCCGTGAGATGATCCGCGCTGTGCAAGCCCTGAATCTTGTCTCCTGGCCCCTTCTCCAGTGAAGCCACCGAACCAGAGCTCAGGTTCAGAGAGGGACCGACACCCTCAGGGCAGAAGTGGCCGGGGTGCTGCCGCCTCTCTGAATTTGAGCCGCCTTAAGAGTGTGGCCTGTCCCCCTGTCCCTTTAACTCAGTGCCTCTAAGGTAGTCTTGTTTTAGTGTCTTACTTACCGTTTTTTCCAGCGCGGAAATTGATCTGACTATCCAAAAACAGAAAGTCTTCATGAATTATTAAGTACTTTTTCTCTCGAGCTTTTCTTTCTAAATTCTCTTTTCCAGATAAAGATTTTTTTAGACAGAACATTAGATATATTGGGCAGAATATTGGATTTATTAAGTTTTGGGAAAGACTAAGCACTTATTTGTAAGAGATGATGAAAATATACACAATTAGTGATCCATTGCTACAGTTTAGTGATTCTGGCATCTCAGTTGTGCTGTATCTTCTATTGCGATTTGAAGGATATGTCTGAGTATTTCTGAGCTCTTAATGTTCTTGTCTTGAATATCATTTAGAAAGATGTAACAGCTAAATATTTATTTTCATGGGACATAAAAGCATGTTATCAAGAAATATTGGTATAATTTAATGAACATGCTACTGAATTTCAACTTTTTAATCTTATTTATTATTTATAAAAAGAAACCAATGCAGTGTTTATTTTCATCAAGGTGTTATCTCTAAAAGTCACTTTTCATGAATGTGACTTCCAGATTTATTAAAATACATGTTTTAACTATATTTAGACGTAATGTAAGATAATTGCTTGTAATAATCTATTTCTGAATATGTTCATGTGTCCCTAAGACCACCACCAGCTTTGTGACTCACTAGAGGAATTCAACATATGACTGTACTTTCAGCTAGAATCTGTTGCAGTGAAAGAACATGATGCAGAATCAGCAAAGGGAAAGGCGTGCGGAGCTTGGTCCAGGGGACCCCAGGGGCAAGCTTCTGAGGGTCCATTCTCACTGAAGTCACACGGGATGTGCTTACTTCCTCCAACAAGATGTGACATCATGTGTGAACTGTAGTCAACCAAGGAAGCTTGTCAGAGACTCAGCACCTGGGGTTTTTATTGTGGGATGATTACTTAGGCATTCTGTGAGAGGCATGTTCCAGAATTCCAGACTCACAGAAGGAAAGCAAGGGTTCAGCATAAACCGTACCCCTGCACAGCTGCTTCTGGCACAGTGATCCACTCTTATGACTTAGTGCTGGTGGGGCCAACCAGGAGCCATCCTTGGAAGCAGGATGACCGAGCACAGCTGCTGTGCTAACTCTTGTCTGCATGTAGAATTATGGCTAAATTTAATCCATGGCAAAAATAAATAATGTTATGTTCTTTATTCATGTCATCCTCACAACAACCATTTCAGAGATGAAACTCAGAGAGGTTAAGAAACTTATCCAAGGTTGCACAGCTAATAAGTGGAAAGTCAGGATTCAAACTCAGGCTTCAAAATTCATGATTTATCACTTTAGTAATTTTTTGAAACTATTTTCATTAGTCTAACCTCATGGATAAGAACTTTTATACATTTTCACACAGCCATGATTCAAAGAAATTGTCTTCATATAACCTCTTTTAAACCACAGTGTTTTTTCATGGCTTTTAATTTTCAGATTTGGAAAATCATTCTAATTACCACATGTAAGCCTTTCCTGATCTTATAGGCTTTCCTAAGCCTTTGTGTTTCTGAATTAGAGGATCTGAATGGTTTTTGTTTTTCCATTTTCCTAGAGAAGGCTTGTCTGGTCTTTGACCACTAATTGCAGTCCCACTATTCTTTCTGTGGTCTTCCCTGGTGGGGCAGTGGTAAAGAATCCGCCTGTCAATGCAGGAGATGCAGGTTTGATCCCTGGGCAGGGAAGATCCCCTGGAGAAGGAAATGGCAAGCCACTCCAGTACTCTTGCCTGGGAAATCCTGTGGACACAGGAGCCTGGCGGGCCACAGTCCATGGGATCACAAAGAGTCGGATATACCTGAGTGCCGAAATAGCTTTCATTTTCTACCTCCCTCAGCAGAACTGCAAACAGGGAAGATCTCACTGTGCCATCGCTTTTGAACAAAAGCAGGGCAGCATTTTCTGTCTTATTTCCGTCCCTGTAATTCTCATGGTGTTAACCATATTGTCTACCTCGGTATATATTAGACAATGACGTAGATAATAGTCTTTAAATGCCCCGAAGATGGCCATCTGGGATATAGCTATTAACTAATAGAGTTTGCCTCTCTGTCAGTCAACTTTAGATTTTTTTTTTTTCTGGTTGAAATGAAGAGATCCACAGTTCACTATATCCATCCCCAGGAGAATACATTATAGCTTCAAGAAAAGTTTGAGTGTTAACACATGTGCTAGAACATGACACAGATGTCTAATGTCTTACTGTAATATTATTTTACTGTTCGTAGCCACCTGCTTTTCTGATCCCTGCATAAGTTTTCTTGCTTTATTCCGTAACACCTGCTCCCGAGAATATATTTACAGTGTGTTGTCTTTTCTAAGTGCTTGGTACATATGTTAGGAAAAGGTTGATTTTTACTGGTGTTCAGTAAATACCTTGAGGATTCCTTGTTATTTTATTTTCAGTGTTACTTTATCTCAGGATAATACCAAAGTACTACTTTTACTGAAACATCAGATAAGAAGTCAAGCTAGAGGACTGAGGTATGATCCTTTCAAGAGCTCCTGGATAGGAAGCAACGTATTTTTAGTTTTATTAATAACTTTTTAAAAATAATTGTGAAACTTTTAAATGACTACCTGATGCTGTGTCCTTTATTTCTATAGGCTTTGTTATGCTTCCTCAGTCTCACTCATCTTATTGGTCAAAACATCTGCTACCTTCTATTCCGAGTCTTTGCACTGAGGTTCCTTGTTCAAACATTGCATCCTCAGAGAGGCCTACTGTATCCTAAGTGGCTTCAGCTTATCCCTCCTTCCCCCAACAATAAATCTCTACTACCCGTTTGATATCACTCATGATACTAATCTCTGAGACCACCGCTTTTCTTCGTTCGCCCACTGTCTCTTTCTCACCCTTGACTGTAAAGCTCCATGAGGGCAGCGTTGTCTCTCGTCTGTCTTGACTACCTCTGGATGTTCAAGTTACCGCAAAGCACGTGGTCATTTAGTTCTTGTCTGATGAATCAAAGAATTAATTTATTAAAGATGGGCTTTCCAGGTGGTGCTGGTGGTAAAGAAGCCAGCTGCCAGTGCAGGAGACACAAGAGATGCAGGTTCAGTCCCTGCGTGGGGAAGATCCCCTGGAGAAAGAAATGGCAGCCCACTCCAGTATTCTTGCCTGGAGACTCCCAAGGATGGGGGAGCATGGGGGCTACAGTCCACGGGGTCGCAAAGAGTAGGATGCACTGAAGCAACAGCACACACCACACACAGAAAAGTGAGCGATTGGTGTTCGACGTGATGTTCAGCCTTTACCTACTCGTGTGCATCAGATTTTCTTTGCGTTTCTTGGAACTTGAGGAGGATATCCCGACTGACCTTGGATTTAGGTTCCAGTGATTAACTAACTAAAAAGTTAATAATGTGTATGTTTGATCTCTAAGCTTAATCACCCTTTCCGATTCTTCGGACCTGAAGATTCTGTATCTGGTATAAATCATGACAAAGAACTCTTGCCAAGTTTCAGGGTACCAAATACATACTTAATTTTTGTGTGTCTATTGGAAATACTTTAAACACAGAGAAGCATAGATAGGAATATAATGTAACGCTTGCAATCCAGCTGCTTAGTTTTCTTCAGTCTACTTTTGCCATGTTTGGTTCAGATTTTTTAAAGAAATATATTACACAAAGAGCTGAAAACCCGTGTGCATCCTTTCCTGATTCCTTAACCTTTCTTTCTAGAGAGAACCATGCGATCTATATTTTGGTTATTTGTCAATCTTGTGCATGTTTTAATACAATTGCATAGATATTTATTCCTAAACAATTCATTATCTTGGTTTGCGTGTTTTCAGATGTTTCATGCATAATATCATAGTATGTGTAATCATGACCTTGATTTTTTTCACTCAACATCAAGTTTTTGAAATTCATCCATAATGATGCATCTTATCAATGAGCTGTTATGTCTCATTCATTGTCATTGCTACATGTAATCCCACTGAAAGGCAATTCTTCACTGTGCTTATCTATTTGCGAGCGGCTGGGCACTGAATCACCCACTCCGGTGGTCTTGCCTGGAGAATCCCAGGGACAGAGGAGCCTGGTAGGCTGCCAGAGTCTATGGGGTTGCACGGAGTCGGGCACGACTGAAGCGACTTAGCAGCAGCAGCAGCAGCAGGGCACTGAACCTGTTCTCAGCGCCTCGTTGTTGCCGCTGATGGTGCCGAGGGTGCTCTTGCGTCTTTCCGTCTGTGCTGACACTCAGGGGTCTCTGCAGGGCAGTGTCTTACAGTCTCTTTTACCTTCTTGCATCAGAGACAACAGGAGCCTTTGCAAAGCACCTTTCAGTGAGCAGGAAGGTTGCTTCTGGTTGAAGGCAGACAGCCTGCCTGCCCAAGGGGCTCTGGGGCTCAGTCTTGCCACACCTGCCAACCATCTGTGGCAGAGTTTGGGGAAGCTGTCTTCTGGAGCAGGAGTCTTTGTAGTTCTCTAAAAGTATTCTTTAAAACTGTACATTTCCTTGTGCATTTTTAGATTGATGCTAAAACTTGTCAAAGTAAGTTTAAGTTGCAAAGCATATAATTTCCAGTGTATTGCAAACACTGACATTTAAAAATAAAACTGTTATGTCACTCTTAAATGTATTTATTGAGTACATACCACAGTCATTTGACACTCATCATTTTTCTTTCAAAAATGTGTGAACAAAAAAAAGAAAAGAAAAAAATATGTGAACAAGCATTTAAAATTATGTGAAAATGTTCTTTACCAATTTGAAATTTTACATCCTTCCTTTCTGAACTCATATTTCAACTTTTCTTCCCCCACTAAGTTTCTGCCTTCAGTTCAGTTCAGTTCAGTCATGTCCAGCTCTTTGTGACCCCATGGACTGTAGCACGTCAGGCTTCCCTGCCCTTCACCAACTCCCAGAGCTTGCTCAAATTCATGTATGTCGAGTCAGTGATGCCATTCAGCCATCTCATTAGGAAGTTTCTTCCTAATGGAATTTTTTTTTTCAGCTTTTTGGCTTTCCCTGCTAGTACTGTAAAGTCAGGTTTATTAAAATACAGTTTACAGATCATAGAATTGTCCATTAATAGACGTATTATGGTCTTAGGGGTTTTGATAAATGTATGCAGTTGTGTAACCAGCACCATAATCGACATATAAAATATTTCTCTTCCTTTCAATTCCCTCCCTAACTCCTGGTCTCTGGTACCACTGATGATTATTATTATCCCTATCCTATTGTCTCTTCCAGAATGCCACGTAAATGGAATCATACAATTTGTAATCTTCTGTATTCGGCTTCTTTCCCTCAATGTAATGCATGTGAAACTCATCCATGTCATTGCACAGATCAGGTTAAACCATCGGTCACATCCTGTCGTGCGGAGGCACCAGTTTTTTCTGTTCGTGGACATTGCGTTGTTTCCAGTTGGAGTGACTCTGAATGTCGCTGCTGTGTAGACATTGTGTTCAGGTTTTTATTTGGATATTTACCCCCATTTCTTTTGAGTCAATAAGTGTGATTTCTGAGCCACATGATGGGTGTATGTTTGATTTTATAAAGAAACTGGGAAGCTTTTTTGAATTCACTTTGCTGTTTCCCATTCCCACAGGCAGAAAATGAGACTCCAGCTCTGTCCACTGTTACTAGCACTCGGCATTATTAATTTTTTGTTTTGTTTTTATTTTTAGCCATTTCTAATAGGTGTATAGTGGTATCTCATTGTGCTTTTAATTCGTACTTCCCTAATGACTGATGACTCAAATGGTTTCTTGTTCCGTTTGCCATCCACACCTTTGTAATGCAGGATTTGTTCAAACCTTTGCTTGTATTTTAATATTCTTTTTAAACTACTGAGTTGTGAGAGATTTCTACGTATTCCAGATGCAAGTCCCAGCCTGTGACTTTCATTTTCATTTTCTTTTAAAGACAGAAGTTCTTTATTTTGATGAGATCCAATTTGTCAGTTTTTTAGGATTCACGCTTTTTTTGGTCTTATTCTTTGCCTAATACAAGCATAATGGTTAGTTTTAAGTGTGACCCTAGCGAGACTGTGGTATCCAGTTTTTCATCAGACACCAGTCTAGCTGTTGCTGTGAAGATATTTTTAAGATGTGATTAATGTTTAATTAATTTAATTGGGGCTTCTCTGGTGGTTCAGCAGTAAAAATCCACCTGAATACAGGAGAGGTATTTGATCCCTGGGTCAGGAAGATCCCCTGGAGAAGGAATGGCAACCCACTCCAGTATTCTTGCCTGGTAAATCCCATGGACAGAGGAGCCTGGCAGGCTGCAGTCTACGGGGTTGCAAAAGAGCTGGGCGTGACTTAGCGACTAAACGACATAGTTAAATGGTGGCCTTTGAGTAAAGTAATTACCCTTCCTAATGTGGGTGGGCCTCACCTAACCAGTTAATGTCTATAAGAAAAAGACTGAGAATCCTTGAGTAAGAAGGAATTCTGCCTCTAGACTGAATTCAGACTTGAGAGACTGTAATTTCAACTCTTCCCTGACTCTCTGTTATTTTTCCTTGATCTTTATACTTGTCTATCTTTGTGCCAATACCACACTCTCTTAATTATATGATTTTATCTTGAGAGTCTTTGGACTGCAAGGATATCCAACCAGTCCATTCTAAAGGAGATCAGTCCTGGGTATTCATAGGAAGGACTGATGCTAAAGCTGAAACTCCAATACTTTGGCCACCTCATGAGAAGAGTTGACTCATTGGAAAAGACTTTGCTGCTGGGAGGGATTGGGGGCAGGAGGAAAAGGGGAAGACAGAGGATGAGATGGCTGGATGGCATCACCAACTCAATGGATATGAGTTTGAGTAAACTCCAGGGGATGGTGATGGACAGGGAGGCCTGGCGTGCTGCAATTCATGGGGTTGCAAAGAGTCAGACAGGACTGAGCGACTGAATTGAACTGGACTGATAAGTCCCGATATCTAGTAGTATAAGTCCTAGAGCCTTAGGATTTCTTCAAAATTGTCTTGACTGTCCTAAACTCAGTGCGGTGCCTTATAAAATTTCAAGCTCACATTTTTAACCACCATTTTACTGCTCCATAAGTTTTATTAGCTTTCATTTTAATGAAATAGTCAAGACAGCCAAGCTAACTGACCCCCAAGCCTGTATTCTTGATAACTGCACTTACTGCCTCTAGGCCAGAGTTAAAAACAGACGTCGCTGGTACATTTTTATCACTTGTTTTCATTTTTATGTTTTTATCATTTTTAAAACATTTTCCAGCTTATTATTTTGTTTCCACTATTAATTTTCAACTTACTATAAACCACCTTCAGTGGAAAAAATGGAAGTGAATTCTTAGTTTAGGATCAGTTTGAGATACGGAAGGGCTGACTGAGATGTCGGGTAGTGTGAGCCATTCACTGACTGTGCAGTCTTACTCTAGAGAAAGGAGTCTTACAGGTACATACTCAGAAGGCCATACTTGCAGAGCTCAGACTAAATAGAACTAGAAAAGTATTAATAGGTCAGATGTGAAAGAGGATGTACTAATACTAACATGTACACCCAGACATCTCTGACATGTCTGTAGAGCAACTTTGTTTTAGAGAGTTTATCCATAATGAATCTTGCTTAAACTTGCCCTGTAACATCCCTGTATTATAATAGGAGAATCCTCACTTCTTTCTTTTTATAATTAGAAAACGCAAGACCTTAGAAGGTTATGCTCAGAGTCAGTCAAGCTGAATATCAGGTAATCCTATGTCATAAACCCATTCGCCCCATACTTAGAAATCACTGTCTCCAAGAATGATAGGAACAAGGCCTGTATGAGCCTGGCGGTACACGGTAGCCCACCAGCGAGCTGGGTTTGCAAAGGCAGAGTGCACACTTAGTGTTCTCCAGATACATTCATTCAGGCACGTGTGCAACAGAAAATCATGGGTACGTGTAAGTGATTGACATGTGTTTAATTTTTTGTTTCTTGGTTTTCTGAGGGAACTTTTTGTTTTGGGCAGCTTACCATAGCTAAATAAATCAAATGCAGTGTAGCTCATTGAAAAACACAACAAATATAAGTTGGGTAAGTGGAGTGGTTTCGTAGAATTATACCATAATCAGTATTATACTTGCTGAAGTATCAGTAAGACAAGGAAGAGGGCAGAACAGGTGCTGTGGTCCTGAAAAAACCAATGCCAACATCTGGAACAGAAAAACTGATTAAAGGAAAAAAGCAGGAAATGACCTAAATGTCATGAAAGAAGAGGTATGTTTCTAACGTCTTTAAATACAAAAGAAAGAAGCAAGACAGAGTAAAGGAAAAAGAGTCGTATAATATGAGCCTGTCCACCAGAGCTCAGCAAAAACAACGGAAAGTAGAAGAACATGGGGCTAAATACTGAAAACAATAGCGACTGAGTTCTGATCAAAGGACAGGAAGATGGGGGAACGTATTTTGGCAAAAAGAAAAGTCAAAAGAAAGCAGAAAGTACAGTTTAGGTCAATTCCAATGAGGTAAAGGAATAGAGGAAAATAATACCAAGTAGACCACGTTCTCAGAAAATGAATGTATACACTGATGTTATGCACATTGCTTAGCAACAAGCAATTAAAAAAAATGAAAAAAGAAGTACAAAAAGCAATTAAAGAGACATATGCCTTGTAAAGTAATCAGGTACAAGGTGAAAATGAGACAAGCCAAGATGAAAAGTGAATTTAGACCTTAAAGAAGGTTAAAATAATATTCACATTTGTTAATTGTCTCTTAGGTCAGTTTTAAAAAACAGACACTGGCTTGTAATAACCATTAAATAAAATAATTGTCCAAAGTAGACCTATTGATTGCTATCAAAAATGTTCTCCATACTATTTGTGTAAACATTGAAAATAGATTTAGATATTCATATGGTTTAATATTTTAAGAAAGTATATTTTAATTCAGTATGATAAAAACAAATCTGTGAAAATGATTACTTAAAAATATGATTTAGGAAGGCATTTGGCAATGATTTCCATCTTTCATTTTCTTATTTTGGATATAAGTTGTTGCTTTGTACATATTTAATACTTTATTTAAAATATTTAGAATAGCAGGTAGCATCCAACATGTTTGTAAAGTTCAAAAGCACCTTTATGTAAATAAGAGCTTCTAAAGGCCAGTAGACGCATTTCAAAATAAGCAAATAAATCGATTCCGCCCATTCTCAACAGTGAAAATAGAACGCATTTCAATATATAAATTTAGATTTGACCTTGTAAACACTGAAAGCATTATAAACCTCAAATACCAGTTACCACAGAATTCATCTGGTGAAAACTACTGTCTCAAAATATTCTTCAGAGTCTGTCTGAACTGCAAACTAGAATTTTCCTTCTCTCTTTTGAGAGTCTCAGGTTGTTTTCCTCTGACCTGTGTAGGCTGAGCGCCAAAGAATTGATGCTTTTGAACTGGGGTGTTGGAGAAGACTCTTGAGAGTCCCTTGGACTGCAAGGAGATCCAACCAGTCCATCCTAAAGGAGATCAGTCCTGGGATTTCTTTGGAAGGAATGATGCTAAAGCTGAACCTCCAGTACTTTGGCCACCTCATGCGAAGAGTTGACTCATTGGAAAAGACCCTGATGCTGGGAAAGATTGAGGGCAGGAGGAGAAGGGGATGACGGAGGATGAGATGGCTAGCTAGCATCACAGACTCAATGGACGTGAGTCTGAGCAGACTCTGGGAGATGGTG
>NW_011494785.1:10464456-10469200 GCF_000754665.1 Bison bison bison | reverse complement strand
TGAGCAACACAGTAGTAATGACCAACATCACGGCAGTGCAGTCCGAATCTCCAACAGTCTTAGAGAGCACGGACTTCATTACAAATGTAGAAAGAACTGAACATAAAATGATAATGATCAGTCTCTTCATTATTGAGTTTTGGGACCTGAATGTCATTACTCATGATACAGTGTAGCAGCTTTCTGTGACTTAGAATTTTTCCTGCTCACTGTTTTGGGAATGATCAGTTGAAGTACACAGTTGGTTCTCAAAATAGTTACTCAGTGACTTACTATATAAAGGGTGCCTTTTGAGTCCCTGATGGCTCAGTTGGTAAAGAATCCGCCTGCAATGCACAAGATCCTGGTTTGATTCCTGGGTCAGGAAGATCCACTGGAGAAGGGAAAGGCTACCCAGTCAAGTCTCTTCAAAACTCTGCAGCGCCTACCAATTTTATATGTATTTATTGTTGTTGTTTGTTGTGCTTTTTGTTTGTCTTCAGCCATGTGGCCCAGAATGCAGGATCTTAATTCACCGACAAGGAATCAAACCCGCGCCCCATGCAGGGAAAGCAAGGAGCCCCAACCCCTGGACCTCCAGGAATTCCTCTGATTGCACAATTAGATCACCTCAGTTCAGTCACTTCAGTCACTCAGTCATGTCCGACTCTTTGTGACCCCGTGGACTGCAGCACGCCAGGCCTCTCTGTCCATCACCAACTCCCAGAGTTTACTCAAACTCATGTCCATCGAGTCGGTGATGCCCTCCAACCATCTCATCCTCTGTCGTCCCCTTCTCCTCCTGCCCTTAATCTTTCCTAGCATCAGGGTCTTTTCAAATGAGTCAGCTCTTTGCATCAGGTGGCTAAAGTATTAGAGCTTCAGCTTCAGCATTAATCCTTCCAGTGAACAGTCAGGACTGATTTCCTTTAGGATGGACTGGTTGGGTCTCCTTGCAGTCCAAGGGACTCTCAAGAGTCATCTCCAACACCACAGTTCAAAAGCATCAATTCTTCGGCGCTCAGCTTTCTTTATAGTCCAACTCTCACATCCATACATGACCACTGGAAAAATCATAGCCTTGACTAGACGGACCTTTGCTGGCAAAGTAATGTCTCTGCTTTTGAATATGCTATCTAGATTGGTCATAACTTTCCTTCCAAGGAGTAAGCGTCTTTTAATTTCATGGCTGCAGTCACCATCTGCAGTCATTTTGGAGCCCATAAAAATAAAGTCTGACAGCGTTTCCACTGTTTCCCCATCTATTTCCCATGAAGTGATGGGACCGGATGTCATGATCTTCGTTTTCTGAATGTTGAGCTTTAAGCCAACTTTTTCACTCTCCTCTTTCACTTTCATCAAGAGGCTCTTTAGTTCCTCTTCACTTTCTGCCATAAGGGTGGTGTCATCTGCGTATCTGAGGTTATTGGTATTTCCCCTGGCCATCTTGATTCCAGCTTGTGCTTCATCCAGCACATCCGGCCCGGCATGCCATATGATGTACTCTGCATATAAGTTAAATAAGCCTGCCCGCCTGCCAAGTCGCTTCAGTCGTGTCTGACTCTTTGTGACCCCATGGGGTTCTCCAGGCAAGAACACTAGCCTGGGCTGCCACTTCCTCCTCCCAGGTAAATAAGCAGAGGGACAGCCTACAGCCTGAGGGCCTCCTTTCCCGGGTTTGTATAAGTCAGTTCCATTCTGGTTCTAACTGTGGCTTCCTGACCTGCACACAGGTTTCTCAGGAGACGGGTGAGGTGGTCTGGTTAACCCTACCTCCCTTTGTTTTACCAGCTTTAACTCATCTCAGACTCCATGTAGTTAACACATTCGCAGGATGGTTTAGCTTCAGAGTAACCAGGAGGAAATGCAACAGATAGCAAGAGTACAGACTGAGAGAAAACTGTTAATATATGAAAAAGCCTCTCATTCATGTGAATGTAATGGGGGAAAAACATGTTACATGTAAGTAAATATGTAATATGTGCAATGTAAGACTTTTCTCATTCTGCGGAGCCCCTAAAACTTTCTTAAAGGACAGTGAGGAAATGTACATCTTCCTCAACACCTGGGGACCCAGCTCATCAAGTTGGTCACTTCCTAAAGCCTTCCTGAGTCGGGAGCCGCGTCCACAGGCCTGTCAGGAAGCCCTTGCCCCGGCAGTCTCTGGTCTTCGGCCCTAGACACACAGTAACAGGGCATCTTCCCCCTGGCCTTTCTGAAAAATAAGTACAAATTGCAAGAAATGCAGTACAGGTTGTGAGCCGTCAGTACATTAGCTGTGACACCAGGAGATCTGATGGGAGTCAGGAGGAAAAGGTGTAAATTGCAGGATAATATCAAGGGGAGGTCAGTCTGTTAGTAATTCAAGGACTCTGATGGACTTAAAGAAAAGGCATGAATTACAGGGTAATATAAAGCAGAGGTCAGTACATTAGTAACACGAGAAAACTGGCAGCTTTGGGAAGAAAAGGTGCAAACCGCGGGATAGTGTAAAGCAGGCGCTTCGCTTTACAGACGCACTTACATCTGGTCAAGGAAGCACGCTGGCCGTACCTACCATGGCTGGAAGCTTGAGGATTTTTGTCCTTCCATTTCGCAGCAGATCTTTATGTCTTTTAGAATTATTAATTAGATTCTAAGTGAATATTACAGAGAAGAATTATTATGCTTTTTAGTACAGAAAAAACTGAGTCAGAAAGATTCCCTCAAAGCCTCTGAATGCGTGAACCTGTAAAGCACATACTTGTCAGCTCTAATAAATGCGTACCTTTGCGGGGGACACATTCCTGCACATCGTCACACATTTTTCCACAAGGCTCTGTCACTTCTGGGTTCAAGATGGAATTTAAAACAATCATGCCGTTTAAAACATTTTAAATAAAAATTTAATTGACATATGACAGATAATGATAGACCGCGGGAACTCCTGGACCTCTCTCGTTTCTGCACATCTTAAGAGTAAGGCACTGACTGCCTTTTGTCCCACAGCCCCTTTTCAAGAATGTTTGTATAGCAAGCATCCTTAGAAGATGTAGTCAGTGTTTCCTCCCAGAACAAAAGGCAGGCGTGCTTACCAGCCATCCTAAGAGGCCCGGGCTCTGCAAGCTCAAGGCCCCTCCTCTGGGATGTGGCTCTTTACATGCGTAGCCTCCTCTCCGAGCCCATCCACATCGCATCCCCCCACAGAATCCGGAGGTTCGGAAGCCGACGCAAACGCACGACGCTCGCGCTGCTTGCTCTGCTGTGAGTTACGACGTCCTCTGAGTCTGAGCCGGGAGACCTGGACCTTCTGCCGGCATCCGTGAGACCGATGGGCTGCTTTGGTAGCTTGCAGTGAGACTGAACTCTCAGATCCTTCACAGTTCTTAAGGGCTTCATCAGTGAGGATGGGATGCTCACAATGACACGGCTTTCTGGAAAAATGATTAGGAAATCACGGTTCTTAACAGAAGTTGAAGCAAGTCTGGGGGACTTGGTAGCGGATATGCTGACCAAGTTATACAGTCACCCAGGCAGCTGAGCGGTCTCTGCTTTGGTCCTTGTCGATGAAGAGCTGTTAGGGAGATAGTTGCCGTGGATTCACAGACAGCTGTCCAGAGCCGTCTGGGTTGCGCTTCCTCTTCTTCAGGCGTAGGGCTTCCCCACCCACACGGCGGCGGGAAGCCTCAAGTCCCCATCGTACACGCTAGAAATGACGAGCACACCGGCTCCTATTGAGTGAGCAGAAAGTTCTACCCCGTTTCAGATAACAGCTGTGTAGACAGACACCTATTCCGAGAATGAAGGAAATTTTGTGACCGCTGCGGGCAGGTTCAAGGAGAATCCTCAGGACTTTGGCCGAGTCTCCAGGGAAGTGAAGGCACGTGATGCCTGCGGAGGAAGAAAGACAAGAGCCGCGCCATGCTAGGCTCTATGTCTCCCACTTCAGATCCCTTTGGAGCGAGAGGTCTCCAAGCTTTTGCAGTGTTTGTGCAAACTAAATAATATTCTCTTGAGGGTCCATCTTGGCAAAAGAAAAAGTTGAAAGACAAGGAACGATACATTTGAAGTTTAAGAGAGCGGCCGCTTCTGAAGGCAAGCACAGGGCTGAGGTCAGGAAGGCAGATGCAGGTACCACAGTAGTACTGGCAGTTCTCTAGTTCTTGGATGGCAGTGGGCTCGTAGGTTTTGGTTTCATTATCAAGCTTCATGAGGCAGCTGTTCGTGAACATATATTCACTCTTTTGTGTGTATCAACTATTACATAATAAATTTTTGTGACCAGGTTAGGGAATTTTAGTTTATAATTAATACTGTTGGATTGCTGTGAATGACATAGCATCTGGTAGATTCCTATATGGATTTCAGTAGAGTACAGGATGGTGTCTTTCCTTGAGGGTGCTACCACATCGAACAGGAAAATGGGGCATCTACACAACTTTGTGCAGGAAATATTAGAGAGGCTCCGTTTTGGACCTTCTCAGATAGTCGGGATATCATGACATTTTTGCAAATGAAGTACTCTCATATTTGCCTAAGCTAAGATCAATTTCCGCTGGATCATCAAAAAAGCAAGAGAGTTCCAGAAAAACATCTATTTCTGCTTTATTGACTATGCCAAAGCCTTTGACTGTGTGGATCACAATAAACTGTGGAAAATTCTGAAAGAGATGGGAATACCAGACCACCTGACCTGCCTCTTGAGAAATTTGTATGCAGGTCAGGAAGCAGCAGTTAGAACTGGACATGGAACAACAGACTGGTTCCAAATAGGAAAAGGAGTTCA
>NW_011494785.1:10448367-10463651 GCF_000754665.1 Bison bison bison | reverse complement strand
GATGAGATGGCTGGATGGCATCACGGACTCTGTAGACGTGAGTTTGAGTGAACTCCAGGAGATAGTGATGGACAGGGAGGCCTGGTGTGCTGCGATTCATGGGGTCGCAAAGAGTCGGACACAACTGAGCAACTGAACTGAACTGAACTGAACTGAAGATCAATTAAGAGTTATTTCTAGATTCTGTTCTTTTTCATTGCTCCTAAAAGCAGACTGTAAATGTTTTATATATTTATGGTGCTAAGGGGGCGTTATCCAGGCATTTGAAAAATTTAGGAAAATATTCTATGTACTCTACCCACTTCTCTCTCCCAGGAGAATGGAGAAATCTCATTTCCCTTCCTAACTCTGTCTTCTGTCTAGCAGAGAAAGAGAGAGCAGGCACCCTCGAAGTTTTTCTCAGGCAGTGAAACTCTAAGGAGAATTCTGTCCTTTTTTATCCCTCAAGAATGACTGCTGCTCCTTGCTGACCGATGAGCCCCACAGGAGGCCTCTGGGAGCTCTCCAACCCCTCCGGGTGTGGAAGAACAGCAGCTCCTCGGCCTAGCTGACCTTGAGAGTTAAGACACTAGATTCTTTGGGAGGTCACCCCTAGGGTGCTGTCATCATACTACTGCTAAAGATTTTTATCACCCACTGGAGACTAAACGCTTTTCATGCTTTGTTTCATTTACTCTTTCCAGCACACCCAGGTGGCTGTTATCATCACCTCCATTTTATATTTGTTTGTTTGTTTGGCTGTGCTGGGCCTTGAGAGTCCCTTGGACAGCAAGGAGATCAAGCCATTCAATCCTAAAGGAAATCAACCCTGAATATTCATTGGAAGGACTGATGCTGAAGCTGAAGCTCCATTACTTTGGCCACCTGATGCAAAGAGCCAACTCATTGGAAAAGACCCTGATGCTTGGAAAGATTGAGGGCAGGAGGAGAAGGGGCTGACAGAGGCTGAGATAGTTGGATGGCATCACTGACTCGATGGATTTGAATTTGAGCAAACTCCAGGAGACAGTGAAGGAGAGGGAAGCCTGGCATGCTGCAGTCCATGGCGTAGTTCTAGCCAGAAGGCAAAGTCTGTTCTGCAGACTCTACAGCTCGTGCTTTTAGCAATGCAACAGCCTTGTCATCTCATCCCTTAATTCTAACAGTAACATGGGGGCGTAAGGAACTTTTTTCCATCATGAACGTCAGAAGTTATGTAGTGGGAACAAGTGGGCAAGCTCTGTGACCTCCAGGCAGGACGGGTTCTCCCTGGCTGAGATCCTGTTACTCCTGTTTCTAGAAAATTTTATACTTTTCCTTCTTATCAAAAGCTTGTTTTGATCTGGGTAGTTAATATTGTTGGATAAGTTGGAGTTAACTTTTCTAAAGCGTGAGGAGGAGGGACAAGCCCCTCGGAGATGTTTTTATGTTGCTAAACATGGCGACATTTCTTTCACCTGCGTGCTTTTGTTTCTATGAGAAAGCGAGCAGGGTGCGAACTGCGCTTCTGTCTCTGGTTTTCTCGTGAAAGCCACGCATGCCATTTTCCTCCTGATCTATAATTGGTCCCTAGGAGGGAAGTAAATTACTTGACTCAAAACCAGGCTTCAAAGGCAGAGGTTGAAGTGTCTTTCTTTATCCTGAGCTTGCAGATTTGTCTTTAGTCGGCTACTGAGAAAAATAAACAAACAAATACTTTAATCTGACTTACAGAGCACTTAAAACAAGGAAGGCGGCAGAAAAGAAGCAGGAGGCGCCCCCCCGGGGGACGCCCCAGGCCGGCAGCATCTGGAAGGCAAGCGCTGCTGCCTGAGACGGGGGAGAGCCCCAGGGGAGTGTCTGCAGGAGAGCGTTCGGCAGGAGAAGGTTCGCGCCGCTGCTCTGTGGGGACTTTTGTCTCCACCTGTTCCTGTTGTTGTCTCGTTGCTAAGTCATGTCCAGCTCTTTGCAACCTTGTGGACTGTAGCCCGCCAGGCTCCTCTGTTGACATGTACTTATTTTGGCGGGAAAGACCATGAGTGTTAGTTGCTCAGTTGTGTGCGACTCTTTGTGACCCCAAGGACTGTAGCCCGCCAGGCTCCTCTGTCCATGGGATTCTCCAGGCTAGAATACTGGAGTAGATTGCCATGTCCTATAGTACAGCCACCGGAAAGCCACCCAGGGAATCTCTCTAGAAGGAAAGGAAGGTTCAAGACCACAGGTGGGGGGTGCCCTTCATTTATGAGCTTAATGTAAGCCACTCTGCTTAGATAAGCGGGTGAGAGGTTCTGGGCTTCCCTCTACCGTCCTGGGACCCTCCTTAACCAGTGATGAGGCCCAGGAATACCTGTCATCCAGGCACCAGTCAGTGCAGGCGAGGCGCTCGCACCCTGCTGCTTGGCCGAGCTCACCCCGGAGCCGTGGGAATGGGTGGGGTCTTCTCCTCCCAAGTCCCGGGGATCTTTGATAACAGCCATGGGGGCAGGTCTGGGGTTTCTAGGGAAGCTAAACAGTGCCAGCAGCATAGGGGTATTTATGTCTTAAACCTTACACCTCCTTTCAGAACCTTACGGAGATGTGCGCGTCAGTAAGAGAGCGGGAGTGAATTACTTTCAGAGTCGATGGTGAGGCCGTCTAAGAGTCCCTGAAGCCTGTGTCCCCACACCAGCCTTCCCCTGACACACTCGGGCGGCCACCAGTCTGCTCGTAGCTCTCAGGTTACCCCGTGGTGTTTGTCTCTGACACTCCCGTGCCGTTGGAGAGTCTGATTTTTTAATATTTATTTATTATTTATTTGGCTGGACCAGGTCTTCCCTGGGACGTGAGGGGTCTTCACTCCTCATCGTGGCACGCATGGTTTTTGGTTGAGGCAGGCAGACTCTCAGCTGCGGCATGGGGGGTCCAGTTAGTTCCATGATTGGGCGTTGAACCCCGGCCCCTGTGTCAGGAGCACAGAGGCTTAGCCACTGGGCCACCAGGAGAGCCCCAGATCTGAAGTTTAAGGAGGCTAAGTGTGGGGGTGTGGTAAGAGGAATTCAAAAAAGGTGTAGATCCTATTTGTTTAGGACAGTTATGCATTATTTAAAACTTACTTAAAACTTTGAACAGTGTTCCTCATTGACATAGTAGAATGACTGTATCAGCAGGAGTTTGGAAGAGGGGAATGGCAAACAAGGCTGCTGCTGCTGCTGCTGAGTCTCGTCAGTCGTGTCCGACTCCGTGCGACCGCATAGACGGCAGCCCTCCAGGCTCCGCTGTCCCTGGGATTCTCCAGGCAAGAACACCAGAGTGGGTTGCCATTTCCTTCTCTAATGCATGAAAGTGAAAAGTGAAAGTGAAGTCGCTCAGTCATGTCCGACCCTCAGCGACTCCATGGACTGCAGCCTTCCAGGCTCCTCCGTCCATGGGATTTTCCAGGCAAGAGTACTGGAGTGGGGTGCCATTGCCTTCTCCGAAACAAGGGTTAATGGCCAGTAAAAATTTCGTGATCTTTTGTTCTCTGTATATTTTATCTAAGTTTAAAGAGTTTGTTGTTGTTGTTGTTTATTTGTTTACTCTCTGGTTGCGGTGTGTGGGCTTCTCACGAGTGGCTTCTCTCGTGAAGCACAGGCCCCACGTGCGGGCTCAGTAATCGGGGCACGTGGACTGAGTTGCTCTGCAGCAAATGCGATCTTAGTTCCCTGACCAGGGATCCAAGTCATGCCCCCTGCATTGGCAGGCAGATTCTTAACCACTAGACCACCAGGGAAGTCCTCAGTTCAGTTCAGTTCAGTTGCTCAGTCATGTCTGACCCTTTTTAACCCCATGGACTGCAGCACGCCAGGCCTCCCTGTCCATCACCATCTCCTGGAGTTTACTCAAACTCATGTCCATCAAGTTGGTGATACCATTCAACCATCTCATCCTCTGTCGTCCCCTTCTCCTCCTGCCTTCAGTCTTTCCCAGCATCAGGGTCTTTTCCAATGAGTCAGTTTTGCATAGGTGGCCAAAGGATTGGTTTCAGCTTCAGCATCAGTCCTTCCAATGAATATTCAGGACTGATTTCCTTTAGGATGGACTGGTTGGATCTCCTTGCAGTCCAAGGGATTAGGGAAGTCCTAAAGAGATTTTAAAATTCAGAATAAATGAATGTCCATTTTTTAAAAACAGGAATGGTTTTATTTCTTACAATTTTTACCTCTCTAAATCATACAAAGCTATATTGAATTCAGAAATCTTGTCAAATAAGGCAAAATATATAACATTAGAAAATTTTAACCCCAGGTTCTTTCTTCAAAATATTAACCAACTGCATTTTGTTAATATTCACGTTAAGTAGTATCAAAACGAGCATTTGTGGCCATATCGACAAACACGCAACCTGTGCAGGGTGCTTCCTGGTTGCTGGGGATACAGAGGAATAGAAGGCCATCTTCTTGTCCTCAGAAACCAGCGTATTTGGAGAAAAGGACAGAAACATGGGAAATAAACAGTAGCACGTTACTCCCTGCCTGTTTCCACTAAGTCTAAGTGTTACTCGCTCAGTGCTGTCTTAACTCTTTGCGACCCCATGGACTGTCGCCCACCAGGCTCGTCTGTCCATGGGATTCTCCAGGCAAGAATACTGGAGTGGGTTGCCATTTCCTTCTCCAGGGGATTTTTCCCTACCCAGGAATTGAACCCGGGTCTCCCATATTGCAGACAGATTCTTTACTGTCTGAGCCACCAGGGAAGCCCCCTAGTTCCACTAGGTGAGATGAAATAAGCAGTTCAGAAAAGGGAGCGATTCTTCAGGGAGGGGTGGTCCTGCGGAGGATGAGAGAGGCTCTGATCCTGTAAGGAAGGGGAGGACCTCACACGTTGCCAAGTAAGTTTGCTTTTGCAGTTGCATTTTATTCCATTTCCCCTAAAATTATTATTAGAGCATACTGTTTGATTCCAAGATTTGCTTTGGTATATTACAGTTTCCTATGGAATTGCTGGGATGCTGGGAAAGATTGAAGGCCAAAAGGGAAGAGGATGACAGAAGATGAGAAGGTTAGATAGGATCACCAACTCAGTGGAGATGAATCTGAGCAAACTCTGGGAGACAGTGAAGGCAGGGGAGGAAGGACTTAGTGACTGAACAGCGACAGCAATAGAATTGTTAGGATCTGGTCTCATGGATCACTTCTGACTGTGTGTTCTCCAAAACTTCTGTAATGGTTCCCTATTGTTCTTTTAGAATTATTTTACAATAATACAATTCTAAATTTCTTTTATAGTGAGAACAAAACTATTGCCAGAAGCAAACTAGAAGATATAGGTATCAACAGGTGTATTTCTTGTGACATAAATGTAGGGACCATTTCTTATCTATAAGAGCTAAAGACTGTTCTACCTACACAGCCACTGTCTTTCAGCATCTGTTCCTCACTGTGGCCTTGACGTGACACATTCACTCGTGAGAATTTCAGAAAACTGAATCTGACTACAGTCAAGCTGGCAGAGTTCTTCCCTGGATTTATTTGACATTAATTTGTTGGATTAGTCTTCAATCAATAAATTAGGAGTAAACATGAAATTTCTGTTTAGTGTTATTTCTTCCCATTAATCATTTCCTGTCCCTGACTCTCCATCTCTTTCCACCAAGTCTGTGAGTGCCCGTCTTTGGCCTGTGAGTTCCTTCTGGGTAGGCCTCATCGACTCCCTGGAGCTTTGAGTAGTGCTCAATGAAAGCTTAGTGAATGAATGAAAACAGCATTTTACATATGATTAGAAAGAAGACATACGGAGGAGATTAGCTATAAATACACATGTATGATTTTAATTTTCACAGGCATTTTTTTTAAACAATCTTTTAAAAAAAAGTGTTTATTTGGCTGCCTCCAGTCCTCAATGCGGGGTGCAGCATGCAGGCTCTTAGGCTGCGGCATCGGGCTCTCTGGTTGCGGTTCTCAGGCTCCAGAGCACAGGCTCAGCATTGCAGCACTTGGGTTTAGTTCTCCTCGGCAGGTGAGATCTTAGTCCCTTGACCAGGGATCGAACCCCTGCATTGCAAGGTGGATTCTTAACCGCTGGACCACCGGGGAAGCCCCCTAAACAATCCATCTTATGAAAGTAACTTCCTGCTGGTCTTACCTAGTCAAAAGCTCATCTTGATTTGAAGGAGGCAGGATTTGTGAGCCTCTCAAGGAGGCTCATATTTTTGAACATCAGTTATTTTGTAAGAAGGGCCTGTTCTCTGTGACATATTAACACGTCTGATGAAGTGGATGTTCACGTTTTAGAAGCTCTTTGGCTGCCTCTTCTGCATAATTAAGTTCTTTTCAGAGCGGCTTCTACACTGTCGATGCCACATGTGTATTTCAGACTAGTGAACACAGCTAGAATCTGATCACCAGCTTCTCAAAGCCGTCCTCCATTGCCCAGCAGGCGGCTTCCTGTCAGAATTCATTTCCCACTTGGAAAGTATCTCTCTGACCTGCTGACTTCTGGACACAATTCACCCTTCACATATTTGAGTCTGCCCCGCGTCACCCGTCCTTAGCACCTCAGACGCCAAAAGACCCTCTTGTAATCAGAGTGATAAAAATCACCATAAACGTCAGGAGGCGGAAAGCTAAGAAGAAGGTTTGAAGACTTTTGTTCCCTTGATCTTTCTAATTTAAAAAATGCTTTTAGCATGTATCTATTTCTATTACGATAGTTTAAGAAATTAATGACTTATGGTTGAAGCCAGATGTTTTCTCAGTTCCTTCAGTCTTTGGATGATTCAATTAAGCTTTGGCAGAGTTGCAGTAAATTCAGTTCAGTTTAGCAAACAGGGTGACCCTTTGGCTGGCCCTCCTGTTACTGTGGTCTCTACACGAACCGAAAGCTTGTGTGAGTGATCCAGATATGCATGCTGGGGAAATTAAAATTCACCGTGGAAGAGGAGTAGGTTGGGCAGGTATCGTCCAAGAAGGAATTTCATGCTGGAGAAAGTAGAAGGTTTGGCTTACAAGGAGGGGAGTCATGCCAGGTAAGGGGCACTGAGATGGGATTCAGCAGGGCAGGTACCGATTCTTGGAGAGGGATGGGACATGAGAGAATGGTCTTCATCTGGCTTCAGGCTGCAGAACTGGTGCCCGGGAAGCCATGGTAACTGTTCAGGGCTTAATCGAGGAGGTCGTGTTTCCAGAGTAAAGGAGACGGACAGGTGAAGAGGAAGTCAGATCTTAGGAACGTTACACAGAAAGAATCTGATAGCCTCCAAGGCTGATTGGATGTTGGGAGCAGCGCCAAGAGAACTGTCTGTGAGCTCCCAGGGCTGGGAAGCCTGGGTGAGTGGGAGAGCTGTCCATTAGCACCTAGCAACTATGGTGCAGATCAGGTGCTTGGTAAGTGTTTGATGACTGAGTAAATGGCCTGCCTTGTATTACACTCCACCCTGGTGGTGGAGAACCGTCAGACTAAGCATCAGAAGCAATTATGAGCTTAAAACCTGGAGATCTCCATGTCCCACGCCCCCACCTCTTAGTGTAGACGGGGGACTAGAGTGGGAAGCGGTCCAGGAAGAGGCTTGACAGGATGCATGCGAGTGGGGGGAGCCGGGCAAGGAGAGGGCAGGAGAGAGCTTGCAATCTGCAGCTCCGTGAGAACAAGGGGAAGGCGGGGTGTTTCAGGGAGACAGAGTGGATGGAGGTGTCAAAAAATAAGAGGTCTAAGTTTGATTTTGTCCCGGAGAAGGGCGCCTTGCTGATGCTTGAGGAGCCTCAGGGAAGTGGCAGCAGGGGATGCCAGCTGGCAAAGACCTGAGTAGGGAGGCCATGCTTATATCATTGGTGAGACTGTAGACAAGAGCCTTCCCTCAGTTATGTCCAGCGATGAACCGCTTTGAAGGAAGCCTACTCCTTAGCTGACTCGTGTTATGTCAGAAAATGCCAGTATGTCATTAATACCTGTAGCTGTAAAATGTACCTATTTCCACACTGTAACCCCAAAACATTATTTTTACAAACCATTTGAAGATAACATTTTTATTTTCTTTGATTCTACTCTTTCAAAATTTCGTTTATCCCTCTCGGAGATTTATTTCTAGGTCACTGATTCAGATTTCAAAACCAGCACTTTCTATGAGCTTATTTTATGCCTAGTAGAGTTGAAATTCAAACATTTTCTGAGAGTAGCAACTGAAATAGCTTCAAAGACATTTTTCACATCCACCTTGTTTTTTTCCTTTGCTGATTGTATCTTTTCCAAAATGCCCCAGATTGATAGCTCCTGGGATATAGTATGCCTGTAGTAACAACACAAGCTTTTGAGAATTGAGAAATATACTGTTTTTGTCCTGGCTCTTGAAGAGGTTCCTTTACTCCTAAGCACAAGCTTCCGGCCAAGGGGAAAAGTGCGTAGGAACAGGAGTCACAGGACCTAGCCTCAGTCCCCGTCTTTGTTGTGTGATCTTGGAGACTGCAGTAGAGGGCCAATTAGGTCTCTTTCAAAACAAAAAAAAATCTTGGAAGATCCTTGTTGGTTATCCATTTTGAATAGAACAGTGTGTCTGTGCCACTGGCTCGATGGACGTGACTCTGATTAAGCTCCAGGGGTTGGTGAAGGACAGGGAAGCCTGGCACGCTGCAGTCTGTGGGGTCGCAAAAAGTTGGACACGACTGAGTGACTGAACTGAACTGTGTGTACATGTCAACCTCAAACTCCCCAAATATCCCTTCCTCCCATCCTTCCCCCGCTTCTGGCAACCGTGGACCTACCGTATAGCCCAGGAAACTCTGCTCAGTGTTGTGTGGCAGCCCGGGTGGGAGGGGAGTTTGGGCGAGAAAGGACACGTGTGTATGGATGGCTGAGTCCCCCTGCTCTCCACCTGGAACTATCACAGTATTGTTAATCAGCTATACTCTAATATAAAAAAAAGTTTTTTTTTTTAAACTGCCATGGAATTTGCTACCAAAAGAAAATAATAAAATAAAATAAATCTCAGAATCCGTGAATATACTTTATCATTTAACTTAGTCATCAAGCCTACCGTATGGTATGATCCCACACTTGGAGATGTTCTGTTTACCGTGGAACGTCATCTGCCCCTTTGTTTGACTGACTCTCTCATCCTTCTAACTGCATGGTGTGTATTTTCTGGTATCCAGCAGCCCCCAGCCCCCACACCCCAGCACCCAGCACCTATGGTGCAGGTCAGATGCTCGGTAAGGATTTGACAACTGAGTAGATGGCCTGTCATGTGTTACGCTCCACCCTGCTGATGCAGAACCATCAGACTAAGCATCAGAAGCGATTATGAGCTTAAGACCATGGAGAGCTCCACGTCCCACCCCTCCACCTTCAGTATTTGAGTTTCTATAAATCGGCCTTTCACATCCATACTTAAAAATATCCCCATTGGTCATGCTCGTGTGAGAAGCGCTGATCCACCATCTGTGAGTTCCTGGAGGTCACAGATTATGGTTTCTATCAGCTCGCTCCCGGCCCCTTGGGTAATCTCTGGCGGAAAGTCGGTATCCAGTGTTCGTGAACAAATGACTCCAAACGTGGAGATTAACGATAAATGAGAACAAAATGCTCCTTCTTTTGGCTGCAGATGTAACACCTTGAAACTTTAAATACTAATTTATACTACTCATAATATGTTCTATTTTTAAAGAAATGAATTGAATGCCCAAATTACCAGTTCTGATAAATTTAAAAATTGATGGTTTGTCACCTAATAATTGTGGCTAGAACTCCTTTGTTTTGTTTGCTTAATGCTTACAATTTAGTGATGAGTCATTTCCTTTCATTATTACTTGCCTTTCCATATTGTTGTTGTTCAGTCACTCGGTCATGTCCGACTCTGCGACCCCATGGACTGCAGCACGCCAGGCTCCCCTGTCCTTCACTATCTCCCAAAGTTTGCTTACATCATGTCCACTGAGTCAGTGGTGTTATCTAATCACCTCATCTTCTGCTGCCCGCTTCTCCTTTTGCCTTCTGTCTTTCCCAGAATCAGGGTCCTCTCCACGTATCTGCACCAGGTGGCCAAAGGATTGGAGCTTCAGCTTCAGCATCGGTCCTTCCAGTGAATATTCAGGGTTAATTTCCTTTAGGATTGACTGGTTTGATCTCCTTGCCTTGCCATACACCTTGTTTTAAGTTGTCTTTAAGAACTCACAACCTATTACTCTCTTTCAGTGACATAATTCTGATATTTTAAACTATAGTTTCTTGATAGGTCATGATGTGAAGCCGGGAAAGACATAGAACCAGCATTAACTCTGAGTCATCTCACAGCTCATGATCGTGTGTGTCATATTTCTATGCTCCAGAGAAGAGAGACAGCATTGGTTTTTAACTAAGAATATTATGCTATCCTTAATACAAAGCCCTTATCACTAATACCCTATTGACCTGTGTCTTATCTATTTTTGAGTAACAAATTACCATGAGGCTTAGCAGATTAAAGCAATAAACATTTCGTATCTCACATAATACCTGTGGGTTGGGAATCTGGGAATGACTGAGCTGCTGGTCCTGGCTTCTCTTGCCTCTCATAAAGTTATACTCAGGATGTCAGCCGGGACTGCGGTCATCTGAAGGCGTGACTGGGGCCGGAGGACTCACCCCCCAGGTGGCCCCCGCAGACGCTGGGCATCCTGGTGCCTCTCGTCCTCATGAGGCCCCCTTGTCAGGGCTGTGGGAGTGTCTTCACGGTAGAGGGACCATCAGGTGTTCTGCTGGTGATTTCATATATGAACTTTCAGGAAGAAAAGAGAAAGGTTAGGTCAGTAGCAGTGGTAAGCCCAAATGTGGGTTAAAAAAAACCAAACAACACCCAGCTTAACAAAAGTGGTAAGTAAGCCAGGTATCAGGTGTTTACACAGCTATCCCATTTCAAAGAAGTTCTCTTCCGGTTCTTCTCCATCATCCCAGTCTTCTGTCTATGTGAAACTTGCTCACATCCTGATTCTGGCAGTCACATGCTGCCACACTGCTTGGTCCGTATCTGTCTGCCCCACTGGACCGGAAGTGCAAGGTGCAGAGCTGTGACTTTCACCCTGAACCTCAGATGCTCAAGGCAGTGCCTGGCCCTTAGCTGATCTTTACTGTCTGTTGTTGAACTTCACGAGCCTTATACAACTGAATACCATTGTCTCCCTTTTCTCTGTAAGACTGGGTAACTTGATTGAAGGTCTGCAGATAGTAAGTGGCAGAGTTTGGGGTTCAAAGTCAGGTCTGGATTTTGTTCATCAGCTAAGATGGTGTTGTGAAGGCCCTCAGAGTCACCTGTGTGTCAGGAGGCCTCAAATGTCATCCTCGGGAGAAATTCCTTAGGAGATATCTCTGTATTTACCCAGAATGAATCACTATGGTTTAAGAGAGATTGCTTGAAGGAGACGTTTTTCTTTTTATGAAATTAAAGAATATTGAAGATAAACTGGCCTATTGCATTTGGGCTTCAAGCCAGTGTTTGGTGTTATCTGATGTGCTTTCATCTCTAAGTGGTTTGCAAAAAATTTCTCACACCTCAAGTGCAAAGGGAAAGTCTCTTTCTCTTTTTCCACTTTTTTCAGGGATTCTACCCAGGTTGATTTGAACGATTTGAACATGGTGTTTAGATATGAAGTTGTTGTCAGTCTCTCGGTCGTGTCTAACTCTTTGCACCCCCATGACTACAGCATGCCAGGCTTCCCTGTCCTTCACCATCTCCTGGAGCTTGCTCAAACCCATGTCCACTGAGTTGGTGATGCCATCCAACCATCTCATCCTCTGTCGTCCACTTCTCCTGGCTTCAATCTTTCCCAAAAGCAAAAAGATAGGACATTGAAAGATAAACTCCCCAGGTCAGTAGGTGCCCAATATGTTACTGAAGAAGAATATACTTCTGGAGAAACAGCTCCAGAAGCAAAGAAGAGGCTGAGCCAAAGTGGAAACAACACTCAGTGGTGGATGTGACTGGTGATGGAAGTAAAGTCCCATGCTGTAAAGAGCAACACTGCATAGGAACCTGGAACGTTAGTCCATGAATCAGGGTGAATTGGAAGTGGTCAAACAGGAGATGGCAAGAGTGAACATGGACATCTTAGAACTGAAATGGACTGGAATCGGTGGATTAACTCAGATGACCATTACATCTACTACTGTGGGCAGGAATCCCTTAGAAGAAATGGAGTAGCCATCATAGTCAACAGAGTCGGAAATGCAGTACATGGATGCAGTCTCAAAAACGACAGAATGATCTCTATGCATTTCCAAGGCAAACCATTCAATATCACAGTGATCCAAGCCTATGCCCCAACCAGTAATGCTGAAGAAGCTGAAGTTGAACGGTTCTATGAAGACCTACGAGACCTTCTAGAACTAACACCAAAAAAAGATGTCCTTTTCATCATAGGGGACTGGAATGCAAAAGTAGGAAGTCAAGAGACACCTGGAGTAACAGGCAAGTTTGGCCGTGGAGCATGGAATGAAGCGGGGCAAAGGCTATTGGAGTTTTGCCAAGAGAACACACTGGTCATAGCAAACACCCTCTTCCAAAAACACAAGAGAAGGCTGTGCACGTGGACATCACCAGATGGTCAACACTGAAATCAGATTGATTATATTCTTTGCAGCCAAAGATGGAGAAGCTCTATACGGTCAAGAAAAACAAGACCAGTGGCTGACTGTGGCTCTGATCGTGAACTCCTTATTGCAAAATTACAGATATGGAGTTGGAGATCAGTAGATGAGGAGATTGTTACGGACCCCCTGACTAAACTGATCACTGTAGGAAGCCTTCCTGCAAAGGTCTAGGCCCTAAACTAAGGGCTCAGTGGATGAGCACATGCATTCAAGTGGTGTCTAATGTGTGCATCACCATGGAGACGGATGTGTGGTGGAGGGGTGGATAAGTTGAGCATCGCCCCCGGGCCCCTGGACTGGGGATGTGAGTTAGTGGTGGCCCCGCTCAGTGTGACGGGGACACAGGCAGGGGAGAGGAGAGGGCTTGATGATGATGTCAGCTTGGGACGTGTCCGTGGGACAACCCGAACAGGTGTTCCGTCTGGACGTGGACCTCTAGGTCTGATGGCTCCAAGAGAGGGGAGTCACCAGGCTCTCTGGGAGAGGGCCTGGGGCTTAGCTGTGTCTGATGACGGTTCATGGATTGTTGGTGTGGAAACAGCTTCGGGGCACAGGCAGCCTTTCTTGGCTGTGCTGACCTTTTGGGAATCTCGGTGTGTATCGTTACAGCTCAGAGTCCCAGACAGACTGGGAGTGAGCACGCCCTTGCTTGTGGATGTAGACGGGAGCTGCCGCGTTTCTGGCCGACGAGCGCCCCGCCCTCTGCCAGGTCTTGCAGAGGCTGCTAAACGAAGCTTGCTCCTACTCGTGATTTGGCAATCCTAAATACCTCCTTTTTTTTTTTTAATTTGCTATTAGCTTTCAGTGATGTTGGTATCTGTTCTGAAATGTCATTCAATTTCCTTTTTAAAAGAAAGCACAAATTCTTCTTTTATTCTCTTGGGAATATGCTTGTTAATAAAACTTGGTTCTTCCGTGTGGCTGTTGACGGAAATGGTTGTAGTGAGACCTCTTTGATTAGTCACTTACTGTCTGAGTCTATGAATTATTTCAGATGTTCTCTCTCTCTCTCTCTTGATCCAAAGAGTTATCTTGCGACATAACGCACTTCGCTTTTATTATATTCAGTAAAACTTTACAGCTTATTCTCTCTTTTTGTGCTAATCTGATAGCGTAATTAAAATGTCTGACTTCAGTTCTTTCCTTACAAATACTGCCCAGCTCTTCTGCCTTTAATTAACTGAAATCATTCTGATGTAAACAAATACCAGTTGCAGACTGTATTACCTATATTCCTTTCTTAGGAGAATTCAAGTACATCCCTTGTTTGTTAAATTATAGTCTTAAAGAAGCAAGTGACATATTTTGTCATTTTGTATGATGCCAATAGCAAACAAAGGCTCACTTCTGTGTTTTCATTCTTGTTACACCTTTTATTAAATATTCATCTGCAGAGCCAGTGTGGGCAGGAAGAGGGGAGATGGGCTTTAGAGTCACACCAGCTTGAAGCTCTCAGCTCGGCCACTTCTCAGTGGCGCCACTTTGGATAAATTGCTTGACTACTTCCGGGCCTTGGTTTCCTTGCAGAGAAAATGAAGGTGATGGTATCTGCCTCGCGGATTATGGACATTCAGTGACACAGTGCAAGCCACATGCTTGGCACAGAGCCCAACACATAACAGGTGCCCAATAAATGCCATCAGTATCCATGTTGACACAGTAGAAGACGTTCTCCTAGCCAGTTCAGCAGCTTAAAGGAAGCGTCCAGTCCTTACACAGAGCCGTCCGGTGGGTGCCCGCGGCGTGTTGAACATTTGTAAGCAGAGGCTCCTCTGCAGCGCCGTCACGCACGTCTGCTCCAACTACTTGAGCGGTTTTCGTCCCCAGACCTCGTCTATGATGTTTATTCTCAGACCCCTTAATGCCAGCTGAACTTGCCCTTTAATTAGGGGATTTAATTAAATATTAAAAGGCAAACAGAATGTCAGTACAAAAAGACAGCTGCTTTTTCTATTAAAAAAAAAAAAGTTTTGGAAAGACTTAATAAAGGTAACTCAATAAAGTGAAGGAAAACTTCTGAGGACCTCGAGTGGTCATTCTCACAGAGATAGAAAGTAGAATTGTGGTGGCCAGGGACCGCGGGGGAGGGAAACAGAGGCTTCTTCTTTAATGGGGACCGAGGTTCAGTCACAGCATTTCTGGGGATGGATGGTGGTGATCACTGCGAAGTGCCACTTAATACGACTGAGCGGAGACAGTAAATTTTATGTTATGTCTATTTGATTACAATTTTAAAAATTGTTTTAATCTGCCGCATTAGCTGAGGGTTGGAGAGCTCTTAGCGACTGGCGAGCAGGGAATCCAAAAAGCTGCAGGAATCCCACATGTAGGGGTTTTCTAGCGGTTTTTTAAGTTTTCTCAGGAAACCGAAGTTGGATATTGTCGGTGATTCGTTTTAGGTGTAGTTCATTCGAGAAAGAGAACAAGTCGTGCTGATCCGTGTACCATTTCTCAAAGATGAGGGCTTTGGCATAGATCAGGATATAAGGAAATGAACACGTTTATATTTAAAATGTTAAGTCACACGTTTAAGTTACGTATGTGTCTTAGGTTGGGCTCCTGAGGAATAGACTGAGATGGAGATGTGCAGGAAGCTCGTTGGGGAGTGAGCGCTCTCGGATCCAGGCCTGGATGGGAGTGAGGAGGGCAGGACCAAGAGAAGGAGAGTGGACGCCCAGGTGAGAGACGGGTGCCAGCCACCCTCCAGAGACGTGGCAGGCAGGCGTTCGCGCTTGTCCTCAGGCACTGATGAGGCG
>NW_011494785.1:10430399-10448267 GCF_000754665.1 Bison bison bison | reverse complement strand
TTCCCTGTAGCTCAGACAGTAAAGAATCTGCTGCAATGCGGGAGACCTGGTTTCAGTCCCTGGGTCAGGAAGATCCCCTGGAGAAAGGAATGGCAATCCACTCCAGTAGTCTTGCCTGGAGAATCCCATGGGCAGAGGAGCCTGGCAGGCCACAGTCCACGGGGTCGCAAATGCTTAGTAAATCTATAATCCAGTTTTCTGTTGATGGGCGGAGCTGAGTTCCTGCCCTGTGCTTTGGCTGGAGGCCAAACTGTGGTAGAGTTAATGGTGACATCCCTGAAAAGGGCTTGTGCCACCAAGTCCTGTGGCTCCCAGGACTGTTGTATTTAGTGCCCCTGACCCCACGGCAGTCCACCACCAACCCATGCTTCCCCCAGAGACTCCCAGACTCTCACAGGCAAGCCTGGCTCAGTCTCTCTGGGGCCACTGCTCCTTTCTCCCAGGTCCTGGTGCACACAAGGTTTTGTTTGTGCCCTCCAAGAGTCTGTTTCCCCGGTCCTGTGCAATTCTCTAGTCAAGTCACACTGGCCTTCAAAGTCAAATTCCCTGGGGGTTCTCAGTCCCTTTGCTGGATGCCCAGATAACCAGAATGGTGTGATCACTCACCTAGAGACAGACATCCTGGAAGGTGAAGTCAAGTGGGCCTTAGGAAGCATCAGTATGAACAAAGCTAGGGGAGGTGATGGAATTCCAGTTGAGCTATTTCAAATCCTGAAAGATGATGCTGTCAAAGTGCTGCACTCAATATGCCAGCAAATGTGGAAAACTCAGCAGTGGCCACAGGACTGGAAAAGGTCAGTTTTCATTCCAATCCCAAAGACAGTCAATGCCAAAGAATGCTCAAACTACCACACAATTGCACTCATCTCACACTCTAGTAAAGTAATGCTCAAAATTCTCCAAGCCAGGCTTCAACAGTATGTGAACTGTGAACTTCCAGATGTTCAAGCTGGTTTTAGAAAAGGCAGAGGAACCAAAGATCAACTTGCCAGCATCCATTGGATCATAGAAAAAGCAGGAGAATTCTAGAAAAACATCTACTTCTGCTTCATTGACTATGCTAAAGCCTTTGACTGTGTGGATCACAAACTGTAGAAAATTCTTCAAGAGATGGGAATACCAAACCACCTTACCTGCCTCCTGAGAAATCTGTATGCAGGTCAACAAGCAACAATTAGAACCGGACACGGAACAATGGACTGGTTCCAAATCAGGAAAGAGTACTTGTCACCCTGCTTATTTAACTTATATGCAGAGTACATCATGAGAAATGCTGGGCTGGATGAAGCACAAGCTGGAATCAAGATTTCCAGGGGAAATATCAATAACCTCAGATATGCAGCTGACACCACACTTATAGCAGAAAGCGAAGAGAAACTAAAGAGCCTCTTGATGAGAGTGCAAGAGGAGAGTGAAAAAACTGGCTTAAAACTCAACATTCAAAAAACTAAGATCGCGGCATCCAGTCCCATCACTTCATGGCAAATAGATGGAGAAACAGTGGAAACAGTGACAGACTTTATTTGGGGGGGGGGCTCCAAAATCACTGCAGATTGTGACTGCAGCCATGAAATTAAAAGATGCTTGCCCCTTGTAAGAAAATCTGTGACCAATCTAGACAGCATATTAAAAAGCAGAGACATTACTTTGCCAACAAAGGTCTGTCTAGTCAAAGCTATGGTTTTTCCAGTGGTGATGTATGGATGTGAGAGTTGGACCTTAAAGAAAGCTGAGCACCTAAGAATTGATGCTTTTGAATTGCGGTATTGGAGAAGACTCTTGAGAGTCCCTTGGACTGCAGGGAGATCCAACACGTCCATCCTAAAAGAAGTCAACCCTGAATATTCATTGGAAGG
Source organism: Bison bison bison (assembly GCF_000754665.1). Lineage (NCBI taxonomy): Eukaryota > Metazoa > Chordata > Mammalia > Artiodactyla > Bovidae > Bison > Bison bison. The sequence goes on along the minus strand of NW_011494785.1, from coordinate 10,446,411 downwards.
ACTGATGCTGAAGCTGAAACTCCAATACTTTGGCCACCTGATGTGAAGAACTGACTCATTTGAAAAGACCCTGTTGCTGGGAAAGATTGACGGCAGGAGAAGGGGATTACAGAGGATGAGGTGTCTGGATGGCATTACCGACTTGTTGGACATGAGTTTGAGCAAGTCCCAGGAGTTGGTGGTGGACAGAGAACCCTGGAGTGCTACAGTCCATGGGGTTGCAAGGAGCTGGACGACTGAGCAGCTGACCTAAACTGACTTGACTTTTAGTCCAGATGGCTTCAGACAAAAGTGTCTTCCCTGTTTATGCGTGCTCTTCTGAAGGTCTCACTGAGTTTCATCGTTACATACACCAAGTGTCCCATATGTGATATAGTAAGACTATGAGGCTTAATCACAGTAGATAAATGTGTGGGATGTGTTTAATCCTCATATGATGTTTGGGACTCCATCAACTTCTAATACTTTCCAGGATATATTTTGAGATTCATGAAACCTCAGAATTTTGCTTCTTAAATTTCGACTTTTTTTTCTTTTTTTTAGCATTTGATTACTTTGCGTGGGGGTCGCTCAAGCTCTCCATTTTTGTGCCAAAGGTCAACTTCCTCTCACGCCCTGTGGCTGTACTTTTCTGTTTCCAGATTCTTCCGTGTTTCTCCATCTGCCACAGCTAACCGACCACGCCCGCCCCCTAACTTTACACTTTTCATTTGGACCCACATCTTTGTACTTACCCCGGCTCTTGGCATGAGCGATGGCCAATCTCCAGGACGCCCGATGTCCTTCTTGGATCGCTGGCTCTTCCGACCCTTAAGGGGAAGTCCTGCGTGCGTCACTGTCTGTGGGGCTTTTGTTTGTTCGGTTTCTGTTGTTGGTTTCGTGTTTATTTAGCCGTGTGTTAGCGTGCAGCGCTGGAGCGGCAACTGCATTCACGCTGCTGTGCAACCACCTTAGAACCTTTTCACTTTGCAAACGGAAACCCCCATTTGCCCTCTCCCAGCCCTGGCCAGCCACCACTCACCTTCGTGTTTCTGTGAGTTAGACTACACGAGATACTTCGTATCAGTAAAATCTTACAGGGTTTCTCATTTTGGGCTGGCTTATTTCTGTCAGCAGCATGTCCTCAAGGCCGGTCTGCATTTAAAAGGAATTCCCTTTCTTTGAAAGGCTGAGTAGCATTCCATCGTGTATGTGCACCACATTTTGTTTATCCCGTCATCCGTCAATGGACATGTGGGTCGTGTCCACCTTTTGGTTATTGTGAGTGAGACTCATGAGTGTGAGTGCTCACGTTTTTAAGTGCAGACACATATTTTCATTTCTAGCAGCCTGCCATGCCCCACATTGTAAATGCTAGAGAGGGTGTCTGACCCTTTGCGAGCGGGGCCATAAATACAGCACCAGGATACTGTGATTACCCCACTGTGTCTCATTTCCCTCCGCGCGTTGGCTCGTGCTGACCTTTAGTAAGAACACCATTCAGTCTCATTTCTGTGATACTTAGGCCTTCATTTAGCCTTGTTTTGTTGTTTCCCTTGGTTTCAAATTTTCTCTCTTTATGCGAACTGGGGACTGAAGCCTGGCATTTGACTTGTGATCTTGTGCGTTCTGAAAGCTCATACATGTAATCGTGGAACAAATAAAGCAGCTGGAAGAAATCTTTCTTGAACAAAACCCAAGTGGGGCATTTGGGTGCGAGCCAGGATTTCCGCAGCTACCGAGGGAGATGTGAAAAGGCTGCCTTTATGACAGCACCGACAAGTCACTTCTGGCCCCAGAGGAAAGTCCTTTAGGCAGTGACCAGATAGAGGCTAGGGAGCCTTACACATTTCATCGCCTGACCACAAAGCAGAGTACTTATGGGAACCTTCCGAGGCCTCTGCCTGTGTCGGCCCCTCAGTCGTGTCCGACTCTTTGCGACCCCACGGACGGTAGTCCGCCAGGCTCCTCTGTCTGTGGGATCCTCCCGGCAAGAATACCAGCGTGGGTTGCCATGCCCTCCTCCGCGGGACCTTCCCGACGCAGGGACTGAGCACGCCTCTCTTACGTCTCCTGCGTTGGTAGGCGGGGTCTCTACCACTAGCGTGTCTGTGGCTTCGTACGCTCAGCCATAGCGGGAAATTCCGGGGCTGTTGGGTCTGATCCTGGCCTCCCGCTGAATGTGCTCTGCAGTCCTAGGGCAGACACTGAGAGTTTAACTTCCTGAGGTTCCATTCTCCCAACCACAATTCAGAACTGAATTGTATGTGTACATGTAGATACCAAACAACTAACTATGCACGAAGTCCTCTGTTAACTGCTCCTTTATAGAGGAAAACGTCTAACGTCCTACAGTGATCAGATCAAATTCCACTGGACATCTTAAAAAGATTGGTTATGTATAGACCCTGATGCTGGGAAAGATTGAAGGCGGGAGGAGAAGGGGACGACAGAGGATGAGATGGTCGGATGGCATCACCGACTTGATGGACATGAGTTTGAGTAAACTCCGGGAGTTGGTGATGGACAGGGAGGCCTGGCGTGCTGCAGTCCATGGGGTCGCACAGAGTCGGACACGACTGGGAGACTGATCTGAACTGATGTGTGTACATATACATAGGTCTGAACTGACACATACGAAGGCAAAAAGCTTGGAAGGGAGGTATGTTTTTAGAAATGTAGAAAGTGAAGTTGCTCAATCATGTCTGACTCTTTTCGACCCCATGGACTATAGCCTACTAGGCTCCTGCATCCATGGGATTCTCCAGGCAAGAGTACTGGAGTGGGTTGCCATTGCCTTCTCCAGGGGATCTTTCCGACCCAGGGGTTGAACCCAGGTCTCCTGCACTGCAAGCAGACGCTTTGCCATCTGAACCCCCAGGGAAGCCCTAGAAATGTAGAGCAGCATCACAGTTTTTAACCGTTTATCCATCCATTCAGCCAACGTGGATGGATGCCTGGGTCAGAGCTTCTCAAACTTGTGGTGCGTGAGCCTCGCCTGGGGGACTTTTTAAACACTGCTCCTGGGCCCCATGCTCAGAGTTTCCAGTTCCATAGATATTATAGCAGGGCCTGAAACCTGCGTGTCTGCAAGCCCAAGTGATATTGATCCCGCTGGTGTACAGACTCCGCTTTGGAGACCCAAGTTCCAGAGACACTCAGAGCTCCAAAGTGAAGAAGGCACGGTCATGTCCTTCTTCATGCAGAAAGGGTTAATGTTAACACTCCACATTGTTGTGACCTTATAATCACATTATATCACTGTGTGTGTACAGATGTGTTTTCAAGGCATTTCAGAACCCATAGCACGTACAAAGGCATGGAAAACTGAAGTCACGAGACATATTCAGGGACGTGGAGTCTGTGTCACCGGAGCAGAGGGCACACAGCTGGCCAGGGGGTGGCATGCGGCAGGAGAGGTGTCAAGAACTAGATGGAGCTCCGATCATAGTAGATGTTGGGTGCCCTAAGGAATTGATTGTTTTCCTAACAATCAAAGGAAATGGAAAAGGGAAAATTTGAAAATTCGCAAGAGCTCCTGAGAAGGTAGAGTTACGGATAGCGAAGACTTTGGTCAAATATAATTGTTAACCCAATCATCTTTCTGGAATCACACTTCAGTTGGAAGTTAATCTTTCTGGTGTTTGATTTCTTCAGTTCTGGTAATTTTTGTGTACCATAAGATGGGTTGGCTTCCCTGATAGCTCAATTGGTAAAGAATCCGCCTGCAGTGCAGGAGACCCCAGTTTGATTCCTGGGTCAGGAAGATCTGCTGGAGAAGGGATAGGTTACCCACCCCAGTATTCTTGGGCTTCCCTTGTGGCTCAGATTGTAAAGAATCCTCCTGCGATGCAGGAGACCTGGGTTCAATCCCTGGATTGGGACAATCCTCTGGAGAAGGGATAGGCTACCCACTCCAGTATTCTGGCCTGGAGAATTCCACGGACTGTATAGTCCATGGGGTCGCAAAGAGTTGAACACAACTGAGCAACTTTCACTTTCACTCACTTAAGATGAGTTGCTGCTGCTACTGCTGCTGCTACATCGCTTCAATCGTGTCCGACTCTGTGCGACCCCATAGATGGAAGCCAACCAGGCTCCCCCATCCCTGGGCTTCTTCAGGCAAGAACAGTGGAGTGGGTTGCCATTGTGATTAAAAATGACCTGTTTTCCTTAATTCTGGAGGAAAAGAAAGAGCCTCCTCATTGAAGTACTGAATTAAGCCAGACTTGGAGCTTAATTGATTGACCCTACTCAGATTCATTGGAAAAGACTCTGATGCTGGGAAAGATTGAAGGTGGGAGGAGAAGGGGACGACAGAGGATGAGATGGTTGGATGGCATCAGCGACTCAATGGACATGAGTTTGAGCAAACTCCGGGAGTTGGTGATGGACAGGGAGGCCTGGCGTGCTGCAGTCCATGGGGTCACAAAGAGGCGGACACGACTGAGCAACTGAGCAGCAACAATAACTGGCATTTTAGCTTGCTGAGCCGATGTTTTTGTGTAGCCCAGTTTAGTCCTGGGAGGTGTGACTCCTCCGAGGCCACGTAGCTAGGTGGTGACGTGTCTAGGAAAAAGGCAGGCACTTTGCTGGAGTGAACCGCTTTCCTTCCCACCTGCTCCAAGGCGCATCTCTCAGCACGCCCCATCGCCTTCTCCCCTCGCCCTCGTACTGCGTCTCCCCTCGGCAATGTGCTGTTTTTCTTTCGTTCATTGTCTGGCTCCCCTCACATCAGTGTTCTGGGGGCAGGGGCCCCTGTCCGCCTTGCTCACTCGCATCTCCCCAGCTCCCAGAACGAGACTGGGCACACAGTAGGTGCTTCTGCTTGTTGAACAGAAGAGTAGACGCTGCTGGCTCCTCTCAGCGGGGTTCACCACCGTCAGCAGGGGTCACCTGCGTGCGGGGGAAGGTGGCCCCAGGCCCTTCCCTCTCGGTGGGGCAGAGACTGAGCCCAGGGTGCCAGCTGGCCTGCCCCCAGCAGCCTGTACCCTTCATTAGACCCCTGGGTCAGGCTGCAGGGTTTCAACAGGAGGGAGGTGGCTCCCCAGCCGAGCCCACAAACCCTGGGTCCCCTTGCTGATCCGGAAGTTACCAGTGAGGAGCCCAGAGGTGACCCAGAGGCCTCCAAAGGCCCTGGTCTTCCTGTGGCCTCTGTCCCCAGCCCTCGCCCAGCACCCATATGGGGCAGAGTCCAGAGGAGTGAGCGGGAGGAGGGTCTGTTATTCAAATGCCAAGCATTCACTGAGTGCCTACTCTGTGCCACCCACAGTTCTAGGCTCGGGGGGTGCAGCAGGGAATAAAGAGCTTCCCTGCCCTCAGGAAGCTTATGCTCTGGTGGGGAGAGCAGAAGAAAACAGTAAATAACCGTATGATGTATGTCAACCAAAGCATGAGATGAAGGAAACAGGATAAGCGGACGCGGAGGGACAAAAAGGGCTTGTTTTCTTGAGACTCGTCCACAGGAGGAGACGTCAGGCAGGCAGGAAGATCGGAGAGCGGGCTGCCGAGGTGGTCTTGCTGAGAATCGATGCTGGCCTGGGCGGGGCAGTGATAGACACGGTGGTGGTCAGGTCCTGGTTGCCTGAGGAAGGTGCAGGCCGCAAGCTGGCATGCGAGGAGCCGGGTGGTGGGATACAGGGGAAAGTCAAGGAGGACTCTGAGCTTGGGGCCTGAGAAGCTGGAAGGATGGAGAGGGGACCCCGAGTGGAGAAACAGGTTTCGGAGGAAGGTCAGGGGGTCAGCTTTGGCCATGATGCCTGTTACACACCCAGCGAATGTCAGGTAGAAAGACAGGTCTGAGGCTGAACTAGAGAGAGAGACGTGGGAGCTCCTGGTGGACAGAAGATGGGCCCCAAGCGGCACCCACATCCCGATCCCAGACTCTGAGTGTGCCGCGGTACGCGACGAGGAGGAAGCACAGTCGTGCCTGGAATAGGCTAACCAGCAATAAGATGATTCTGGAAGATCCAGGTGAACCCAGGGTAATCGCAAGCGTTGTTTAATGGGGAAGCTGGAGGCGGGAGAGTCGGAATCAGGGAAAAGGCAGTGGAGAAAGACTCGGGCCGACAGGACTCGCTCTGAAGGTGGAGGAAGTGGGCCGAGGACCAAGAGACGCCGGTAGCTTCCAGAACCTGAGACAGGCACAGCATGGACTCTCCCAGAGAGCCGCAGAAAGGGAGGCGGCCTCCCGCCACCTCGCTCACAGCCCCGGGAGACGCACTCCGGCCTTCTGACCTCCAGAGCTGTGACGCGATAAACACGTGCTGCTGTAAACCACGCACAAAACCATTTACCTGTCTTCCATTATTTTCCAGGTTCTTTTTTCTATGCAGCCACCATCCTTGTCCAAAATGGTCTATCATTGTGAACAATTGGAATGCAAAGACATTAACAATGAAATGGATCTCACAAAAATAGGTTTTCTTATTACAAAAGCAACACATGCTTCTTACAGAAATTATAGACCAAAAAAAACGCACACCATCCCACCCGTTCCTTAGAAATCACTGTTGACACCCCTGGGGATCCACTTCTCAGAGCCTGTTCTGTGTCTGTGCCTTCTTCCCCACTGAGACAGGGCCACGTGCGTGCCTTCTTCCCGCTGAAACAGGGCCACGTGCGTGCCTTCTTCCCACCGAAATAGGGCCACGTGCGTGCCTTCTTCCCACCAAGACAGGGCCACGTGCGTGCCTTCTTCCCACCGAGACAGGGCCACGTGCGTGCCTTCTTCCCACTGAAAGAGGGCCACGTGCGTGCCTTCTTCCCACCGAGACAGGGCCACGTGTGTGCCTTCTTCCCACCGAGACAGGGCCACGTGCGTGCCTTCTTCCCACCGAGACAGGGCCACGTGCGTGCCTTCTTCCCCCTGCAATAGGGCGCACGCCTTCTTCCCACTGAAACAGGGCCACGCCACGTGTGCTTTGGAAACCAGTGTGATCTGTGTAAGCCATCTGCCAAGCGTCACACTTTGCACTGTTCCAACTTCACTCCTGTGGTTTCACGTTTGTCTGTCCCGAGTAACCGCCTGTGGATAACGCCCACGCTGAACAGTGAGGAAGAACCAGGTCAGCCCGGGAGAGATGGCAGCTGGAGGGACGGTGCCCCAGGCCAGGGGCCCCCGGGTGGGGCTCTGCGCTCAGTGGCGCGTGGAGGGGAGCCTGAGCGGGGAGCTCGAGAGGCTCAGGTCTGTAGGCGTCTCCAAGTGGGATCCCTTTTCACACGGATTGTTTCAGTACGGCCCTGTTTTCACCAGCCTGACTTTGACTCCGTTGGTTTTGGCAAAATGCTGTCAGTCGCTTTTTCCCAGTCTAAATGAACAGGGTCTGGGCCTTGTGGCCCACGAGCCCGCTGCAGGCTCTTGTGCAGTCCCTGGGTCAGGAAGACCCCCTGGAGAAGGAGAAGGTGCCCATTCCATTACTCTTCCCTAGAGAACCGCACAGACAGAGGAGTCTGGCAGGCTACAGTCCATGGGGTCGCAAAGAGCCGGGCACCACTGAGCAATTTTCGCTTTCACTTTTGAAGCAGAGTCAAAGTAAAGGTCGTCAGGATTGAGAAGATTAAGGGACTCGAGGCCTAGAATTGTGGCTGAGACCTCACACTGGGGTCCTTTTGAGTCTTCATCTGATGAGACTGCATCTTTTTGTCTTTCTTTGTTAGTAGTCCAGATGTTTATATCTCAACAGGTCCCTCCCAGTTAGGGCATAAACGCCCCTGTTGGGGAGGATGCTGATACTCGTGTTCTTGGCCTTTTCTAAGCAATAGGAATTGACTAGGGGCCAGACTGGAGACTCAGGCCAGGCTTTCCTGGCGCTGCTGTGCGGGCTGCAGGAAAGAGTGCCAGCAGGTAGCGGTTCCCCTCCTCGCTCGGCGGGGTGGGGCGAGGGCTGCCAGGGGCCAGGCTGGTCAGCCCACCCCTTGGTGCCGCTGCGTGAGGGGGGCCGGCGGCAGTACCGGGCTTCTGCTCCCCACACCTACGTGTGCTCCCAGCTCTTCAGAAATGGCAGTTGGGTTTTTTGGTCCAGAATTTGCCCCAGCTGTGCGAGCACACGATTATTTTTAGTCCCATATAGTTTCCTTGTGTGTTGTAGCTCCAGGAGCAGCGTGTCATGGTGTAAGCTCTGCAGCAAAGGGTCCCAGGTTCCAGGACCGCCTCCGGGACTGATGCCTGAAGAATGAGATAGGGTCTTCCAACTTGTCCTCAGGAGCCTCTTCCTGGCATTGGTAGAGGAAGAATTATGTAAAAGCCCTAGATTCGTTTCTTCCCCTTTTAGGTGCTTGTGGTAACATGGAAACTAATATGGAAAAACTAGGGGATGCACAGCTCACGCCTGTAGATGAAGTGTTAATACTGTCAGCCGCTGACATTTGCTAACGCCAGCTACTGTGAAAAGTCAGTGTGTGTCACTCAGCCGTGTCTGACTCTTGTGACCCCATGGACTGTAGCCCGCCCCCCCAGCCTCCTCCGTCCACGGGACTCTCCAGGCAAGAACACGAGTGTGTAGACTTCCCCTCTCCAGCGCATCTTCCTGACCCAGGGATCGAACCCACATCTCTTGCATCTCCTGCATTGGCAGGCAGCTTCTTTACCTCTAGCGCCACCTGCCAGCTAAGTACTCGGTGTAGGTGATTTTTAAAGAGTATTTATGCGGTTATTGTCCTGTGGCCGCGCTGGGTCTGCGTTACTGCGCAGGCTGGCTCTGGTGGTGGCGAGCAGGCTCCTCTCCGGTCTCGGCGTGCGGCCCTCTCCGTGCAGCCCTCTCCGTGCAGCGGCTCCTCCTGTGGCCCCGGGCCCTACAGCTCAGTAGTTAGGGCCCAGCCTGGGCTGCTCCGCAGCATGTGAAATCTTCCTGGACCAGGGACTGAACGCGTGTCCCTTGGGGTGGCAGGCAGGTTCCGAACCCCTGCACACCAGGGAGGTCCTGTGTTGATGATTCTTTATGGTCTTGTAAAATTCCAGGAGCTGGGCGCATTTTCTCTGTTTTGTAGATGACGGCTCTGATGATTAGAGAAGTCCCTGCCCCCGGTCAGTCGGCCTGTGGGTGATGGAGCCCACGTTCAGAGCCAGGCCTCAGTCGGCCTGTGGGTGACGGATCCCACATTCAGAGCCAGGCCTGTGCCTCCAGAACTCAGATCCTTGCTCCGCCGTGGCTGGGGAGCCAAGCCCAGCCTCTGCTGGACTCCAGCAGGTTCCTGTTTGTGGAGGAGGAGGACTGGCCCCCTCACCATCCCAGAGATGTGCTCTTGGGCTGGGGTGTGGACGGTGCCCACCCCAGAGCGCAGACTCCGCCTTTGAGCGCCCACACGGTGCTGCCTTCTCACCAAGCACCCTCCGTGCCAGGGAAGCACCCGAAGTCTCCCCACAGTCCCCCTGGGGGCTAAACCTCTGGGCTCCATTTGCAAGAATGCTCCGGAATGGCAGGAAAGGCATTTCATTCTCTCACCGACTCTTGGAAATAGTAAAGGTTCATTTCATACTGACGCAGGAGTATGGTGGAGCTTGGCTGTTGAAAACCTTAGTTCAAGGATTTCTCAGTAAAGTGATACAAGAGGTATGCAAGGAGGGGCTTCCCTGCTGGGCTAGTGGTGAAGACTCTGCCTGCCACTTCAGGGGACATGGGTTCGACCCCTGGTCGGGGAAGATCCCACAGGCCACAGGGCAGCTAAATCCGTGTAGCCCAACTACCGAGCCCACGCACCCTAGGACCCAGGCTCCACGGCAAGAGAAGACACCACAGGGAGAAGCCTGAACACCGCAACCAGAGAGCGGCCCCGCCCCCTGCAGCCAGAGAAGCCCTCGCACAGCAGGGAGGCCCAGTGCAGCCAAGAGCAGGAAACCTTCAAACACTCAGGCCTCAAGATGCACAATGTTTTCTTAAAAAAAGAGGCATGCAAGGAGAAGAGAGTGTTTCTGGTGTAATGATAAAAACAAGTTACTCAACAGGAAGGACTGCCTTGAAAATCATCCTCTGCTGCTGCTGCTAAGTCGCTTCAGTCGTGTCCGACTCTTCGCAACCCCATGGACTGCAGCCTACCAGGCTCCTCCATCCATGGGATTTTCCAGGCAAGAGTGCTGGAGTGGGGTGCCATCGCCTTCTCCAGAAAATCATCCTCATTTGCTTCTAAATTAATTTGCTATTTGCTAAAAGCTATTTTCAGGCAATGATACTTTGTCCTGTGCAGGCGTAACTTCAACTTTCATATTTAAAAGATGCGCTTACCGAGGTCGAATACTTGGATGAGCTTCTGATGCGTGTTCAGAAGGTGCTGATGGGAGAGAAATGGATGAGCACGTCTTTAAAACCGCAATATGCTGGTCCTTTCTCTCGGCTTGTATTCACTGACTGGACAAAGGTTCTTATTTGACCCCTGTCTTCAAAAGCACAAAAAGAGTTCACTTTACCTTGCAAGAAGTTAAACAACAGAAGAGTTTTTGTTTTACTTTCAAACTTAGGTGCATCCCTAAATGCCAGTTTGTATTAAATTCTCCCCCTCTGGCACTGCCTCGCTCAACAGGCACATAGTGCGAAACACACAGCTGGTCAGTGCGCCCGAGAGTGGCCCAGAGAACATGCAAGGAGGACTTGCTTTACTCTTCATCACGGGGCCTGAGGCCAGAGGGCTGATGACCACACCTGGGTCTCAGTTGTTCAGTCACTCAGTTGTGTCCGACTCTCTGCGACCCCATGGACTGCAGCACTCCAGGCCGCCCTGTCCATCAACAGCTCCCGGAGTTTGCCCAAACCCATGTCCATTGAGTCGGTGATGCCATCCAGCCATGTCATCCTCTGTCATCCCCTTCTCCTCCTGCCCCCAATCCCTCCCAGCATCAGAGTCTTTTCCAAAGAGTTGGCTTTCCGCATCAGGTGGCCAAAGTATTGGAGGTTCAGCTTCAGCATCAGTCCTTCTAATGAATATTCAGGCTTGGTTTCCTTTAGGATTGACTGGTTTGATCTCCTTGTTGTCCAAGGGACTCTCACCAGTCTTCTCCAACACCACAGTTCAAAAGCATCAGTTCTTTAGTGTTCAGCCTTCTCTATGGGTCTCAGAAATTATATGAGAAATGAAACCAGGAAATCGAGATCCAACTAAGACTTTATTAAGATCCAGGTGTCAATGCCCAGTACTTGGAAGCGAGGAACCCACTAGAAGCCCAAGAGTGATGAGCAGAGAAGTCGGGTGGACCCTGATCAGGAACGCCAGTGCTTGGCAGCGTGTCACCAGCACCGAAGGTGGCCTGTGGTCTCTTTCCTCATGTTCCTTCATCTGACCCAGAGATTCTGTCCATGCGATCCCAGCCCCAAGGGACCTGCGAGGTCAGAGCTATCTTCATGACGCTAGGGCACTGTTTGCCTCATCTCACTCTGCTGACATTTGCATTGATGATGCAAACTCTGTGATAGGTAACACTGCTGAATTGTTTCATCTGTTCTCAGCATAAATCAAGGCAGTAGCAGCAAACTGTACTGGTAGTCATTGTATTCTTCATCACTTTGCCCTCACAGTTAAAAAAGTAATAATAAAGTCAGTTTCACTTAAGAATATCCTTGATGAAGCAATAAAGCATTGTGTTATTAAATATTAATCCTCAAATCCACATCTTTTTTTTGTTTTTTACCATTCTGAGATGTATCCATATAGCATTTCTATTACATGCCAGGGTGTGGTGGTTATCTCCAGGAAAAGCACTTGCACAGCTGTTTTTTAAGTTGAGATTGTGACTGGCCACTGTTTTAACAGAACACCATTTTTATTTGAAAGAATGACTGATGGAAAAACTACGGTTATTAAGACTTGAGTGTGTGGTTGAAATTTCCCTGAAAATGAGTGAAGGGAGCCTGTCGTTTCAAGGAAAACAACTGTGACAGTATTTGTTGCCAAAGCTAAAATTCAGGCTTTCATGTGAAAATTAGAACTTGGGAAACTTGTGGCCACCACTGTGAAGCTGACAGTCTGTCAATACCAAGTTCAGTGGCGATATTCACAAATGTAGTTCTAAAAATACTGCATAATGAAATGTCTTAGAAGATCCATGTAACTCAGTGAATTAATAGTTTTCAGATAACCAACGTATGATGTTACAGAATCATGGCTGGGCAAAAGAGCCATTGAAAGTACAAGACACACCAAAGCAGAGTATGAAAAGTTAATTGATATGGTCTCAAATTATACGTTGCAGCTAGCCTTTAAGAAATTACTACTTATTGAGTTATAGTGTGATATAAAAATAAGTATCTACTGTTACAGGAAAAGCCTATTAAAATACTCCTCCCTTTTCAACTATAGATCTGTGTGAGGCTGTATCTTTCTTTATATACTACAATCATAATGCCACAAAGAATTTAGAAGCAGAAGTAAGAATCCAGCTACACTATAGTAAGCATTCCTAAGACCCACAAAAATGTAAAGTAATTCTCATATCACCACTTGTTTTGCTTAGTTTTCATGAAAAATATTTATGTTAAAAGGTCATGAACTTATTATTTTAAAACATTAATTAATGTTTTAAATGTTCCCAGTTCAATTTCTAGTCTAACTATTAATAGATAAAATGCATGTAAACAGAAGCCTTTGGAATTCTCAATTTTTAAGAGTTTAAAGGAATCCTGAAGTCAGAAAGTTTGAGAACAACTGACTCAGTGCGTATAGAATACCTACTGTGTACTGGGCTGGGCTGGTACAGGGCAAGGATGCTTGCTGGACAGACGTGGGTCCTGCCCACAGAACTGACAGGCACCTTCACCTAAACAGAGGACTCCAGCAGTGTGCTAAGTGCCACGGCAGGAGAAGCACAAGGTGTGTTTTGTTGGCACCTGACGCTATTTAGGGAAGACTTCCAGGAGGAATGAATGTCTCCGGTGATGCTTGAAGGATGAGTCAGAGTTAGCCAGACAGAGAGCTTGATTGCTTTGAGTGTATGGAAAAGCATGTGTTCAGACAAAAGTCCCTGTGCCAGAGGTCACGACTTCACTGCAGAGTGAAGTGGTGTGTAACACGGGGAGGGAGGGTGACATGCGGGCCTGGACTGGAGATGGCAGCCCCCTTGTGAAGGGCTTTGGGAGTCCAGGTGTGAGGTGCGAGGACCTCCCCCAAGGGGGAAGGGGGCATCCTGGGGTTGGGGAGGTTAAGTCAGGACAGTGACATTAGATTGCACTTTAGACAGATCTCTCTGCTGACAGAATGGAGGTCTTGCCCCCACAGCAGCCAAATCAAGAGGTCATGGAACCTGGGCTAGTGCCTGCGGGGTAGTGGAGACATGTGGACAGATTTAAGGGACATTTGTATGGAGATGTTTACAGATCTAGGTAAAGAGATTCAGTTTCAGTTCAGTTCAGTCGCTCAGTCACATCCGACTCTTTGCAACCCATGGACTGCAGCACACCAGGCCTCCCAGTTCATCACCAACTCCCAGACTTTACCGAAACCCATGTCCATTGAGTCGGTGATGCCATCCAGCCATCTCATCCTCTGTCGTCCCCTTCTCCTCCTGCCTTCAATCTTTCCCAGCATCAGGGTCTTTTCAAATGAGTCAGTTCTTCACATCAGGTGGCCAAAGTATTGGAGTTTCAGCTTCAACATCAATCCTTCCAATGAACACCCAGGACTGATCTCCTTTAGGCTGGACTGGTTGGATCTCCTTGCAGTCCAAGGGACTCTCAAGAGTCTTCTCCAACACCACAGTTCAAAAGCATCAATTCTTTGGTGCTCAGCTTTCTTTACAGTCCAACTCTCACATCCATACATGACCACTGGAAAAACCATAGCCTTGACTAGACAGACCTTTGTTGGCAAAGTTATGTCTCTGCTTTTATTTAAAAGCAATATGCTATCTAGGTTGGTCATAATTATCCTTCCAAGGAGTAAGCGTCTTTTAATTTCATGGCTGCAATCACCATCTGCAGTGATTTTGGAGCCCAGAAAAATAAAGTCAGTCGCTGTTTCCACTGTTTACCCATCTATTTGCCATAAAGTGATGGGACTGGGTGCCACGGTCTTAGTTTTCTGAATGTTGAGCTTTAAGCCAACCCTTTCTCTCTCACCTTCATCAAGAGGCTCTTTAGTTCCTCTTCACTTTCTGCCATAAGGGTGGTGTCATCTGCATATCTGAGGTTGTTGACATTTCTTCCGGCAATCTGGATTCCAGCTTGTGCTTCCTCAAGCTGGAAGTTTCTCATGATGTACTCTGCATTTAAGTTAAATAAGCAAGATGACAATATACAGCCTTGACGTACTCCTTTTCCTACTTGGAACCAGTCTGTTGTTCCATGTCCAGTTCTAACTGTTGCTTTAAACAGATTGGGTGCAGTTAATGAGGGAAGGGTAGGCATCAAGACTGAATTTAGATCATTTGTGTCATTTTTTTTTTAGATTCCACATATACATGATGGACCAATGAACTTATACACAGAACAGAAGCAGACTCACAGACGTAGAAACAAGCGTGGCTGCACCGGGGAAGGGAGGGGATGACGTAGGGGCTTGGGATTCACAGATGCACGGACGCACTATATATACTGTGTGTATTTTATACTTGATGTAAGGTAAATAACAGTAAGGATCCACTGTATAACACAGAGCACTATATTCAACACCTTGTTATGGCCTATAATGGAAAAGGATCTGAAAAGGACGTGCACGCATATCTGAATCGCTTTGTTGTATGCTTCAAAGTAACACAATATTGTAAATCGACTATACTTCAATTAAAAAAATTTTTTTTTACTAAGATCCTACATGCCATGCAGCCAGAAAGTTTTTTTTAAAGACCGGATTTGGGTTTCAGATTTAGCACCTGGGAGTCATGCACGATGAAGTTCACTGAAAGAAGGAAAACAGGAGGCCCAGGTTATTAGAGGAAGAGGGTGAATGCCATCGAGCTGTCCCGAGCTACCCGAGAGGAGACGCCCAGCCCATTCCGGAAGCGGAGGAGGAAGAGCTGGACTAGAGACACACAGCTGACAGTTTTTAGCGCACGAATGGTAACTGAAGACGCTGGGTGAGTGGGCTCTTGCAGAGAGAAGAATTTAAGCAAGAAGGGAAGACTGTCTTAAGAGAGAATTATGGGAACTTCCAGTATCACCAGTATTCAGGGTTGTGACAATTTAAAACAAGCTAAAAGGTAAGGCAAGGAGATCCAACCAGTCCATCCTAAAGGAAATTGACCCTGAATATTCACTGGAAGGACTGATGCTGAAGCAGAAGCTCCAATACTCTGGCCACCTGAGGCGAAGAACTGACTCACTGGAAAAGACCCTGATGCTGGGAAAGGCTGAAGGCAGGAGGAGAAGCGGATGACAGAGCATGAGATGGTTGGAAGGCATCACCAAATTAATGGACATGAGTTTGAGCAAACAATGGGAGACAGTGAGGGACGGGGAGGCCTGGTGTGCTGCAGTCCATGGGGTCATAAAGATCGAACACCACTCAGCAACGGAACAGCAACAACAAAGAGTGTGCAAAGAGGGCTGAGAAGAGCGCCCAGAAAGTTAAGAGGATCCAGAGACTGTGCGGTCGTTGAGACCAAGGGGACGGAAGAGGAAGGAGGGCTCAGTGAGGACCAGTGTCGTCAGTAAGTCAGAGAAACGGGACTTCCCTGCTGGTCCTGTGGTTAAGAAATTGCCTTTCAACGCAGGGGACACTGGTTCAGCCCCTGGTCGGGGAGCTGAGACCCCACGTGCTGTGGGACAAGCAAGCCCACAGCCCACAGTGAGAGACCCTGCGTACTGCACCTGCGACCTGAGGCAGCCAGAAATCTAAGTAAACATAAATAAAAAGTCAGAGGAGTGATTGAGAGGGCTGTCTAGACTGCTGCTGCTAAGTCGCTTCAGTCATCTCCGACTCTGTGTGACCCCACAGATGGCAGCCCACCAGGCTCCCCCGTCCCCAGGATTCTCCAGGCAATGTCTAGACTGAGCAGCAAGGAAGTAAGTGTTGAGTCTTTGCCGTATCCAGACAAGCATCAGGGGATGGTTAGGCTCCAGGAGCCAGAAGAGCAAGGAGAGGGGAGGGGGAGACAGGAAGAGGGGGAGGGGGC
>NW_011494785.1:10429633-10430288 GCF_000754665.1 Bison bison bison | reverse complement strand
CAGACCGGGAGAGGCGGCCGTTGCAACAGCCGGCCGACTCAGGAGGGTGCCCCCTTCTCACGGCGCATCAGTTCAGTCCAGTTCCTTTCAGTCGCCCAGTTGTGTCCGACTCTTTGCAACCCCATGAATTGCAGCACGCCAGGCCTCCCTGTCCAACCTTTATAGCCTCGAGACAAAGAAGATTCCAGCTGGAAGGGTGGCATCAGGTGATTGGTTAAGGTCAGGGAGCTGGCCGGTTTGGATCAAGGGGGCTTATGGCAACAGTTGCTATGGAGCTCAGTCCGATCTGGAGATGACCTTGGCGTGGGGCTCCGTGTCTGTGGCCTTGATACGAGGCCTCACACCTCTGACCTTGGTATAGGGCTCCACCAAAGTTAAGGTATTCAGTTCAGTCGCTCAGTCATCCAACTCTTTGTGACCCCATGGACTGCAGCACACCAGGCTTCCCTGTCCATCACCAACTCCCGGAGTTTACCCAAACTCATGTCCATTGAGTCAGTGATGGCATCCAACCATTTCATCCTCTGTCATCCTCTTCTCCCACCTTCAGTCTTTGCCAGCATCAGGTTCTTTTCCAATGAGTCTGTTTTTTGCATCAGGTGGCCAAAGTATTGGAGCTTCAGCTTCGGCATCAGTCCTTCCAATGAACACTCAG
>NW_011494785.1:10423287-10429533 GCF_000754665.1 Bison bison bison | reverse complement strand
CAACTCCCGGAGTTTACCCAAACTCATGTCCATCGAGTCGGTGATGCCATCCAACCATCTCATCCTCTGTGGTTGAAGTTAGGATATAGGATGGTTTAATTAGAAGCAGAAGTTCCATGGCTCCCACTGGAAAGGTTTAGGAGGAGGAGAGTAGTGGAAGTTTGGATCAAAGGAGGAAAAAAAGCCCAGAGCAGTGTGAGGAAGAAGAGAGGGGAGTCTGGAAGGCTTGAGGGGCTCCCCAGAGTGGCCAAGCGTAGCAGTTGCTGGGGAGACAGGCAGGGAACACAGAGACCTAGATCTTATTTTAGACACTGGTAATTTAATCACAGTCATCTTTTCTTTTTACACAATGATGCATTTATATCACAACCTAAAAATTACCCTTAACAATAGTGATTCTTTTTCTTAAAAAAAAAAAACAAAACGAAACACCCTTTTCTGGCTAACTCGAATTATCCCTGTGTGTTCTGTTCTTTACTTTTATGCTCACCAGGTTAAATCTTCAGCTATGTTCCTGCCATTAAGAGTCCCCTATGTAGAAAAATCTATTCATTATGAACACATTCATTGCCTCATTGAGTTGCCTATTTAAAATGCAGAGAACCACAAATTAAATGTAGCGCTTTTCCATTTTGAAAAAAGTGGATGAATGGGTACTGTTTTCTGAATACATGCTGTTTGTCTTATATCATTAACAGTCCAGATCCATAGGCCAGCAGATGCCAGTCCTGTTTCGTTTTGATGCTTGTTCCTTATTGAAAGGGATGTGCCCTGAGACTTGCACGTGCCATGTTCTGCATCAGGGGAAATGATAAGACGGATGTAATGGAGAGAGCTGATTTGGGGGGACAGCTAAGCTAAGTGATCAACAGACACTGGTCTCCGAAACCTCTTTCTCTGAAGTTAATTATGCAAAGTATGAGACAGTTTCTTTGTTGAAATTGTAAAATAGGATATTTCAAGTAGCCTCAACATAATATTAAGCCATTAAATACTTCTATTAATATACTCCAAGTCTACAGTTGAGTTCAGTTCAGTCGCTCAGTCATGTCTGTTTGCAACCCCATAGACTGCAGCATGCCAGGCCTCCCTGCCCATCACCAACTTCCGGAGTTTACTCAAACTCGTATCCATGGAGTAGGTGATGGCATCCAACCAACTCATCCTCTGTCGTCCTCTTCTCCTCCCACCTTCGATCTTTCCCAGCATCAGGGTCTTTTCAAATGAGTCAGTTCTGTGCATTAGGGGCCAAAGGATTGGAGTTTCAGCTTCAGATCAGTCCAAGTCTACAGCCCTGTACTAAATATTTATTATATTTAAGACCTTGGTGTTTGTTCCTGATACTTTTTCTAATGTCGTTGTTGTTCAGTCGATAAGTCATGTCTGACTCTTTGCAACCCCATGGACTGCAGCACGCCAAGCTTCCCTGTCCTTCACCATCTCCCGGAGCTTGCTCAAACTCCTGTCCATTGAGTTTGTGATGCCATCCAACCATCTCTCCCTCTGTCGTCTCCTTCTCCTCCTGCCTTCAATCTTTCCCAGCATCAGGGTCTTTAACGATGAGTCGGCTCTTCCCATCAGGTGGCCAGTGTATTCAGCATCATTCCTTCCAGTGAATATTCACGGTTGATTTCCTGTGTGGAGAAGACTCTTGAGAGTCCCGTGGACTGCAAGGAGATCGAATCAGTCAGTCCTAAAGGAAAGCAACCCTGAGTATTCCTTAATGACATATCCTAATTTCTCCAGATTTCTGGTATTGGTGAATACATACCCTGCGTTGAGTATGTAAAAGTAAGGCCTACACTGCAGGATGCAGGCACTGGCAGGTATGAAGTGTGCAGTTAATGCTTAGTGGTTCTGATCTGGAGGTCAGAGTTTTTGTTTTTGAGCATTCATCCTTAAAAAAAAACAAAAGATCATTCATTACTTTAAAAAGTATTTATTTACTCACTTGCTCTGTCTGCACCAGCCTTACTTCTGGCGCTCAGGGTCTTCGATCTTGCCTGCAGCATGTGGGGTCTAGTTCCCTGACAGGGGTGGAGCCCAGGCCCCTGCACTGGGAGCTTGGAGTCTTAGCCGTTGGACCACCAGGAATTCCTCAGAGTTTGTTTGTTTTTAATTTCTTCCCATTGTAACCACAAGAGGCCATCTGAACCATTTCTTAAGAGGTAGAAATGGCTTCTCCGGTCAGTGTCCAGGCTGGGACAGACTAACAGAGAGAGCTCAGTCTTCCACGACACCTACTTCCGTCGCGCTCCCAGCCACCCCATCTCTGTTCCAGACAGAAGCCCGTCTGCTCTCTCTGGTCGCCTCAGGCTGATTCTACTGATACTCGGGTCTTGACTTGTTCTGACTCGGCCTCCACTCTTCCCTCACTGAGCATTCCCCGGGACGCCCCTGGAGCCCTTTTTGCATCTGTACGAGCTCTCCTGCGCCTTGACTGCGGGGTGCAGGGTCGCACCTGCCTTCTCACTTTCACTGACACTCGGTCCTTCCCCAAGCGCTTTGTTCAGTTCCTCTTTTGAAGGAAAAGAAAGCGAAAGTGTTAGTCGCTCAGTCGTGTCTGACTCTGTGACACCATGGACTGTAGCCCACCAGGCTCCTCTGCCCGTGCAATTCTCCAGGGAAGAATACTGGAGCAGGTTGCCATTTCCTCCTCCAGGGGGATCTTCCCACACCAGGGATCGAACCAGGGTCTCCTGCACTGTGGGCAGATTCGTTACCGTCTGAGCCACCAGGGAAGCATGGTGACGGAGCGCTGCTGCTTTTTTTTTGGCTGCCCCACTCAGCGTGCAGATCTTAAATCCCAGGCCAGGAATTGAACTCATGCCCCCTGCAGTGCAAGCTTGGAGTCCCGACACTGGACCAGCCCGGAAGTCCCGGGAATCCTCCAGAAGGGCGGTGCCGCCTGGAGACCAACAGGCCCCGCCCTGTGGCAGCCCCTCCCTGTTTGTTCGTCCTCCAATCGGATTTATTTGCTGTCCGTGTCCAGGACACTGTCATCCGTCCAGTCCCCAGGTCACCTGCCTCACACAGAGCCTCTTCCCAAACCCAGAGCCATGGCATCATCCTGGGTGCCGCTCAGCACCCCAGATTCCAGCGTCTTTACTCCCTCAGCTCCGGCGACCTTCATCTCCACTACTTTACCAACGGCTCTCGTAGCAGGGCCTTCGTTTAGTCCTAGTGATATCTGGACCATTACCAGGAGGTAGACTGTCTCTAAAACCTCACATTCAAAGAGCTCTTTTCCATGAGTCAGGACCGCTGATACAAGCTTGCCTGGTCGGGGTCGAAGTGAGCGTCTGTGTTGTGTTTCTAGCTTTTTATGGAAAGGTTTCTGGACTTCCCTTGTGGCTCAGCTGGTAAAGAATCCACCCGAAATGCGGGAGACCTGGGTTCAATCCCTGGGTTGGGAAGATCCCCTGGAGAAGGGAACAGCTACCCACCCTAGAGTTCTGGCCTGGAGAATTCCACAGACTGTATAGTCCATGGGTGGCAAAGAGTCGGACGCGACTGAGCGACTTCACTTTCACTTTCTTTGGTGGAAGGAGAAAATCCTTTATATTCCACATCTGCTGAGTTTTTTCGCTTGTAAATAGGTGTTGCCCTTCTTTGAATGTTTTTCCCTATTCGTGTAAATTGCTCACATTGTTTTACTCCCTTAATTGGATATTTTCAGCATTACATTTTTCCTGCTCCATTTCTCCCCTCCTTTTGAAACTTCTTTTACTGTCAGAGCTTTCCCTTACATCGTTTCCTTAACTTTTTCTCCTTATGTCCATCTCCTTAATTTTTGTTTGTTTTTCCCCCTACTTTTTTTTTTAATCTCTCTCTACTGCATCCTGGAAGACTTTCTTAGTTTTGTCTTCCAGTTTATTTAACTTCTCTTAAGCTGTATTGAACTTGCTAATCGTATTTTTTCACTCCAAGATTTTCAGTTGGTTTATTTTCATTTCTACCTCTCCTTTTCATAACCTTCTGGTTTCACAGCCTTGTTTGATAGCTATTGATCTGGTAGCTCAGATGGTAAAGAATCCGCCTGCAATACAGGAGACCCAAAATAGATCCCTGGGTCAGGAAGATCCCCTGGAGGAGGGGATGGCGACCCACCTCAGTATTCTTGCCTGGAGAATCCCATGGACAGAGGAGCCTGGCAGGCTACAGTCCATGGGGTCACAAGAGAATCGGACACAACTGAGTGACTAACACTTTCACTCTACTTTTCAATCCCTCTATTGTGATGACTTTGAGGATTTTTAAAGCCTTTTTCAGAATATAATTATACCTGTTGCCTCAGATGTGAATTGTCTCAGTTGTTAGACTGCATTTCATCATGCTGCACGTCCTTACATATTTTGTAATTTTCTTTTCTTGAGAGCTTTGGATCTGTGCTACAAGGGTTTTCTCTGAAGGATGGTCTTGAGATTTTCTCAATCCCAGCTCCATGAGTTCCTTAGCTCTGCAGCGTCATAAATTAAGCATAGTTTGGGAGTCCTACTGCAGGAAGTAAGCATGTGCCCACGTGTAATGCAGACTCAGGCGCTAGTCATGTGGAGCGTCTTATCCTCATTTCTGGTCTCAGGTGACTTGGGGTCTTGACCCTAACTGCAAAAATGGAACTGCGCTCGCCCCCTTCCCCTGATGCCTGTGGGCACCTCCCGTCCCTTGCAGACACAGAAACCTCAGCCCCTCCAGCCTTGCTGGCACCTGCCCCCAGTGCATCCTGACAAGAGCCACAGTCTTGGTCACCACTCAGCACTGTGGGGCTGACGACACTTTCCTGTTCAGAGACTTTCTTGTCTTATTTTTGAAAATGGTTTCAATCATTAAAGGCCCCAGTGAAAAAATAGAGTATCATTCAGATACTAAAACTAGAGATTTTAATGAAGTAACTGTTTACAGAAGTATAGGCAGAGATAAGGACTCTGCTGACAGAGGTCTGTACAGTCAAGGCTGTGGCCTTCCCAGTGGCCACATATGGAGAGCTGGACCATAAAGAAGGCCGGGCACCAAAGAATTGATGCCTTTGAACTGTGGTGCTGGAGAAGACTCCTGAAAGCCCCTTGGAAAGCAAGATCAAACCAGTCAATCTTAAGGGAGATCAGCCCTGAATATTCACTGGAAGTACTGATGCTGAAGCTGAAGCTCCAGCATTTTGGTCATCTGATGTGAACAGACGACTCATTGGAAAAATCCTTGATGCTGGGAAAGATCGAGGGCAGAAGGAGAAGAGGGTGTCAGAGGATGAGATGTCTGGACGGCATCACCGATGCAATGAACATGAACTTCGGTAAACTCCGAGAGACGGTGAGGGACAGGGAAGCCTGGTGTGCTGCAGTCCAGAGGGTTGAAAAGAGTTGGACACGACTGGGCCACTGAACAACAACAAAAATGAATCCATCAAGGTCATTTGGGGTACCAGAGACCAGGAAGCTGTCACTGCTCCTACTCTGAGGGGACAAAGGCGGGAATGGTATTATTGGCGGGCGGAGTCCCCTGGAGCTGTGGAAGGTGCGGAGTTTGGAGGGAAGTAGCCGTTTTCAGGAGAAGACCTGGGGCGGCGAGGAGAGAAATGCCCCATCCTCTGCGTCCTCCTGTCTCTTGTGGGGAACTTCTGTTGGCCACGCCCCCTGGGAGGCACTAGGTGGGGTTGAGGTGGTGTGGTCCTGAGGGGCACAGAGCAAGGGGGGGCGGGCTGGGGGCACGTGCAGTAGAGAAGGAATAGTGCAGACCTATTGATTTTTAAAGCATTTATCCGTTATTTCTCTATGTGACAGAGGACGGACCTTTTGGCAGTGCTGCCGTGTGGACTCAGGACCCCCAGTCCCTTCTCCAGCCCTGCCCAGCTGGCCCTCTTTCTCAGGCGCACCCCCAACACGTGCAGAGCCCAGGGGCAGGTGCAGACAGAGGCCCACGTGCTGTCTGCAGACACGGAAGTTCCTGATCAAGGCAGACTGTTCATCAGGGAGGCTTTATCCTCCTACCTTGACAGATACGCTTTGTCTTAAAGGTTCTATCCTTTGTTTTTGTTTCTGGATGTGCTGGGTCTCCGTTCCTGCACGCAGGCCACTCTGCGGTTAGTGGCAGGCGCTGGGCTGCTCACTGCGGTGACTCCCCTGTCGCAGAGCACGGGCGCGTGGCCTTCAGGAGTGGCGCACAGCTTGGAGGCTCCACAGCACACAGAAGCTTCTCGGACCAGAAATCAAATCCACGTCCTCGGCGTCGGCAGGGGGGCCCGGGGCCCCC
>NW_011494785.1:10419136-10423187 GCF_000754665.1 Bison bison bison | reverse complement strand
GGTCCCGGGCCACCAGAGAAGGCCAGGCCAGTGTGCTCTAAGAGTGACCCAGAAAGGCGGAGGACCGCGCGGGCTCCCGGGCCCGTGGCGGGGGGAGCGGGGCCCTGATCCTGAGAAGCAGCCTCGCGTGCACAGCCAGCCCTTGGTGAGCCCCCAGGAGGAGGACGGCCCAGGCAGAGAGAGTGCTTAGGGCCGCTTCGGTGGGCAGCCCTCGGACCCCAGGCACCTGCGAGGGGGTCTGACAGGTGGAGGACGGAGGCCTGGCCCCACCTTGTTGGCCCCACCAGCTGCTTTCAGGGACAAGGGTCAGAGCCGGGCCCTCGAGGATTCGGCACCCAGGGCGGGTGCCCTCCAGCCGGGTCTGGTGCTGGTCCCGTCGCCCCTGACGTCATCTTCACCGAGGCCTCGGTCCTTCCCCTGGGTCCTTCCCGGACTGCCCGTCTCCCCGCCCCGGTCTGCTCTGGATCCTCTGGTCCAGTCCTCAGCCAGACCCTCCACTGCTTGGCGCCCTTGTCTTCTCATCTCTCCAGTCTGGCAGTGGAGGTCTCCATCTCCCTGCCTTGTGCTCAGCTTGCTGACGGCCTGCCGGGTGAGCCGTGCAAGCATTGTAGCACCCCAGCCTGACCTCGGACCCCAGCTTCCTCCTGGTTCCCCTGGAAGCGCTTTCAAGCCTCCACCACTCTTCTCAGACTGCTGCCCTACCTCTTCTCGGTCACTCTCAGCGAACGGCCTTGCTTCCCGTTTCTTAAGAAAATAGAAATCACCAAAGCAACATCTTCCCTCTGCAGTTTTACTCTCGAGATGACGACGGCTGTGAGGATGAGGATGGAGGGTAATACCTAACTTTTCCCACCGTAACTCGGATCTGCCGCCAGGTCCCCCTCCTCCTGTCTCCGAGGGAAGGGGGCTGCCGCCCCCGCCCCCGCCCCCGCGGCCGCAGGAGATCCATCCACCTCGATTTCAGATTCTTTTCCCTTCGGCTCCTCGTGGACCTAAGAGCGTCAGGGACCTCCTTTGTCTAAGGCTCTGCATTTAAGCTGCAGTCGCTCCTCTGCCTCCCATTTCCAAATCCCCTCTAACCCACTGTGGTCTTATTTCCGCCCCAGTAACTCCGCTGAAGCCACGCGGACCAGGGTAAGCGTCCCCTCTGTTGGCTCAGCGAATTGGGTACATGAGTCCTTCCGCGCAGCATCTGACACGAGTGAGCACGCTTCTGAACATGCTCTTTGCCCTTGACGACCGTGCTTCTACTTTTCTGGCCAACTGTCTGAGTCTCCTTCCCTTCCGAGTTGTCTTCCTCAGAGTTCTGCCCTCGCTGCTTCTCTTCTCGCTCATTAAACTCAGCACTGGCTGGAGGAAGGTGCTCAATCAATATCAAATTATGTATGCAAATCAAGGGGCTTCCCCAGTGGCTCAGCGAGTGAAGAATCTGCCTGCAATGTCAGAGACGTGAGTTCAATCCCTGGGTTGGGAAGATCCCCTGGAGGAGGGCGTGGCAACCCACTCCAGGATTCTCGCCTAGAGAATCCCACGGACAGAGGAGCCTGGCGGGCTGCAGTCCATAAGGTTGCAGAGTCAGACAGCGGAAGCGACTGAGCACACAAGCGTGCGTGCAAATCAAGCAGTGGCTTCAAATTCAAGTGCTCAAGGGTATAAGCAAGAAGGAGCAAACTTTTTTGGGAGGGATACACATTTCCAATGATAAATGATGTATTACTTACTGCAGCTGGAGTCCACTGAGGGGAAAAAGCCATAACAGCTTATTTCAGACCTAATACAGCTATATGTTAGCAACAGAAATGACGTGGCTATCTTACTAGAAATACAACAAAGAGATTACTTAGCAGCTGTCTCCCGCACTGTCTTTTCATTTTCCTCTGTAGCTCTTGGCAGAAAATCTAGAAGAGAAAAATAAAATAAAATAATTAAGCCACACTGTTTTCCTAGACTAAATGATTTCTGCTCTTCTGAATAACAGATCTTAAAAGGTGATGTATGTTCTATGATTGTTAGGAATAGAACATTTTCAAAATTGTTCTTCTTCCCCCTAGAGACATGTGATTAAACTTCATGATCGTTTTCTCTTCCAGGACTCATTGTAAAGTCTCCATGTTCCAAACTCAAAACTCGAGGGCCAGACATCAGCCTCAGGGTCATAATTAGATCTTGAAACCACCCACTTTGAAAACAAGAATTCCACAGAGAACTATTTAGGGCTCTGTCTTCATTGAGATAAAGAGACGCCACATGTTGAGCATTTATTTATTCACTCATCATTCAGCCCCAAATGATTATGTTAACAGCCTCAAAAAGTCATCTTAGAATGGATATTATTTAGTGTATGGAAAGATGACGGAAAGATGCTTGGTAAAAGAGATGCTGAGTTTACTTCTGACTGTATTTGGCCTCTGCCTGCCAAGGTTTCTTTTCCCCACCTTCAGAATGAGCTCGCCAGCAGGACCCGCTTGGCGCCGTCCTCTGTGTTATGATCCCGTCCGTCCTCGGTGCCGTCGTTTTGCACGTGCCTTGGGTCGTGTGGGCTTTGTGCTACTTTCACAGCTCTGTGCTACTCTACTTCAGCAGAGGGAGACCCTCGCCAGTGCAGGGAAAGAAGGACTCGTCAAAATCAAATCAGAAGTCAGGGCTCATGGCCTCCTGACTTGCACAGTTCATGTTTTTACAACACAAGTATGAACTAGAACAGTGATCTTACGGCCACTTTAATTTTTATTGATGTGTCCAAAAATGAATATGGCTAAAAGAGAGACAGATGAGGCAGATGCAGATTTTGTAGAAAACACTGTTAACGCTTTCAATCTTTTGATGTTACCAAAGTGCCCAGTGATGAAAGTGAAAGAGGAGAGTGAAGAAGTTGGCTTAAAGCTCAGAATTCAGAAAACTAAGATCATGGCATCTGGTCCCATCACTTCATGGGAAATAGATGGGGAAACAGTGGGAACAGTGTCAGACTTTATTTTTGGGGGCTCCAAAATCACTGCAGATGGTGACTGCAGCCATGAAATTAAAAGATGCTTACTCCTCGGAAGGAAAGTTATGACCAACCTAGATAGCATATTCAAAAGCAGAGACATTACTTTGCCAACAAAGGTCTGTGTAGTCAAGGCTATGACTTTTCCAGTGGTCATGTATGGATGTGAGAGTTGGACTGTGAAGAAAGCTGAGCACTGAACAATTGATGCTTTTGAACTGTGGTGTTGGAGAAGACTCTTGAGAGTCCCTTGGACTGCAAGAAGATCCAACCAGTCCATCCTAAAGGAGATCAGTCCTGGGTGTTCATTGGAAGGACTGATGCTGAAGCTGAAACTCCCAATACTTTGGCCGTCTCATGCAAAGAGTTGACTCATTGGAAAAGACCCTGATGCTGGGAAAGATTGAAGGCGGGAGGAAAAGGGGATGACAGAGGATGAGATGGCTGGATGTCATCACCGACTCGAAGAACATGGGTTTGGGTGGACTCCGGGAGTTGGTGATGGACAGGGAGGCCTGGCATGCTGTGATTCATGGGGTCGCAAAGAGTCAGACACGACTGAGCTACTGAACTGAACTGACTGATGTGCCCAGTAGAGTAGAAGGCAGAGTTGAATGCAGTGCCCAGCCCAGAGTAAGAGCCCAGTGCGCGTCAGTCAGCACAGGGGTGGGGAAGTCGTTGCCTGCAGTAACGGAAATGTGTGGCTCACGCCGGTGGGGGTCATAGGGAATGGTGGGGCTGGTGGCGAACTGGAGCGCTCCCAATTTGCCTAACGGCGTCCATGTTTAAAAAACCGAAAACCACGTGCTCGCCAAATGTAAACATGTCCAGAGATTTAGTGTTGTCCCAGCTTGAGTGTCAGATCTCTGACGTATGCCTGACTCTTGTCTTTCCTCTCTTCCCCTTTCGACATGCTTTGCTTCCCCCCTCCAGCCACCCCGTATCTCAGACTACTTGCTGCTTCAGCCAAGAGCTGCAGTGGCAAAGTTTCTGCCTCATTTCAAAGAATGAGTAATGTCCATCAGCAGAGGAATGGATGAAGAAGATGTGGTGTATATACAC
>NW_011494785.1:10400357-10419036 GCF_000754665.1 Bison bison bison | reverse complement strand
ATACACTCTGTGTGTGTGTGTGTGTGTGTTTACAGAATGGAATATTATCAGCCGTCAAAGAGAATAAAGTAATGCCATTTGCAGCAACATGAATAGACCTAGAGATGACCTTGTTAAGCAAAGGAAGTCAGAAAGAGAAGGACAAATACCGGATGAGACCATTTATGTGTGGAACCTAAACTTTGATACAAATCAGCATATGTAGGAAACAAAAGCAGACTGACGGATACAGAGAAGAGACTTGCGGCTGCAAAGTGTAGGGGCGGGGTGTCGGGGAGGAAGGGTTGAAAGTCTGGAATTAGCAGAATTCCAAAAGTGGCAAAGTGTCATATATAGGATGGATAACCAAGAAGGTCCTGTTACATGGCGTAGGGAACTGTATTCGGTATCCTGTGACAAGCCACAATGGAAAAGAATATGAAGTAGAATACACATGTATATCTGAGTCACTTTGCTATACAGAAGAAATTCACGCAATATTATCAATCAATTGTACTTCAATAAAATGAAAAACAAAAAACAATCAAGAAATGTGCCTAGATTTGAAAGTGTTTGCTTACATGTGAACCAAGCATCATTTAAAACATTTTATATTATGTGTATAACACATGTTCTTCACTTGAAAGTTCTAACAATATAGAAATAAAGTAAAATGTTTCTTTCATCCTCTCCTCTGCCAGTCTCATTCCCCAGATAAATATTATTAGCTGTTTGGTGTGTATTCATCCAGATTTTCTTCTGAGCATGTAAAGTAACATGTGTGTGCACAGACTGACAGACACAGATTGTGTATACGTAAAATACCATTAAAATGCTGCATCCCACTCTGCATATGTTACAGACTTTCCTAATAGTATGATTAGATCTCATTCTTTATAACTGCCGTTCTTTCAACAGTTTATCAATATATAATAGTTAACTTAATCAGTCCCTATTGCGACATTTAAATCGCTTTAGCTTTTCTGTGTCCAGCTCTCTACAAGGAAATGTGATAGAGAACCCCACTTTCAAAACCAGACACCTGATGTTCTCCCCCACACCTGCCTCTCTTAAGATTTTCCATCTCAATTCCAGAGCTCCCCGGTCACGGAACTCCATCCTTCCTGTCGCTCAGGCCCAAAGCCTTGGGGCATCCCGGGTTCCTTTTTTTCTCCACGTCCATGGTGTCCACACCAGCTCGGCTCCACACTTCCGCCTTTACCCAGGAGTCGGCTCTCAAGTCTCTTCTCGACCTGTGTGTGCGTCAAAGTTGTGTCCAACTCTATGTGACCCCGTGGACCGTAGCTCAACAGGCTCTTCTGTCCGTGGGATTCTCCAGGCAAGAATACTGGAGTGGGTCGCCATTTCCTTCTCCAGGGGATCTTCCCGATCCAGAGAGCGAATCCCCGTCTCCTGAGTCTTTGAAATGGCAAGCAGATTCTTAAACACTGAGCCACTTGGGAAGCCCACTATTTGGTATACTATATAATTTTTCTTATTTTTTTAAAAAAGAGATGCATTCGAAAAATAGAACTTAACCTGAATGTGGTGGTGAGGGTACAAGTGAATGAAATCTTTCAATTCAAGGATTTTTCATCTGGGTTCTGTGAACGCAGATCTCTGATGGATATTTAGCATCTTTTTACATGAGCAACGTGGCCAACCAAGCAGCGTCATCTTAGCAGCGTCCCTGACTTTGTCACCAACAGGTGGTCGTTGTTCAGCCACTCGGTCGTGTCCAGCTCTTTGCGACCCCATGGACTGCAGCACGCCAGGCTGCTTCTTTCACTATCTCCCAGAGCTTGCTCAAACTCACGTCCGTTGAGTCGGTGACGCCTGCTCACCTCGTCTTGACTCATCCAACCGTCTCGTCCCCTGTCACCCACTTCTCCTGCCCACAAGGGCTCACGGATACTTTGGGACCATAATGTAGGTGCCGTGGCCGTCTTGAACTCGCTCAGCCTCTCCGCTGCTTTGGCATCACAGCGACTCCGCCTTGCCTTGAACCTGCCCATCCCTCCCCCACCTCTGGGTATTGCTCTTGCCACTGGGTCTTATTCTTTAACGTGTTAATGAAGAAGCACCTATAATACCTTCTTGCTAATTTGTTTTTTTAATAGTCATATCTATTTCAGTATAATTGGCTTCATTTTATGCATTTAAAATTAGAGTCTTTATCAAACTGCCACAAGGGTCCATGGTACACAAACATTGAAGAGCTCTGTTCATCAAAGGAACTGTGATTTGTTTGAAGGAGTAAGCTACTCATACAGATCATCACTGGGCAGTTTATAAAACTAAAGTGCCCCCAAATTTCAGTACCAGGATTATAGATGCACGAATATTCAGGGCTGTTGTGTCCTTCATTCATTCAGCCCATGCTTATCTATATATTTATTTAAATTATTCACCATAATCTTTTTATTATTAATTTTTTATTATGACCGCGCTGGCTCTTGTTCTGGGTCGGGCTTAGTTGCCCTGTGGCAGTGTGGGATCTTAGTTACCTGCCCAGGGATCGGACCTGCGTGGAGGGTGGGCTGGACCACCAGGGAAGTCCCCCAGTGCTTGTCTGTTAAGTGCTCCCACAGGCAGTGCTCTGTGAATCGGAGGTGCAGCTCTCTCCTCCCCCATGCTCCCTGTGGAGCCCTGAACACGACTCTGACGCACGTCAGAGCCACTCTGCGGAGCCTGTCCTCCTGACTCCCTCCTCTGCCCACCTCTGCACGTCGGAGAGCTCAGGCCTCGCTCCTGACTTGCTTTGTACCCTCAAAGTATCTAAAAATCTGTCGAAATGTAAGCCTTTCTTTTTACACTTTACAAGTTTTCATATTTAATAAAAAATTTCATTTCTATTATTTCACATTATTAGTTAATTAAGGAAATAAAATGTATGTTGGTCATTTTCACCCTCAGTTTACAGAAGGTAAAACAAGCCTCCCTGGAGTTTCTTGCTTTTCTCCTTAGGCGATCTTATGCCGCGATGCAACATCCAAATGCTGGTGATTTCCAGCAGACCAGATCTCTCCCTAAGGTCGCGACTCACGCACACTTACCATCTCTGCTTGGGTGCCTCATGGCCTCCCGAACTTCGCATAGTCACACGGATTTCTCCCTCCTGCTTCAGTGAGCGGCGTCACTCTCCATCCTTTGGCCCAAGCTAAAAGTTGCCCAAGGGTCTTCCTTGAAGCCTGCCTTCCTTTCACTTGCTTTCCCTTATCCTGAATCAGCAAGTAATATTGGTCCTGTATTCATCGTGCCTATGACGTGCTCTCCTAAGTGTGGCCAGCAGGTCGGTGCTGGTCCGTGATGAGGTAGGTCCGGACATTCAGAGTCGGCACTAGAAGCCTTTGTGCTGTTGTGCCTTGTGTGTGCAGGCTCAGTCACATCCAGCTCTTTGTGTCCCCACGGACTGCAGCCCTTCAGGCTCCTCTGTCCATGGGATTCACTCTCCAGGCAAGAATATGGAGTGGGTTGCCATTGCTTCCTCCAGGGGTTCTTCCCCACCCAGGGACTGAACCGGTGTCTCTGGCAGGCGGATTCTTTACCACTAGCGCCACCTGGGAAGTCAGAAGCTTTTGGAGTGGTTTGAAATTGTCATAATGCCGTGTTCGCAATGGCAGACTCGTCTCACTGGACAGGGTGTGACCACCTCAGTTCTGGTGAGCTCAAATAGTGAGTCATCCGTGGTGCAAGTTATGTGGCAAATAACCCTGACCGTGTCACAGTGTGTGATTACTTCTGACTGCTTTATCAGCTGTACTCTCAAAGGATCTAAAAATCTGTGGAAATGTAAGCCTTTCTTTTTATACCTTACAAGTTTTCATATTTAATCAAAAATTTCATTTTTATTATGTCATATTGTTAGTTTATTAAGGAAATAAAATGCATGTTGGTCATTTTCACCCTCAGTTTACAGAAGGTAAAACAAGCCTCCCTGGGGTTTCTTTTGTTTGTCTGTTTGGTTTCTGGTGAGAAAATCCTTGTCGTCTCTGAATGTGGCAGGAGTGTAAACCCAAAGGTGCAGGGGGAAGTGATTTTGAAGAAACAAAGAGTTCATGTTTGTTTTCTTCGGGACTGCGATCCCTCACACACCGAGTTCCATTTATAGCTGTAGCTGAGGTTGACATCCTGAAAGCATAATGCTTGGTGATACGTAGAGACGTCCTGGCTGGGACGCTGGGAGCCATCACAGTGTATAGGGTGGTAGGGGCCACAGGGACACAAAAATATCTCTTTCACGGCATCCAAAAAAGTTCAGTCCAAAACCATGAGAACTTTTTGAACAAAAGGATATTGGATTCGAAAGCTGATTGAAGCAGGTGTTCAGTGCTTCACATATAAACATGAGGGCTTTACAGGCTTCTTAGTAAGTAGCTTTTCAGCTCGCCAAGACTAAAATCCACATACAGTTGGTGAGACACTGGTGAAAGATGGTTTCAAAGGTATTTGCTAGGAATGTTGGGCAAGTCCCTAACACAGAGCGTCGCTCAAGTGCTGCTTCCAGAGCCCCCACAGCTCAGCCTGTCTGGAACCAGCTCATGGTGCAGAGGGATAACTCATGGAGTGATTAAAGTCAGCAATGCGTTTTTTCATGGTAGCACGATTGTTTCACTCACATTCCTGTTTAGTGCAGTTTGAACATGATGGTGATGTGAGGGAAGAATTTCTTTTTTCAGCTGTGTCCCTGACAACGCTGTCTGAACTGTACAGATGAAGGATTAGATTGTCAACAGACGTTGACTGGAGTTTACATTTTGTGTGGGAGCAGGTTCCGATGGTGCAGAAAGCATCCTGAAGACGTCACCCTGATTTAGAGGCTGCACCAGGATGTGAATCAATAGATCATCTCTCTCATGAGAAAGTCCTGCCATGAAAAGAAATGTTGGTGCAACTAACCCGTGGGCTTAGTGCCGTCCTAAAGATCACGATTAGGTAAAGGCTGCTGTGTTACATTCCGAATCATTCTGAGTTACTTGATCCTGTGGAAGCAGGCCATGAACAGCTGTTGCTACGTGCTGAGATATCAGGATGATCAAGAGGACAATTGTTTGAGAATGTTCGATTTACAGAAGAACTCTGTACATTTCTGTAAAATCAGAAGACAGTTTGGCCCTGGCTTGTTGAAGATATGAACCGGACAAGCAGGACTGCTTATGTATCTAATACCTTCAGTGTTTTTTTAACGATCTTAGTATTCCACACAAAGAAGAAACATGTTTATCGATGGCTGATAAGATCAAAGGGCAAAAAACGATAGCTAGGAGCTTGGAAAAGCAGAGTTTCTACAGATCATTATGACACACATTCCATGATTTAGCAACGATCAATGATGCAGGTGGTGATCTCGGCACTGCACATCTGTGAAAAGCTATCAGAAGACACCTTAAGGTTTGAGAAGGCATTTTGAATTTTATTTTCCATCAAAAGAAGATCTCTGCTCAGAAAATTCATGGATCCAGAATCCATTTCTTTCATCAAAAGATAACTTAAATTTAACCATAACTTACAAGATATACTGGCTAGAACTGGCTTCTGTTGAAGGATTTAAAGAACCTGAAAATGTAGTCGCACTTTCTCCATTTTAGATGAAACTGTAAAATGAACAAACCGAGCTTGCTGAAATTGCTCTAAAACCGCTTCTGTTTCATTCTGTGAGACTAGTTTCTTTCCCGTTCTTATTATCACCATCATATTATTATTATGAAAATAAAACTTGGAAATAGTTTAGATGTACTTGATCCCCTACAAGTAGCCTTGCTGGCAGACGCACCCAGCTTAGAAAAAGTATCAAGCAAGAAGCAAGTCAATTTGCCATATTAAAATTTTTATTGTGTGTGAGCTCAGCCATCTCTAACTCTTTGTGACCCCATGGACTGTGGCCCCCAGGCTCCTCTGTCCACGGGATTCTCCAGGCAAGAACACTGCAGTGGGCTGCCATGCCCTCCTCAGGGGACCTTCCGACCCAGGGATCGGGTGTCTCTGGCATCTCCTGTGTTGGCAGGATTCTTTACCAGCTGTGCCACAGTGTGTCTACACTCTGTGTTCACTCACAGTGCGCCTGCTGCTGCTGCTGCTGCTAAGTCGCTCCAGTCATATCTGACTCTGTCCAGCCCCCTATATAGACATTTAATACAGGGATTCATCTTTTCCCTCAAAATGAAAAAAGTTTCAAGTGTAATAGTGATCCTAGGTATTGGTTGCCTACATGCATACTTTCAATGTACAAACAGCACACAATTTTCACGGTCCTTTTTCCTTTTGTTCATGTTGGTACTACTTATTGCAGTATAATTTCCTGTTGGTTGAACTAGGAATACAAAATTGCAGTTTTTATCTTGCGTGTCTTTTTATTTCACTTTTCTAGTGATTCGTTTTTATTAAGTTTTACGAAGTATCAGTTTGCAACACACTGGAAAATTTTTTGAAGGTGGTCCTTTACCAAAGAGAATTTAAGCAGTACTGCCTTAGGGGACTTAATAGAAAAATGAGACTTTTCATGAAAACATAACCTCTGAAAAGAATTAGTTCTCTTCCAAAGTCTCTCAAACTATCAGACATGTTCTCAGTTACTTTATTTTGAACCAGAAAAGAGTGTTGGGCCTGAAGTAGCCTCAGTCAGTGGGAGATTTTGCTGCTTACAGAGGTCACCTAATGAAATTGGTGAATAAAGGAGAAAGGAAATTTCACACGGATCCAGTCTCCTGCCTGGTGTTATTCACTCGTAATTGCAAATATTGGCATCATTGCAGACAAGCCTTTAAAGATCATTTTTAAAGCAATCCAGTAAGTGGCTACGTATTGTTGTTGGTAGTGGTCAGTCATGAAGTCATGTCCAACTCTTTGCGACCTCAGGGACTACAGCACACCAGGCTCCTCTGTCCTCCACTGAGTTGGTGATGCCATCCAACCATCTCATCCTCTGCTGTCCCCTTCTCCTCCCGCCTTCAGTCTTTCCCAGCATCAGGGTCTTTTCCAATGAGTCGTCTCTTCATACCAAGTGGCCGTAGTATTGGAACTTCAGCTTCAGCATCAGTCCTTCCAATGAATATTCAGGACTGATTTCCTTTAGGATGGACTGGTTTGAGCTCCTTGTAGTCCAAGGGTCTCTCGAGAGTCTTCTCCAACACCACAGTTCAAAAGCATCAATTCTTCAGCGCTCAGCTTTCTTTATGGTCCAACTCTCACATCCATACATGACCACTGGGAAAATCGTAGCTTTGACTATATAGACCTTTGTCAGCAAAGTGATGTCTCTGTTTTTAAATATGCTGTCTAGGTTTGTCATAGCTTTCTTTCCAAGGAGCGAGCATCTTTTAAAACAGTCGCTGTCTGCCGTGACTTTGGAGCCCAAGAAAAGAACTCCTTTCACTGCTCCCACTGTTTTCCCGTCTGTTTGTCATGAAGGCATGCCATGTCATGGGCTCCCCTGTGGCTCAGCTGGTAAAGAATCCACCTGCAATGCGGGAGACCTGGGTTCAGTCTCTAGGTTGGGAAGATCCCCTGGAGAAGGGAAAGGCAACCCACTCCAGTGTTCTGGCCTGGACAATTCCATGGACTGTGTGTAGTCCATGGGGTCTCAAAGAGTCGGTCATGACTGAGCGACTTCACTCACTTGCCATGAAGTAATGGGACCAGATACCATGATACTAGTTTTTTGAATGTTGAGTTTCAAGTTTATCAGCTTCTGTTTTTCTGAAAATGTTTTTATTCTTTCATTTTTGAAGGATATTTCAGCACTTTAAAGTTGTCCTTCTAACTGGTTTCCGTTATTTCTGATGGCAAGTCAATGGTAATTTTTACATATTTTTTTCTCTAACTGTGTCTTTTTCTCCAGCTGCTCTTATCCTTGGTTTTTGTTTGTCTTCAGCAATTTGATTACGATGTTTCTTTTAATAGTGTTCTTTATCCTGCTTAGAGTGTGTTGAGTTTGGATCTGGAGGATTCTGGTGTTCACCAAACTTGGACAATGTTTGGCCATCATTCCTTCAACTGTTTTTCTTCTTCCCTGACGTCCTGGTCCTCCAGTTACATACAAATCAGACACTGTGTGTTACTCCACAAGTCACTGATGTTCTTTCCATTTTACTTTCAACCCTTTATTCTCAGATTCAATTTGGAAAGTTTCTATTTCCATTTCTTTAACTTTACAAAGAATTTCTTCTGTAATTATATTTTCCATTCCTCTCTTCAGTATATGTATTTATTCTTTTTTAAATCCTGGAGCGCACTTATAATTAAAAGTCCTCATCTACCAGGCTGTCATCTTTGTTGTTTCTGGTTCTCTTGACTGAATTTTCTCCTGTTTATGGGTCATATTTTCTTCTCAGCATGTACTGTAATGTTTTTATTGGATTCTATATAGACTTTATGAGTCTTCTATTGCTATGTGACAGATTATCAGGACCCTAACAGCTCAGAGCAGCCTGTTTTTATCTCACAGTTCTGCAGGTTGTAAGTCTGATGTGTTCTGCTGAGTTCTCTGCCTAGAGTCAAGGTGTTGGTTGAGCTGAGCTCTTATCTAGAAATTCGTGGGAAGACTCTGCTTCCAGGCCCACGTGGGTTGTTGGTAGCACCCAGTTCCTTGTGGCTGTGGGTCAGAGGCCCTTGTTTTCTGTCTGCTGTCAGCCAGTCTACTCTTTGCTCTTGAAGATGCCTGCCTTCCTTCTCACGTAGGCCTGTCTTCAAAGCAGCAATGGTGTGTCACATGCTTCTTAACTCTTTGAGCCTCTCTGATCTCCTCTTTTGCTTCCAGCTGGAGAAAACTTTCTGTTACGGCCTCATGCGATTAGATTAGGGCCACCTGGATTATATAACAATCATGGGAATGATCTCTCATAACATTTACAGAGTCTGGGAACTAGAGGATATGGAATATTGAAGGCCACTCCTTGAAATTCTGCCTACCACAGTTACAAGTGTTCTGATGTCGAGAGTCAAGGTTTTTGATGCCTTCTTTTAAGTATTGAGATTTATTTCTGGCAGGTGTTAAATTTACTTGCAAATCGGCTTGATTTTTCAAGGCATATTTATAAGCTTTGTACAGTTGACTCTTGAACAATGGGAATATTGGAGCACTGACCCTCTTGTAGTCAAAAACCCACCTACTGCTATCTGCATGAAAAAAAACAGAAATTGAAAGATGACTCACCCAAGGTCAGGAAGCTGAAACAGTTTGGATAGAATCAGGACTCAAGGTTCGATGCACGATACTGGATGCTTGGGGCTAGTGCACTGGGACGACCCAGAGGGATGGTATGGGGAGGGAGGAGGGAGGAGGGTTCAGGATGGGGAACACATGTATACCTGTGGCGGATTCATTTTGATATTTGACAAAACTAATACAATTATGTAAAGTTTAAAAATAAAATAAAATTAGAAAAAAAAAAAGAATCAGGACTCAGACCCCAGTTCTTTTGAATCCATGTACCGTGATCTCATGGAGAAGGAAATGGCAACCCACTCCAGTATTCTTGCCTGGAAAATCTCTTGGACGGAGGAACCTGGTAGTCTACAGTCCATTTTTTGCATTCTCATCCCTGCATATCTCAGGGTATCCCAAGCAGATCCTGGAGCTCTTTGTCTGCAGGGCTCCTTCCCCGAGGGACTCCACCCTGCAAATTCCAGACTTTCAGCCACTCCGGACCCAGGGTGAGGGAGCGGTCCAACCGGGCTGGGAGTTTGCAGATATGGCCTTGGAAGAAAAGCTATGACAAACCTAGACAGCGTATTAAAAAGCAGAGACATCGCTTTGCTGACAAAGGTCCATCTAGTCAAAGCTATGGTTTTTCCAATGGTCAGGTACAGATCTGAGAGTTGGACCATAAAGAAGGCTGAGCACCCAAGAGTTGATGCTTTTGAACTGGGGTGTTGGAGAAGACTCCTGAGAGTCCCTTGGACTGCAAGGAGCTCAAACCAGTCCATCCTAAAGGAGATCAGTCCTGAATATTCATTGGAAGGACTGATGGTGAAGTTGAAACTCCTATACTTTGGCCACCTGATGCGAAGAACTGACTCCTTGGAAGAGTCCCTGATGCTGGGCAAGATTGAAGGCGGGAGGAGAAGGGGATGACGGACGATGAGATGGTTGGGTGGCATCATCGACATAATGGATATGAGTTTGAGCAAGCTCCAGAAGACAGTGAAGGACAAGGAAGCCGGGCATGCTGCAGTTCATGGGGTGACAAAGAGTCTGACATGACCTAGCGACTGACTGAACAACAACAAAATCCGAAGAGAATTTTAAATAATTATTGAAATGATTAAAAGCCTATGTTTTATCTGCCCTCATGTCCCTACAACTCTGACAAATCAGATGATAAAATACAGGTGGGGTGGGGAATGGGACTTTTGCTGGCCTACATTCTAAACAATTGCTGAGGTTACCTTTTGAGTTTTAATATTATGTATGTAAACTTTAAATTGTGCTTTATTATAGCTCCCTTTATTAAACAGTGACATGCACTTATTTTGAAAGCACATAGCAGTACTTACTAGCTGCTGTTGTTATTCACTCAGTCATGTCCAACTCTTTGCGACCCTGTGGACTGCAGCACGCCAGGCCTCCCTGTCCATCACCAAGTCCCGGAGCTTACTCAAACCCATGTCCATTGAGTCGGTGATGCCATCCAACCGTCTCATCCTCTGTCATCCCCTTCTCCTCCTGCCTTCAGTCTTTCCCAGCATCAGGGTCTTTTCCAATGAGTCAGCTCTTTGTATCAGGTGGCCAAAGTATTGAAGCCTCAGCTTCAGCTTCAGTCCTTCCAATGAATATTCAGTATTAATTTCCTTTAGGATTGGCTGGTTTGGTCTCCTTGCAGTCCAAGGGACCCGAAACAGTTGAGATTCTAGCAGTAGCCACTCAGAATCATTTGAACTGGCTTTGAATATGCGGAGTTTGCCACAAAGTCCTTTTGGGTTTTTCCATAAACATCTTATGAAAAAACCCAAATGAACTTTTTGGCCAACCCAATAGTTTTTGTTTCCATCCCACGCAGTATAAGAAACTCTCCTGTTTAAACGGTAGGTTTGTATATGTGCAATCTAGAAAATGGCACAGGTGATCTTATTTGCAAAGCAGAAGAGGAGACATAGCTGCAGAGGACAATTGTATGGACACCGAGGAGGAGCTGGAATGGACGTATATACCCCACTGATGCTAGGTATAAAGTAGGTAGCTACTGAGAGCTTACTGTGCAGCGCAGGGACTGTACCTGATGCTCTGCGGTGCCCTAAATGGGAAGGAAACCCAAAGAGAGAGGGCACATGTACACACAGAGCTGATTCGCTTTGCTGTACAGTGGAAACTAACGAAGCCTCGTAAAGTAACTCTACTGCAATAAAAATTAATTATAAAAGTGACTAGGGATGGGATAAACAACAGTAGCCCCGTGGTTGTGAAAGTAAATAACGTGAGTTAAGTCTTTGCTTGAACGTGACCACTTAAGAGTTTTGATTTGTGTTTAATGTAAAGTGGCGAAACCAAGTAGACGATGAGAGGCGTCCTGTTTATGTTTGTTAAGTAGAAATTTTAGTTTACACCTGAACTATTTTACCAAAATTTGATTAAAATTTGATAAAATGATGTTTATTCTCCTCTTTGCATTATTAATGGTTTGTTTTAAAACCAGAGACTAAATCAAGAACATAATGGTTATTGCTGATTATTACATGATTATTACTGAAAATAATTCCATCACGCAGAGGGGAGAGGTGTTTAAGAAACGACATGCCCCTGGTGCTGAACACGTTAGGTGCTCTGTGGGAAAGCCCACGGACAGAGCAGCCTGGCGGGCTACACTCCAAGGGGTTGCAAAGCATCAGACATGACTGAGCGACTTCACTTCCGTGCCCTGAACTCTGACCTGTCTCCTCAGCTCAGGGCGACCGCTTTCCCCTGCTTGAGTTTCCTTCCCCTGCATCCTGGTTTGGAGGGCACCCCTAGGCAGAAAGTCAGGACAGTGATCGGGCTCGCTTCTTTTGCTTTTCCTCTCCAGAATCATAGGCCCTGCTCTTCGCTGTCCAGTCTCTGAAAACCATTTTTAAAAATGTATCTTTCACTGTTTATGGCAGAAGGGCTCCTCTGGTGCCCTCTAAGTTTTGTGTATATTTCTGTTTCCTGGGTTGGCCTGTGAGTTCCATACACGTAGGTGCCGTTATGGCATTAGAGTTCTCCAGAGACACAGAAGCAATAGGATACATATGTATTTGGAGAGAGATTTATTTTAAGAATCGGCTCACATAATTGTGAGCTGGCAAGTCTGCAGTCCACAGGGAAGTCTGGAGGCTCAGCCAAGGTTGCTTTTCTTTTTCTAATTTATATATGTTTCTTTTTTGGCCATACCATGTGGCATGTGGGATCTTAGCTCCCTGACCAGGGATAGAACCTGTCTGTGCCCCCTGCTCCTGCAGTGGATGGAGTCTTAACACTGGACTGCCAGGAAGTCCCTCAGATAAGGGTACTATCCCGCATCCTGGAGGCGGAATCACTTCTTCTTTGGGAAACTTCACTCTTTTCTCATTAGAGCTTCAAAGGGTTGGATGAGTCCCACCTACCTGGAGTGTAACCTGCCAACTCAAAGTCTCCTTAGAGGCTAATCATACCTAAAAATTAACCCTCCCAGCAACACCTAGACTGGTGTCTGACCAAACAGATAGGCACCATAGTCTAGCCAAGGTGGTACAAAGAATTAGCCATCACACAAATAATAATATTCATTTTTATACTCCCAGAACCTAGGGTGGTGCCTAGGAATTAAGGACTAAGAAATAAGACTCCGGGAATAAGAAAATAATGTGAGAAATAAGGGTGGAAGCAGAGGTTGCAGTAGCTCGTGAGAGACTGCTATTAAGTAGCTAGCCATATTCCGTGGGCAGCGTGGGAGTCTTCTAATAGTGTTAATGAGGGGAATGGGTGATGTAGTCTGTCTTGAAGGCAGCAGGGAGACTGAGGTGTAGTGTGCAGAATCGTGATGGAGCTGGGGCAAGAACGGCGAGGCCATGAAGAAAGCAGTGTCCTGGGGGTGGAGAGATCACAGCAGTAGGGGGACAGGTGGGAATGGAGCAGAGGGCCTGGAGAGAGAGAAGAGAGGCAGAGGATTAGGAAGAGAGAGAGAAAAGAGGCAGAGGATTAGGAAGAGAGAGAAAAGAGGCAGAGGATTAGGAAGAGAGAGAGAAGAGGCAGAGGATTAGGAAGAGAGAGAGAGAAGAGGCAGAGGATTAGGAAGAGAGAGAGAAGAGGCAGAGGATTAGGAAGAGAGAGAGAAAAGAGGCAGAGGATTAGGAAGAGAGAGAGAGAAGAGGCAGAGGATTAGGAAGAGAGAGAGAAAAGAGGCAGAGGATTAGGAAGAGAGAGAAAAGAGGCAGAGGACGACTCCCTTGTTGGAGAGCCAACACTGAAACTTCATGTAGTTTCCTGGTCTCCTTACTGCTGAACTTCCTGAATATTTTTTATTTTTTAGAAAGAAAATTAAGACCTTTTATCTATTTATTTTGGCATGCAGGGTCTTCGTTGCCGTGTGCGGCCCTCTCGGTTGCGGGGAGGAGGGGCTTCTCTCTGGCTGGGGAGCGTGGCCTCCGGGCATGTGGAGCTCAGTAGTTGCTGCGCCCCGTGGCGCGTGGGATCTTACTTCCCGGGCCAGGGATTGAGCCCATGTTCCCTGCATTGCCAGGCAGGTTCTTAACCACTGGCCACCAGACAAGTCCCTGAACTTACTGACCACTTTAGAGAGAGCTTTAGAAAGATGTTAACAAAACTCTGAAAACCAAATATCCTGTTCTTTTTTAAACAAGAAAAATTTATTTCAACAACTCTACATCTATACATATAATTTCTTACTCTGCGATGACAACTGTTAGGCTTCTCCATGGCCTCTTTCGGTCTCAGCCATATCTAATCACAGGGTTTTGTATAATTGTAGTTATGTTGTATATATCGTTTCATATTCTACTGTGAGAGAATACTAATTTATAGCTACGTGGCACCACATACAGTATTTAACAACAGAAAGGCTTTATGGTAAATTGATGAACCATAGTTTACTGAACTGTTTTCTTTTTGTGGGACACTTGGATTTCGTACTGGGTTTTTGCCATTATAAAAAATGACGGTATAAGTGATTTTATACCTAAAGCATTTTTCAACACCTATATTGCAATATAATTGACATGTAATAAAGTGCACATAATTAAAGCATACAGCTTAGTAGTTTTTGAGATGTATATCGAATGAAATATCACTACAGCCAAGATAATTAAGATACTCATCACCATCAAATGTTTCCTGGAATGCTCTGGCAATCCCAGCCTCCCACTCCTTCTCACCTTCCTGCTGCTTCTTTACAGGAAATCACTGAAGTGTTCTCTGACACTGCAGATTCGTTCCCATTGTTAGAATATTATATAAATGGAATCACTCAATATGTACTCTTTTTTTGACCTGGCTTCTTTGACTCAGCCTAATCACTTTGAGATTTATCCATGTCATCAGCAGTTCATCCCCTTTTAATCCTGAGGAGTATTTCATTTATTGATGTGCAAGAGTTGGCTTATCCATTCACATGCTGACGGCCAGTTGGGTTTTCCGGTTTTGGAGGTTGCAGACAAAGCCCTATGCCATTCGGGTACAAGTCTTCGCACGTGTGCTTTTCCCTTGGGTCAGCACCTAGGAGTAGAATGGCTAGATTACGTGGTAGGTGTGTGTTTAATGTTTTAAGAAAGTGCCAAACCTTGCAAAGCATTTTCATTCCCGCCAGCGGTGAATGAGAATTCCAGTTGCTCTGTGTCTTCATCGGGAGGTGGTCTTTGTAAACTGCGCCCCTCTTTCAGGCATGCGGCGGTCATCTCACTGTGGTTTCCACTCATGTTTCCTGGTGACCAGGGACACTGAAAATCTTTTCATGAGTTTATTTTACATCTGTGTGTCTTCTCTTCTCACATTTATCTATGTGGCTACACTGGGTCTTTGTTGTGGCAGGAGGGATCTTTAGATGTGGCCTCTGGGTTCCAGTTCCCTGACCAGGGCTCCGGCGGGGCCCCTGCGTTGGGAACATGGAGTCTCAGCCACTGGACTCCCAGGGAGGTCCCTGTGTCTTTAGTTCAAGCCTTTTGCCCATCTTTTATTATGCTGGTTGCCTTCTTATTACTGAGTTCTGAGAATTCTTTATGTGTTGCTGTATCAGGTTAGTTATCAAGTAGGTACTCAATGAAACTATATTAAGAAAAGATATATTTTGCCCTTGTTATAAGGGAAATCTGTTTTCAAAACAAAAATATTAATCACTGTCATTGAAAAGGACTGCTATTGTTATCCTGGAATATGTTTTACATGGTAAATATTCTTGAATTATTTTATTTCCACAATTTTTAGGAGCTTCCTTTGCGTTTGTCGGGTTATATAAGCATGACTTCCGTAACTAGTGATATTCCTTTCCTATTAATTCTACTACCTGTTTTTCCTGCCTTTTCACCATGGCAAGACCCTCTAATAGTTTATTAGATAATGTGTG
Organism: Bison bison bison; assembly: GCF_000754665.1. Taxonomy (NCBI): domain Eukaryota; kingdom Metazoa; phylum Chordata; class Mammalia; order Artiodactyla; family Bovidae; genus Bison; species Bison bison. The sequence continues at coordinate 10,403,551 of NW_011494785.1, read as the reverse complement.
TGATGAAGAGTACTTTGTTTTGATTGCTTTTAGGAAACATGCCACCAATATCTATATATCCACTCAGAACAACATTACTAAGGCTTTGGTCTAGTTTTCACAAATCCAAAGGCCAGCATGTATGTCATATTTTATAAATTCTGCTTGACGTCTTCTAATATACTGAGTGTCAGCAAAGTATATGAGGGGTAAGTTAATATTATGAGAAGAATGTATTTTGTTTTTGGTCACTTTCCATTTTGCTTCGCAGATTTTTCATCCTTGGCTCTGAGCTCTGAGGAGGCTTTCGCGCTCACTCGTCTTGTAGCTCAGGCTCCTGTACCGCTCACCTTCTCCGCTGGCCTCGACGCTGTCTCTGATCTGCTCATTCGACTTTCCCCTTGGTCCTCACCACTTTTTACTCTTCCAGTTAGATGCTCTGTCAGATCGATCAAAACTCTAATCTCCAGGACGCTCCAGGAGCACTCACTCGCCTCTAATCATTCACTTCCTCACCAGTGCTCAAAACTCAAGATGTTCAAGCTGGTTTTAGAAAAGGCAGAGGAGCCAGAGATCAAATTGCTAACATCCACTGGATCATAGAAAAAGCAAGAGAGTTCCAGAAAAACATCTATTTCTGCTTTCTTGACTATGCCAAAGCCTTTGACTGTGTGGATCACAATAAACTGTGGAAAATTCTTCAAGAGATGGGAATACCAGACCACCTGATCTGCCTCTTGAGAAATTTGTATGCAGGTCAGGAAGCAACAGTTAGAACTGGACATGGAACAACAGACTGGTTCCAAATAGGAAAAGGAGTACATCAAGGCTGTATATTGTCACCCTGCTTATTTAACTTATATGCAGAGTACATCATGAGAAACGCTGGACTGGAAGAAGCACAAGCTGGAATCAAGATTGCCGGGAGAAATATCAATAACCTCAGATATGCAGATGACACCACCCTTATGGCAGAAAGTGAAGAGGAACTCAAAAGCCTCTTGATGAAAGTGAAAGTGGAGAGTGAAAAATTTGGCTTCAAGCTCAACATTCAGAAAACGAAGATCATGGCATCCAGTCCCACCACTTTATGGAAAATAGATGGGGAAACAGTGGAAACAGTGTCAGACTTTATTTTTCTGGGCTCCAAAATCACTACAGATGGTGACTGCAGCCATGAAATTAAAAGACACTTACTCCTTGGAAGGAAAGTTATGACCAACCTAGATAGCATATTCAAAAGCAGAGACATTACTTTGCCAACAAAGGTTCGTCTAGTCAAGGCTATGGTTTTTCCTGTGGTCATGTATGGATGTGAGAGTTGGACTGTGAAGAAGGCTGAGTGCTGAAGAACGGATGCTTTTGAACTGTGGTGTTGGAGAAGACTCTTGAGAGTCCCTTGGACTGCAAGGAGATCCAACCAGTCCATTCTGAAGGAGATCAGCCCTGGGATTTCCTTGGAAGGAATGATGCTAAAGCTGAAACTCCAGTACTTTGGCCACCTTATGTGAAGAGTTGACTCATTGGAAAAGACTGATGCCGGGAGGGATTGGGGGCAGGAGGAGAAGGGGACAACAGAGGATGAGATGGCTGGATGGCATCACTGACTTGATGGACGTGAGTCTCAGTGAACTCCGGGAGTTGGTGATGGACAGGGAGGCCTGGCGTGCTGCGATTCATGGGGTCGCAAAGAGTCGGACACGACTGAGCAATTGATCTGATCTGATGTAGCATTAATTAAAAAACATTTTATGATGGAATTCCTCTAATTTTGATGCCAGTGCTTCTCTTAAACTCAAATTTTGCTAAGGGCTCTTTTCTTAAGGACAACCTGGCATTTGTGAGAGAAAAACGTAATTAAGAACTTCAATGGAAAATTTTCAACTGTGCACTACGTAATTTTGAAGCACTAATATTTTGAAATGTTTTTGTACTTTCTTTTCCCAGCCCCAAATTATTGGAATGTTCTCTGGAGCTCTGGGGAGGACACTCAGTGTGATGTCATGGTCTAGGGCATTTCAGGCCCAGGTCTTGCTCAGCCAGTAATTCTGCACGGCTGTGAACAGCTTGGCTGATTGCAGAACAAAGGATCCTCATCCCAGAGTTTATCCCATGTCCATACATAAAGTGAGAGTCATCAAGGAGTTGGAAACAGGACTCCCAGAGCCTGGTTCCTGGTACTACACGCAGGGCATAGGGAGCTTTGAGCTGCTGGTGTTCTTTCTGTGTAAAATACAACCTCTCTTCCCTGGTGGCTCATCAGTAAAGAAACGCCTGCCAACGCAGGAGACATGGATTCTATCCTTGGGTCAGGAAGATCCCCTGGAGAAGGAAATGGCAACCTGCTCCAGTATTCTTGCTGGGAATTCCCGTGGACAGAGGAGCCTGGTGGGTCCAGTCTATGGGGTCGCAAGAGTCCTACAGGACTTAGCCACTAAACAACGAAAGTAGGAGCCACGTGGATTTCTGACAAAGGTGTTCCTGGTCGCAGAAAGCCCAGAATTACCATTAGCTGCGCGCAGGACTGTGCTCTGTATCAAGGGACTCGGGTTTCTGATCTGCTTTTGTTGCCAGCTGGATGTGTAAGTTTAGGAAAGCTGAATGGCGCTTCTGAGCCTCACTTTCCTCCTCCATGAAATGGAAAGAGTGAGCTGAGCGATTTCTACAGTCTCGGAAAGGAAAAGCATGCCTCCGTGCTCTTACTCTGGGCGGAGGGTGGAACCGGGATGCACCGCAGGCAGGTCAGGCCGGGTCTCCCCCGGGGCCCGGAGCGCGGACAGGGTCAGGTCTGAGTCCTCAGCGCAGCCCGGCTCGCAGGGCAGGCGTGCGTCGCCCCAGAGGCGAGAAGGCCAAGCGCCGAGTTCAGGCTCGCTTCCTCCCTGTGCCTAGGGTTTGACTCAAACTGAGAAAAGGCTCTGTTTTGTTTTCCTTCCCAGCTGGCAGCTGATTTCAGGAAGACTTCCGTCTGGGGATGTATTTGTTGTAGAGTGTCAAGTGCGCTGAACAGTCAGCCCACGCAGTCACAGAAGGAAAACCCGGAGGGACACGTGCCGGCCGCAGACTGCGGGCCGCATTCGAGCACGCGGGTCCCTCCCCCAGTGCTGTCCCGAACATCGTTGCTTTCCTCCCTTTCTTGTGCACTCATCACCTAAGCCCTCCAAGTGCTCATCAGTGTTTTTCCTTTGTTGGCCATCACTCACAGGATGATTTTATCA
>NW_011494785.1:10395992-10400257 GCF_000754665.1 Bison bison bison | reverse complement strand
CCCTTAGCTAATGATTGCGAGCAGTGGGAAGCTGGCAAAGTAGAGAAGAGGTGTTTGTGTGTGTGCTGAGGGCTCTCGTGTGTGTGTGCACTGAAGGCTCGGGCATTTGTGTGTGTGCATGTGTGTGTGTGTGTGTGTGTGTGCGCTGACAGTTTGGGCATTTGCGTGTGTGTGTGTGTGCACGCTGAGGGCTCACATGTGTGTGTGTGTGTGTGCACATGTGTGTGTGCTCATGTCTCAGGCATTTGCATGTGTGTGTGTGTGCACTGAGGGCTCAGGCGTGTGTGTGTGTGCTGATGGCTCAGGCATTTGCATATGTGTCTGTGTGTGTGTGTGTGCACTGAGGGCTCGGGCGTGTGTGAGTGTGTGTGTGCACGCATGTGTGTGCTCGTGTCTCAGGCATTTGCATGTGTGTGTGTGTGTGTGTGTGTGCTGAGGGCTCTCGCATGTGTGTGTCCTGTGTGCTGACGGCTCGGGCATGTGTGTGTGTGTGTGTGTGCACTGACGGCTTGGGCATTTGCGTGTGTGTGTGCACACGCTGAGGGCTCGCACATGTGTGTGTGTGTGTATACGCGCACGTGTGTGTGCTGATGGCTCAGGCATTTGCATGTGTGTGTGTGCTGAGGGCTCTCGTGTGTGTGTGTGTGTCTGTGTGTGTGTGTGTGCTGATGGCTCAGGCATTTGTGTGTGTGTCTGTGTGTGTGTGCCCTGAGGGCTTGGGCATGTGTGTGTGTGTGCGCACGTGCGCTGACGGCTCGGGCATTTGCGTGTGTGTGTGTGTGTGTGGTTGGGGAAAGCGATCTTGTGCACGTGTTTGGTGGGGGAAGAGATCTGATTGCAAAAGTAACAAATACTCCTTGTACAGTTATTTCCAAAATGGAAAAAGATAAGAAAAAGAGAATAGAAACCAACCACATTCCTAGCAAATCAGGAACAATTGTTAGTATCTTAGTATGTAGTCTTTTTTGTTGCTGTCCACATTTTTGTTAAAATAAATGAATTTTAGGCCCCATGCTTTTCAACCATTTTGCTGTTTTCAGTTTCTAAACAGCCCTGCCTGCCTGGGAAGTCGCTTCAGTCCTGTCCGACTCTTTATGGCCCCGTGGACTGTAGCCCGACAGGCTCCCCTGTCCGGGGGGTTTTCCAGGCGAGAATACTGGAGTGGGCTGTCATGCCCGTCTTCTGGCCCAGGGAGCAGACCACGTCTGCTTGTCTCCTGTGCTGGCAGGGGGTTCTTTACCACTAGTGCTGCCTGGGAAGCCCCACAAATAGCCCCACAATCAGCGTATGTGTTCACACTGTGACTTCCTTCAGAGAGTTTGGGGAAGACTATACTGGAGAGTATGAACTTGGTTTTTTCACTTTTAGGACTCCTGGCTCTTCTTACTAAATTGCCTCATTGAAAACGACACTGCCTCTTTCAGCATCCGCCCTCTGTGCTCTCACTGATGACTGAATGCTATTTATTTTTCAAATCTTTGATAAGCTAATAGATGAAAACAGTATCTCATTTTTGTGTTTCCCTGATTGCTAGTAATATTGAACAGTTTCGCATGTTGATTAGCTCTTTCTATTCCCCCTTCTGTGAATTATCTATCCGTGTCATTTGACTATTTTCTCTTCTTTATGAGAATATTTACCCATTTCCATTTTTATCACAGCTATTTTCCCAGTGTGCTGTTTTCCTTTAATTTCTATAATGATTTTTTGATCCACAAAATTTTAAGTTTTCATGTATTCAAACTCGTGGTCTTTTTCTTCACAATGTTTCCCAGTGTTTTTATACTGAGAAAGTTTCCTGCATGTAGAGACCAGGTTAATCTCCACTTCCATTTTCTTGGTTGGTTTGAATTTTCAGATTGTTTAGTGCTTTGGGATTTAGTTGTGTATTTAGCATGGGGTCATGATCTAAACATTTGTGCTTCTAATTTGCTTGCCAGTTTCCCCTTTATCATTGGTTATAATAGATATTCTCTGTTGATATAAAATGCCTCGATTATCACATTCTGTATTGAGTTCTTTTACAAACTAGGGGATCTTTCCAGGCTGTGATCCTCTCTCTCCCCACATTCTAACACCAGGAACACTCCCCCAACCACAGTTCTTCTGATATGTTCTGAAACCTGGTATTTCTTGTTTTCACATTGTTCTTGGCTCTTCCTGCCTATTTATTTTCCAGATGAATGGTAGAATCATTTTTGTGGAGTTCCAAAAACCTCCCTTTGGGGTTTTGATAAAAATTGCATTCAATCTATAAATTAATTGGGAAGAATTTGGCATCTTTACAGTGTTTGTCTTCCCATCCAGAAATACACATATGGACATTTAAAAATATCATTTTATATGTCTCAGTGGAATTTTGTCGTTTTCTTTATATAAATTCAACACATTTTTTATTAAAGTATTTTAAGATAATTTTATATATGTGCTACCTTTTTAATGGAATCTTTTCCCCCTTTAGTTTAGATCCAGTGTTTTTAATATCACTTTTCCCCCAATGATTGCCAAGTACTGACAAGAATCTAAGGGAAAAATATATTTGTTTCTTTTCAAGCTTATACACTCAGAGATTTAGAAGTAGAACTGACTCTAAATGTAACATAAAACTGGAATCCTGAAAAATCAGATTTATTTAAAAATCATGTAACTGATGGGACGTCCTTGGCAGTCCAGTGATTAGGACTCCATGCTCCCAATGCAGGGGACGTAGGTTCTATCCATGGTTGAGGAACTAAGATCCCATATTCTGTGAGTGTGGCCAAAAAAATTACCATGTCACTTATTAGCGAAGGGCTTCCCTGGTGGCTCAGTGGTAAAGAATCTGCCTGCCAAGGCAGGAGACGAAGGTTTGATCCCTGGATCGGGAATCTCCCCTGGAGAAGGAAGCGGCAACCTCTCCAGTATTCTTGCCTGGGAGATCCCATGGACAGAGAAGACTGGCGGGCTACAGTCCACAGGGTCACAAAGAGTCGGACAGGACCTAGCAACTAAACAACAACGTATTAGAAAAGTAGCTAACAGGTGAATACTCGCAAATTTCCATACTCTTTTCGCGGAGGACATCCAGAACTTAACTGTCCAAAGCCAAACTCGCGCTCTCCTCCCTCGTATTAATCTCCTACAACTATGGTAACCAATCACCCCAGCCGTAGTGACTTAGCACACGTTTGTCAGCGTTCTGTTCTGGAGGCCAGAAATCCAAAATGGGCCTCGCTGGGCCAAAATCAAGGTGTCAGCAGGACCACACTGCACCCAGAGGCTCTAGGGAAAGAGTCATTTCCAGCTTCTGCAGGCCACCTGCGTTCCTTGGCTCATGGTACCTTCCTCCATGTCCAAAGCCAGCAGCTTAGCATCTTCCAGTCTCTCTCTGACTCTTTACTGAGCCTCCTCCTTCCCTCTTCCACCTTTAAGGACCCTTGAGATTACATGGGGCCCACCTGGATAGTCTAGGAATAACCTCCCGTTGTAAGGTCAATGACCTTAATTCTGTCTCTCAATACAACCCTCTCCCAGCTTTCCCATGGAACATAACTGCACGTTTCAGGGATTCAGACATGGACATCTTTGGAGGGCCATTAGTCTGCCCACCTCAGCAAGGATGCACTTTCAAAATGTTGATTTAAGCACATTAGCCCTCTCCCTGAAGCAGTTCAGCAACTTCCTATAGCCCTTTGGATTACAGCCAGAGTCCTTAAGTGGCCCACCAGGCCCTGAGCGATCTCAGTCACCCTGCAGGATCACTGGGCTCCATGCTCATCCTGTGTACTCTGGCCGCACAGCTTCGTCCAGTTCCTTGAATGTACTTGCTGTCTCTTGCCTCGAGACCCTTGCACATGCTGTCCTCTCTGCTGGACAGCTCTTCCCTGCCCTGTACCTCCCTGTTAACTCTTAACTCCGATCTCAACCCCATCCGGTTCCTCAGGTACCACTTCCCTGACCTCCGCACCTGGCTCCTCTACCCTGCCCTCTCATGGCGCCTACTGTCTCTCTCCTGAGGTGCTCAGCTTCCCTGGTGGCCCAGATGGTAAGGAATCTGCCTGCAATGCAGGAAACCTGGGTTCAATCCCTGGGTTGGGAAGATCCCCTGGAGGAGGGCATGGCAACCCACGCCAGTATTCTTGCCTGGAAAATTCCCATGAACAGGGGAGCCTGGCGGGCTGCAGTCCACGGAGGTCGCAAAGAGTCAGACACGACTGAGCGACTAAGCACAGCACACAGAGCACAAGACACTTAGCACACTGGTGGTTCCACTTTCTTGTTTAATT
>NW_011494785.1:10389143-10395892 GCF_000754665.1 Bison bison bison | reverse complement strand
TAATTATTTAATTCCCTCCCTGTCTGGACTAAAAGCTGCAAGGGACTCTGTTTCTCTCTGGCTCACCCCTACATCTTCAGCACCTAATGCTCCTGGTTCATAGTGGCTTTTAGGGTGTATCTGATGAATAAATAAATGAACTCAAGGATCTACTTTTTAATATACTTTTTAAAATTTTATTTTATTATGTATCTATTTTGGGCTGTGCTGGGTCTTGCTTGCTTTATGTGAGCTTTCTTGAGGCACAGCGAGCAGGGACTACTCTCCAGTTGCAGAGCATGGGCTCCAGGGCACGCAGGCTTCAGGAGTTGCATCACGTGGGCCTGGCTGCTCCGTGGCACGTGGAATCTTCCCAAACCAGAGATTGAACCCGTGTCCCCTGCACTGGCAGGCAGATTCTCATCCACTGCACCACGAGGGAAGTCCTCAAGAATCTATTTCTAAGAGAAAGGGTTTTTAATGGATGTGTTCACTGGCACAAATATAAAAGCAGAAAGACCAGGGCATTTCCAAAGTCCAGCAGACATGCAAATTATTATAGATCCATTTGGTAATGCCACATGTACTCAGTTGCTCAGTGGTGTCTGACTCTTTGTGACCCCATGGAACCTGCCAGACCCCTCTGTCCACAGAGTGTTCAGGCAAGAATACTGGAGTGGGTTGCCGTTTGCTACTCCAGAGGATGAAATCATATACAGCCATTAAAGTGGAAATAATCAAGACTATAATGATGGGGGGTAAATGTTTCTAGTACATTTAAATTAGCAGGATACAGAATTTCTTACCCTAATCAGAAAGCAAAGTGCCACAGTGATCACAGTAATTGCTTTAAGACTATTAGAGAGTGAGTGATACTGCTTTTCTCCCGTTTCCAAACTTTCCTATTCACATGTTCAATACCACACATGTTCCTTGGATGCCAGTGTGTGCCGAGTCAAATGTAATAAACTTTCCTATTCACATGTTCAATACCGCACACGTTCCTTGGATGCCAGTGTGTGCCGAGTCAAATGTAATAAAAATGTGATAAAATGTAAAGACTGCAAGTTTCCAGTCAAGTCAGGAGGAAAACCAATCCTAATATAATGCAGAGGGCCTAACATTCATGGACTGTCACTGTGTTTGAAAAACATGGATTCCTTTACCACAGGAAACCATAGCACCATAGGCCAAGAAAATACTTTCAGATTAGGTTCATCATCATTATGGCATTACAATTTTTAATTTGGGGGGGGGGATTGTAGGAGTAGACCCATTTCATTTAGGCTTTGAAGATTTCCTTAATTGTCTTTCCAGTCCTTGAAAGTGAAAGTGAAAGTCGCTCAGTCGTATCCAATGCTTTGCCACCCCATGGACTATGGGGTGAAGTCCATGGAATTCTCCAGGCCAGAATACTGGAGTGGGTGGCCTTTCCCTTCTCCAGGGGATCTTCCCAACCCAGGGATTGAACCCAGGTCTCCTGCATTGCAGGTGGATTCTTTACTAACTGAGATATTCTTTACTAAGCCCCTTTTTCTAGTCCTTAATCACCACTTTCTAAGACATAGACTGTATACCCGGAAGGAAAACACCTGGGATCGTGATGAATTTTTCCTGGTCCCTTGGTTCAGATACATAAAAAAGTTGTGTGCAGGTGGGCACAGGGACACCGCTGATGCCTGCCTAACGCAGACTTGTTCCCAAAAGTCAGTGTGTCCTCAGCCCCCAATTCTAGGAAACTGGAAAAACAGTTTCCCCAACATAACTTCTCTTGGTTTCATCTTCTCGTGGCACTCAGAGGCACTCAGTGACTCTGCCTCTGTGCTGGAGCATAATGTAAATACTTAATTTGTTTAATAAATATCCTGAAATAGCCCCGTGGAGTTGTTACTAGAAGGGCGCGAACCTTTTAACTCACTCCGCCAGCACCGATCAGCACTTAATGTCTTTAATGATCGTCGGGATCTTTTTTAGTGGCTGGAATACTCCATAATCAATGATGTGGCCCTGCCTGGAGGCAGGATAGACTGGATAATGGGAGGAAAATGTCACACTGGATGGGGCCAGTAATTTGAATCCCTGAAATCTGTATTGCTGGGGCCATTTATGGGCGAGTCCAGTTTCTTCCCAAGGCTAGGAAGAGCCCCACCGCAACCACCACACACACACACACACACACACACACACACACTCCTAATGTGATTTACACATTACTGAAACCCCACCATGAGCCAGCTTGTGTTCTCAGCCTAAAACCTTTGAAGACTCTCCCTGGCCCTCCCACCCACTCTGGAAGGCAAATGTCATGCCAGCTTCCGGCACTGTGGTCACCCCCTGGAGAGTGGATTGTCAGTCCTGGGCAGGTGGGGAGAGGTCTAGCAGGACAAGAGGGTTGTGCACTTTGTGGGGCCTCATTAAGGCTGGGGGAAGAGGGGCATCCCTTCTTCTTCCCCCATCCTCATACTAACCTTGGGAGCTAGTCTTTCAGGGAAAGAAAGAAGTCCTGTCTGCTAGCAGGTTTCAGTGCTCAAGTGCTCTCTCTGAGTTTGGATTTGGGGGCCCCTTGATCTTAGCCTAGCATTTGATTGATTTGGCCATGTTCATTCTCTTTGCATTTCCCAATTTTCTAAACCTTTGCCATGTGCCCTCTGAACCTTCATCTCTTTCGGCTGAAATTCTCATAGGAAAAGCCCTCGTGTTCATTCCATTTGGTGTGCCTCTGCTGTTACAAGTGGCCTTTGAAGAACAGGGTTCTTCTGATAACCTGAGGGAATTGTTTCATTATGAAATGTTTCATTTTTTTAATGTTGCTTATTATTGTCCACAGACCCAGAGTTTTTACATGCTGAGAGTATGTTGTAAACAAAGCCATCAATAATTTATTATAATTATGCAGAAGTAAGGCCAGGTTTTCCATTGGCTCAGCGACACACATCACTGAAAAGTGGCCTGAGAAGTGAAATCTTATTTTTCCCAAATGGATTATTTAAAACTGGAGTGTGAACAGTTAAAAATCTTAATTTTTATAAATTCCTGTACTCTTCATTTAGTGAGAAAAATGACTTGATAGGATTTTCAAACAATGTTCCTATAACCAAGTTATTAATATATGGAATTAATCCCTTGGATTACTGGTGCGTCTCTGCTAACACAGGATGAGAGTATCTTTCAGGATTTGGCCATGCCACAGTCCCTGGGGTGACTGTCAGGTCCTGTTCACTCCTTTGAAATGCGAGGGCTTTTAATTAGAAGGAACAATGGATATTCTTTCTTTCTATATTATTATATTATTATCATTCTGTTGCCAGAACTCCCAGTGGCATCTAATTGCAAGGGAGGCTGGAAAATGTGGCTTAGCTATGTTCTCAGGAAGAAAAGGAAACAAGTTTTGTTGAACACATAGCAGACTCTGCCATGGAAACAGACTCCAGCCATCCCAAAGTGGATAAACAGAGGGTCAGTGATCCCAGCTCCTTTTCCTACCAATTTGTTTTATCCCCACCAACTTGAAATGCCTCTTTTGATCACTGCTGAATTCCCATGTATGTGTGTGTATGTATGTGTATCTGGATGCCATTCTCATTCATTAATTCCTGGGCCATAAGCACACTGAGGCTTTATATTTTGTTTTGATATCATTATTATTTTTTGGAAAAAATATTCTCCTGGCATATTTCTTTATCCAGATAAACTTTAGATTCAATTTATCTGTCTTCCTTAAAAAAGGAAAGCACAAATAAGTAAACAAAAAATTCCACAGTCCCCCTAAATGTATTATGAAAGATATATTCCACTCAAAAACATCATACTACTGGGGAAAATAAGCATCACCTGACAATTGGTGTTTTCTGACTCTGAGGAAGTATGCTTTTGAAAAAGCAAGCTTCCCTATCCGACAGGGGCTAACAGCATTATCAGCAGGGCATTTATAAATGGCTCGATGTTTAGAGTTCATATTTCATCTTCAACTCTATTTGTTGCATTAGCAAAATGAAGCTCATTAAGCTTTATTCTTTTAGCCCATCTCTCCAAGCATCTGAACCCACTAATACTCAGCTTTCTTGTCTGGAAGTATATAATCTTTCCTACATCACACTTGAAAGTTCAGCTCATTCCTAAACCTCCAATCAAGGCTATGAACTTGTTGTTTTCAGAGAGGCCACATCTGTGCACAGAGCCATTACGCCATCTGTTAAAGTGGTCAGAGTTCATTTTATTGCCTCCTTTGTGGAAGGACTTGTACTGTAAAAGCATGTGTTATTGAAAACATAATTTTCCTCATCATTATGCTTTCTTTCTAGCCAGATCATAACCTGCTAGAAGTCTATGGAGCATAGTGTGAAAAGCTCTTCAGAAGAGCTGTTCTTAAGAGATTAAATGATTGCCATCTCTGGCCCACTTCTTTTATCTCATAATCAAGTTCACGATGATACTAGATATCTCAGCTGAAGTGATTATATATTTGAAATAGAAATGGCTTTCTGTCCATTCATGTTTCACACTGTTGAAGGCAGGATCATTTTTTTTCCTATTTTTATTTATATATGTTTATGGATCTTTACACCTGTCTGCAGGGTTGAAGACTCAAAACTACTTTTTAAAAGCTAAAAATGGCTGGTTGGGGGTTGGCTTGCCATTTTAGACTTTTGGTACAAATACACTAGTAGTAGATTGAGATCCAGCGTAGATTGATCACACTGTAGAGCTGTATCAGCTTAGCAATCATAGCCCAGCCATTCGGCTTGACCAGCGAGAAGCCTGGAATTCACTGCAGCTGAGACACTTGCCCAGGGTCGCCCAGCCTCGCTGAGACAAAAGCTCACTCCTGGGCCTTTTCCGGTGGACCACACCGCTCCCTGCTGTATTGAGAGCAGGCCTCTTAGACAGATATGGCATGCGGGGGGAACAGAGGACCTAGTGACCCAAAAGTATAGGAACCAGATTTTTTTATTATTAGTTCAGAGAGACTCACTTGGGTTTTGTTCTTTATCCCTACAGCTCTCTGACATAAGCTATTTCCTGCCATCACAACTTCTCTTCCAGAGACGCAAACTGAGTAAAAAGATCAGGTCACTGTGTATTAGCGGTTCTGCTCAAGCACGTACAAAGGGATATGAAACTCTGCCAGAAATGAGACTTTGGGCTACATGCTGACTGCATTTATCCACATGTGCACAAGTGGTCAATAATCAGACATTCTGAAAGTACATTCTTTCCTCCTTTTAAAATACCTCTAGCTTTAAATAAGACTCCTTGTTTTAAAAACCCAGTAAATAGGAAAAAGTGAGTCATTATTTATGGTTAATCACTTTTGCCAGCTGTGACTGCATTTCCCATCCATTTTTCTTTTTTTTTTTTCCCTTGGACTGTAGAATCTATTCTGTCACTGTTTGGGAAAAAACCATATTGGTCCCATCAATAGCTTCCTTCAGCACATAATCACAGCTAAGGCAGTGTAAACAAAGATTTTTGTTGGGATTGCAGTGAGAAAGTAACTTCTTTAGAATGCAGAATTACGGAGACTAATCCAGCATCTTCAGATAGCACCCAAAGGGAAAATCTGAGTTATTTCAGGGTTTCTTTCAAAATGGAATAATTATTTCAAAACTATTGAACTTATGAGTGTCTACTCTATAGCTACAAAGTTCCAGATATTGCAAAGTTCAGAAAAGATTTCAGGTGGGACACCAGACATGTCAGGATGCTTTTATTTGCACATACCAGAAAATACTTTTTAGACTGCTTTTAACAACACAGGGAATTTATTGGCTCATGTAACTAAGAGTTTTGAAACTGGGCATGCTTCAGGCCTGGTTGATTAGGCTCCAATTCACTCTGTAATTCTTCTGACTCTTCCCTTCACTGTATGTAGCACCACTTTCAGGCTGATAATTGACCATGAAAAGCAGAAGCATAAATTTTTAGATCAGTGACTCAGAGAACTGTTATGGAAGTTGTACTCTTGTGTCAGGAAAACGACTGCTGTAAGGTCCTGTCATCTCTGCATCCCAGTTGTCCAGTGAGACAGCTTCTTCTTAGCTGACAAACAAAATGCCCAGGCTTCATCATGATTGACCCAACTCTTTACCCAGAATCCACCTGCCAGTGTAGGAGACGCAAGAGATGTTCAATCCCTGGGTCAGGAAGATCCCCTGGAGTAAGAAATGGCAAGCCACTCCAGTATTCTTGCCTGGAGAATCCCCAGGAGCAGAGAGGAGCCTGGCAGGCTACAGTCCATGGGGTCACAAAGAGTCAGACACAACTGACTGCTGAGCACATATGCACACAACTCTTTACCCATCAGCAGTGGTCAGAGGAGGAATGTCATGTCCTAAGTAGCCAATGATCCCTCAAACCAGTCACTATAGTAAGGAGAGTGGGATTAAACTGGTTGGCTTAAACCAGTGGGATCCCACTTCCGGAACTTGGGGTGGGATCCATTCACCCAAACCACACAGCTGAGTAGCACAGGTGATGGGGAGGTAACCAACAGCATGCACTGTGTCTCTCATCTAGTAGGCAGAACCTGGTCCTAAGGAGGCCAGAGTTTTGCCTGGTTTGTATCATCCTTTCTTCCTGGCCTGCCTTTTATCCTCCATAGTTCATCCTAAGTGGCCAATTCCACCACCTGCCCACAACCAGTCCATAGCTATACCTCTGTGTCCAGAAGGCAGAACAACACTCTTATATTGAGGAATACATGATCCTCAGTTCAGTTCAGTTCAGATGCTCAGTCGTGTCCGATTCTTTGTGACCCCATGAATCGCAGC
>NW_011494785.1:10367946-10388745 GCF_000754665.1 Bison bison bison | reverse complement strand
ATGGCTGCAATCTCCATCTGCAGTGATTTTGGAGCCCCCCAAAATAAAGTTTGACACTGTTTCCCCATCTATTTCCCATGAAGTGATGGGACCGGATGCCATGATCTTAGTTTTCTGAATGCTGAGCTTTAAGCCAACTTTTTCACTCTCCTCTTTCACTTTCATCAAGAGGCTTTTTCTTTTTAGTTCCTCTTCACTTTCTGCCATAAGGGTGGATCATGGAAAAAGGAAGAGAGTTCCAGAAAAACATCTATTGCTGCTTTAAGGACTATGCCAAAGCCTTTGACTGTGTGGATCACAAGAAACTGTGGAAAATTCTGAAAGAGATGAGAATACCAGACCACGTGACCTGCCTCTTGAGAAACCTGTATACAGGTCAGGAAGAAACAGTTAGAACTGGACATGGAACAACAGACTGGTTCCAAATAGGAAAAGGAGTACGTCAAGGCTGTATATTGTCACCCTGCTTATTTAACTTATATGCAGAGTACATCATGAGAAACGCTGGACTGGAAGAAACACAAGCTGGAATCAAGATTGCCGGGAGAAATATCAATAACCTCAGATATGCAGATGATACCACCCTTATGGCAGAAAGTGAAGACGAACTAAACTACTCACCTAAAGTCTAAATACCATGTATTGTTGGCAGACTAAATAGTAGTAAATAAGACATGCACATGAGACAATGAAGAGAAGATTCTCTTTTTCTGGCTGTCCTTGGCATTTCAATTGCTTGAAACTTCAAACTTCAGAGCTCTTCTGAAAGGCAATATTTAATTTGGTCTGAAAGTCAGTTCCCGAAGAGAAGAAGCTGATCTGTTTCAATAGTGAGTTCCCTGTTACCTGAACGAGACTCTGCTGTGACATGCTACCGCTGATGGCAATTTAAATGCCCGTGAGAACTTCATCTCTCAAACTTTGCTCCATGTCAGCCTGAGATCTTCCTGAAGGCAGAGCTTTAGATGAGGGCTTCGCGCAGGTTGCTTCTTTGGGGTACAACCTCGGGGAGCAAGCGTGGACCGGTGAGTGAGGGCAAGCCTGAGGTGAAGGAGGGCTTCCCTGAGTCCAGAGAGCCACCCCGGAAGGACCAAAGGACAGTGGCTATCCACTGACACCTGTCCCCTCACGGGTCAAGAATCAGCTGGGGGCGCTAACGCCTCTTTTCATATCGCGACTGTGCGGGCGAGGGCCGCCCCGGGTTAGAGCCACGGTGGGCGGCTGGAAGCACGTGGGAGGCGCTGCAGCAAAAGAGGGCGGCGGGAGAGGCGGGGCGGGAAGGCGTGCGGGCTCGCCGAGGTGAGGGCGCCAGACAGCCGCGGAGGGAGCCGCCGAAGACCGGAAGCCGGCTAAACGCTTCTTCCGGCTTTCCGTGCGTCTGAGTGGTTTCCCTTAACACACGTCTTACCAAGGTAGAATTAACGAACGCCTGGCCGACTGAGCGGCCGCCGAGCCCCACAGGCCTCTCATCGACAAGAGGCGAGCGCGCCGGCGGGGAGGACCGGCGGGCGCCGGGGGGGCCGCGCGCTCGCGGGCTGAGCGCCGGTCTTCAGTGGCCGTCCGCTCGCGCCCAGCAGGGGCTCCTGGCTTGGAGGGCCAGTTTAGCTGTCGCCGTTCAGTCAGTATGACAGCTCTGACACTAACATAACGGCAGTTTTGACCTTTTTCCTTTAAATTACTCCGTGAAGAATCAGAGAAAAAGAGGGCCTCTCTCCCTTTCCCCCCACCCCTCAAGTTCCACTCAGAAAACTTTTCTCATCTCAGTCTTTGCCTCCACGTTAAATTTCTCATCCATGTTTCAGGTGAGCTAAATGGGGCGTCAACTTCCAATGCTCGTGTGACTATCCCAGTGACTCAGAGTAACTGCGACTGCCCGCCTGTGCGCTGCGAACACGGACGTGCCCGCCGCTGGCTCTGTTAGCACCCCCGAGGGCTTGCCTCCCCAGAGGTCTTCTCTGGGCTCCACCAAAACCTTGGTGTCGGTGGGGCAGAGCATTGAGGCAACTATCTGCTTAATCCAGCCAAGAAACACGGGTGCCTCCCCTGCCCCGAAATCACTTGTTTGGGGCCAGGGGGTGTCTTTAAAGCAGTTTTCTAGTAAGTGTAGATTTAGCTGCAATGTTCCAGAGAATGGCTCCACCTCTGGCTCCTCTCACTTCAGTTTAGTCGCTCAGTCGTGTCCTACTCTTTGCGACCCCATAAACCTCAGCACACCAGGCCTCCCTGTCCATCACCAACTCCCAGAGTTTACTCAAACTCATGTCCTTCGAGTCGGTGATGCCGCCCAACCATCTCATCCTCTGTCGTCCCTTTCTCCTCCTGCCCCCAATCCCTCCCAGCATCAGGGTCTTTTCCAATGAGTCAGCTCTTCATATCAGGTGGCCAAAGTATTGGAGCTTCAGCTTCAGCGTCAGTCCTTCCAAAGAACACCCAGGACTGATCTCCTTCAGAATGGACTGGTTGGATCTCCTTGCAGTCCAAGGGACTCTCAAAAGTCTTCTCCAACACCACAGTTCAAAAGCATCAATTCTTGGGTGCTCAGCTTTCTATATAGTCCAACTCTTACATCCATACATGACTACATAGCTTTGACTAGATGGACCTTTGTTGACAAAGTAACGTCTCTGCTTTTTAATATGCTATCTAGGTTGATCATAACTTTCCTTCCAAGAAGTAAGTGTATTTGAATTTCATGGCTGCACTCACCAGCTACAGTGATTTTGGAGTCCAAAAAAATAAAGTCAGCCACTGTTTCCACTGTTTCCCCATCTATTTCCCATGAAGTGATGGGACCAGATGCCATGATCTTCGTTTTCTGAATGTTGAGCTTTAAGCCAACTTTCTCACTCTTCTCTTTCACTTTCATCAAGAGGCTCTTTAGTTCTTCACTTTCTGAAGGTGGTGTCATCTGCATATCTGAGGTTATTGATATTTTTCCTGGCAATCTTGATTCCAGCTTGTGCTTCATCCAGCCCAGTGTTTCTTATGATGTACTCTGCATATAGGTTAAATAAGCAGGGTGACAATATACAGCCTTGACGTACTCCTTTTCCTATTTGGAACCAGTCTGTTGTTCCATGTCCAGTTCTAACTGTTGCTTCCTGACCTGCATACAGGTTTCTCAAGAGGCAGGTCAGGTGATCTGGTACTCCCATCTCTTTCAGAATTTTCCACAGTTTCTTGTGATCCACACAGTCAAAGGCTTTGGCATAGTCAATAAAGCAGAAATAGATGCTTTTCTGGAACTCTCTCACCTTTTTTATGATCCAGCGCATGTTGGCAATTTGATCTCTGGTTCCTCTGTCTTTTCTAAAACCAGCTTGAACATCTGGAAGTTCACGGTTCACGTATTCTAGCTCTGTGGTTTTCAACCAGGGATGGTTTTGTCCCGCAGCCCTCCCAGGAGACACCTGGCCACATCTGGAGACAGTTTTAACTGTCCCCGTGGGGAAGGGTCCTCCTGGCATCAGATAGGTAGAAACCAGGGATGCTGCTAAACACCCTACAGTGCGCAGGCCTGACAGCCCTCATGGCAGAGAGTGATCCGGCCCCAAATGTCAACAGCACCCAGATTGAGAAATCCTGCTCTAATGAAGATTTAGACATTGTGAAATAAGGTCACTTGTTTAGAAAATTCAGACCAAAAAGAAAGGAAATACTTCTTCAGTTGAAAAAGATATCAATACTAAAGAATATTTTAATCCAAAACAGCCCATAAAACAAATTTGTGTTTAGTTTATAATCTTCCACTTCTGCCCAAATGAATATAAATGTTTATGAGATTACAGTTATAATATACATAGTATTTATTCTTGTTTCCACATAAAAACATCACTTTTACAGTCTTTACATCATTTCAATAGAGAATGTTCCATTGTTTCAATTCCTTCCCTGTTTGTTTCTCTCCTTCCTTTTTTTTTTTTTTTAAGTAACTTTAGCAAAAGCACGTACTCTGATTTGAAATCTGACTTTGGAGACCTAACAATGGGGCACTTGTGAATTATTTTACAATGAAAAGTATTTTCAAAACATTACAAGAAATTGTTAAAAGTGTCAGCCTCTCAGTTGTGTCCGACTCTTTGTGACCCCATGGACTGTAGCCTGCCAGGTTTCTCTGTCCATGAAATTCTCCAGGCAAGAATAGTGGCGTGGGTTGCTATTCCTTTCTCCAGGGGATCTTCCTGACCCAGGGATTGAACCCAGGTCTCCTGCATTACAAGCAAATTGTTTACCTTCTGAGCCACCAGGGAAGCCCCTTAAAAGAAATTGGTATGATATAAATATTGTTGCACAAGGAACATGTACTACTTGTGAGAAACATTTGCTGTTTATGTCTTTTTTAAGTTTAAAAACAACCTGTTTTTCTCTAGAATATAATGTTAGAGCAGCAGTACAGCTGAGCTTAATAAAAATTTCACAGTGTGAAACCTTGGCTCCTTCAAGGTGGGGACCACTTAGCCTTTAGATCACAGGGAAACATCTCGTCTGGGCTAAGTCCACGCCACATCCCAAAAAGGAAAGAGAATCTTGCTTAACAAATCAGGATGTACAAAGACAAATGCTAAAGCTTATGCTGATAGAAGTAATTACAACCACTTATTGACAAGTCCAAAAAATGTTGGAATTTTAACAGATAAGAAAACTGTTGGGATTCAGCTGAATGGACAGAGTGTAGACTTGCCTGAAGTTCTCAGTGTATCGTGCGGTCACCCTGCGTCCTCCGCCCTTCAAAGTCCAGATAGGATTGCCTGGAACTCCCATTCCACTCCCTGTGGAATGTTACAGCACTTTATAAGGTTTTGCAAGTTTCTGGAAGGCCTGTGGCTCTGAGTTCTCATTTCTCTCTGAGCTCGTTCAGTTGATGGGTCATCTTCCCACCCCCCACTGACTTCTCCTGCTCTCTACTGCACCCACTCAGACTGAACACATCGCCGAACTCCATCCTCTGTGCCAGATTCGGTGCACACACTGCAACCACACCATCCCCTCTCAGGCTGTGTGGCTGTCACAGTCCTTGGTGAAGATAAAAGACAAGTCATGACATGCAACACAAACAACCTCAGAGTCCACATAAACGTAGCAGTTAATTAAGGGCCTTTTGAGCACGGGGCCTTTCTTGGGCCATTTCTCCTCTCATTGCATCCCAGCCTCCTCCCCACCCGTCAGGAGGTCCTTCTTCTTGCATCTTCCCTCTTTTTTTCTCCTCACCACATGGCATTTGGGCTCTTAGTTCCCTGACCAGGAATCGAACCTGTGCCCCCTGAAGTGGAAAGTTGATGTCTTAACCACTGGACCACCAGGGAATTCCCTCTCTTATCTTTCTTGTCATCTCCTCCACCCAGATGGTCCTAAAATGTTCATACTGAGTTACACAGAGCAGTTCAACCCTCTGGAGTTCCTACTCCCCAGATCAATTCCAGCTCTCCCTTTGCATCTCAGAAACAAGCAAATCAAAAAGTCTTTAACTGGCTTTACATGTCTAGAAGGCAGTTACTGTTGTTCATGGCAATTTATTTTCCTCTCATCTATCTTTATAAACTGTTCATTCCTTTAAAAAGCCAGCTGTGAAATATAAGCCTGTGTGTGTGTGTGTATGTGTGTGTGTGTGTGTGAAGGTTGCTCAGTCATGTCCAGCCCTTTGCAACCCCATGGACTGTATAGTCCATGGCATTCTCCAGGCCAGAATACTGGAGTAGGTAGCCTTTCCCTTCTCCAGGGGATCTTCCCAACCCAGGGATCGAACCCAGGTCTCCCGAATTGCAGGCAGGTTCTTTACTAGTTGAGCCACCAGGGAAGCCCAAGAATACTGGAGCCGGTAGCCTATCCCTTCTCCAGCAGATCTTCCCGACTCAGGGATCGAATCAGGGTCTCCTGCATTGCAGGTGGATTCTTTACCAACTGAGCCACCAGGGAGGTGTGTGTGTGTGTGTTCAGGCTTATATTTCGTGTGTGTGTGTGTGTGTATATATATATATACATATATTCCTATGTCCAGTAAAAGAGCAGTTACTTACGTGGCTTCAAGTGCTTGGGCTCAGCTGGAGGGCAGGTCAGATGCAGACGTGTCCAGTGTTTCGCTACAGTTTCCAGCTTCCCGCTCTTTGTCTCTTATTGTTCAGCCTGACACTCAAGGGGTTCCTTCCATTCACTGCTCGTCTAGGCAACCTCAGTTTTTGGAGTCTATCTCTCACTTGGACTCTTGCATCTGGTGTGCGTTTACAAAATGTGGTTGGGCATGGAGCCCACGACTGACCATTCCTTATGGGTCCCTGAGCGATGGCTCCTAGGTGCCACCATCAGAGTGTTATGTCTCTGCCTAGGATTTCAACTCTGTAAAAACAGTGATGACGTACTTTCTTTAATCCCCCCAAACCTCCTGGGAGGCAGTAGATACTCCACAATGTTGTCCACTGTCTCCCCAGATTCACTTATTCGACAAATCCATCCACTCTATAAACAGTCATTGCCGACTGTGGGCCAAGAGATGGGGACCTTGCAGCAAACGAGACAGCTCTTGCCTTCCCCGCGCTTATTTCCGGTTGGAGGTGGGATATCTCAGTGCTGGATGTGTGTCAGTGACGCCAAGACAGCACACTCTGGTTTCAGACGGAGAGTGTACTCCTTTTAGGGTTAAACGGTGTAAACAGAAGCCATGAACCTTTCTGCGTAATGACATGGGCCTCGTCTCCTCAGCACCACCGGTTCCGCCCACCAGCGCGTCTGCTCTTCCATCACACAGCAATCTGAGTGTGGGTGCTGTGAGAGCTTCCTTCTTTGGAATAATGCCGTCTGCAATGAAAAACACTATTTTAGCTTTTAAAAGTATAGCTCTGAAATGTGAATTTCCTCTTCATTCTCCTTGAGACGACCGTGATACGTATGTGATGAGGAAGGGAAGTCAGAAGATGGTATTTTACCATGTCTCATTCTAAATATAAACATGATGTTCCTCCATTCATTATAAAAATGCCACTCCAAGCTTTATGAATAAACTTTCCCATTCTAATACCTCTTGGTTATACCGTAATCATTTTATGATGGGAAGCTTTGGCAAAGACGGCAAGAAAAATAAAAAGTTAATGCAATTACAAAAAGGTTATTTACTGAGAGAATCAGGCAAAGGGGTTTCCTTTTCTACAAGTATTCAGCATCTCAATAAGTGAATAAATGTACACACACATATATATAGAAACAGTTTATCCTAAATATTACTTTTTTAAGTTATCCACTTAACTCACCCTATGAGATTTATAGTTCAATCATCCCAGTTCAGAGTGGAAAGAAAAAAGGCCGTTTATCTAATCCAATTCCTTGGGAAAAAATACTTAGGCAATATTAAGAATCTTCAATTATCTAATTTAATAAAGGGGATGATTTATACTCTGTAGTCAGTAACATGTGATACTGATTATTCCTAATCCCTTAGAAGAGATCCGACATTCCGCTTTTGGTCCTGTACAGCATGAAATTGTCATGTATATTTCACCAAAAGAAGTAGCAAGAATAATGGGCCCCACAGTCTGCAGTCATTTTACACTAACATACTGCAACATGGTTTTGCCCTGGGGCAGAGAAGTAGGGATTTTTCTTTACTTCAAAAGAATGAAAAATTATTATCACTCTATCCCATACCGTTATAGACTTCAGAGACTTTGGCATGAAATATTCAGAAAGTTTATTTTAGAATTCAATATTTTAAAAGCCTGCTTTAAAACTATTACAGTGATTAGTGGCTCTGTTACTTGGACCAGTCCTTGCTTTAAAAAGCCCTTTGTCCTGGTTGATACCATTTGCTGTTTCAACAAAATATAGTTTGCGCCAACCCAGGAGCACCACATAAGGCATGTAATGCATTGTTTTAGACTGCCCCCTAAAGAGGAGCTGTGACCACAGCTCAACAGTTACCCCTCAAACACACGCTTGAAGTAAGCACTGCTTTCCCGGTAGCAGCTGAGCGTATTGTTACACCACGATTTTCTCCCTCTGCCGTGTGTTATGTTAACTAGGGGGACTGAGCACCATTTCTCTGCTCCCTGTTCAAAGGAGCAATGCCCCTGTCTCAGTGGCCCTAGGGACAAGGCACAACCCAGCTGAGGCCACCCACACCCTCAGCCAACCAGTCAGAGGCTCACGCCTTCACCTCTCTTCCTAGGATTCAGAAAAGCTTATCGGGTGTTTGTGAGGAATTAACAGAGCTTCCGAGGCCACGAATGAAGTCAATGAAAACTTCTGGAGCTTGAGTTAGCTGTGTGCTAATTGCAACACAACTACTTCCATCTGGAACATCCTATTTACATAGAGAGATGTGTAGAATAGAGTGTAAAGCCCACATTTGGGAATTTAACCATCCTGACTTGAGTTTCATGTCTGTTACCAAGTGATCCTACCAGCACATTGAACATCAGTGTCTGCAGAATGGGCCCATCCTGAGTCTGTGCACAGATTCAGTGAGATGAAGGCAGTGCGAGGCAAGATGCCCGCCACTATAGTTATTTACTCCCAAAATGTTTTTCCTTTTTTAAAATATTTATTCATTTGGCTGCTTCAGGTCTTAGTTACGGCCTGTGGAATCTTCCTTGTTGAGCGTGAGATCTCTTTTTTTTAACGGTGGCCTGCATGATCTTTTTTAGCAGTAGCATGCGGGTCTTTTAGTTTTGGCATTTGGGATCTAGTTCCCTGACCAGGGCCCCTGCACTGGGAGCAGGGAGTCAGCCACTGGACCACCAGATAAGTCCCCCAAAAGGTTTTTCTTACCTCCTAATTGTCTACGCCACATTTCTGTTGTGCAATGTATGATGGGAAAAATCAAAATGGTGTTGGTGTTGCTAAGAGCCCTCTGCCATGGGGCCAGGAGATCAGTAAGGAAGTGTGACTTACGGACATCAAGGTCCTTTGTCATCCAGAACACCTTCCAGAAACTCAAGATACTTACTGGACTCTTACCCTGAAACAACTTGTGAGTCCTCAAGGACAAATACTTTCTGGCTTGAGTCAGAGTCAATCACAGTTGTCACCGGGCAGCTTTTAACAACCCTGTGGCTTTTCATCTCTTCTTCAGGACACTTTCAGGGTTACCCAAGTTTGTATTTCCTGAATTGCAATTCTTCCAGAATCCAAATAAACTCTCCTCTTCTTTGCAGCCTCCTGCCTTGCTTTTTTGGTTGCCAGATGCATGTATGTTTATTGACATATCACAGAAAAAATTTGCAGGATAGCTAGAAAAACCATCACTCCTGCCTTTTTTAATATAAAAAATATAACTTGTGCATTTGGTGACATTCCTTTAAATGTATTGAATATATCATTTCTGTAGATTTTAATAAATACTTTTTCCTTTCCTTCTCTCTTTAGGTATTATCAATGCAAGGGGAAAAAAAAAAGGATAGCCATTGACCTCAGCCTTCCCGCAGATAAGATAGAGAAATGCAGTGCGGAAGTAGGGATGAAACTCACTGTAAATCACTTTCTGTTTCATTTTCCAGGGAAGTAGATCAAGACTCAGATGGCCATGTCAGCTTTAAAGACTTCGAATATGCCATGAACTCTGGACAAAAGCAAGCGTAATTACGGTGTGCTGCTTGTATGCAACTTCTGCGGAGACCAGAATAGATGGTGATGTAAAGAGATGTCAGATTCCACCCTAGCGATGGTGTCATACTGCATACCTTCCATTAAACTCTGTATATGGTCTTCAGATGCTCACGACTGCTTGCGTCTCAGACTCCTAGAGGTGGCTATTATAAGTCATCTTCTTCCATGTGGCCCTAGCCCTGAGTTCGGCTGCTGCTGGCACAGCCGCTAGGGTCGTCCCCAACCCTTCCTCTTCACTTGCTGCCCCCGACTCCCACCCACATCACAGGCAGGGAGGCTCCACTCGTTTCCTGGTCCTCGACACCCACCCAGAGGCTCCCTGGCCCTCAGCAGGTCCTAACCCCCAAGGAGAGGGTGTTTTTTCCTGCCACCAGTGCCAGTTTCCTCCATGCGTTCAGCGTCGGTTGATCACATAATAGCACGTGCACGTACTGAGTGTTGACTGTCTTCCAGGCACTGAGCAAGGCTTTGGGAAAACAAAGATACAGACTTCTCTAAGAACAGGCACCGTGGGATTTCCCAGGCAAGGCTACTGGAATGGGTGCCATTTTCCTCTCCAGGGGATCTTCCCAACTCAGGGATCAAACCCTTCTCCTGCTTGGCAGGAGGATCCTTCACCAACAAGCCGCCTGGGAAGTCTACATGCATCCTTCGTATTCACCAAAATCATCATCAAAGAATGGCCCTAGGGCACTAGCTGTGTACGACCGAGATACAGATTGGCTGTAATTAGTAAGCCTTTTCCAGCTGCACACAGAGGAAGAATAGGGTGCAGCAAGGATTTGGGGAGCAAAACTTATCTGCAGAATCCTTTAGAATGGCCTGGGCCTGGGGTTCTGCAGCAGAACAGCAAGCCCTGGGCTGCCCTCTCCTGGACTCTGACTGGTTCTGGAAGGTTCTTCCATGCACCAAGGGTCTTAGCCATCTGTGTTCCTGTTCTCCATGCTCTGCCCATCCACACCTGGGATCTAGGGACTGTGACCCTGGATATTCAGCACTTATTTAAAATAAATACTCATATCAATACTAATATTTTATCTGTAAGTGTTCAGAATTCCAAACATTAACAACATTGTGAAAACATCTAGTTTAAGTCTAATTTTAAAAGGATTAAAGGTCAAAGAAAAATGTAAATTTGTCAAGTAGAAACATTAACCAAGCATCCTTCTAACAGTTATTAGCAGATAAACTTAATTAACTGTCATAAATCAGAGGAACCTAAAGGGACTTCACAACTCAATGTAATTTGGTGTTCTGGATGGGATCATGGAACAGAAGAAAGGACATTAGGTAAACACTAGTGAGGTGTGGAATTTAGTTCATAATACTGTATCGATATTGGTTCATTGATTGTGACACATGTACCACAGCCAAGGACACACTCAGAAAATATTCATCACAGAGGAGACTGTGTAAGTATGTGGGAACTCTCTCTCCCAGCTTCACAATCTTGCTATAAACCTAAAACTATTCCAAAATAAAAAGGTTGTTAAAAAATAAAGTCTTATCCCAAAGTTAGCATATGCTAAGCATCCAAATGAAGAAAACTTTGAAAATCATTAAGAAGAACAAATGAAGTGTCATTCAAGAAAAAAAGTAGATCAGCAGGATTTTCAGCATCATGTGTGTTTTTGGACAAATTGTTCTGACTGATGAAAAGCCCCTGGGCAGAGTTTTATTCAGCAAGCGTTTTTATTGTAATTTGAATAGTTGAATCATTGGTCTTCATCTCAGTACATAAGTGATCCTGCTTTAAAAATTTTTAGTTTAAAAATTAGAGTAGTTCACCAACAAAATGCCAGCATTCAGTAATTGCCAGAATACCACAACCTTGTATTGCAATGACTCTTTGGACCTTATTTCTCCCTGGAGACATGACAGGAGAGAGGGAGAAGTCACGTCCTCCTGTTGAGTGGGGGGAGGAGGCCAGGGTGGGAACAGCTATTGGGCATCTCCTCCGACCCAGAATTAGTCCAGGCACTCCTCGGTCTCAGTGAAAGAAACCTCCCCCAAACCAGCTTAGACGGAAAAGGAATTTGCTAGGAAATACTGGGCTAGCCTCTGGAGTCTAGCACTGGAAGGGCAGCTGTGCAGCTGGGTTTCCAGGAAAACACGAAGCAACAGCACACACGCTTCTGGACTGTGCCCCTGTCCCACGGTCCCCGCCAGCCTCGCAGCATGCTCAGGAGGAGCTGGCCCGTGATCTGTCCCGCTCCGAGTGCAGACACCCTAGATAAACAGGCTGCAGTTGGCTCGGGATCAGTCAACTCTGATTCATCTTGAGAATATAGGCTTGATCCCTGGACACTCACCCAGGTCTGCTGAGGGCTGGTCACAGGGAGGGGAAGTCAAATAGAATGTGTGTGTTTGTGTGTGTTTATTTATGTGTGTTGGTCGTTCAGTCGTGTCCAACTCTTTGTGACCCCATGAACTGTAGCTCGTCAGGCTCCTCTGTCCACAGGATTCTGCAGGCAAGAACACTAGAATGGGTTGCTATTCCCTTCTCCAGGGGATCTTCCCAACCCAGGGATTGAACCTAGATCTCCCAAATTGCAGGCAGATTCTTTACTGTCTGAGTTACCCAGGGGAAGTCATTATATTTTCTTTTCTAGAAGAAAGCCACATGACCTGGACCTTCTCTAGGAGGGAGGGCACCTCCAGGATTTGATACCTAGGAGGCCCGGGACTCCGGGCAGAGCAGAGACCAAAGGAAAGAGGGGAGCTGAGAAGCTGCTCATGTCACTGTCCCCCCATCACCCCCCAGAATCCAGCCCCAGCCCTCCTCCTGTAAGCCCCTGCCCTGCCCTTATCCCCGAGCCACGTGGTTTTGTCCGCACTGTTCACTCATTGGTGTGCCCTCAAGTGAACGGTCCACAGATGGGCACCTGTGCAAGTGGATCAGCTCAGCATCTCCCCTGGAAGACCCCAGGAGCGAATGAGGGAGGCATAGCTCGCTCCTCTGGCCGAGCGAGTGGGTGTGACCCCAGGGCGAGGGGCAGGCATGTTTGCCACCACGTGGCATGAAAACCTAGGCAGCTGGTTTGCAACTGAGAGCAGAAAGTGAAATAGACACCAAGAGGGGAACAAGGAAGAAGCTAACAAAACCCCACAGTGCTGGGTTCCTGGGGAAAGCTTGTACACAAGGTCCAGTCATAGCCCTTTGGGTCCTATGAGGTAACCCTCTTTCCTTCCAGTAAATCTTTCTGGTCAAGCCAGCTGGAGTTGCTCTTTGTTATCTGAAACCAAGAGAACCCTAACCGTCATGAGCTTAGAGCCAAGGACAGAGTCCTAGGTAACATCAACATTCACTGGGGCAACAGAGAAGAAGAGTCTAATAAACAGACTAAGGAGAGGTGAAGTGGGAGGGAGGGGCAGGGCACAGCCTTTAAAAGAGGGACATAGGTGGGCACGGCAAACTGGCTAGAACCAAGCGGGTCCAAGACAGCAGACAGGTCGCCCGCCTCTAGACCCTGAGCCTCGGGGCACGCTCATCGTAATACAGCAGCAAGCTAGATGAGACTCCGCAGGTACCATGGCAGGCCCAAGGTCAACCATCAAGGTCCAAATGTGGGTGGTGGCCCAACTCCTGGAAATCCCCACCCCTTCCCCAAAATAGCTAGAATACTCCTCCCACTCACTAGGCGATGAAATTATCCAGCCCTGTAAAAACTGACAACCCTGTACCCAGGTCTGCTCTGGCCTTCTGAGATGGCCCACACTCTGTCTGTGGAGCATGTTTCTCTCTAATAAATCCACTTCTTACCTACCACTTATCTCTCACTGAGTTCTTTCTGCAATGAGACATCAAGAACCTGGATTTCATGTAGTCCTGACACCAGCTGTGTGATCTCAGTTAAAACTCCGTGGGTTCAAGTCCCATTCTGAGTTGATGGTTTCAGTTCAGTTCAGTCGCTCAGTTGTATCCGACTCTTTGCGACCCCATGAACCGCAGCACGCCAGGCCTCCCTGTCCATCACCAACTCCCGGAGTTTACCCAAACTCATGTCCATAGAGTCAGTGATGCCATCCAACCATCTCATCCTCTGTTGTCCCCTTCTCCTCCCACCTTCAATCTTTCCCAGCATCAGGATCTTTTCAAATGAATCAGTTCTTCGCATGAGGTGGCCAAAGTACTGGAGTTTCAGCTTCAGCATCAGTCCTTCCATTGAACACCCAGGACTGATCTCCCTTAGGATGGACCGGTTGGATCTCCTTGCAGGCCAAGGGATTTCATGTAGTCCTGACACCATGTGTGTGATCTCAGTTAAAAGACCGTGGGTTCAAGTCCCATTCTGAGTTGATGGTTTCAGAGGTAGCCAAAGAGGGTAAAGGAAGCTGTTGCCAATTCTCTCTCCCTCAGGGGTATCAGGGAGAGCTGATTTTCAGTACCCTCAGCCCTAGTCTCCCCTTGCGGCAACTCGGAGGCCATCTCTCAGAGGTCCCCAGTGATCCACCAGGGCCCAAACCCAGCAGCCCTTCTCGGACCTCGTCCCCTCGTCCCTTCTCTGGGGTCCTCCTCTCTTTGGCTTCCATAGTGCTGTTCTCTTGTGACATTCCTGTGCCTGTTTTTCCCTACTCTCTTCCTGTGTCTTCGACCATCTCACAAGCGTTCGTATTCACCAGGGTCCTCTACCCAGCCAGTCTGCTAGATCAACACCCTCTCCAAGGATGATTTCATTCTCTGTCACTTTTCTCGGTGTGATTCCACCAACACGTCTTTGTCTTCAGTCTGGGTCTCTGCTTCACCCAGACGTGTGTTCTCATTTGCCTCTTGGACACTTCCACCTCCCTATAAGCTCACTGAACTAAAATTAGACTCGTTTCCCCTGATTTCCAAAACTGGCTTCTCATTCTGCGTCTTCTGTTTCTGTTAGTGGCGCCAACCCCATTCCCCCGCGCAAGCCATCATCTGAACCAGCCGCCTCAGAATTCCTTCCAATTCTCCCATCTCCCCATCCTCCTTTGCTGTGGCATCCAGTCACTCATGGCATCCCGAGTCTGCATCTGCAGAAACTTCCGTGACACTGCCTTCCAGCCCACCATGCTCTTCTGTTCCCATCAGTCCATCCATATGTTCCTCTTCATTGGTATAAAGATGAGTGGAAGAGGTGCTGATAAGAAACAGGCCCACGTCATGAAACTCAGTCCAGCCTGTCAAAGCACAGATAGAATTGGTTTTCTCTCTTCTCAAAAGCCTTATAGTGACCCTTTCTATTGGGTCATGTCTCACTCTTAATATGCCATTCAAAACCTTCTATAATCTAGTCTCTACTTGTCTGTTCAGCTTTATCTTCACCACAACCTCCACCATCCCATCCCACAACCAGGTAACTCAACATACACAGACCCTTAGCCTAAAAACACCAAAATAACAACTAGATCTTTGCCCCAAATGGGAGGCTAATGAATAACCTTGGAATTCATATCTGATGAGATAATAGAGAAATACAACCAAAGCTAAAATTCCATTAAAAAAACTGGACCACCTTCATCCTAATGAATATTTCTCCCTTCATAGTTGTCACCTTCAGAGGGAAAAAGGGGGGCAGATTGTGCTAGATGGTTTGTATTATTTTATTTTATTCTTGAAAATTGATGAGGCAGACATTTGCATCCTCTTTCTTAAGAGGAAACCACCTCCGAGAGTCTAAGCAACTTGGTGCAGGCCGAGTGTGGCGATGGGTGGAGTGTCAGGGTGGCGATCAAACCCGTCAGCCTGACTAAACCCAAACAGCTTCTATTCCACGGTGTCACTTCCCGCGGGAAAATCATCTATGACTCCAGTCCATAGTCTTTGGTCACACTCTGTTTTTGATCCAAAATGAGTTTATCCGGATTCATTGGCCATCCCAGGTCAAGCTTCTATCACATGATTGGTATTAAATATTAATTCCCATCTTGCACATCACCAGTCTTTGGTCACACTCTGTTTTTGATCCAAAATGAGTTTATCCAGATTCATTCACCATCCCAGGTCAAGCTTCTATCACATGATTGGTATTAAATATTAATTCCCATCTTGCACATCACCAAGCTTAGCCCAAATTACCTTGGGTTATTAATCAAACCCACTTTCAAAAGACAAAGATTTGCCACCAGAGACAATATCTTTTAAAAGGTGCTGCCAGCTGGAAAGGCAATTTTCAAAGATGATGAAATGCTCTGAACAGTGTAGAGAGAGAGAGAGGGAGATAAGTCGCTCAGTTGTGTCTGACTCTTTGCAACCCCATGAACTTTAGCCCCCAGGCTCCTCTGTCCATGGGATTTTTCAGGCAAGAGTACTGGAGTGGGTTGCCATTTCCTTCTTCGGGGTATCTTCCCAATCCAGGGATTGAACCCAGGTCTCCCGCATTGCAAGCAGATGCTTTACCGTCTGAGCCACCAGGGAAGTGCCCTGAACAGTGGAAGTATTTTTTAAATAAATGTGCATGCTCACTGGATATCACTCACTTATGTGCGTTAATTTTTAACAGCATTTTCAACCATCAGCAGTACTCAGGGTTCATGCGTCACAGAATTGTAATTTAGGGTTAATAAAAACAGTTGGTTGCTTTCCTTTTTCTTAGTTTGTAATTTTTGAGAAATCTGTTTAGAGCTGCAGAATTAGACAGTTAAAATACATACAAATGGAAATTTAATGACATGAGAAACAGCAGCTCATGAAGTGACCTTTCTTACAAAACACATTTAAATTGGCTTGGCCACATGGATTCAAAACTGGCTGAAAACAATTTAACATAGTAAAATATGGAGTGTTCAATCTAAATTTCTCTTGGATTGCTAAATTGGTAAAATGCTCAGAAGTGTGAATCAAAAAGAACATTAACTTCACAGAAAATTCAGATTAATTTATATGAAAACATAAACCAAAATCCAAATATACTCCTTATTTTATGATTTACTGATGCTTGGTGGGAGAAAAAGACTTCAAAGGAGAACAAAACAGTTAGGCTTGCTGTAGTATATTCGTTAGGCAGAACAATTTCAATAATATTAAACTTATAGAAAAAAACTGATCAAAGGTCTAGAAATACACTGCAAGTATTATCATAATAACAGCTATTGTAGGTTTGATCATCTTCTTTGTTTTAAAGAAGGAAGCCAACCGTGAATTTAAATGATGTGTCTGAGGTTAATCAGAAATAGTGCTTGAGTCAATTTCAAGGTCTCGCTGCTGCTACCGATACTGCTTGTGGGTTGAGGTTCAGTCTCTTGTCTTTCTTTTTCCTCCCTTTGCCCCTTCCTCCCTCCCTCCCTCCTTCCGTCCTTTCTCCCTCCCTCTCTCTCTCCCCTCCTTCTTTCCTTTTTGCCTTTGTTCCTACTCTCCCCACCACACCCACAAACAGAATTCCATCCATTGCACCATCCAGGGTTCTATCTGACCTACTTTTTACCTGATGTCCAAACTTGTATCAACAGATTCCAATGCCTCCCACTGCAAATAGAAACTAAAGTTCTAGTGTACTTTATGCATTTTATCAAAGATGAAAACTTTTTGACAATTATCTCTTCAAACACTTCTTTCATGACATTCTGGAAGAAAATGCACTCTCAGAATCCAGTTATACCTGTGTTATACTGATGATATTATCTGACATGCCTTTCATTCCCTCCCCTCCTCCTCTTTCTCTCTGAGTCTAACTTTTGGTTCAGTAATTTCTATCCATTCATTGCTAGTGGGAGTGCAAAATGGCACAGCCACTTCAGAAGCCAGTTTGACAGCGTCTTACGAAGCTAAACATGGTCTTACCAAGTGATGCAGCAATCATTGTTGTGCATTGTTTTTCTACTCAAATTGTTTTTTTCACTCAACTGATTTGAAAACTTCTCTCCACAAGAAAACTCGCACAAGAATGTTATTGCAGCTTTATTCATCATCACCCAAAACTGGCAACAGCCAAGATGTTCTTCAGGAGACAAGTGTGTAAACAAAATGTGGTACAGCCACGCAATGGAATTATCCAGTGATTAAAAGAAATGAGCTTTTATCAATCCACAAAATCACACGAGTGAATCTTAAATGCATATTTCCAAGTGAAAGAAGTCAAAGTGAAGAGACTACATTCGCTATGCACCAATATGACGTCCTGGAAAAGGGAAGAATATAGTGGTAACTAAAAGACCAGTGATTATCAGTGTTTTTTGTGGCAAGGGGTGTTGAAGAGGTAAGGCACAGGGATTTTTTTTTCATGTGACAAAATATAGAAGATGAACCTAGGTCATCCTGTAGTGCTAGAAAGAGGACATACTCAGAAAACAAAACACAAATTAAAAAAATAAGCAAACAAAAGCAACCACATATTGGTAGGCGGGTATGTCACAAGAATACAAGAACCAATTTTAGAGAAGTTCCAAGTGGTCAAAGCTGGGACAGTTTGAGTAACAAAATAAAGAAGTATTGGATTATAACCCAAAGTATAAAATAAATATCTGTGAGTCCATACTGATTCAAGTAAATGGTGGAATAAATAAGCCAAGGGAAGAACTGAGACAAATCTCATTTGCAGAAGAATTCCAAATAATTTATGTGGGTGCCCTGCCCTCGAAGAGAGGGGCGCGACTCTCCGTCCCTGCAGTAGGGACTGCATACAGCGACTTTCTTCCAGGGAGTACCAGATGGAAGGGGGCAGACGGGAACAGCGGTGAAGCCTGACAGTAACCACCTGAGCCAGGTGATCAAGGTCAATATTAACAGCGATAAATCTTGTCGATACTGTGTACTTTATGTATGTGATGAAAATGACACTTAACCTCTCTGACTTTCCTCCTCAAACCCCACAACCTCAGTGCAATCATGAGAAAAACAGCAGACAAATCCCAATTCAGAGACATTCTGAAAAATACCTGACCAGCACTTCTCCAAACTGTCAAGGTCAAAAACAAGGAATCCTTGAGAAATGTCACAGCCAAGAGGAGCCTAAGGAGACATGACAAGTCAATGTAATGTGAGAGCTGAGATGCGGGCCTGGAAACAGGAAAGAGACATTGGATAAAAGCCATAGAAAACAGAATGAAACATGGGTTTCAGTTAATAAAGAGGTATCAATATGATTTCATTAATTATAACAAATGTATAATACTAACGTAAGATGTTCATAATAGGGGAGACTAGGTGTGAGGTATGCGAGACATATACACTATCCTCACAATTGTTTTTTGTAAATCTAAAACTGCTGTAAAATAAAAGTTTATTTAAAATTTTTCAGATGTGACTGGATGGTGGAAATTGTATCCCTTGCCACTGTTTAATTTATAATAAAAGCTTAGATATCAATTAAAAATATGTAGGGACTTCTCTGTGGTCCAGTGGTTAAGATTCCGAGCTTCTGATGCAGGGGGTGCAGGTTCGATTCCTGGCGGGGGAACTAAGATCCCACATGCTATGAGGTGCAGCCATAAAGTAAATAAATGAATTTTTAAAATATGTAAAGGGGGTAGATGGCCTTTCAAAGTAATGTTGTCCAGAAGATCACCACTTAATGGTGCCTTTATAAGACTCTGAACTCTCAGCACTGTCCACTGGATTCAGGGTTTTGCCACACAGAAGTATGTTCACTCCAGTTATATGGGCTGGTTTCTGACAAAGAAGAGGCCTCATGTATCTGCCCTTGAATTGTGTTTGGAGAAGCTCGGAAAACCAGAAAAAAGTACTGATCTTTCCCATGAAACTGCTGGTGATACACCTTTCAAAGAACAAATTCCCTTAGCTTTGGACCTATTGAAATGAAAGCCCATTATACTTCTTCTGAACTTCATAATTCCTCCAGCACTGAGAAAATCCACAGGTGTGGCTCCTAGATCCTCCCTGTGGCCAGTCTCAAAAAAACAGTTAATATGTTAATATAGCCAAGACATAGAAGCGACCCAAGTGTCCACTGATGGATGAACGGACAAAGAAAATATAAGATATATCTGTATCTAATACCTATACAGTGGAATATTAGCCATGAAAAAGAAGAAAAGCTGCCATTTGTGACAACATAGATGGATCTTGAGGACATTAAGCTAAGTGAAATAAGTCATACAGAGAAAGACAGACAGTATACTGATTTTCAGTCTTTTTTCCTAATACTTTAAGACTATAAACGTCCTCTAAGCCCTGCTTTAGCTGCATCTGACAAGTCTTGATATACCTTGTCTTCATTATTTTCTTCAAAATATTTTCTAATTTGTTTTTATTTCTTCTTTGACACATAGGCTATTCAGAAATGATTTGTTACATTTTTAAAAGTTGCGGGCTTTTTAGTTTTTGTTATTGATTTCCAGCTAATTCCATGGTCAGAGGACTTATTTTGAATGTTTTCAAATCCTTGAATCAATTATCTTTTAAGCTCTTCAGTTCTCCAGTGAACAAATACATCTTTCCATGTATTTAACTAAATTTTACGTATAATTAAGAAAACTCTGGAATCTGATGTCTTAATTCTCTTGAATGTTTCAATAGTATTTATAAACTTAAATTTCAACTTAAAATCATAAGTCTAAGCTAACTTGTATTTTAAATTGGAATCACAAAGAAAATCAGTCTAAAACAGTGCCATCTAATGCTACCAACACATGTGCCTATTTAAATTTAAGTTTAACTAATAAAAATGATATAAATTAAAGATTCGTTTCCTCCCTGAATAGCCGTGTCCGGTAGCTGTATTTCAGTTGCTGAGCAGCTGCGTGCGATCGCGGCCGCCATACTAGCAGCGCCATCATGGCGCCATTGCGCGCAGTTGTGCTGCACGGCGGCTCCTGGGGGCGCCCTCCCGCCTCGGGATTGGCTGCTCTGGGCCCTGGTCCTGGTCCGATCAGTGACAGAGGCCTGTGCTGATTTATGCAGCATCGCCCGCACGAGGGAGGTACAGTGGGGACTCCCTAGAAAGGGCTTGAGGGAAAGAAAAACACTTGGAGGCAGACTCCTGCTCACCCCTCAAGGCCCCATGCCAACCTCACCTCCCGTGTGACCGCGAACCCCTAACTGCCTTCGGAGGTGAGTCCTCCCTTCTTCTGGACTCACTCCCGCAGCGGTCCCGTCAGAGCCCTTCCCACACCGTGGTGTGACCGGTGCGTTTCCAGCTCTGCCTCCCACTCTGGATCACCAGCTCCCCGAAGCCAGCAGGTTGTTTTTCGTTGCGTCCTTTTGGCTGGCACCGGGCCTGGCGCGAGACAGGGCTGTGCACGGTGACGAATGAGAGGGGAATTTCTCTGAGAGGCAGAGCT
>NW_011494785.1:10366004-10367846 GCF_000754665.1 Bison bison bison | reverse complement strand
CTGAAGTCCCCTCTCCAGTCGGTGGCTACCTCTTATGCGCCTTGGCAAGTCACACACTCTTCTCGGGCCTCAGTTTCCTCTTCCTCGTCAATTTAAGGAGAAAGTTGACTTAAGTAAGACTGCGCATTGCTGGTTAAACGTAAATAAGCGTTACATGAACAGAGGGTGCCGTGGCCGAGAAAGCTCGGGAAATATTTGGTCAAAGATGACAAACGGGGGCTTCCTTGGTTTCTCAGTGGTAAAGAATCTGCCTGGCAATGCAGGAGACGCGGGTTTGATCCCTGGTCCGGGGAGATCGCACATGCCGCTGAGCCCGCGAGCTGCCGTTACTGAGCCCTCTCGCCCTGCGGCTGGGGCTCTGCAACACGAGCAGCCACCGAGCGAGAAGCCGCACGTCACAGCTACAGACCAGCCCGAGCCTGCCGAAACTAGAGACAAGCCCACGCGGCATCAGAGACCCAGCACAACCAAAAATAATAAATAAAACTATGGACATATAAACACGACAAATGGGTGTTTTCTTACTGTAGAAATTCACGGAAACTTTAAAATGCTGAAGCCCATGGTGGAACTCCAAGGAGGCAGTAGAATGCAGCGTCTCAGACTTCTTTGATGGACCATGTAACTCTGTGTGTGTGTGTGCGTGTGTACACACGTGCGGATACACAGAGAGAGCCGTCTTAAAGAACTAATGTTCCGTGGATTATACCGTGGGAAATGATTGATTAGCTGTCTCTCAGGGATCTTCCAGTTCCGTGTTTTTATGTCTTATGAACGTGCAGCCTACCATTGCTGGTACCTAACTTGACTCGTGGTGTGGCTGTAAACTCATCAGTCACAGACTTAACCTTCCACTCCCTCCACCCCTGCCTCCTCATCTCCCTTTGCACCCCCCGCCCCACAAGCCACTGAGCAACTCAGCTTGAGGTGCCGGTCTGGAAGGAAGGGTCTGGACTGCAAGCCTCAACTTCAGACCTCAGAGAGTGAAGTCACATCAACGCTGATGGAAAGGAGCAGCTGCTTTGAAAATTGAAGCATAAGACACAATGATTTTATTTTCATTTAAATTGATTTTCTCACTTCTATCACGTTTCTTGATACCATGGATGTAACTATTTAATATATCTAATCCGAGCCATAACTTAATCTACCAGGCTTTCATGCCTAGGAATTCTTAAAGCAGCAACAAGTTTTTAATGTTATATTAGTAAGAAAGCAATAATGAAATATGATACACAGTTCCAATTCCATATATTATTAATGAAGACCTTTTGTGCTTTCATGGACCTGATCCCTTACACTCTGGTTGCCAAATAGATGAGAAAATGTTTTTGCCTTCTCAGCAAAAAGCCCCCAAATTAGGTTACGTGAGTAGAAAATATTTGCAGCAGGTAACAAAAATGGCCATGAGGCATTGGGAGACAGAAAGCAATGAGTTTATTCTAATCTGAGGTGCCAGGAATAGCAACAATTTTGTTGCTCAAGAGTCAAACAGTTTATCAGCCGCCTTGGAAAGACAAAGGAGAAAACAACAGCGTTCCAGCAAAGCTTAGTCCTGTGATAAATTGCATAGGGACTGAAACTTACTCCCCCGATGGGAAAACCAGTGTTTGGTATATGCCTGCCACCGGCTGACACTGCTCTTGGCGCTTCACATGCACCGCCAGGTGATTCTCATGGCAATTCTAAGACCGAGGCGTTATCCTCGTTGTCGGGACGGGAATAAGCACAGAGAAATGAAGGCCGTGGCAGGCCCAGGGCTTGAACCTGCACAGGCCGACTCCTGAGTCCGTCCTGGTAACTGCAACACTGCGCACGGGGCCCCCTGGCCCTTCAGGCCTG
>NW_011494785.1:10364821-10365904 GCF_000754665.1 Bison bison bison | reverse complement strand
TCAGGCCTGAGCTCAGGGCCAGGCCTCTGGTCTACCCAGCCTCGTGTGTTTCCAGCGACGGACTCAACTGCCTGCATCTTTGAGGCCCCTTCAGGCCTCACGGTGACCCTGCAGGCAGACTGTGATGTGGGTATGAGTGTAGCCAGCCAGACGGGTCTCCCCAGCACACAGAGACTTTCTGCTGCAGGGCACCAGCCACACACACTGGAAAGTCCACTTGGTTCCTTGTGGAGCCAGGATCACCAGAAGACTGGTGATTTGTAAACATTTACACTTAACGGTTTTTCCAGTAGTCATGCATGGATGTGAGAGTTCGACTATAAAGAAAGCTGAGTGCCGAAGAACTGATGCTTTCAAACTGTGGTGTTGGAGAAGACTCTTGAGAGTCCCTTGGATGACAAGGAGATCCAACCAGTCAATCATAAAAGAAATCAACCTTGAATATTCATTGGAAGGACTGATGCTGAAGCTGAAGCTCTAATACTTTGGCCACCTTATGCGAAGAGTTGACTAACTGGAAAAGACCCTGATGCTGGGAAAGATTGAAGGTGGGAGGAGAAGGGGATGGCAGACGATGAGATGGTTGGATGGCATCACTGACTCAATGAACCTGAATTTCAGTGGACTCCGGGAGTTGGTGATGGACAGGGAGGCCTGGCAGGCTGCAGTCCATGGGGTCACAGAGAGTCGGACACGACTGAGCGACTGAACAGCAGCAACAACACAGCACATGCACACTCCTCCCCCGACACCCACACAGGTCCTCCAGTCCACGGTCAGCCCTGCACTGCTGTCCGTCATGTGGTTCTCTCTGCACTCCCAGCAAAGGGGGACATGCCTCTTTTGTGCTCTGTTGGCCCTTGTTCAAAGTGTGTGCACTGCACACTCACCCCCTCACACGCCCAGGTGTGTACTCAGATGGGGAGATGCACCTGGGTGTGAGCGCCCCTCACGTTTTAGGAGAGAGGTCGTGTGGCCTGTGGATCCAAGACCCCACCTTCATGCCGCCACCTTGGCTTCTGCCTCCAGCATCACTGGGCTTTCGCCAGACACATCTGAATTCTGAAAAGCAAAATGCCGTTT
>NW_011494785.1:10344404-10364721 GCF_000754665.1 Bison bison bison | reverse complement strand
TTCGTCAATCATTTCATTTTGAAAATGGGAGAGATAATGCAAAGTTGACCCAGCCAATGCCCTTTCTGTGCAGATATGAGGTACATTGTAGCTGCGGTTTAAATACTAATTATATGCCAGTTTTAGTTTAAAGTTTTTTTGTGTTTGTTCTTTTGCAGGAGCAGTCAGGGGAGTGACTAAAAGCTTATTCATTTGCAGGGTTTTTATTTTGGAAATGAACATGCTGGCACAATTTTAATTGGGTTTTAGTTGTTGTTGTTTTAATTCTCACAGTGATGGCTTGGCTGTGTCTTTTGGGAGCGCAGAGGGAAATTGGCATCTGGTGTTTGAGGATTCTGGGGATTTGCACCATATTTATGTGTAATAACTATACAGTAAATAAACAGAATGAATAATTAAGTGAATAATGAGTTTCTCAGAAAAGAAGGCTCCTCTTAAGACTGCGACAGACATTCCCACGTGTGAGCCACCCCTCTCCCGCGTGGCGATTCCATGCTGCTCTCTGTGTTATGGCCCCAGGTGGAAACCAGTGAGGACGTTTTTCCAAGTGGAAATCAAGCTTGCTGTTAATCAACGTGGACTGATACAAAGAAGATATTTTTTTCCAATTGTAAGGATGCTGGCTTTATGTCTCTTAAAATTATCTTTTTTTTTTCTTTACCCTAGAGAGAGATATTTGCCTCTTTAAATATAAAATCCATGAGATTAAATTTCACTGAACAGTGTTTCTCGGGGGGACTAAAAACTTGAAATTCTGGGAACTCACTGTGTCTCGTGAAGTTATCTAAGTGCCTGTTAATGCTCAGATTAGCCAGTCCAAGGTGCCCTTGCTTCTAGAGGCAATCCAGGCCCAAAACGAGTCTTCCCAAAGATGAAACCACTGTGTAATTACTGTTCCTTCTCTGTGACTTCATCCACTCACTCAGACGTTTTTTAAAGATATGTATTTATGTGGCTGCGTGGAGTCCCCGTTGTGGCGTTCAGGGTCTTTCTTGCACACGGACACTCTAGTTGTGATTCGTGAGCTTCGGAGCACGTGGGCTCAGCAGTTGTGACGCACTGGCTTGTTCCACTGGCTTGTTCCCGACAATCCTGCAGCTTGTCGGATCTTAGTTCCCTGACCAGGGATCAAACCCACGTCCCCGGCACTGCAAGGCGGATTCTGAACCCTGGACCCCCAGGGACGCCCCCTACTCAGATGGTTTCACTTGTCCATTCGTTCATTCACGCACCGAGTATTTGCTGAGCACCTACCACATGCCAGACACCATGCCAGGCTCTGCCGATCCCACAGGGGGCAATACCAGACCCAGGTCCTGTCCTTCCAGAGCTTGCATTCTTATCAGGGAGACAGCAGTCAAATAATGAAAGTTAATTTGCAACTAATTTTGACAACAAACTTTAGCTCTGACAGTTTCTATGAAAGAGAGTGT
Source organism: Bison bison bison (assembly GCF_000754665.1). Taxonomy (NCBI): domain Eukaryota; kingdom Metazoa; phylum Chordata; class Mammalia; order Artiodactyla; family Bovidae; genus Bison; species Bison bison. Next base: position 10,363,288 of record NW_011494785.1, on the reverse strand, counting down.
ATTAATCTGCTCAGAGTGCCGTAAGAAATGACTGCAAACGGGGTGACTTAAACGACAGGGATGGATGTATCGCCTCACAGTTCTGGATGCTGCAAGTTCCAGAGCAGGGTTTCAGCAGGCTTGGTTCCATCTGAGGCCTGTCTTCATGGCATGCAGACAGCGGCCTTCTCAGGGAGCCCTCACAGGCCTCTCCCTGTGTGTGCGTGTCCGCATTTCCTCCTCTCACAAGGGCACCAGTCACACTGGATCGGGCCCACCCTACCAACCTCACTGTAACTTGATTGGGTCCTTAAAGGCCCTGTCTCCAAACTCAGTCACATTCTGAGTACCGGGAGTTAAAGCTTCAGTGTATGAAATCTGGGGATGCAATTCAGTCATTAAGAGAGAGGTATCTTGTTCAGACAGAGATGTTAATGAGGTCAGATACCCAAGCTGGGTCACAGGATGGGCTTGCTGCTGCTGCTGCTGCTAAGTCGCTTTAGTCGTGTCCAACTCTGTGCGACCCCATAGACGGCAGCCCACCAGGCTTCCCCGTCCCTGGGATTCTCCAGGCAAGAACACTGGAGTGGGTTGCCATTTCCTTCTCCAATACATGAAAGTGAAAAGTGAAAGTGAAGTCGCTCAGTCGTGTCCGATTCTAGCGACCCCATGGACTACAGCCTACCAAGGCTCCTCCGTCCATGAGGTTTTCCAGGCAAGAGTACTGGAGTGGCTTGCTGAAGGTTAAATGGAAACCTAAAGGATGACCGTGAATGTGAAAGTCGCTCAGTCGTGTCCGACTCTTTGCCACACCATGGACTCTAAAGTCCATGGAATTCTCCAGGCTGGAATACTGGAGTGGGTAGCCTATCCCTCTCCAGCAGATCTTCCTGACCCAGGAATCAAACCTGGAGGGTCTCCCACATTGCAGGTGGTTTCCTTACCAGCTGTGCCAGCAGACTAAGAGCTAACTAAGCAGAGTAGAGGGGAAGGGAGCTCCCGGAAGAGGGAGAGGGGACCGGGGGAGGGTGCGTGGGGGCAGCCTGCAGCCAGCAGGGCGCTGACATCACAGCAGGCGGCCAGGTCACGCGGGGCCGCTCAGCCAGGGCAGGGGGTTCTGTCCTTTTCCTGAGAGTGGTGGGAGGCTGCCGGAGGGTTTTTGGTGAGGACCCCAGCTGTCTTGTGGAGGCCAGATGGAAGGTGTTCTGGAGTGGAGCCTGGAAGAGTGCTGGATAGAAGGGAACACTGCAGACAACCAAGCAAGAAGTCAAAGTGGTTTGGATTCAGGAGGTGGGCTGGGATCAGAAAGAAACCAGTGGATTTGATAGATCGATGGGGAGTTAAATTTGGTGGCGCGGGATGGCAGGAGTGGGCATGCTGGGCGCTGGGTGAGGGAGAAGATGATAAGGCTGTCTCCTGGACACCTGACTTCTGTGACTGAGTGACCGAGGGGTGGGTCAGCAGGATGGAGAACAGCAGAAGAGGCTCGTGCTAGAGCTTGGATCTTACTGACAGGATGAGACGGTCGGATGCCATCACCCACGCGATGGACCTGAGTCTGAGCAAGCTCCAGGAGTTGGTGATGGACAGGGAGGCCTGGCGTACTGCGGTCCATGGGGTCCGCAGTTGGACATGCCTGAGTGACTGGAGTGAGCTGACGTCAGTAGGTACCAAAGGCCCCTGGGGCAGGTTTTCTGCCTCAACACAGATGCCTCTCCCTTGCACATTCTACTCTGCCTAGGACGTCTCTCCTATTTATGCTTCACCCCCCACCAACCTTCACGGTTCAACCCAAGGGTCCACGTCCTCAGCAGCGAGGCCTTCCTGAAGTCCTCACTGTAGGCTACACATCCCTGTTACATATGCTAGTGGCATCCCACTCCAGTCCTCTTGCCTGGAGAATCCCATGGACGGAGGAGCCTGGTGGGCTGCAGTCCGTGGGGTTGCTAAAAGTCGGACACGACTGAGCGACTTCACTTTGACTTTTCCCTTTCATGCGTTGGAGAAGGAAATGGCAACCCACTCCAGTGTTCTTGCCTGGAGAATCCCAGGGACAGGGGAGCCTGGTGGGCTGCCGTCTACGGGGTCGCACAGAGCCGGACACGACTGAAGTGACGCAGCAGCAGCAGTAGCGCCTGGAGTTTTTCTCCAAAGAAGTTGTTACAGTTAAAATCACATGATTATGTGTTTAAATTCTGTCTCTCCCCTTGGAATGTACAGCTTGTTAAGGGCCGAGACTGTAAGCAGGCTGGTGGTTCTAGAGCCAGACCCTCTGGGCTCCACTCCTAACTCCCCCGCTTCCATGTGGTATGGTCTTGGACAGGGTGTTGCATCTCGCTGTGCCTCAGTTGCTTTGAATGCTAAGTGTGGATTACAACGGTACATTTTTCAGAGAAATGTTGGACGATTAAACAAGTTAATTAGCAGAAAGTACTAGTAACAGTGCTTGACATAGATTAAGCACTCAATAAATGTTGGCTCTTGTTACTGTTCATACCTGTATCCCTAAGTGTTTGATGGACAGATGATCAGATAGATGGATAGACTGATGCGTGGATGAACTGAAGAATGGGAGGATAAGTGAGGTGACAGGAAATCAGGCTAAACTGAGTGAGCCCAGCAGAAAGGCAAGGAAGCCCACATGGGTGTTGTGGAAAGAGGGGCTCGCCCGCACTTCAGGACATAGCTAAATTCCAGGATAATTGGGTTCTACTAAGATAAACTTCTCCTGTATGGTTATTTCCAGGCAGGGCCTTAAAGAATCTCCATCAAGACCTAAACAGACATTTCTCCAAAGAAGATACATAGATGGTACACAGGCACACGAAAAGACGCTCAACACCACTAACTATTGGGAAAATGTAAATCAAATCTATATGAGATGCCACTTCACACCAATGAACCAACTCATTGTAAAAGACCCTGATGCTGGGAAAGATTGAAGGTGGGAGGAGAAGGGCGCGACAGAGGATGAGATGGTTGGATGGCATCACCGACTCAATGGACATGAGTTTGAACAAACCCTGGGAGATGGTGAAGGACAGGGAAGCTGGGCGTGCCGCAGTCCATGGGGTCCTAAAGAGTCGGACACGACTGAGCAACTGAGCAACAGCAGCCACCACCTCACACCAGTCAGAATGGCTGTCATTAAAAAACCTACAGCGAACAAACGCTGGAGAGGATGTGGAGAAGAGAGAGCCCTCCTTCACCGTTGGGGGGAATGTGCGTTGGTGCAGCCACCGTGGAGAATAGTGTCGCGTGTAACTGATTCACTCTGCCGTCCACCAGAAACTAACCCAACACTCCAAATTAACTCCAAAATAAATGAAAAAATAAAACTTAAAACAAGAATCTCCATCAAGACTTCTTCAATGATAAACGTAAGGATTGGTTTCTTAATTTCAATAAAAAAATTAATCAATATAACCCAACTATCCTCTCTCTAATTAAACTGACTGCACATTTTCCAACTTAACTGTGAAATTTCTTTAAAAGGTATAATTAAAAAAATAAGTTTAATCTGATTTAAACAATAGAGTGATTCACTAATGTATTTATTCTTATGCCCCTCAAACAAATAAGGGATTCCTACTACGGGTCAGATGCTGCAACAGGTACAGGTGGTTACCGAGCCACCTAAGCCATTATCCCTGTCCTCAGGGGGCCTAAGAGTCCTGCTAAGTCACTCAGTTGTGTCCGACTCTCTGTGACCCCATGGACTGTAGCCCGCCAGGCTCCTCTGTCCATGGGATTCTCCAGGCGAGAATACAGGAGTGGGCTGCCACGCCCATCTCCAGGGTGTCTTCCCGACCCAGGGACCGAACACGTGTCTCTTACATTTCGTTACCACCAGTGCCACCTGGGAAGCCTGAGAGCCCTAATAAGCTTTGTAAAGCGATTTTGAATAGATATTTACGCCCCCTACACCTGGTCATAACAAAGCGACAGCAGCAGCAGCGCGCTTTTCTAACCTGGGCGCTAGACCAGGAAGGAGCATCCTCAGCCCAGCTGTCGTCCGCCCGCGCCCGGCCCGTCTCCAGTGATGAAGCCGCCAGCCGAGACTGCTCGGGCCTGTACGGAAGGCATTTATGTCTCTGTCACTCTAGTTATGAAAGCAACTCATGTTAGTATTTTCTTTTTGCCCGAGGATTCTCTTTATGTAATTTATTACAAAATTCAAGGGCATTTCATTAGGAGGAAATGTGCCATATCATTATTATAACAGCTCTCCCTATTTTTGTTCAATTTTGAGACTGACAATCTAAAGACTATTTTTAGCTCAGTCATGTGAGATTATTTGTTTCCTCATTGTGAGAAGTTTTTCCATTGGACTAGTTAGTATGAATGTTATGCTCACTTATTATGTCACATGCTCCAATTCAATTTATTTTAAAGCAGACTCTTTGAGGGAAAACTGTACAGCTAATTTGAATCAATTCTTTAGAGAGTCTGTTTTAAATGAAGTGCTATACAATTGGCAAAGTGAAAAAAATGGAATTGAATTTTCTTCTTCAGCTACTCACTGGATTCAGAAATCTTGCTTTTCGACAGTGCCAAGGGTGTTGATGTAATGTTTTATACAATTTTCCTAACATTTATTTCAAACTCTGCTGCCTTTATTTTGGTTGTTTGACTCAAAATGATCTCCTGATATTTTCATAGATAAAAGCAGAGTTGTTGCTAAAGGAAATAGTTGCTGCTTTGATACAAACTTCTTACCACCCAGAGTACTGCCAATCTATAAAATATCTGCTGTAAAGCAGGGATTTTAATTCCAAAGTAAATGCTGAACATTTGTGGACAAACTGAGAGACATGTGGAATAAAACTGCATCTCCGACTTCCTCCTATTTGGCCCCAGTTTTTATTTCTGCCTTTCATATTTGATGGATTTCCAGCTTGAGGATTGCATGAGGAAAATAGGCAAGACGCCTGATGGCTTAATTTCCTGTCTTCGGCGGGCGGAGAGGAGCCCGTTGTTCAGCGGGGCAGTGGGCTTCCTGCTAATCAGAAACAGCCGTCCCTGGGCGCAGAAGGGGACCTGGGATTGATCCATGTGATCGCACCCGATGATTTATATCCGATTATTCACCGTCTAATGGAAAATACATAGGAAACACAGTCTACAATTTCACCTTGAGACACACTTGTTTTCTTTGATGTGTTTTAAAGGGAGTTCTATTTCGCCCTCATCTTTTGCCCAGAAGATTCCCTGCATCGCGACCGGCATTTCTGTCGTGGACTAGGCAGGCTGCCCGCGCCCCGCGCCCCAGGTTCACTCTGCTCCTGTCCGCGGCAGCCTCAAGTGCTTGGGCTCCTCCCCTGAACTCAGGTGGGTCTTGAAAGAAGCCAGTCCCTGCTTCCCGTGTTTTTGTTCTGCTTACAAAGAAGACGACTGTGGGCGGCGGGTGCACCCGTAGTCAGGGTCCAGGGGAGAAGCAGGCCCAGGTCGACCCCAGCAAACAGAGCCGCTCAGGAGCCCACGAAAGCTCTGATATTAATCAAAGGAAGTATAATAATGAATAACGATGAATCTAACCTTACCAGGGACGGAACTTGTGTCCCCTGCGTTGACAGGTGCGTTCTTAACCACTGGACCACCAGGCAAGTCCCCAAGCATCCTTTTTCTTCAGGAGGTCTGAGTGACTACATTAGTCCCTTAGGTTGTAGAGGATAAAAGCCAACTCAAATTCACTGACGCAGAAAAAGGAATCTATTTGCTCACGTGATTGGAAAGTCTGGGGTAAGAATTTCAGGCATAGCTACTTCTGCATGTGGTTCACACCACATCCTTGGAGCTCTCCATTTCTCAGTCTGGGCGTTCTGAGGCAATCTGGAGAAGATGGGGCTCAAAAGTTGCAGATTTAAGATCTCATTATAGCTCTCAACCCAGGAGAAGACAGGAGCTCCTCTCTTCCAAGATGCATTTTTAATTATGCAGAGCAGATGCTGAGTGGTTCTCCTGGGATCACAGGCTCACCCGGAAGTCATTGCTCTGAACCCTAGAAGGAGACTGGAATGAATCTGTAGAGTCACTACCTGCTCCAGTCTACTTGGGAAATTAACCAACATGAGCAGGAGTGGAGACAGCGTCCAAGAGGTGGGTAAAGTCAGGAAATAGCAGCTGGGGCTCAGAGGAAGGAAAAGGATGCTCACGGGGGTAGTTCGGAAATGCTTCACAGCAGAGGTGGGGTTTGAACTGGGCCTTGAAAGATTGAGATTTTAAAAATGGATGAAGGATGGAATCCTGGACTTTCATTCCTGACTGTTTTCAAAGCCTCAGGCAGGCTCGGTGGCCCCGTGGGGTGGAACGGATCCGTTGCTGTTCTTCCTCTGGTGTTGGTTTGGGATGAGCGCGTTCCCCTTTGTGCCCTGGATCCTTCCAGAGGCTGACAACGAGGGGGAGAGTCTGGTGGTCAGGACACGAGTCTGCAGCCAGGTACTCCCAGGTAAAACAAGAAGGAACGTGCCTCTCTGCAAGCTGAAGAAAGGTTGGTGAGTGTAATTGGCAGTTCCCTTAATCAGTCCAGAAAGGCTTGTTATATAAATAAGTGATTCAAACCTAAAGTGACTTACTGCAGGAAACAGGCATTTCTCCTTTTTGATTTTCGTGTTCCTACAATGCTTTCTTTTACATTTGAGTGGGATAGGCTTGTAATTTACTACATGTTTATTAATTCCAAAACTCGTGTTGGATTTTACAGACACACTTTTATGCAGTTGCAAGTAGCTTAGTGGTTTTCCAGCTGATCAGGCAGCCAGAGCCGGTGGCCCATTCCTTCCAGTTAGGGGTCCATTCTCTGCGATGGAGATAGCCCTTTGCGCAACCAGGGCACCACTGGCTGGTTCCGAAGCATGGCAGCTGGCTGGGCATTAAAAGGCGGTGGTGCTGGCAGAGATGATGGTGATAGCAACTATCGATCACACAGAAGAAGGAGACAGCAGAGGATGGGGTGGTCAGATGGCATCACTAACTCACCAATGGACATGAATTTGAGCAAACTCCAGGAGGCAGTGAAGGATGAGGAGCCTGGTGTGCTGCAGCCCAGGAGGCCACGGATTTGGGCCTGACCTAGCAAGTGCACAGCAACAGTACTGATCACACAGGGGATGCAGCTCGCATGTGGACCCCGCTTCCTCCTATTCTGAGGAGGCTGTCATACCATCTTGCCTAGAGAACTGAGGTCCCTTTCATCTCCTTGATGGCTGCAAGAGCATCCAGGGATTTACCACTTCCTAGCTGGTTGATGATGAAATGATTTCTTTGGGTGCAAAGTTTTTTCATTGATTTTACCTTCATGCAGGGAGTGGGGGTGTGGCCATGTTTGCCTTAAGCTTAGTCTCCCTGGATCAGTCTGTCCTGAGAGCATCTCGTCCTGAGAGCAGCTCAGCATCTGCCATCTGGCCTCTTAGGGGACACGAGCCCTGATGCTCCCGTGAGCTCTGCAGTGAGTCCTGTAGAAGGATCCCTGATTTCAGGTAGGTGAAAGCACGTAACTAGTCTAACAGCTGGATTGATCTGACTGATGCAGTAGATTATAGTATCGTTCTCAGCCATTTGCTCCCCCTTTCTGTCGTCACCCACTGTGTGTGGCTTGCTGTGTCTCTTGTGTTTGGAGAGTGCTTCTCCACCCCTTGATACCAGGTTTGGTGCCATGATTTGAGCAAACTGACATGTGGACAGAAGAGACTGGGTGCCAGGTTAGGGCAGAGGCTATGGGAGGCTTCACCCTTCCTCTCGATCACTTGTCCCTTTCTGTCTGCCTGAGGAAGCCACGGTCCCAAAAGGTGCTGCTCCGCAGCCCAGGTTCTCACGTTGGATGAGAGTGAGAAATATATACTTGTAAGCCCCCGAGACTATCCGGCTGTTTGTTACAATGAAACAACCAAGTGAAAGCTAACTGATACAAACGATCATTTATTGTTCTAAACATTTCAGTGAAAAATAAGATCAACTATATGTATATGTGTGTGTGTTGGAGAAGGAAATGGCAACCCACTCCAGTATTCTTGCCTGGAAAATCCCATGGACAGAGGAGCCTGGTAGGCTACAGTCCATGGGGTTGCAAAGAGTCAGACACGACTGAGAGACGTGACTTGACTTCACTTCATATATATATATATGGATTGGGTTTCCCAGGTGGTGCTAGTGGTAAAGAACCCGCCTGCCAATACAGGACACATAAGAGACACAGGTTCGATCCCTGGGTTAGGAAGATCCCCTGGAGGAGGGCATGGCAGCCCACTCCAGTATTCTTGCCTGGAGAATCCCATGAACAGAGAAGCCTGGTGGGCTACAGTCCATAGGCTTGCACAGAGTCAGACATGACCAAAGTGACTTAGCATACATTACATATATATGTATACAGACTGAAGCTGTGACAAATCTATCAAGGAAAACTAATCCTGCGTCTAAGAAGACTAATGAATTAGTCAGACTAAACCAGCAGTGGCAGGAGGCCACTTCTGCGTATGCATCAGTATTTGCGGACATTTAACAGTATGTTTAAGTTGATATAACAGGGCTGGAGGTGGATTCAGATGTAATACTACTAGTACTAACAGATGACGTTCATGGAGTGCCTTTACATGCCAGGCAAGTCTTATTAACCTTACTTGAATTAATAAAACTGGTTACATGTACTAGCTCACTTAATCCTCGTGACAACCTGGTAAGGCAGGCGTTCTTATTAAACAGTGTCTTTCAGAGGCTTAAACATTCATGTGTGCTCTTCGATGCAACTGTGTGCCGTCTCACCGCCACCTCCCCGACCCTGGTGGCTGCCGTTCTAGCCCCTGTCTCTGTGTACCGACTTCTCTGAGGTTCCACACACAAATGAAGTTGTGCAGTGATTTTCTTTTCAGATCTGTAGTATTTCACTTAGCAAAATGTCTTCCAGGTACATCCACGTTGTTGCAAATGGCAAGTTCTCATGTTTTTCAGGCTGGGTGATATTCCATTGACTTTATATACTACCGTTGCTATATTCATTCATCTGTCGATGGACATTTGGATTGCTCCCATATTTTGGTCCTTGTGAATAATGCTACAATGAACACGAGAGCACAGACCTCTCCTTGAGGTAACAGTGACTTCAGGGTCTAGGTTGAATGACATACTGGTGGTTGTGTTTGTCTAGAGGAGGCTTTGCTGCTCACACACTAGTTCTATTTTTAATTTTTGAGGAACCATCCTGCTGTTTTCCATAGTGAAATTGTTAGTTGCTCAGTCGTGTCCGACTCTTTGCAACTCCATGGTCTGTAGCCTGCCAGGCTCCTCGGTCCGTGGGATTCTCCAGGCAAGAAAACGGAAGTGGGTTGCCATTTCCTTCTCCATTTTCCCTAGTGACTGCACCAACTGCATGCCCATCACCCGGGCAGGGGGGTTTCCTTTTCTCTACATCAGGACCACTTACCTCTTCTCTCTTTCCGCTCAGCTCTCCTAACAGCTGTGAGGTGACATCACCCGGGCAGGGCACCTTTTCTCTACATCAGGACCACTTACCTCTTCTCTTTTCGCTCAGCTCTCCTAACAGCTGTGAGGCGACAGCTCGTGGTTTTGGTCTACATTTCCCTGATGATTAGGGTTGAGAATATTTTCACAAAACAGGTGGCTGTTTTCATGTCTTTAGAAAAATGTCTGTTCCTATCCTTAGCCCATTTTTTTAGATGGGTTGCTTCTTTTGCTATTGAGTAGTCTTGGTACTTAAAAAAACTGTGGATACTAGAAAAACTTAAACTTTCACGTGTGGTTCACATCTATTTTAGGCTTTGCGGGCCACACAGTCCCTGTGACAACTCAGCTGCCCTGGTTAGGCAAAAGCAGACCGAGACAACATGCAACAGGCGGACATCGCTGGGTTCCCGTAAAAGCTCATTCACAAAAACAGGCAGATGCTCAGCAGGGGCTGTGACCTGCTAAACCTGGTCCAGACCAGAGTTTCTTAACCTCGGCCCTCTTGCTTGCTGAGGCTGGACGGTTGGCTGTTGTGGGTCTGTCCCCTGCTGTGGGGGGTCCAGCAGCTGCCCTGGCCACTGTCTCGAGATGCCAGCAGCACCACCTGCTCCAGTTCCGACAACTAGACTCTCCGTGTTCTTACTGTTGAGTCACTAAGTCGTGTCCAGTTCTTTTGTGACCCCACGGACTGTAGCCCGCCAGTCTCCTCTGCCCATGAATGCTGGAGTGCGTGGTCACCTCCTTCTCCAGGGGATCTTCCTGACCCAGAGACTGAACCCACATGTCTTGCATTGGCAGGCAGGTTCTTTACCACAGAGCCACCAAGGAAACCCAAAATATCTCCAGAGGGTGCCAAATGTCCCCTGAAAGAGGGCAAAACTCACCCTGGTGGAGAACCACCAGTGTCTCCTGTATGACTTTATCTTCACGGAGACGAAAACCGTGTGCACGTCTGGGTGCTTTAGAGGAACGCACGCGAGGGCTGTGGGGTCGCGCTCCCCTCGTCTTTGCGTTCCTGTGTTTCCTACACTAGTCGTATGTCATTTATTTCATATGTAAAAAGAACCCACAATCATGTAGAAGAAAAAAGCAAAAATGACAAAGAGAAAATAAGATGGCAGAAAGAAACCCACGGGCAGGAAAAAAGGGCGCGTAGGAGCGGAGTGCGGCCTCGTCCCCAGAGGACAGGTTCTCCCGCGTCAGCCTTCGCCTTCCAGCCAAGACGGACATCACGCCGGGGATGTGGGGGAGCTGATAGGCCAGCCTCTGCGTCGACGATTCGGAAAGACGAATCTGCCACGTGGAGTAGGCAGGCATCTGCGTGGGGCAGCCTAAGTGTTCACCAAAGAGAAACAGACTGGGTTTTGATTCCCACGTGACGCCTCCGCGGGTTTAAGGCCTATGGGGACCTCCAGAGCTGGAAAGTTTAAGGGGAAGTAGAACATCACTTGAGAATAAAACAGAAAGCTGACTCCATACAGCTGCTGCTCACAAAGGCCTGAGCAGCAGCATTTTAGCAACCGAAACAGTGCCAGTTCACTGACCCCAGGGAGCCTAGCGTGGTGCTCTGTGATGGCCTCAGGGGTGTGGGGAAGGGGAGGAAGGCTCAAGAGGGAGGCGATACATGTGTGATTACGGCTGCTTTCTGCTGTGACGTGGCAGAGACCAACACAGCATTGCAAAGCTATTTTCCTCCAATTAAAAAATAAATTCAAAAAAAGAAAATATTAGAAATAAATAAATAAAGTTCAATAATCACAGGTCACATTTGCTCTGTGCTCACCACATGCTGGCCAGGGTGCCAGCAGGGCTTCATGGCTGTCTCCCTCAATTTTCCACAAAAGTTTTCCAAGCTCTGCTCGGTAGGTGCTGTTCTTATGACAGTTTTACAGACGTGGAGACTGAGGGTTAGAGTTAGTAAGTCCCTGGTCCAGGTCACCCAGCTGGCAAAAGCGGGGACAGAGACTGAGGTGTGTGGTCTCTGAGCCAAGAGCTCCCACCCCTTCTCAAAGCTGGTTATCTAAGCTACACGGCTGCACATTTCCCCTTGGGATTCAAGTTCTCATTCTGAATGAAAAAAATATATATGTGTTCCCTGAGAATTTCGTTTTTAGCAAATCTGTCTTTGTGAGGAGGAAAAGGTTTTGCCCACCCTCATCATTGGTGGGAAGCTGAGGAGCATGTCAAGTTCAAGTACACATTGAGAGTTTCACAGGCGGTGGGGTGTGAGGTGGGGTGGTGAGGCAGTCGGTCCAGGCAGGAAGTGCGACGGTCCCGGAAGTCAGTCACCCCAGGCTGCGTGTGCGTCTCTTCCGGGCAAGGAGGGCCCTGATGGGATCCGTCGGGATCTCTGTCAGCAGAAGAGGGCCTGGCCTGGGTCCGTGGAGGTGGCGGGCCCGGCAAAGGGAGAGAGGCCGAATTCTAGATCGAGGGCGCTGGCGGCGTGGAGACAGGCGTCCTCGTGGGGCAGGAGGTCAGGGCCGCACCCGTCCCCGTCTCCCCGGCCCAGCCCTCTCCTGTCATGGCCTCTGGTACAGACATAATAGGCAAACAGAGGTTAGAAATAGAGCGTTCTCCTCCTCAACCAGATTCCCAGCCGCCGTTCCCGCGTCCTCCGCCCCGCCCTGTAGTCATCTCTTCACCTCACCGGCCCCCCTTCCTGTCTCTGAGGAAGAGGAAGCTTAGTTCTGTCTTCTTATTCGCTTATATTGTCTTGTTTGTTTATGCATGAGAGAAAGGTAGGACTGTAGATACAGTTCCTCAGAAAACAGACTCAGGACAGAACGTTTCTTGGGAAATGCTTGTGGGAACAGCACCTGTCAGAAAGTGCAAGAAAGATTGGGCTGAAAAAGGAGCTGAAGTTCAAGGCAGCTGCAGAAGAGGCCTCTGCCCAGGTGAGCTCTGGAGGTGGATGCCGCTCAGAGACGTCTGGGACTGAGGCGAGAGAGGAACGCCTTAGTCCTTCTGTGTCTTGGTGACACACAGCAGGACCCGCTGCAAGTGTGCCACAGGGCTTTGGCTGATTGTGGGGAGACTGTGGGGAGCCTGAGTGACCACCTTCAGGGTCTGATAGTTAATCTCTGAGGCTCAGAACCAGAATTTTTTTATCTGTCCATAGATAATTAGCATCTCTAATGACAAGGTCATGCTATCTAAATTCAGACAATACTAATGAATACACAGCAAACTGATTCATTTACAATGAGACTGGCCTTTTGGAGTGATCAAAATGTTTGTATTCTTTAACTCTAACATCCCTTTTCCCAGGTTTAAATTGAAGCAGGAAGTAACTGGACTCCAAGAAATCTCTGTAAAGAGACAAATAGACAAATTGAATGCCTTCAATTTGTCTTCTTACAGAGATGGGATGAGTAGGACACAGAAATGTTTGTGACGTGGTGAAGACAGAATGTTTCTTCTTTCAATAAGCAAAAAGAGAAGTCTAGGCCTTCCCTGATAGCTCAGTTGTAAAGAATCCGCCTGCAATGCAGGAGTCCCCGCTTCAATTCCTGGGTCGGGAAGATCCCCTGGAGAAAGGAAAGACTCCCCACTCCAGTATTCCGGCCTGGAGAATGCCATGGAATGTATGGTCCATGGGGTTGCAGAGTTGGACATGACTGAGCGACTTTTTCACTTTCAGGAAAACCTCCAAAAGGCACAAGAGAATCGTGGTCCCAGAGGAGGCAAACTAAAGTGAGCCATGATCCGAGTCGTGGGTGGACTGTAATAAAAGAGCATCAGAGCATGCTGCAGGGAACACTCCCTGAGTCACCCAAGAGCTGTGACGCTGGACCCAAAGAAAGCGACGTGGTGCTGGCACAGTGCTCGGCGCTCCAGGGAATGACATCTACCTGCTTGAAATAATGTAAGTGCAGTTTTTTGGTTTTCAACTCAGAATTAACCTGTAGACCAAGAAGAGAGGACTTAGGATTACAGAACAGAGTGTGATGCTGTCAGAACAGTGGAAACACACAGATCAAACTGACAGAGACGAAAGAGGGAAGAGGGAGCTGGTCTCTTCATCTCACACCGTGCGGGGGTAGGAAAGTTTGTGTCAAGTCCGAGGAACGAGAAATAGAATTTAAAGTATACTCTTATAAAAGGAACCCAAAGAAGAATTAAAAATAATACAGAGAGCACCAAACTTTGGCAGGGAAAAGAAGTAAAAGCGGAGTAAGTAAATATTCCTCTTCAGTTACTGGTAAGTAACATACAGTATGGGTCAGTTATGAAAGACAGATGCAAGCATGTTTCTTACAGTTATGGGATAACCACCGGAAGGCACACAAACAGAAATGGCCCAGCGGCTGGCGTTGGGGTGTGGTTGTGGGTGGAGATGATTTGAGGAGGAAGAATGTGCCTTCTGTAGAATTTTTTTATCTCCTTTCAAATTTCGAAAACTATGTGAAACTTTTAAATTGCCAAGTAAAGCTTAATTATTCACCAGAAAGACATTTGGTGGGTATAAATTTGGCCTGAACTGGGGGACAGAGCTCTTACATTCTGGGAAAGCCCAGTGAAATTCCCTTCACCAGCAGTGAGGACCCATGTTTGGTGTTCCCCCAGTTTCAGGACCTGTCTCTACCAAAAAGACGCAGGTCCATGTAGATGCATTTTAATTGGCCAGACTCCGTTTCTCCTGCTCACCACTCCAGCGTGACCCAGCAACGTGGGTCAATGTGAAAGCCGTCTGACCTCTCCCAGGGGAGCCTGCTTCAGTCCTCTGGGGCTCAAACAGGGTATAACTGGAATGGGGTCCCCAGCTGTGGCCACACACTAGGCTGTCTTGGGGAGATTTAAAGATATATTCTGGCCCAGGCTCCACATTAGACCAATGAAGTCTATAACCCAGGATTTATTATTTGAGAAAGATTCCCCAGGTGTTTATATAGTGCAGTTAGATAATCGTCGACCCGGATTAGCTCGTACTTCCTTCATCATCACAGTCCTGCCCTTTCTTCTTCCCAGCCAGCATCTGAACCTGCCACGACCCCCTTCCCCCCAGGACTCTCCCCCTTATTTCCTTGATTCCCCACCCTCCCTGCCTCTTCCTCTCTGCTGCACCAGCTCAGTCTGCTTCCCGGGGTCCACTTGCCCTGCCTTCTCGGGACTCTTCTCTGTATTGTTTCCAGTCTGTCAAGAATTTTAGCTACCTTTTGACCCACCATTATCATCACACTTAGGCTGGCTCCCAAATCATCCCCTCCATCCAAGATCTCTCCCCCAAGATCCAGATGCCTATCCCAGTAGGCAGGATATCCGACTGCCTACTGGGCCTCTCCAGTTTGACGCCTCACAGGTACTTCAGACAAAAACCTGCCCCCGTTGAAACTCATCACTTATTACCTCCAACCCTTTTTCCCATCTTTCTTTGCCATGTTAAATGGCACTGATTACCCACCCCTATTTGGTTACACAAACCCAGACTCCCAGGATCCTCCAGACACCTCTGTCTTCCTCCTCTGAACACCATCCCGTGCGTTCTGTCCCTCTCCAGCTTCATCTCTGCGGCTTGATTTCAGGTCAGCCCATCATTCCCTGGATGTCTGCGACGATCTCCTAGCCAGCCTTGCTGCCTTAATCACATCCCCTTTCAATGCTCGCTTGGGCCAGAGGGATCCTTCCAAAGCACAAACATGACTGTGTCAATCTCCTGCTTAAGACCCTTCAATCTCTTCCTCGTGGCTTTCCAAGTCCAAACTTAGAACGGTCCCCCAGGCACGCAGCAGCTCACTCTTCCCTTCCTCTCCAGTTTCACCACCTGCTGCTGCCAACAGATGCCGTGTGCCCGCCCCACCCCTCTGATCCCCAGCCTGCTTCCCCCCAGCTTCCCCCTGTGGTTTCCGGAGGCTGGGACGCCCTCCCCGACCTTCAGCAGTCCCCTCCTCACACTTTGCGATCAGGCTCAGACCTCACCACCTCCCCGTCACCTCTTCCTCTTGGCTGCCTATCCTAGGGCCTGGAAAACAGCAGGTGTGTCAAGAAGTGTTTACAGAATGAACAGACGCACAGCGCTGTGAATCTCAGGAAGTAGAATTACTACGTGATGCAAGTGAAAAAGAGAATTATAACTGATCTCTAAATCTCCAATACCTTGACTTTAAAGGAGGATTTTCAGTGTACTCTAAAGAGCCCCGAGTGTCCCACCAAACTCCCCCGCCAAGACCCTCAGTGGGGATTCCCATTTTAAACAAGCTTGCTTTATTTTCATCGATTCTACGTGTTGGTCTTCTGAGAAAGGTCTAGTTTGAACAAAGTTTTTTATATCTAAGAAATGTCTGAAAACCACTGGTGTCAATTATTCAGATAATTAAGGTAAAAGATAAATTTCTATTCAAATTACTCCCCACAAAAGTTCTCATCAGCATTTCTTTTCTTAAGCAGAATAGGCATGTTTCCTCCTGGTTTAGTGTCTTAATGACATAGTGTCTTTTTTCCCTTTGGGGCTTTAAAAAGAAATTATTATCTTGAGTGGCTACAACATACAGCTAGTCAAAAAAGGGGGAAATTCAGTCAAAAAATCAGCCTCTGCACAAGCACACATTCTCCCATCTCCAGAGAGGATCCTGTAGCTGGCTTCAGCGTGTCCTTCCACAGGAAGGGGTCAGTGCTCTGGGGGGCAGGAGTCACATCCACTGGCCGGGGACAGTGGAAAGACAAGCCTTCCAAACGCGGCTGATGGTTGAATCGTTACACACTCAGAACGGCCCTGGAGAGACACCTGGCCCCGCTCTCCAGTGACCGTCAGGAAGACGGGCTTGACATCACCTCTTCCAACATCAAAACCCTTTTTTTGGCAGACAGCGTCTAGCATTTGCTTGGCTTGTATCCAAATACCCATTTAGGTCAACTTATTTACTTACCTCAGGGCACATTTTCCTCCTAATACATTTTGGAGGAGTTCGCAGGAAATTACACTATTTAAAATGAGACAGTCTGTGGGTGCTTTATTGAGGCTTTTTTTTAGAGTAAGTATTTGCTATTTCAATAGATGGTGTTGAGACAGTTGACTCTCACAGAGGAAATAATTAGAAAGTCCTACCTATCCCCATCACAGAAATAAATTAAAGATGTACTGAAGATCTAAACATGGCAAAAATGTTCTAGAACTATTAGGAAAAAAATGTAAGAAAATGCCAGAACTGTGAGAATGTAAATTATGAATTGGGGAGAGGAAAGGTGTTTTTTTTTTTTTTTTTTTAAGGTGACACCAAGAAAGACATAAATAGAGATACATCTGATTACACCTAATTCGAAAACTTTTGTCAAAATAACACCATGAGCAAGATTAAAAGACAAATGGTAGCCTGGGAGAAGGATTTACAAAAGAGCTAGCAGACAGAGGATTGTTATCTGAGATGTGCGTAATTCCCACAAGTCAGGTAGAAGAAGACATACAATCTAAAGTGAAGGCAGACAAAGGATACGCACTGAGAATTTATGGAAGAAATAGGAAAGGGCAGTGTATGAAAAGACAGTCAACTTCATATGTAATGGTTCTTGTTGTTTAGTTGCTAACTTGTGTCCAACTCCTTTGCGACCCCGTGGACTGTAGCCCGCCAGGCTCTTCTGTCCATGGGATTCTCCAGGCGAGAATACTGGAGTGGGTAGCCTTTCCCTCCTCCAGGGGATCCTCCCGACCCAGGGATCGAACCCAGGTCTCCCGCACTGCAGGCGGACTCTTCGCCGGCTGAGCCGTGAGGGAAGCACGCTGCAGCCTGCACGTTCTGTGGAATACTTGCTGCCGGTATTGGTCTAGTTGGGCTGCCATGGAAAAGCACAGCAGATCAGGCGGCTTAGACGACAGAAGTCTGCCCTCACGGTTCTGGAGCCCAGGTGTCAGCAGGGTCGGTTTCTCTGAGGCCTCTCTCCTTGGCTCGTGGGTGGCTGTGTTCCCTCTGTGCATCTCTGTCCTAATCTCCTCTTCCATGAGGATGCCAGTCATATCGGATCAGGCTTTACCCTAATGGCCCCACTTTAACCTAATTATCTCTTTAAAGACCCTTCATCCAAATAGTCACATTCTGAGGCACTGAGGATTAGGACTTGAACACAGGAATTTGGGGGCACACGATCCACCCCATGAAATGGCCTCCACAGGGAATGGGTCAGATACATCTCCAACAGTGCAGCGTCAGCTCAGAAAACAGCACTGAGTTGAAAGGGGCCAAAGGAGAGAGCGCACACAGTGCAGAGCGTGCACGTTCCATGTGCTACCACGTGCCACTACAGGCGTGAGACACACGCGCTCACCTACACAGGAACCTTTTGTATAAGCGTGTCAGTGTTCCGGAAGGATCGACTAAAATGCACTGGACGTGGCCTCTGTGTCAGCTGGTTAAATGTGACTTTAGCTGTAGTGCTTTATTTCTGTAAAAACGCTGGAAGCAAATATGGTGAGAATGAGTGGTTTTTAATTCTAAGTAGTATAATACGGGAGTTTGGTTCTTACAGTCTTCCTAGTATTCACACATTTCAATTATTCAAGAAGTTAAAAAAAGCAAAAAGGAAGACCAACTCATCCACTCCTAAAGGGACTTTACATTTATTTTGAGGTGAAGTCCAACCATAAGGGCTTCCCTGGTGGCACAGTAGTCAAGAACCCGCCTGCAGTGCATGAGATTTGCAGGAGACATGGGTTCCATCCCTGGGTCGGGAAGATCCCCTGGAGGAGGGCATGGCAACCCAGTCCAGTATTCTTGCCTGGGAAGTCCCATGGATAGAGGAGCCTGGTGGGCTACAGTCCACTGGACACAACTGAGCGGTCTGAACAACCACCACCACCGCCACAAAGGAGCTGCAGAATAGGCTGCACCTCCCCTCTGCCTCCCTCAAAGAGCACTACTCCTCCCACTGCTTGACATCATGAAACTACAGGATGCTTTAGGCCTCAGCCCTCCGAACTTCCTTTTGAGTTCTTTCTAAGAAGGTGGTCTGTGACCTACCACCTCATGCTATTTCTCCCTTCAGTTCAGTTCAGTTCACTCAGTCGTGTCTGACTCTTTGTGACCCCATGAATCGCAACACGTCAGGCCTCCCTATCCATCACCAACTCCCAGAGTTTACTCAAACTCGTGTCCATCGAGTAGGTGATGCCATTCAGCCATCTCATCCTCTGTTGTCCCCTTCTCCTTCTGCCCCCAATCCCTCCCAGCATCAGGGTCTTTTCCAATGAGTCAACTCTTCAGCTTTAGCATCAGTCCTTCCAATGAACACCCAGGGCTCATCTCCTTCAGAATGGACTGGTTGGATCTCCTTGCAGTCCAAGGGACTCTCAAGAGTCTTCTCCAACACCACAGTTCAAAAGCATCAATTCTTCGGCACTCAGCTTTCTTCACAGTCCAACTCTCACATCCATACATGACTACTAGAAAAACCATAGCCGTGACTAGACGGACCTTTGTTGGTAAAGTAATGTCTTTGCTTTTTAGTACGCTATCTAGCTTGGT
>NW_011494785.1:10342403-10343241 GCF_000754665.1 Bison bison bison | reverse complement strand
GCCATCTCTTCTTAATATCTTCTGCTTCTGTTAGGTCCATACCATTTCTGTCCTTTATCGAGCCCATCTTTGCATGAAATGTTCCCTTGGTATCTCTAATTTTCTTGAAGAGATCTCTAGTCTTTCCCATTCTATTTTTTTCCTCTATTTCTTGCATTGATCACTTAAGAAGGCTTTCTTATCTCTCCTTGCTATTCTTTGGAACTCTGTTGGGGGCCAGAGTGAGGCACTCTGCCCGTGGCAAAGGTCATGAGGAAGGAGGCTTGACATGCGCAAAGGCGGGATCGAGCCTCAGGAGTCCCCCTGGAAATCCTCGAGCATCTACCCCCATAACCAGAGCCTGCCTACTTTACTACTTTGTGCTCACCTGCACCTCTGACTTTACGGGTGGCTGTCCCCCACCACCTCTTTCAGAGAAGGAGTTAACCTAGAGCTCCAGTTAATAAAAACTCCTGGGCGTGACAAGAGTGTTTTAACCTACAAACTCCTCTGAAGGTTCTCTAGCCTGCCTGACAGGCTTGTCCGGCCACACGTGATTGCTCATAGCCTCCCAACCGTGAGAGGCATGAGATGCTTTAAACCTTCTAAAAACAGATTCCTTAGAAAAGTTAGAAAACTATTAGTATAAGTATTATGGGCTGATTAGAAATTGTATTGGTGAAGGGTTTTTCATTTGTTGAGCCAATGTTTGTTGCTAAGTCTCCATATCCCCTGCCCTTACACACATTAATGAATATATAGAAGAAATAAGTATTAACCTTTGATATTAATCACGTTAGACCTTAGGCTAAGTAAATTCTTTCCTTAACTAAAACCCACTACACCCTCAGCCTATAGG
>NW_011494785.1:10339660-10342110 GCF_000754665.1 Bison bison bison | reverse complement strand
TATGCCTGGACTTCTAAGATCCGACCGGGGAGGCCTCGGTGTCTCCTCTCCTTCGGGAGAACGGAAGGACGCCTGTGGCCTACATAAGTGGTGCAAACTTCTTGTCTTGAAGTTTTATTGGTCTCCCGCGTAAACCAAGCTACTCAGCCTCTTTTCTCCACTGAATTTTCCTACTGAGCTATCCTCATTCTATTACTCTTTACATCTCTAATTAATATCTAATTTAAGCTATTGTATCCTGATCCTCACCGATGCCGTCCCCGCTTCGAATACCCTGGATCAGCCGGGGCTGGACCCCGGCAGAACTCTGCATTCAGATGCTTCTATCTTTCCTTTTCTCCTTTGCTTTTCACTTCTCTTCTTTTCACAGCTATTTGTAAGGCCTCTTCAGACAGCCATTTTGCTTTTTTGGATTTCTTTCCCATGGGGATGGTCTTGATCCCTGTCTCCTGTACAATATCATGAACCTCATTCCATAGTTCATCAGGCACTGTATCAGATCTAGTCTCTTAAATCTATTTCTCACTTCCACTGTATAATCATAAGGGATTTGATTTAGGTCATACCTACTTTCTTCAATTTAAGTCTGAATTTGGCAATAAGCAGTTCATGATTTGAGCCACCGTCAGCTTATGAAAACTAATTCATTTTGGAGATATTTTCCTGAAGTGATAAATTCCTTTTAGAATGAAGAGGGGCATAAATAAGTAAGATGAGTATAATATCAAATGCAATAAACTTTTCTCCACTGGGAGATAACAGACTCATGCCTTTAGAAGGATGAAAGCAACCTTCACAGAATTCCTACCCTGGCCCAGGCACTCTGCTAGAAGCCTGAAATAACTGTCACTTGAATTTTGATTTTCATAACCTTGTGGAGCAGGTTATAAGGAATAGTAAGTTTGAACTGTGGTGTTGAAAAAGACTCTTGAATTGCAAGGAGATCCAACCAGTCCATCCTAAAGGAAATCAGTCCTGAATATTCATTGGAAGGACTGATGCTGAAGATGAAACTCCAATGCTTTGGCCAGCTGATGTGAAGAACTGACTCATTGGAAAAGACCCTGATGCTGGGAAAGATTGAAGGCTGGAGGAGAAGGGGACGACAGAGGCTGAGATGGTTGGATGGTCCACCACCGACTTAGTGGACTCAATGGACATGAGCATGAGCAAACTCCAGCAGAGAGTGAAGGACGGGAGGCCTGGTGAGCTGCAGTCCGTGGTTGCAAAGAGTCGGACACAAGTTAATGACTGAACAATGACAACAACGAGTTTCAGTGACTTGTCCGAAGTCACGGAGTGAGTGACCGAGCCAGACTAACTTCAACCGTAATACAATATTTTGATGAAAATATTTGGGAAGCCAGAGTGTTTTATGACTGTACAGGGAACGGAAGAGGGAAAAGAGACACGTTTGTGTGAATTTGTTGAAAATCTACTTCCAGAGCAACAGTTTTAGATTTTTCATTCCAGTTTCGAAATGAGGAGCCTAAAACTCAGAAATAAAATAAGTTTGCTCTTGTTCAAGATGACAGAAAAAAACACTGTATGTGGTAGGTCTATTGTTAGAATGAGAGAAGAGTTTCAAGGTAAGGCTCCTCCATGGAAAATACATTGTGTGCTTGTATAAATTGTATTCTGTTGTCCCCTTGTATTTTTTTAAATGTTTATCTGGCCGAGTTGGGTCCCGATTGAGGCAGGCAGGACCTTTAGCTGGCGCATGGGAACACTTAGCTGAGGCATGTGGGCTCTGGTTCCCTGACCAGGGATTGAACCCAGACCCCCTGCATTGGGAGTGCAGAGTCTTAGCCACTGGACCACCAGGCAAGTCCTCAACCCGTTGTACTAGTCAGCTCAGACTGCCTTACCAAAGTACCAGAATCTGCAGGGACATAGATGTCAGAAGTGCATTTTACAGATGTGTATCTTCTCACAATTCTGGAGGAGAGAGGTCTGAAGTCAGGTGTCGGCAGGGCTGGTTTCCTCTGAGGCCTCTCCCCTCGCCTTGCAGACGGCCCCCTTCTCCCCGAGTCTTCACATGATCACCCCGCTGTGGGTGCTGTGTCCACATTTTCTCTTCTTACAAGGATTCCAGTCATATACTGGATTACATCCCACCCTAATGACCTCCTGTTAGTTTAGTTACCTCTTTAAAGACCCTGTTGTCAGATGCAGCAATGTTCTAAGGTTCAGTTAGTTCAGCTCAGTTCAGTTGCTCAGGCGGGTCCGACTCTTTGCAACCCCACAGACTGCAGCACACTAGGCCTCCCTGTCCATCACCAACTCTCGGAGTTTGCTCAAACTCATGTCCATTGAGTCGGTGATGCCATCCAACCATCTCATCCTCTGTCGTCCCCTTCTCCTCCTTCCTTCAGTCTTTCCAGCATCAGGGTCTTTTCCAATGAGTCAGCTCTTCACATCAGGTGGCCAAAGTATTTGAGTTTCAGCTT
>NW_011494785.1:10325775-10339246 GCF_000754665.1 Bison bison bison | reverse complement strand
TTTCCCCATCTATTTGCCATGAAGTGATGGGACCGGATGCCATGATCTTAGTTTTCTGAATGCTGAGCTTTAAGCCAACTTTCTTACTCTCCTCTTTCACTTTCATCAAGAGGCTCTTTAGTTCTTCTTCACTTTCTGCCATAAGGGTGGTGTCATCTGCATATCTGAGGTTATTGATATTTCTCCCGGCAATCTTGATTTCAGCTTGTGCTTCCTCCAGCCCAGCGTTTCTCATGATGTACTCTGCATATAAGTTAAATAAGCAGGGAGACAATATACAGCCTTGACGTACTGCTTTTCCTGTTTGGAACCAGTCTGTTGTTCCATGTCCAGTTCTAACTGTTGCTTCCTGACCTAGGGGTTAGAACTTCCACATATGAATTTAAGGAGACCCTATTTAGCCTTACCTGGTACCTCATATGGAAAAGAATCTGCCTGCAATTCAGGAGACCCATGTTCAATCCCTGGGTCAGGAAGATTCCCCTGGAGAAGGGATGGCTATCCACTCCAGTATTTCCTGGAAAGTTCCATGGGCAGAGGAGCCTGGTGGGCTACAGTCCACGGGGTCGCAGAGAGTCGGGCATGACTGAGTGACTAACACACACACTATTCAACCCGTAACACCTGTGGCTCAGGGTGAGGGTCCCTCCGTGCCCATGCTACTGAGGAACAAGTGGTTTGGAAGTGTCTATGGTCTGGAGAGCTGGTGGTCTAAAAAAAAAAAGTTAAAAAGAGAGAGAAGAGAGCCCTAAGCCATAGATCTTTAGAGGGATGATTAGGGCAAAAGCTGCCCTCTTCATCATGAATAATTCTTTCTGAGCTAGTCCTCTTATGGACTTATTCCTGTTAACATTTGCTTTAGTTATGCTGCTGTTATAATGATCAGACCCAGTTAGGAAAAGAGAAGCTATTTCTTCACTGCATGAATGAAATCACTGAAAAACCAGATAAAGCAACATGTTCCCAGCCCAAATGTAATGCCAGTCTTGAAAAGGACAAGCATATGTGAGCTCGAATGGGTCATTCTCTTTGTTATTACTTACCAAAATGATCTCTCTGGGGAGAAAGAATGGTTTACGTTAAACTAAATGAAGTAACATTTCCTTGAAATGTTAAGTCTTACAAGAAAGCTCCTCTGCTTTAACAATCAAGTGATTCAGTGACTCTCTGCAAGAAAAGGAGTCTTCCTCACAAGTGACCTGTATTTGTCTTCAGATCATTCAAGAGGAAAGACAATCTTGCCCCTACCAGCTTATTTTGTAAAACCTCCATTTCAGAAGCACCACGTAGCTTGGGACTCTGTTTTCCTCATTTTTATTGACTTTCTCTCTTGGCGCACACTGAGTCTCACAGCTTTAATTATCACTTATATGCAGATGATATTCAAATCTGCACTTCATTTCCAGCCCTTTCAGATGTCGTCACCCTTCGCCTCGCCCCAAATTTGGCTCATGTCTTGTCTTGGATGAGCCACAATTTTGTCTGATTGAATATGGATGAGATGGAGGCTTTGTGGTTTAGTTGTAAATAAACTCTAAATGCAC
This sequence comes from Bison bison bison, assembly GCF_000754665.1. Taxonomy (NCBI): domain Eukaryota; kingdom Metazoa; phylum Chordata; class Mammalia; order Artiodactyla; family Bovidae; genus Bison; species Bison bison. The sequence goes on along the minus strand of NW_011494785.1, from coordinate 10,337,702 downwards.
TGGAGTTAATTTACCTCATCGATATCCTGCCCCTCCAGTTAAGAGCAAGAGTGTGCTGTGACTGACTCTGAATTATCTTCCTTCATTCATCAGAGACGATGCAGGCAGGGGATTAATCTCCACAAAATACCCAAAGATAGGTGACAGTTTCCATCCCTCCTCCTTTTGGCCAGAATTCTGGTTATCACACAGTTGAAATTCTGTTGCAGTCTTTGGAAAGGCTTCTGGCCAACCCCGTTTTGGGTCTGCGTGGAGCGTGGCCCCCTTGGCCTTGGTCTGCGCGCACTGTTGGGTCTGCTTATTTTCCCTTGGTCTGTGCGCCGTCCCAGGACAAGTTTCCCTCCAGGCAGCCGTGGAAGTGTCTTGTGCACTGAATAAAACGTAATTTGTCAGGATCCTGTTCAGAGTCTCTGCCTTCACATAAACTGGCTTTTGAAATTATTTAAAATTATCATCTCCCCTTTCCAAAAGTTGCTTGCTATCTGGTTGTATCAGGTGGTTGGAGAGATAGCCTGCACAGCACCTTGATACTCACAGAGGGTGCCATCTGAAACACAAATGTGCGCTTGGAAACATTAGGACTGTTTCATCATAAGCATTAGCCTGGGAGAGCCTGACACATGATGAGCAATACTCACTCAACATGTACTTGTTGGAATAGAGACTGAGAAAATGAATTTGTAATCCTTTGACCCATTTGTGAGTCTTGCTGCTGTAGTTATTTGTAACATTTTTATCTACCTCTTAGGTTATTATGTAACTGCGCTGTGTAATTATTATTTCAACTCGAACATATTGTAACTCTCCATTAACATAACTGAAGGGTATAAAATAGAATGTTTGGAGTTGTCAATTAGCCGATGTGTCTTTGTTGCTTTTATTCATTATTTCAGTGTAGCGAACAGTTCAGTCAGCACATTTTAATTAAAAACAAGCATATGTGGGTCCTAAGAACTCCAGTGTCTGGTGGTGCAGTTAGACAAAGATGCAAATATTTCTAGCAGTGACCATATGATATCTTCCATTCATCTCAGCAATAATCCTCCAAATCTAATTATTGGGAGGCTGGCAGCTGCACTCGGGTAGGCTTTTCTTTCTTTTGCCGGAGATGTGTTTCTCTCAGCCTGGTGTGCGGTAGAGGATCAGCTGCTGCTGGAGTTCTTCCCAAGGCTGAGGTCCGACACCTCCAGGGCCTCCCCCAGTTGCTTCCATCACAACATGACCCATTTGTTCCTGCCCATGTGCCATCTGGCCTGAAGATGCTCCAAGGAAATGCACGGTCTTCTGACAAGCTCTTGTTCTCTCCTTATACAAATACGTTAGGTATTTTATTTTGCAACCTGAAGGTGTCAGGATGGAGCAGGTGCCACCAAGGAAGCCGTCTTGAGGGGTGTGGCATTATCTGCCTGAAGTCACCAGGTCCTGGGGGCTGGTCTTCAGCTTTGCAGACTCAGAAGCATGATTCCGTCAGCTTGGTTTCTTACTAACCGAGGATGTGCAGAAGGGTGTATTCATTTTAAAAGAGGGTTTTAACAATTAAAAATATTCTCTCTTGGAATTTCCCTGGCGGTAAAGATGCTGTGCTTCCAATGCAGGAAGTGCAGGTTCAGCCCCTGGTCGGGAGCTAAGATACTGCATTCTATATGGTGCAGCCCCCAAAAATATTTAAAAAAATTCACTCACACCAAGTGTCCGTCTAGTATGATAACTGAGAATGGGGACTCTAGAGTCACTTGGGGTCAAATCCCTCACCTAGGGATTGAACCCAGGTCTCCTGCATTGCAGGCAAATTCTTTAATGTCTGAGCCACCAGGGAAGCCCTTGGAGTGCTGAGCTACCGTGTTAAAGTCCAGCTACACTGAAGCCACCGTCCTAGAACAACTACGTGGAGAAATCAAATAGGGGTCGAAATGCTCAAGAGGCTGCCTGTCTTCCAGCCCTAGCTCCCAGCTCTTGTGGGTCTTCCCAGTACAAGGCCTGGACGTGTGTATGAACAGGTCTTTGAGATGATTCCGACTCCACTCACAAGCTGACTGCCGCCAGGAGTTCCCCAGTGAGAACCGCCCAGCTAAGTTCAGTCAGTCCCAGAACTGAGTGAGAGAGGAAATGATGGTTATTGTTGGCCCGTTGTTTGAGGTGGCTTGTCATGCAGCAGTGGAAAACTTGAAAATGCACACGTGCCCACACTCACATTTGTGTGAAAATCCATTCAGACAGACATAGGTCCCATCTGACACACACAAAGCCGCACAGCTTAGTAACTTGGTAGCAGCACTACCGTCACATTTCTGTTGAATCCGAGACACTTGGTGCCTCCAGGGTCAGCATGCGCTGTTTCAATTATTTGCAAATCCCAGATCCGTGATACAAGGTCATTTGTGATTTTGCCGAGTCATGAATTTGAGTCCCAGGCTCGTGGGTGGGAGCTAGTTTCTCAGTCTGTCAGTGAGGGACCCTCACTGACCGCCAGCACAGACAGGACTTTGGTCTCTACTAGTCATTCCCTGGACTTCCTCTGTGGCTCACCTTATAAAGAATCCGCCTGCAGTGCGCAAGACCTGGGTTTGATCCCTGGGTTGGGAAGATCCCCTGGAGAAGGGAAAGGCTACCCACTCCAGTATTCTGGCCTGGAGAATTCCCTGGACTGTATAGTCCATGAGTTCGCAAAGAGTCGGACATGACTGAGCGACTTTCACAGTAATTCCTTATGCATTAAATTTTTGATGCATTTTTTTGATGCTTTGCTTCCCCCCTCCAAAAGTGTGAAAAAGTATCAGCTGACAGCTAATCTTAGTGATGGAAGTGAAGGGAAAATATAAATAGGCTGATAAAAAGAGATTCCCCATCTAATAACAGACATTTCAAAGAATGGGATGTCAAATGTGATGACAGCTGGGTTTCATGATGTGAAAAGAGTTAAAGGATGCAATCACCAAACCAGAAAGCATAATTGGGTAGGTCATTTTGGTGAAAATGCCAGAATATGGTAGTTTATAAAGTCATTAGAAGTCTTAAGACATCATTCATATTTTTAACTTAAAATATATTACATTTTAGGAGGAAATAATATCCATAGTTATATTCACCAATTTGTGCTATATCTGAACATGTAGGGACATCTCTTGAATTTCAAAAGGATGTAGTCCTTAACATCACCTATGAGATGTTCTGCTGGGCTTGTGCAGTGTTAAGAGATAGTGTTAGTCATGATCCTGCCCTTGAGATCCATACAGTTTATCCAGGTGATGGGTGTGGAGGGAGAAGAGGAAATGAAAAGCAAATAGAATTTAATATAAATATTTAATACTTATGTTAAGTATTTAATACTCATATATGGTGGTGAACATCACCTATGATTAGTTGGTATAGAGAATAAGGACCATCAGTTCAGAGGAGAAAGAGTAAGAATTTGAGATCTCCCAAAGGAAAAAGATGCACGCTCCTTGGAAGGAAAGCTATGGCAAACCTAGTCAGTGTATTGAAAAGCAGAGACATCACTTTGCTGACAAAGATGTATCTAGTCAAAGATATGTTTTTTCCAGGAGTCATGTACAGATGTGAGAGTTGGACCTTAAAGAAGACTGAGCACTGAAGAACTGATGCTTTCAAATTGTGGTGCTGGAGAAGACTCTTGAGAATCCCTTGGACTGCAAGGAGGTCACATGCGTCAATCTCAAGAAAATCAGTCCTGAATATTCATTGGAAGGACTGACGCTGAAACTCCAATACTTTGGCCACCTGATGTGAAGAGCCGACTCACTGGGAAAGACTCTGATGCTGGGAAAGATTGAAGGCAAAAGGAGAAGAAGGGGGCAGAGGAAAGGATGGTTAGATAGCATCACTGACTCAGTGGAGTCAATGAACATGAATTTCAGCACACTCCAGGAGATCGTGGAGGACAGAGGAGACTGCACGCTGCCATCCATGGAGTCGCAAAGAGTGGGACACAACTTAGCAATGACAAAGGCAGAGCCCAAGCCCCTCGGCCGGGCGCTTAGTCCCCATGTAGTCTTGTTCCAGCTTCATCTCCAGGCTTCTTTCCATCCTCTATGAAAGGCAGCCCTTCTCTTCAATTTGCTGGATTCATTAAGAAATACACCTGCCCCTCAATTTACAGCCTGTTAATTTGAGTGTGAAATAAAATGAAATAAACAAGTGACTTTAAAATGTGCTTTTAAATGTTACTTTAAAAGAATTACATTCTTTAAAATGAACAATAAATGAGCAACACAGGCACATAAAATAATTTTGGGATAACAGAATTTAAACTGCTTGCCTAATTATTTTAACAAAAAATTCCTTAGCAACAGTGATTATAAAAATTCTCATGCATGATCTATCATGCTCCTTTCCCTTTCTGGCTAGCTGGAAAGGAGTCAAGCCCCAGGGTGACCTTGGAAGCTGCAGTGTTGAAGATGACAGAGCCTCTAGCAGCTGGGTCCCCAAACGAGTGCATGAAGGAAGGTCACCTAGCAACCAGGATGATTCCTGTCAAGCTACTGCAGATGCAAGAAATAAGGGTCTATTGTGGTTGGCCTCTGAAATGTGCGGTTTGTTTATTATGGCAACTAGCTTCTTAGGCAATTTGCATTATCTTAACAGATACGATCAGTTAATAGGAAGAAGAGAGGGAAAGCTATCACTATTAGCCTAAAAAAGGAGGTTACCAACTGCACTGATAAGGGCTAACAGGACAGCTCCCACCAAGAGCATGGATTCCAGGTGACTTTCCTGGTTGTCCAGGTTAAGAATCTGCCTTCCAATGCAGGGGACATTGGTTTAATCCCTGATCAGGGAACTAAGATTCCCCATGCTGTGGGACAGCTGAGTCCACATACTCTGAGCCCCCAGGCCACGACTAGAGAGAAGCTCGTGAGCTGCAATCAAGACCTGATGTAGCCAAAAGGAGAGTATGGATCCCAGTACCAGACTGTAGGGTTGAAAGCCAGGTCTACCATTTACTGGGAATATAACTTTAGGCAGGTGTGTTAGCTGGGGTTCTCCAGAGAGACAGAAACAACCGGATGTGAACCGACAGGAAGAGATTTATTCCAAGTGGTCAACTTGTGTGATTGTGGAGGGTTGGCAAGTCCTAAATCTGATGGGGAAGGCCAACGGGCTGGAGACAAAGGGAAGAGCCGCATGTCAAGTGCAAAGGCAGCCTGTTAGGGAGCTGGGAAGAGCTGGTCTGCAGAGGAGGCCACAGGCACTCTGCTGGCAGACCCTCTTCTTGCTCAGGGAGAGGCCAGCGTTCTGGTCTTTTCAGGCCTTCAACTGATTGGGTGAGGATCCCCCAGCACGATGGAGGGCAATCTGCTTTGCTCAAAGTCCACTGATCTAAATGTAAATTTCATCCAAAAACACCCTCATAGAAACATCCAGAATAATGTTTGACCAAATATCTGGGCACTATGGCCCAGCCAAGTTGACACACAAAAGCAACCGTCGTAAGGAAGTTAATCTCCCAGGGCCTTGGTGCTCTCATCTATAAAATGGAGATAACAGAAGAGCCTGTCATATTGGGTGAACATAAAGGATAAATGAATCAGTGCATGCGTTTAGAACAGTGTCTGCACAGTGCTTGGTGAGAGTTTGCTCTTGACTATTTTTATTATTAATTACTATTGTCAGAGGCTTTAGTTGTATGCTGCTGCTCTCTGATGAAAGTGCTAAGAAAAATTATAAGCAGAACCACCAAGAGTACAGGAGCATTTGGTTGGGAACACCACTAATGTGATGAGCGACTTCACACATTAGAATTCTCATATTGTAGAAAATGGAGCCTTGCAGAGTCACAATTTACAGGCTGTATTGGCCAGTGCTCCATTAATCAGTGGCTATTTTTTTCTTGTTATTCCATGAATAAATTTTAATATATTCAATTTTCCCCATAAACTGCTTATTTACTGTTCATATTAATGCAATATAGCAAAAAAACATTTACATGACCAGAGTCTTTTGCAATCTACCAGAGCATTTCTCTTGCATTTCTTTCCCTTCATTCTTGGTGAGAAAATTCAGTTTTGCTCTGCATGTTTCTGAATTAACTGTCACCTCTCAGGAATACAATATCAGCATATATCAAGAGCCTGGCGGCGAGTAGAGTGGTGTAGAATCTGGTTCGCTCAGCATGAACCTTTCTGGCCCTCAGCTTCCTCACACAGTGCTGTCGTGAGGATGGGATAGTGAGTCTCGGCACAGTGCCCGGCACTCAGGAAGCACCTGACCAGTGGGAATAGAATGATCCCTTCAGTAGGAAATCTCCATGTTGTTACAATGTCCCACCTTGCACCGGCCTGCCTTGTATCCTGGGTCCCTGAATGACTGTGTGGAAGAAGTCACCCAGCAACAAGGGTCACCAGTGTCAAACTGTTACAGATGGGAGGGGTAAAGAGCTCTGGTTAATCTTTTAAATTGGTGTGTGTGTGTGTGTGTGCGCACGTGCCTGCTCGGTAGTGTCCAACTCTTTGCGACCTCGTGGACCCGTAGCCCGCTAGACTCCTCTGTCCATGGAATTTTTCCAGGCAAGAATACTGGAACAGGTTGCCATTTCCTACGTCAGGGGACCTTCCCGACCCAGGGAGCAAACCCACATCTGTTGCACCTCCTGCATTGACAGGAGGATTCTTTAGCACTAGGGCCACCTTATTACAGCAATCAGCTTGTTAGGCATTGTGTATAACCTTAACCAACATGGTCAGTTAATATTACAAGATCACTGGCCATTCATGATGCCCTCTCCACCTCTGCAGACTTCAAAGGCCTTGAACGTCACTAGAAAGTGTCTGCGACACAGTGTATTCACTCCACGTATCTTCTAGCCGGTGTCTATGCTTCCCTTTTTATGAAAATGTCTTGTTTGCTCAGACAATATCAGGGGTATTGATTTCAGGGCATTAAAAGCATGACTTTCTTTAATTTTCTTGAGTTTCCATGGCTCTGGCATAGCAGAAAAGAAATTCTAGCTTATCTGGAGTTTTCCTAATCTGTTTTGGAGCTGCACCTAAGTTCTGGGCTGTGGGGATGGGCGTCTGGTCTTCTGCATTGTCCTTGGATTCGTGCATCCTCATTTCTGCTTGGGATTTAACTGTCAGCTAACTGGGGAGTTACATGCTAGCAAAGTAATGCTGAAAATTCTCCAAGCCAGGCTACGTGAACTGTGAACTTCCAGATGTTCAAGCTGGATTTAGAAAAGACAGAGAAACCAGAGATCAAATTGCCAACATCCACTGGATCATAGAAAAAGCAAGAGAGTTCCAGAAAAACATCTACTTCTGCTTTATTGACTATGCCAAAGCCTTTGACTGTGTTGATCACAATAAACTGTGGAAAATTCTGAAAGAGATGGGAATACCAGACCATATGACCTGCCTCCTGAGAAATCTGTATGCAGGTCAGGAAGCAACAGTTAGAACTGGACATGGAACAACAGACTGGTTCCAAATCAGGAAAAGGAATACGTCAAGGCTGTATATTGTCACCCTGCTAATCTAACTTATATGCAGAATACATCATGAGAAACGCTGGGACATATTGACATAATGGCAGCATATTAAAAAACAGATATTACTTTGCCAACAAAGGTCCATCTAGTCAAAGCTATGGTTTTTCCAGTAGTCATGTATGGATGTGCAAGTTGGACTATGAAGAAAGCTGAGTGCCAAAGAATTGATGCTTTTGAACTGTGGTGTTGGAGAAGACTCTTGAGAGTCCCTTGGATTGCAGGGAGATCCAACTAGTCCATCCTAAAGGAAGTCAACCCTGAATATTCACTGGAAGGACCGACACTGAAGCTGAAACTCCAGTACTTTGTCCACCTAATGTGAAGAGCTGACTCATTTGAAAAGACCCTGATGCTGGGAAAGATTGAAGGTGAGAGGAGAATGGGGCAACAGAGGATGAGATGGTTGGATGGCATCACCAACTTCATGGACATGAGTTTGAGCAAGCTTCCAGAGTTGGTGATGGACAGGGAGGCCTGGTGTGCTGCAGTCCATGGGGTCACAAAGAGTCGGACATGACTGAGGCACTGAACTCAAGTGGGGAGTGTTTGCTCATTCTAGACTGCAAGGCTTCCTTCCACTGGTACAAGTCTCAGCATTTCCATGCTGCTTATATGTATGTGAGCATAAAGAGGCCTATGTGAGAATCCAGGGTATATAGAAATTTGTTTGTGGGTCAATCAGAAGAAGGTACTAAGGACAAAAAAAAAATCAGTTAATATTTTAACATGTCAAAAATATAATTTCACCACAGGAAGAAAGCCCGCTGGGGGCAGGAACTCTATCCTAAATATAGTCTGTTACTCTGTCCAGCGAATCAAGTTCACCTCATTAAATATTTCCTACTGCCACTAACTGATAAAGAACAGTCCATGGGCCATAGAAACAGAGAAAAAAAAATCCTCAATCTTTTTTGAAATAGTGACTTCACGCATGGAAAAGCACTGTTATGGGTTGAGTTGTGGTCACCGCCTCCCAAATTCATACCTGGAAGCCCTAATCCCCAACGTCTCAAAATGTGACTGTGCTTGGAGGTAGGGTCTTAAAAAGGTGACTAAATGTTAAAATGAGGTTACTAAGGTGGGCCCCAATCCAATATAACTTGTGTTCTTAAAAGAAGAGATTGGATTACAGACACACACAAAGGGAAGACCATGTGAAGATCCAGAGAATCCCTTTCACCCTCGGCAGTGGCCGCCAAGTCCCAAAGAAGGCAGTGCTCTCCTCTGGCAGCGTAGGACCGAGCTGCGTCTTCAGTTCTCTACTCAGAGAAGCCTTTTTTTTTTTAAGTTAGGCTATATTTGGAGAAGGCAATGGCACCCCACTCCAGTACTCTTGCCTGGCAAATCCCATGGATGGAGGAGCCTGGTGGGCTGCAGTCCATGGGGTCGTGAAGAGTCAGACATGACTGAGCGACTTCACTTTCACTTTTCACTTTCCTGCATTGGAGAAGGAAATGGCAACCCACTCCAGTGTTCTTGCCTGGAGAATCCCAGGGACGGGGGAGCCTGGTGGGCTGCCGTCTCTGGGGTCGCACAGAGTCGGACCCGACTGAAGTGACTCAGCACTTAGCAGTAGCCTATATAAGTTTATTTCTCAATATGCAGTGTTGGACACATTATTTCTGCCTCTAGTCATGTGGGAATAACCAGTACTGTTTGTTTTCTCCCTGCCATAAACAACAACTGGACAAAATATATGATACAATTATTTTCAGACATTGGACAGCAGGAGTATAATCCCTGAGGAAAGGGAAAGAAACCAAGGTGAGAGAGCCACAGGGGAGCCGTAAACAGGAAGCCTGCCGCATTCAGTTACCTGGGAAACGGGTCAGCTCACCCAGGCGGTATGGAGAGGTCTCGCTGCGCTGACCGCTGCCTTGGCTTTCTATAGACTGCTGTAACAAATTACTCTACATGTAGTGGTTTAGAGCAGCACAAATTAGCTTACAGTTCTGTGGATCAGTATCTCACTGGGAGGAGATCCAGATGCTTTCTGGAGGGTCCGGGGAAGAATCCGTGTCTTTGCCTCTTTGGCCTCTGAGACAATCCCACTTCCCTTGACCCCTTCCTCCCTCTTCAAAGCCAGGACACTGAGCTGAGTCTTTCTCACCCTCTGTCTCTCTGGTTCTCCCTTCTGCCTCCCTCTTGAGTTTTTAAAGACCCTTGAGCCCACTTGGATATTCCAGGATAATCTTGCTATTTTTAAAGTCAGCTAATTGTTGCTGTTCAGTTGCTAAGCCATGTCCAACTCTTTGCGACCCCACGGGCAGCACACCAGGCTCTCCTGCCCTTCACTGTCTCCCACAGTTTGCCCAGACTCATGTCCATCGAGTCAGTGATGCCCTCCAACCATCTCATCCTCTGTCGTCCCCTTCTCCTCCCGCCTGCAATCTTTCCCGTCATCAGGGTCTTTTCCAATGATTCAGTTCTTCATATCAGGTGGCCAAAGTATTGGAGCCTCAGCTTCAGCATCTGTCCTTCCAACGAATATTCAGGTTGATTTCCTTTAGGATTGACTGGTTTGATCTCCTTGTTGTCCAAGGGACTCTCAAAAGTCTTCTCCAGCACCACAGTTCCAAAGTTAGCTAATTAGCAAAATTTAATTCTTAAACCTTAATTTTCCCTTTTCATTTAAGGGAAGCATGAAGATACAATGCATAATTAGGATAAAATTAATCATTAAAAACAGACCGAGAAATAACAGCAATAATAGAATGATCAAACAAAACCTTTAAAAAGCTCATATTTATATGTTTATAAAATCAAAGGAAAAGATGATCATACTGAGATAGGAAATGCAAACTATAAAAAAAGAACTGAATGGGATTTCTATAGAACCAAGTGAAGTTAAAAAGTCACAGAATAAGGTTAATAGGAGATTGGACACTACAGAAAAAAAGATCAGTAAATTTGAAGAAATCACAAAAGAAACTACCGAGGCTGAACCACACAGAGGGGAAAGAGTCTTTAAAAAAAAAAGAAAAGCGGACTTCCCTGGTTGTCCAGTGGTTAAGAACCCACCTGCCAGTGCAGGGGACACTGGTTCGATTCCTGCAGGGCAACCAAGCCCTTGCGCTGCAGTCACCGAGCCCAAGCCCGATAGCCCACACTCCGCAACAGGAAAAGCCATCACAGTGAGGATCCCATGCACTGAACTAGAGAAAGCCCACGCACAGCACCCACGAGCTAGCACAGCCAAAAATAAATAAGTAAATAAATAGATAGAATTTTTAAAAATCTTCTCAAAAAAAAGAAAGGATGAAAACAGCTTTAGTGACTTGTGGTACAAGATCAAGGAGTCTAATGTATATAACATGGGAATCCCAGAAGAGGGGGACAGAAATGCTATTTGAAGAAATAATGGTCAACATTTTCCTAAAGCTGATGAAAACTATAAATGCACGGATTCAAGAAGCTCAATGGAAACTAGAATTGAAAGAGACACGTTGTATCCCAATGTTCATCGCAGCACTGTTTATAATAGCCAGGACATGGAAGCACCCTAGATGTCCATCAGCAGATGAATGGATAAGAAAGCTGTGGTACATATACACAATGGAGTATTACTCAGCCATTAAAAAGAATACATTTGAATCAGTTCTAATGAGGTGGGTGAAACCGGAGCCTATTATACAGAGTGAAGTAAGCCAGAAAGAAAAACACCAATACAGTACACTAACGATATATATGGAATTTAGAAAGATGGTAATGATAACCCTGTATGCGAGACAGAAAAAGAGACACAGATGTATAGAACAGTCTTTTAGACTCTGTGGGAGAGGGAGAGGGTGGGATGATTTGGGAGAACAGCATTGAAACATGTATAATATCATATAAGAAACGAATCACCAGTCCAGGTTTGATGCAGGATACAGGATGCTTGGGGCTGGTGCACTGGGATGACCCAGAGGGATGGTACGGGGAGGGAGGTGGCAGGGGGGTTCAGGATGGGGAACAAGTGTACACCCATGGTGGATGCATGTTAATGTATGGCAAAACCAATACAATATTTTAAAGTAATTAGCCTCCAATTAAAATAAATAAATTAAAAATATAAAGTAAAAAAAGAAGCTCAATGAACCCCAAACAGAAAATAAAAACTAAAAACAGCCAGAGAAAATTTAGAAACTAAATAAAAAATAAAAAAGTAGGCAGAAAAAGGAAGATACTACTACATACACAGAAGAAAGTTGAGAACGCACAGATACTTCTTGTCAGGAACAATGGGAGGCAAAAGATAAGGAAAATGCATTCTAATAATGCTGGAAGGAAAAGACGATGGTGGAGGCAGAATTCTGTATCCAGAAAAAATAGCGTGGAAACACACATTACTTTACAACACAGAGAGTGAGCGGGGATTTGCTGTGAGACGGAGCTCAGCCCCTGCTCTGCGACCACCCAGCGGGGCGGGGCGGGCTGGGAG
>NW_011494785.1:10322337-10325550 GCF_000754665.1 Bison bison bison | reverse complement strand
GTCTTCTGTGTCCTTGAGGCTGAATCACGTGGGCGCAGGGCAGAGGCCAACACTATACTGAAAAGCAATTATCCTCCGGTAAAAACAGATACACAGAAAAGTTGAAAAAAAAAAAAGGAAGCAAAATCAGCCTTTTCATCCAGGAGACCTACCCGAAAAGGAATGTTAAAGGAAGCTTTTCGGGCTGAAGGAAAGTGATACCGCTTGGAAGCTTGACTCTACACAAAGGGAAGAACACTGAAGTGGTGAGCGCCCGCGTAAATAAAAATAGACGTCTCCCGAATTTAAAATTTTCTTTAAAAACAATTGAACGTTTAAGGGAAAAAAAACACAGTGGCCCCTACATGGGCACTCTCAAGGTGAGAACTTTCGAAGACGGAACGTGCGCTCGCTTGTCCGGTAGTGTGACAATCAGGTGAGTGAGCCCTGTGTCTGGGGCTCAGTGTCACGGACCCTGCCCCGGTCTCCCATCGCGGACCAGCCTTCAGCCCCGCCGTCTCCCACCGCCCCCTCCAGTCAGCCGCTCTCGCTGCCCGTTCACTGATGCCAGCTCCTGTGTGCCCGCTGCCGTACTGTGCCAACTGGCCTTTTACAGGACTCCACCATAAGGTGTAAGATGTTTTCTAGTTTTTGTGTTTGTTTTTATGTGTCATTTGTGTGAAAAGTATTCTAAGTCTACTACAGCGCAGTATTGTATAGCCAGTTGTGTCAGTCGGGGACTTAGGCTAACCCGTTGGACCTACAGGTTGGACTCTCAGAATGGAACTCATTCGTATGTAGGGGACTTACTGTAATAACAGTCCACTGTGGGGTGTACTGAAGTAAAGTGAATAGAAACGGAAGTACCGCTATCGTGTGGTTTGTAGGGTCCATATTACGTGGTATGTTACGATTTGAGAGTAAACTGATGTTAAAGGTGCATGTTGTGAACTCTGTACCCCATCAAAAAAGAAAGAAAGAAAGCAGATAATGGTAATAAGCCAGTAGAGAGAAAATAGAATCTAGAAATAATCCAAAAGAAAGCATGAAAAGAGGAAAAAAGTACCAACAACCAAATAGAAAACAAAATGAAAGTGCTAGACGTAAATCCAACCATGTCAGGAACTACATTGAATAAACACTTGCAAAGTCCAGCTGGGGAATTTCCTGGGCCAGTGCTTAGGAGTCAGTGCTTTCACTGCTCAGGGCCTAGGCTCAGTCCCTGGTCAGGGCAGTGAGGCTGCATGGGTCACGCAGGAGGGGAAGGAGGGGAAGAAAGGAAACGCGGTAACCTCAGCACGATGAAAAGGCAGCCTGCGCCAACAGGAGAAAAGATGGTAAAATCGTATCTAACAAGGGATTAATATTAAAAATATATCAAGAATTTTTACAACCCAACAATAAAGTACCAAACACTTCAATTTAAAAATGAGTGAAGGAGTTCAATATATGGACATTCCTTCAAAGAAGATACAGAGAAGGTCAACAAACATGTGAAAAGAAGCTCAAGTCACTGCTGCTGCTGCTAAGTTGCTTCAGTCGTGTCCGACTCTGTGCGACCCCATAGACGGCAGCCCACCAGGCTCCCCCATCCCTGGGATTCTCCAGGCAAGAACACTGGAGTGGGTTGCCATTTCTAAGGAAATGCAAATCAAAGCTACTTTACACCCATTAATATGGCCATTATTTTAAAATTAAAAAAAACCCCGAAAGTAAACACTGGTGAAGGTGTGAGGGAATTGAACCATTGTGGGAACGCAAAACAGGATAACCCCTAAGGGACATGGTGGGGCACTCCCCAAACAATTATACACAGGTTTACCCCGTGGCCCAGCAGCCCCACTTCTGGGCACACAGCCAGATGGACTGGAATCAGGGACTCAGGCATTGTACACCCACGTTCGGAGGAGTGCTTGCTCCCAACAGCCAAAAGGTGGGGGCAGCCCAAGTGAGCATCGACAGATAAGTGGGTAGCAGAACATGGCCCATACAACAAAACAGCACCAATCTTTAAAAAGGAGGAGATTCAGACACAGGCCGCAACACAAACATTGAAACGCTGTGCCAGTGCAATAATCCCATTGCAGGCTGAAGACACTGTGTGACTCCATTCCTGTGAGATACCCGGAGCAGCCAAACTCAGACAGACGGACGGCCGGGCCGCGTGAGCAGAGGCTGGGGAGGCGGAAGGGAAGTCGGCGTTCAGCGGGGACGGCTTCAGAAGCCGAGAAACCCCTGGAGGCGGACGGTGCCAATGGCTGCACAGTGTGAATACTCTCAGTGCCACTGAACTCCACACTTTAGAAGTGTCAGTATGGTACAATTTATATCTATATGTAACCATGTAACCACAATATTTTTTTTTAAAGATGAGGAGAGGAAGGAGGAAGAAGAGACTGAGGAAAAAGATACAGGATTTGGGAAGAAAAGCTCAAAGCATTTTTGACTGAGATGACTGGCAGTCCTTTTCTTTTTTCCACGGCAGAGGGAATTTCTGATATTGCAGTCTGGCCCGCCTCCCCAGTTCTCCTCTCAGAGAACCCCTGTGCTGTAGAAATCCGTGGCCAAGTGGGCCTGTGGGTCTGTACGCTGGCATGGGAACTAGTTTTTTCTTACTTCCCAGTTTAATTTAGGGGAAGGCACTTCACCAAAGCACTCAAACAGGAAGGAGAAATTACCAACGCTGTCATTTTCTCTTACAACAGCCTCAGATTCAAGCTAAAGCTACCATTATCCTTTTCCCTCAGTTCCCTTAAAAACACTCGCTTCCCCACTGGATTCCACAGAGAAGGGAAGTCGGGCTGATCCCACAGGTGCAGACGGAGCCACCGGCCCAGCCCTCACAGGCTCCTGTGAGCATAAGGACCCTTCCTCCAGGGGCTCCTGCTTGTTCCTGAGTGCCGCCTATGAATTCAGGGGTCAGGCCAGATCCCAGACTGGGACGTGGCTTTCCTTCCTGAATGATTGAATAAATGACCAATTTATCCAATAACAGATGCTGTGGGGGGCTTTCCTGGGGGCCCAGTGGTTAAGAATCCTCCTGTCAATGCAGGGGACACAGGTTCGACCCCTGGTCCGGGAAGATTCCACCTGCCACGGGACAACCAAGGCCAACCTCACCCCAGAGTCCAGGCACCAAGAGAAGCCCTCGGGCACTGCAGCCCAGGGTAGCCCTTGCCCACTGCAGCTGGAGAAAGCCTGCAGGCAGCAATGGAGACCCAAAGAAGCCAAAAT
>NW_011494785.1:10318344-10321466 GCF_000754665.1 Bison bison bison | reverse complement strand
TTAACTGCAGCATGCCAGGCCTCCCGGTCCATCACCAACTCCAGGAGCTTGCTCAAACTCATGTCCATTGAGTTGGTGATGTCATCCAACCATCTCATGCTCTGTCGCCCCCTTCTCCTCTTGCCTTCAATCTTTCCCCGCATCAGGGTCTTTTCCAATGAGTCAGCTCTGTGCATCAGGTGGCCAGAGTAACCTTGAGAAAGCCCAGGAAGCCAGCTCACATTTGCTGAGGCGCCGCGGGGATTTATCAGCTGCGTGTGCACGGTCTCAGGCACGGCTGGGTCCGGGTAACCCACGGCAGCCCCCTCTCTGGGGCTCCCTCGCTCTCCTCTCTCTCCTCTCCCCCGTTGTGCTCACACACGTGCTCACCCAGACGTGCACACCTACACACACGCACTGTCTCCACCTCTAGAGCGGCTCACCTCTGTGCCAACACGGTTAAACCAACAAGCGTCAGACTGTCGGAAAGCCTAGAGTTTGGTAGAAAGACAGCTTTTTTCCCCTCTCTAGAGTCCCAGCCTGAACCTGGTCTTGAGCCTTGCGGGCCTAATATCCCTAAACCCCTCCCTGTGGTCCAGTGGAAAGAAATCTCGGACTGGCCTGACTGAGCCAGTTGTCCGTTTTGTTCCTTTTTTGTGGCGCCACCTACAATGTGTGCACCAAGAGTGAGAAAGGCCGACCGAGAGGCCAGTGTTCAGAGAGGGAGCAGTACACACAGGAGAGGCAAAATAACAGGCATTCTGGCCAGTACAGCAGCCGGTATCCACTGGAAGTTATCGGACCACAAGCTGGGGTTTAGGCCAGCTCTGTCACTGGGTCGGGTGTCCAGTAGCCTGATTTTCCCCTACAAAGCTTGCTGGCCAAAGTCCTTGTAAAGATTCTGACAGTTTTGAATTCACGACTCATGGATCACTTAAAAAACTGAGCCACTGCTGTATTTTTTACTTCTGTTTTGATATCATTTATTCATTCAACAGATATTAATGCAGCCCTAGCTAGGTGTGAGGATCCTGAAATGCAGAGGTGAATCAGTGCCACAGGCCTGGTTTGTATCCCCCGGTGGGGCTTACTGCTTATTGCCGTTTAATATAGGTTTGCTTGACTCCATCAATCACAGGAAGCTTTGGCATGTGATGTTAGATTTTTCTCATGACACCATGTACAGAATTTCAAATGGTACCAGCCAGTCAATACCTGTTTGCTGACTGATTATATGATGATAAAGATTCACTCTTCTGCATCATTATTACTTTTTCTCTATTGTTTATCTGTTCCTAGACCAATCAGATCATGAGTGGTAAAAATTACCAGCTATGTTTCTGAGAACATCGACGTCATGCTACTCCTTATACGTGGGGGAAATGGAAATTATTTGCCGTGGGAACCCCACGTCTACTAATCACTGGTGTGGTGGGAAACGTGTGTGGGAATGAGGGGTCTCACAACTGTCTTTCTTCCCTTTCTGTATTTTTGCTACCTTTGATCTAGAATTTTAATCTCATTGGGTTAAGTTATTTCTGGTGAGATGTTCAAAGACTTTCAAGTGTCTCTGCCTTTTTGAACATTAGCTTCTTTGTGGCGTGTTTTTTCCTAATTATTCCAAATATAGTATAATGACTATGAAAGCAGAAAGGAAAACCATTTTATGTTCTTGAATTTGATTTCATACAGCTTCCACTTAGCACCTCTCTAGTTATTAGATTCACTTCAATGTCATTTCCAAGGTGGCTGCCAGAATTATAATCACTTCAAACCAAGTTTCTATACATTTAGGGAATAAGTTAGTTCATTTGATTTAAATGCAGGACCTCAACATTTGTATTTATACATGGCTTAAATCTCCTAGTAGAGTTATTATAGAACTGGACTAGTGTGCATTATTTGATGTATTTATTAATTCATTAAATTAATATTTACTGAACACCTGCCATGCATGAAGGTGGTCAAAAGGTACAAGCTTCCAGCGATAAGTCAGTCCTGAGGGTGTAACATACAGTGTGGTGACTGTGGGCAATAAAAGTGCACTGTGCGTTTGAAAGTTGCTAAGGGAGAAGATCTGAAAAGTTTTCATCACAAGAAAAAAATTTTTAACTATGTGCAGTGATGAATATTAACTAGACTATATATACATATATATATGCTGCTAAGTCGCTTCAGTCGTGTCCGACTCTGTCCGACCCCATAGACGGCAGCCCACCGGGCTCCCCCGTCTCTGGGATTCTCCAGACAAGAACACTGGAGTGGGTTGCCATTTCCTTCTCCAATGTATGAAAGTGAAAAGTGAAAGTGAAGTCGCTCAGTCGTGTCCGACTCTTCGCGACCCCATGGACTTCAGCCTACAGGCTCCTCCGCCCATGGGATTTTCCAGGGAAGAGTCCTGGAGTGGGGTGCCATATATGTATATGTATATATAATCATTGGCATGATGGTAAATGTGTGTGGGAATGGAAGAAGAGAGAAGAGTATCTTCTCCCCCTCTACCTCGTCTGTATTTTTGCTACCTTTGATCTGAAATTTTAATCTTATTGGTCACATGCCTCATGGCCAAAAGGCCAAAACATAAAGTGGAGGCAATATTGTAACAAATTCCATAAAGTCTCTAAGATATGGTTCAGATCAGATCAGTCGCTCAGTCGTGTCCAACTCTTTGCAACCCCATGAACCGCAGCACGCCAGGCCTCTCTGTCCATCACCAACTCCCAGAGTTCACTCAGACTCATGTCCATCAAGTCGGTGATGCCATCCAGCCATCTCATCCTCTGTCGTCCCCTTCTCCTCCTGCCCCCAATCCCTCCCAGCATCAGAGTCTTTTCCAATGAGTCAACTCTTCGCATGAGGTGGCCAAAGTATTGAAGTTTCAGCTTTAGCACCAGTCCTTCCAAAGAACACCCAGGACTGATCTCCTTTAGAATGGACTGGTTGGATCTCCTTGCAGTCCAAGGGACTCTCAAGAGTCTTCTCCAACACCACAGTTCAAAAGCATCAATTCTTTGGCACTCAGCCTTTTTCATAGTCCAACTCTCACATCCATACATGACCACTGGAAAAACCATAGCCTTGACTAGACGGACCTTTGTTGGCAAAGTAATGTCTCTGCTTTTGAATATGCTATCTAGGTTCTG
>NW_011494785.1:10316095-10318244 GCF_000754665.1 Bison bison bison | reverse complement strand
AAGCGTCTTTTAATTTCATGGCTGCAGTCACCATCTGCAGTGATTTTGGAGCCCAGAAAAATAAAGTCTGACACTGTTTCCACTGTTTCCCCTTCTATTTCCCATGAAGTGATGGGACCAGATGCCATGATCTTCGTTTTCTGAATGTTGAGCTTTAAGCCAACTTTTTCACTCTCCACCTTCACTTTCATCAAGAGGCTTTTTAGTTCCTCTTCACTTTCTGCCCTAAGAAATGGTTCACATTAAAAAAAATAAAATCTTAAAGAGAGAGATTAGCACAGAGAAAGAAACAGAGAGACAATCAAGTGACTGCACAGTGAGAAGACAGCTGGCGGTGAGCCAAGGAGAGAGGCTTCAGGAGGAATCACTACGCGTGTGGGACAGACAGAAACGACAGGCGTTCTGGCCAGTAAAGCAGCCAGCCATGCTCACTGGGCATTATCTGGGAGTCGCTCAGTCGTGTCCGACTCTCTGCGACCCCACGGGCTGCAGCCCGCCAGGCTCCTCGGCCCATGGGCTTCTCCAGGCAAGAACACTGGAGTGGATTGCCCTGCCCTCCTCCAGGGGATTTTCCTGACACAGGGATCAAACCCGTGGCTCCTGCAGCGCCTGCATCTCAGGCAGATTCTTTACCCACTGAGCCACCGGGGAAGCCCATACATATATACATATTGTATATATATTGTACATATAATTGTATATGTATATAGTTTCAGGGCTTCCCCGGTGGCTCAGACGGTAAAGCATCTGCCTGCAATCCAGGAGACCCGGGTTCGATTCCTGGGTCGGGAAGATCCCCTGGAGAAGGAAATGGCAATCCACTCCAGCACTCTTGCCTAGAAAATCCCATGGATAGAGGAGCCTGATAGGCTACAGTCCATGGGGTCACAAAAAGTCAGACACAACTGAGCCACTTCACTAAGACTAAATACAGTTTCAGGCATATGGATCATTACATTGTATGCCTGAAACTAATGCAATGTTGTGTGTCAATTGTCAATTGAACTTCAATTTTAAAATATAAATACATGTATTCCTACCCTCAAGGGCTGGGAAGAGATGCAAATCCCAGAGCTGGGGCAAGGAGTCAGGGAAGGGCCCTGAGGTGGAGGAACCCAGTCAACTCAGCTACCATGGCAAAATATCACAGATGGAGAGGCCTAAACGGCAGAAATACAGTTTTCACAAGTCTAGAGGGTAGAAGCCCAAGATCAAGGTGCTGGCAGCTGTGGTTTCTTCTGAAGCCTCTCTCCTTGGCTTACTCACGGCCATGTTCTCACTGTGCGTTCACTTGATTGTCTATCTTTCCCTGTGCTAATCTCTCTTTTTAAGATTTTTTTTTTTAATATGAACCGTTTCTTAGAGACTTTATGGAATTTGTTACAATATCGCCTCCTGTTTATGTTTTGGTCTTTTGGCCACAAAGCACGTGGGATCCCAGTTCCTCGACCAGGGATCGAACCCTCACCCCTTGCACTGGAAGAGGAGGTCTCAGCCACTGGACCACCAAGGAAGTCCCTCTGTGCGAATCTCTTATTCTTATAAGGACACCCACTGGTCATACGGAATTAAGGTCACCCTTACAAACCCATTTTAACTTCATTACATCTTTAAAGGCCTTATTGATTAATATAGTCACATTCTGAGATGCTGAGGACTGCAGCATCCCAGGAGGCACAGTGGTAAAGAACCCGCCAGACAATGCCGGAGACACCAGAGATGCACGTTCAATCCCTGGCTCGGGAAGATGCCCTGGAGTAGGAAATGGGAACCCACTGCAATAGTCATGCCTGGAAAATTCCACAGGCAGAGTAGTCTGGTGGGCTACAGTCCATGGGATCGCAAACAGCTGGACACGTCTGAGTAGACACACACACACACACACACACACACACACACAGCTTCAATGTGAATTCTGGGAGGACACAATTCAGCCTATAATGGAGGTTCAGGGCAGTCCTGAGGAAGGGAGATATCTGAGCAGAGACCAAATAAGGGAGCAAGATGCAGGTACAGGGCAAGTCATCCGGGGAACAGCGTTTCCGGCAGGGGAACAGCGTTTCCGGCAGGGGAACAGCGTTTCCGGCAGGGGAACAGCGTTTCCGGCAGGGGAACAGCGTTTCCGGCAGGGGAACAGCGTTTCCGGCAG
>NW_011494785.1:10290530-10315995 GCF_000754665.1 Bison bison bison | reverse complement strand
GCAGACCGGAGCCGGTGTCAGGGAGGCCGTGGTGACCCGGAGCCGTGAGGGAGGCAAGGTCGCCACAGGCTTAGGCAGAGGCCAGGGGCGAGGAAGCCTGGAGGCGTGGCAAGGACTGAAGTTTCTTCTGAGTGTCGTGGGAAGTCAGAGGACTGTTTTGAGCGAGGCGGGGATATAATTTCACATATGTTTCTAAAGGATTATTTTTACATTGACAACAGATTTTTCTGTAGACTCCCAAGAATTCACTTGGAAAGATCATATTGATCTTGAAACCCAGAAACATTTCCTAGAATAGTTGAGATGCAGACCTCAGTGGTTACTCTCCAGTGATTTTCTAGGAATTCTTTCCTTGGAAGGTTAAAGTATCAGCTAAGAATTCTTGGGATGACTGGATTACTGCTGAGGTCTCTCCTGCCACATCCAATGATGCTGAGGTTTTGACAAGAGAAATATCTGGCTCAATTTGCATGTACGAAAAAGCCCTTTTCTTGAGAAAAAACTTTGGTTCTGGTGAGTGGGTCTGTGGTCATTGATTTATAAGGAGTGATATTAAGTTGACATCACTTGGGACAGTTTGAGTCAGGGCAAACTCTGAGGTGCCTTTTCCATCTTTGACAAATGTTATCTCCAGAACAGATGAAGTAACAGGAGTAACAATTTCTTTGAAAGTCTAAAGCAAGTTGTTGCCCCCCAGATAAGGGATCCGCACAAAGCAAGTCACATCTCTAGACTCTGTCTGAAACAACAGAGAACCGGCATGCTCCAGCGCCAAGGGCAGGCCACCAGCACAGCACCGGACCGTGCCCCAGGCCGTCAGAGCATCGGCCACTGAGAACGGCCACATCTGCCTTACAGAGCATTCACGTGCACTCAGATTCAAGTTCTATACTCAGTGAAGTGAAAGTGAAGTCGCTCAGTTGTGTCCGACGCTTTGCGACCCCATGGACTGTAGCCTACCACGCTCCTCCAGCCAAGGGATTTTCCAGGCAAGAGTACTGGAGTAGGGTGCCATTTCCTTCATTGAATAGACTGGTAGTCATATTCAGGGGAACTTGTAAACATAAGCCGTCAATTTTCCCTCTTGCATCTCCATCAAACTTTGTTACTGAGGGCTGCCTTCTGGGATCTGTAAAAACCTTCCTCACATAGAAGAGTATGATGATTTTAGACACACACACACACTCATAGAAAAACTTTCAACTGTAATGTCTTGATTAAAGATAGAATTTTAGGTGAGATAGATTTCAAAAATAACAATATAGGTCACTTTTTCAGTCTCTCTTCTTTTGGAAACCCACTCTTCTGTTTTCTAAATGGGGAGATGGTAGTGAAATTGAAAGCCACTCAGTCGTGTCCGACCCTTTGCTACCCCATGGACTGTAGCCCGCCAGACTCTGTCCGTGGAATTCTCCAGGCAAGAATACTGGAATGGGTAGCTGTTCCCTTCTCCAAGGGATCTTCCCAACCCAGGGATCTAACCCAGGTCTTCCGCATTGCAGGTGGATTCTTTACTATCTGAACCATCAGGGGAGTCCAAGAATACTGCGGTGGGTAGCCTATCCCTTCTCCAGGGGAACTTCCCCACCCAGGAGTTGAACCAGCGTCTCCTGCACTGCAGGCGGATTCTTTACCAGCTGAGCCACCAGGGAAGCCCAGGGGAGATGGTAAATAGAAAGCAAATTTACCTAGTAGATGCCATGGAAATCATTTAGAGATAACACGAAACAACTTTAAAACGACTTTGAAAGTGTCCCTCACCCCCACAGGGAAAGAGAAGGAATGAACCTACTCTGGCCAAATAATTACAATGATACACGTGTGAATTTCCACGTTGAAATCCAGTCTGTGTTTAGAAACATTCCTGTAAAGATTGTCTTCAGGTACCTTGAAGATATCAAGTGGCCCAGGACACATCTTTTCATAGTCTTGGTACTGAAGGATAGAACGCAAAGCATTAGCCAGAACATCTTAGCCCAGTTCTCCAGCATTTTGAAGCTACCCTTGAAGGTTGAATTAAAAGGATAGTACGGTGGTTAAGTAATGTCTCATTTGTTCAATAAGCAAAGTTGGAGATTATTTACGATAACACAGTCATCAGAAGAATGTGTTCCTGTGCATTGTGAGGACACGAAGCCTCACTTTGAGCCTGACTATTAAGTCCTTGCTGTGAAGGGGTGGCAAGTGTGATTAACTTGTTGGATTAGCAAGGTTCCACTGCATTTTCGCTTTAAGCCAGAGTGCGTTCACAGCTGAGCTGTAAGGCTCTGAACATGCCTGCATAACAAGATCCAGGCGTGGAGTTGAATCCCAAACGGTAAACGGCCAACAGCGTTCATCCACTGTTGTGCTGCTGAAGCCATCAAGAGTCAGCGCGCCTGAAAAGACACTGTGCCTAAGCCACAAAGCACAGAGGAGGCCGTGCTGCAGACACGGTTCTTTCAAAGATCACATACAGGGCGTCCCTGGTGGCTCGGACAGTAAAGAATCTGCCTGCAGTGCAGGAGACCCAGGTATGGTCCCTAGGTTGGGAAGATCTCCTGGAGAAAGGAATGGCAACCCACTCCAGTGTTCTTGCCTGGAGAATCCCATGGACAGAGGAGCCTGATGGGCTACAGTTCACGGGGTCACAAAGAGTCAGACACGACTGAGCGACTAACACACAGGGTGGGGAGGTAGCTCCATTTTCTAGAGAAAACCAGCATGAACTCCAGGCCCTTCTTAGAAAGCGAGGAGAAAGAATGAAGCTAAATTATCCTATTGATGACTACATGTTACATTCAGCTCCCTGGAGTCCACGCTTGGAAGAGAATTACAAGGCATCACATTTAGCTTGTTGGCCAAGTGGGACTTGCTGCATACTTGAGCAAACACAGGTTTCCTAATAGTCTCTTTCTTAGGGCTTCCCCTGTGGCTCAGCTGGTAAAGAATGTGCCCGAAATGCGGGAGACCTGGGTTCAGTCCCTGGGTTTGGAAGATCCCCTGGAGAAGGAAAAGGCTACCCACTCCAGTATTCTGGCCTGGAGAATCTCATGGACTGTATAGTCCATGGGGTCTCAAAGAGTCGGTCACGACTGAGTGCGTTTCACTTTCACTTAGAAGAATGGAGTACCAAAATCCTTGAGTTCAGGAGAATTTAAATATCTTAGGGAGGCAGGAACGGAAAAGGCGATGGCACCCCACTCCAGTACTCTCGCCTGGAAAACCCCATGGACGGAGGAACCTGGTGGGCTGCAGTCCATGGGGTCGAGAAGAGTCAGACACGACTGAGCACTTCACTTTCACTTTTCACTTTCATGCATTGGAGAAGGAAATGGCAACCCACTCCAGTGTTCTTGCCTGGAGAATCCCAGGGACGGGAGAGCCTGGTGGGCTGCCGTCTCTGGGGTCGCACAGAGTCGGACACGACTGAAGTGACTTAGCAGCAGGGAGGCAGAAAAAGGGATCAACTTGTAGAAACATAGAGGAAGGAAGAAAACCTTACTGCACCTTATAGCAGATAGCTAAGGGAGTGTGAAAAATTATTGGGTTGGCCAAAAAGTTCATTCGGGCTTTTCATCCCATCTTACAGAAAAACTCAAATGAATTTTGTTGGCCAAACCAATACACTGCAGAAAATTACCTTGCAGCTGCCAATTGAAGCTCTAGCTTGCAAAGTTGCCTGGACCCTCGAATAGGCTGTATCAGTTACAAACTCTGCTTGCTCTACTTGAAGCAGTCTGTGACCTTCATTCCCATGTAACTGATGTGTTTGGCCAGTGTGACCCTGGACCCGTGCCAAGCACGACAGGTGAACAAAGAGCCGTGAGACGTGGCCTTGGGCTCGGAAGGTAAGATGTGGACGTGCTCACCTGCAGCAAAGGTGACATGTGGTGGGGGGTTTAGGGTAGGTTTTGACAGAGTTAGGAAGAGCTTGGTGATTGCAACCAAGGATGGAAAGGTAGCTTTTTTCCTTTGCTTTGTTGGTAGCTTCTCAGAAGAGTTTAGGGTAGGGCCAGGGATGCAGAAGCAGCCTGGAGCTGCAATAGCAAGAGTGTTGGGTCTAGAAAGATAAATGAAATCTATCCCCGACCCCTTTGGCAGCATCCAAAGTCACAGAGAGGGAAGATATTACTGTTTTCCAGGAGGATGAACAATGACATTTAATTGATTATCTTTGCAAACTTTGGGATATAAGAAGGAAGCGAAAACTTTACCCAGGATCAAAAGTAACCATCATCGTTTTAAAATAATATATACAAGCTCCATGAGGCCTCTTAGTCCTAATGAAGGAAAGTGAAAGTGTTAGTCGCGTAGCCGAGTCCAACGCTTTGGACTCTTCGCCACCCCCATGGACTGTGGCCCACCAGTCTCCTCTGTCCATGGAATTCTCCAGGCAAGAATGCTGGAGCGGTTTGCTATTTCTTTCTCCAGGGAACCTTCCTGACACAGAGATCAAAGACGGGTCTCCTGCCCTCAGGCAGATTCTTTACTGTCTGACAAAGCATTTTAGTACATTGATGTCCTTAACTGTATTGCATAGAAATTTTTTTTTAATTGAGAAAATCCAAGAAGAAAAAGTAAGATACATTTTTTTTTTTATAAATGGAATCAGTAAAAATAAGTTTCTTTAAGCTTCTGACTGCATATCTGCTATCACACCCCCTAAGCGTGACTGGGTCGGTTTTCACTGGGTTGGAGGGCACGTTTGCAGTGATGTGACTTGAAATATGGGCTCCGTGGCAACACTTCGTTGCAGTTGGTCCTGGAGGGCTACTTCAAAGAGAATGACAATCATCACTCAGAGACGTGGGAACTGGCAAGGTGGGGTGGGGTGGGTTGGGGTGTGTGACTGCCAATGACCAATGAAGAGACACGCCGTGGGTATTATCTTTGGTCAGATTGTCCCAGAAACAGACTTGGAAATGAAGATTCATGTGCAAGGAACTTTCTAAGGAGCTGCTCCCTGGGGAAAATCCTAGGGGTGGGGTGGAAGTAGGGAGGACAGGCAGGGCAGAGAACACAAAGAAGCCAGGCCAGAGCCGTTTCAGGCAAGGCTGAGCCTCGGCTCGACCCTAGGGGGGCGGGGGTGTAAATTACACTTGACCCCAACTCTGGGCAGAGAGCTGGCTTTTCACAGTGGGTACCAGTCAGTTACTGACCAAACGACCCCCAGGTGAAGCGAATCTAAATCCCAATCTTCTGAAGACGGTCATAGTGCTGGCCGTTGGATGCAAACACAGAAGCCAGGGGTAGAGCATCCAGAAATGGAAAAAGAATTTTGAGGGCATCAGAGAGAGCCCCTCCAATTGTGTTCATCACATGTGTTGAAAGCCACGTACAAGACAAGAAATAGGAATTTCAGACAAGTCCACAATTCTAACGGCAGACACTTGCAACTGCAGACGCTGGTTTTCAATTGAGCCGCTTCTCAGATGGGCGGGTGGGTCTTTGCAGCTGGCAGCAGCGGAGATGTGTGTATACTTGGTCATGTTTTTACACAATGGCTGGTGATTCCCCTTCGCAGCTGCTGTATAATCTCGTGTGCCTGCCAAGCTCCCCTCCAGCTGCCCTTGTGAGGGTGGGCGCAGGGCCACTCTGGGGCGCCTCTGACCCCAGGCACCTAACAAGTCTCTTTCTTATTCAACCTGTGTCAAAAGGAACCCTTTTTTTTCTTTCTCTTCAGACTGAGGGCTGGAGAGTCTGAGACAGTTCCCTTCCAGAAAACATCATCAAGGACTAGATTCTGTGATACAAATACTGTAAGAGTATCACGAAAATGGAGCTTAACTGGGACTGGAGGAATCGTGGAAGGCTTCTTGGAGGAGGTGGGGCTTCATCCTGGCCTTAAAAAATCAGTGGAATTCAGAGGGATGGAAGGGCATCCTGACAGAGGAAAGCAAATTGGGCAGAGGCACAGAAGCAATGAGCTTTTATGGCGCAAGCTGAAGACCAGCTTAACGCAAATGAAAGATCACGGCGCAAGAGGCGGACTGTTGGTCGCCCCGGGCCTGAAAACTGGGTCATGGTCTTAAGCCGGCTCCCACTCCCGCTTGCTTCCGCTTCTTTCTGACTCTCTGCCCAATTCCCCACTCAGGCTCGCTTTCCATCAAGCTGTGATGTGTGCTGGGCCGTCCTCCTGATGAATATGTGCCAGGTTCCGTGAGTTGACAAGCTTTCAATACAAAGAAACAAATTATACCAGCCAGGACGAGAAGCAGAACAAAATAAAGACGGCGGGGGGTGGGGGTGGGGGCTCGAGTGGGCAGCCTCTCAGAACAGGCACGTTTCCGAGACTTTTTGGAAAAGGGGAAACCTGATGTGTTAATTAGGCGTCTGTGTCAGTAATGAGACGGCTCGAGGAAGGTAATGAACGGAACAAAAAGGGCTGCGGAGGGAGCCGTTCAGGCCGAACAGAAGCTCGGGTGTAGGAGACAGGAGACGGTGCGTTCTTCTTCTCTGTTATTTTAAGTGTGCCTGCGGTCTCTTGGCTCCATGAGACAGGGTTCAGCCTTCTGAGTGTTGTAAAGCCCCACGAATAAGGAGCTTCGGGTGTAAATAACACTGCGGTTTCTGCCCCCAGGACCCAATTCGGCAGGAAGCGCTGCAGCCTTACCAGCTCCAGCTGGTGGCGGATTTGGGCTTTTCTGAGCGTATTCGGCTTAGAGACACTGTCTGCCGAGATGGGCCGCCAGGAGGCTTAGGGACAGCAAAGCAGCGAGGCCCCTGGGCACCCGCGATGAGAGAAGCGAGGCCCAGGGGCACCCGGATGAGGGAAGCACCTCATGGAGCCAAGCCTGCCCCTGGCTCAGTCCACCTGCTGGAGCGGGTCTGAGCTCGGGGCCCTGGACTCAGTCGAGCTTCTAACCCTGGCTCTGTACTTGCTTGCGCTGTGGTCGGATCTTCCAGCTGCTGAGCCTAGAAAAGAGTCTCTTCCATGCTGCTGCCAGATCCGTTTTCCAAAAGCGGAGCTTCAGACTTACCTTTCTGCTTTCAGAACGGGCTCCTGACTGCTTAGCCAGGGGTCCGCTGCAGGCTTTGGGGACTTAGTGAGTTAGTTACCCCTCCGATACCTCACTCTCTTCCACGGAGTAAGGGTGGTGACAGTCACTGCATTGTTGAACTGCTGTGAGAATTCAAGATAATCCTTATAAAGCACTTGGGACTAGCAAGTGCTTAGTTAAGCGTCCACTTTTCATGCTTGGCTAAGGGACTGCTTGGGTACAAAACTAGCAAACAGCTCTGTGATCCTGGGCAAATTTCTTGATTTCCCTGTGCCTCAGTTTCTTACCTGTAAAACAGAGTGATCGAGGGGATTAGATGAGCTCATGCCTCTCAGGCACCTTGAGCAGCACTTGGCGTTCAGTGAGGCTTCGTTTTAGTCTGTTGTGCTGTCGCGGACAGCAGCAAGGCCATCATCACTGAGATCTGGGAGAAAAAAGGAGGATGTTGTGAACATTCGTATTGAAAACAGCCCCAGGTGGCCCCCAAGGGAGAGGTGACAGAGTCCACAGAGGGACTGGACACGCCCACCCTTCTCTGCAGAGGTTGGGGCCGGTCCTGCCAACCCCGGGGCGTTTATAACGAGAAAGGAGCTTCTGGAAACCCAGCATGCCTGTCGCCTCCTGGCCTGTCTGGTTCTAATGCTGGGCTCCCTCCCATCCCAAGACAATTGGAAACCGGGCAAATCTTCCCTCGTCAGCCTCTGATGCGCATGGTGGTTAAGTGGGGAGCGCATGCTGTCTGCTGTCGTGAGGGTCCCTCATGGGAAGTTCATTATGTGGACCAGAGGGGCTGTGATTGGCCCTCCCCGCTTTCCTTGCTGAAGGTCAGGGGTCACGTGCACCCACTGTGTGTCACACCCCTGAGGCTGTGAAACACATCCCCACCCCTTTGCCAAAGGCATGGGTATGCACCCCAAACAGGCTAAGTCAACATTACTGTGGGGTTTGTATGGGAGCTAGGGCTGACGGTGGGGTAGGAGTGAGCTTCCCTCCCCTGCACCAGGGTCAAGAGAGCTGGGAACACGGGGCTCTGGATAGGCCAGGGCATTCTTGCTGCCATGTGGCGAAGAAATTCTCTCTGGGAGAAGTCTCACCAAGTCAAAAGATGAACCAACTCCTCTTGTCCTTGCTTGAGCCCCCGATACAGCCATACCTGAAGGCAGACAGCCCCAGACTTTCCAGGCACCCGAGCCAGTTAACTCCCTACAGCTGCGTTTAAGTCACTGTGCTGGTTAATACAGTGCCTCTGTTTGCAACCATGAAAATTTTGCTTCACATACATGAAACTCATTTCTGTTAGGAGTAAGCACATGGAAAAAATAAGTTGTCAGGAGTCACCTAGGAGTGAGGAATAGAAAACAGGTAAGACAGGAGGCAGAAAAGCACCGAAGCCTCGGGGAAGTAAACAAAGGCTGGAGCACAACGGCCGGCTGAGCGTGAGCGGGGGCAGAGAGCCGGGCCAGGCTGAGGGGCGGTCACGGCCGCAGACAAAGCCCCAAACAGGCCTCCACGCCGTGGCACAAACCTGGCAAGTCACTGTTCAGCTGTCTTGAGCTGATTAAAAATTACCCGAAGCATTCTAAATCACAGAGGTCAGTGTGGGCTTGGATCCACACAGCCCTGGGTTCGGGGCCAGCTTTGGGACATTCTAGTTGAAGGATATTAGGGAAGTTATTGGACATCTGTGAACCTCAGTTTCCATTTCTGTACCACAGGGATAATAACACCTTTCTCAAGTAATATGCAGTGAGGCTACTGCTGCTGCTGCTGCTAAGTCACTTCAGTCGTGTCCAGCTCTGTGTGACCCCAGAGACGGCAGCCCACCAGGCTCCCCCGTCCCTGGGATTCTCCAGGCAAGAACACTGGAGTGGGTTGCCATTTCCTTCTCCAGTGCATGAAAGTGAAAAGTGAAAGTGAAGTCGCTCAGTCGTGTCCGACTCTCAGCGACCCCATGGACTGCAGCCTACCAGGCTCCTCCGTCCATGGGATTTTCCAGGCAAGAGTACTGGAGTGGGGTGCCATTGCCTTCTCCATGAGGCTAGTATTTTATTCAAATTATTCTATACCCCCAGGACCACAATAGGACGTGAGAGAGAGCCGACAAGTCCATGCCAAAAAGCACAGAACACACTGAATACGTGGATGAGGAACACAACAGAGAGGAAACCCTTTTGGCATGCCTGTTATCTGCAAAGAAAAAGTGCTGGTTTACAAGCATACCGTCGTGAAACCATAGGGGAAGCAAATCTGAAAAATGTCCAGAAAGTAAAATATGAAAAAGGGAAAAGTATGCGATCCTCTTTAAGGATCTTTAAATCTTTAGGGCGCTTTTCAATCTATTCATCATTATTCACGCTATTTTTATTTGTTTTACCATTTTCATAGTTCTATTTTAGTTACAAAATGTTTTAAGGCATTTGAGAAGTCCTTCTTGTCATCAGACGTGACACCCTTTCATCACATTAGCTGCTTCGGGGCTCCAGCTCGCAGGCTCAACAGAGTCGGGGCGGGTGGCCTCCATTCTCCCGTTTCTGTCCCAGGACAGAGCAGCGGGGTCTGAGGGCGGCTGCGAAGCAGCAGCAGAGTCAGTCAGAGAGCAGCAAGGAGGCGGGTTCTCTGGGCTGACACTCGTGATGCTTAAGTCTCCAGTCTGAGTTAGGGCTGCCACAGGAACAGAGCAAGTAGGAAGGATAGATAGATATTATAGGTAGAGAGATTGATCGATCTAGTAGGAAGGATAGATAGATATTATAGGTAGAGAGATAGATCGATCTAGACCAGTCTAAAAGGATAGTATCTGTCTACCATCTGTCTCTCTATCTATGTCTATCATCTATCTATCATCAATCACCAGTCTAGCTAGCCATGGAGGAGGAGAAAGAGAGAGGCTGAGAAAGAAAAACAGAGGCAGAGATAGATAACTTTTTACATTTTTATTTACTTTTTGACCACATGGCACATGGGATCTCAGTTCTCTGACCAGGGATGGAACCCGCAACCCCTGCACTAGAAACTCTTAACCACTGGTCCGCCAGGGAAGTCCTGAGACAGAGACTGTTAAGAAATTGGC
Organism: Bison bison bison; assembly: GCF_000754665.1. NCBI lineage: Eukaryota > Metazoa > Chordata > Mammalia > Artiodactyla > Bovidae > Bison > Bison bison. The sequence goes on along the minus strand of NW_011494785.1, from coordinate 10,305,942 downwards.
TTATACAATTACAAAGGCTGGCAAGTCCAAGATCCAGAGGGTAGGCCAAGAGGCTGGAGACCCAGGGAAGAGTTGCAGTGTGAGTCCAGAGACCAAATCTGCCCGCAGAATCCCCTCTTCTGCCAGGGAGGGCAGTCTTTTTTTTTTCTATTAAAGCCTGCAACTGAGTAGATAGGGACGTAATCTGCTTTATTCAAAAATCTACTGATTTAAATGTTAATCCTACATAAAAATATCTTCACAAAAACATCTAGAATAGCATTTGGCTGAATATCTGGGTGCCACGACCTACCCATATTGACACACGAAATTAACTGCCATACCTCCTCAAATGGTTTCTGGAACACTTCTCAAATTGAGGCCCTGGATGTGTGTGTTGGTGGGGCCGGGGCAGACATGAGCAGAGCTGCTGCTGAGACAGCAAACCCAGTCCCTCATGTCCCTGTGTCTTGAGACTCCCTAAAATCATCAGAGTGAGGGTGTTGAATGGCAACTGGGAACTCCAGGGATGGAGAGCTGGGTCTTTACATGAAAATGCTCATATCTGCACCCACAGCCTGGCGAGGCCTGGGGACACTCCATACGGTTTCTTCTTGCCGAGGTAGGTGCTGAAGCCTCGTCTACCCATCTTAATACAGCGTACAGGTATTCAATGAGTTTTCAATGAATGTCTTCATAAATTCTGTATGCCTGGTAGTGGCATAGACAAGTGGCTTATTCATTAGAGGGTAAGCTGAAAATAGACACTATGATCCATGTTAGTCCAGTGGTCCATTTATGAGACGTTGACAGCAGCCGCCTACAGTAATAGGAGACCCACCTTGGGTGGAGACCTGGGGGTCTCCACTCTCCCTGGGTCCATGGGCCTTAGGAGAACGTGCCATCCACTCTTTCATGGTGTATAAAACTAGAATTTTAGACCAGATGATCTGTATGATTTCTTCCAGTTCTCATGCCTACAATTCAGTAAAAGTATCCAGATAGATAGTGAACAAACAGCGGGATATGGTGTGGAATTCACAGCCACGAAGGAGACTCAGGGAAAGATGACAACCAACCCCTGTTCCACCTTCTCTACTTGATTTCAGAGCAGTTGTCTTTCTGAACAAGCAGGCCAAGTGAATTGATCCTTTACCATCTGGGAATTTCATTATCTTTTAAGAAACTGTTAGTTCTAATGTTTAAAGAGATGTTAGCCTGGATGGGCGGAGAAGGCCAATGGTGCAATGACACCCCACTCCAGTGCTCTTGCCTGGAGAATCCCAGGGACAGGGGAGCCTGGTGGGCTGCCGTCTATGGGGTCGCACAGGGTCGGACACGACTGAAGCGACTTAGCAGCAGTAGCAGCAGCTTGGATGGGAGGGAAGTTCGGGAGAGAATGGATACATCTATACGTATGGCTGAGTCCCTCAGGTGTTCACCGGAAAACAGACAACAGTGGTAACTGCTGAACTCCAACATGAAATCAAAGTTCAGGCACAGCGGTCACCCGCTCCCTGGCCCCTGCGCCTGGCGGCCCTGAGCCGGTGCAGGCCAGGCTCGGCCCCCAGGACGAGGAGGACCTGAGAAGTGGGCCTGCAACGTGCAGTGTGGTGGGCCCGGGCATGAGAACTAGGAGGGGCAGCAGACAGCGAGGACAGTCCAGGGGCGACGGAGTCCAAAGACGAACAAGCAGTGAAAAATCTCAACATGGAGAAAGAGAAAGAGGGATGAAAGAGGCACGACGCTAGTCAAGGAATCTCTGGCTCTCCCTTCGGAAGCTGGTGAATACTGTGTACCCAGAGGAAATCGTAGGTGCTTCCACGTTAGGCAACGCACCCTGCAGTGGGGCTGGGACGTGACTCAGAAGTCTGGGGAGCCGCGGGCAAGGATGAGAGAAGAGAATGTGGAAAGGGCTGGGGCGGGGGTCCGGCCGCCGAGGGAGGGGCCGTGGGAGGGGCCGGGGGAGGGGCCGGGGGACGGGCAGTTGAGCCACACTCCGTGAGCAGTGAACTGACCCCTCACCATGACCGTGACCGTGGGCTGGGCCCTGCGCCCTGAATCTTGACGTTTTCTCTGAGGCTGGCAGGGGACACCTGCCTCCTGAGCTCGCCTGTCCGTGAGGCACTTTGCTCTAAGCCTTTTGGCGTGACCTGTTTCTTGTGGGTTTTTCTACTACCAGCTTCTAATTGAATATTGCGTTGTGGACCCAATCTGTAAACTTCCATCAGCGGGAGAGTTTTACCTATTGTGTGGAGACATGTCCATTATATATTGTGAAGTTAATAAGGCAGTTTGAAAAAGCAAAAATACTACTACTACTAGTTTAAATCTGGGGACTTCCCTGATGGTCCAGTGGTTAAGAATCTGCCTTCCAATGCAGAGGAGGAGGGTTCAATCCCTGGTTCGGGAACTAAGCTTCCACTTGCCACAGAGCAACTAAGCCCAAGCACCACACTAGAGAGCTCACGCAGGGCAGAGAGAGATCCCATGTGACGCGATGAAAATCCTGCATGCCCCAACTAAGACTGGAGGCAACCAAATAAATGCTTAAAAGATACATTTAAAAAGTTTAAATTTAAATAAATTAATTAAAAATTAATTATAAAAATTATAAAATATAATAAATGCACATAAAGAAGAAAGTTAAGATATCATAATCCCAGAACCCAGTGATGACCTCTGTTAACTTTTTTGGTACACATCCTTCCAGACATTTTCTGAGAACACGCATGCCATTTTTACATCAAAAAATGGGGCCACGTCATACATTGCTAGTCCTAACATTCGAACTTTTAGGATCCTAGGACCAGTCTTCCTTCTTTTTTCTTGGTTATATCTCTCTTTTTCCATCTTCAAGATCTCCTCACAATAGTATTGAAGTTTCTGGTTTTATTATAAACACTACAGGCAAGAGGCAGGATTTGGTTTCAGTGGCCAGAGAAGAAAGTTGAGACGGTCAAAATACAGAGAGCTCTTGGGAGGGTCTGAGAAGGAAGAGCTTCTACCCAGGTGAAGTCTCCCTTGGTAGTGGGTTGAATTCTGTTCCCCCAAAAGGTATGTCCAGCTATGTACCGATGTGAAAGTTGGACCATAAGGAAGGCTGAGCGCCGAAGAATTGATGCTTTTGAATTGTGGTGTTGGAGAAGACTCTTGAGAGTCCCTTGAACATCAAGGAGATCAAACCAGTCAATCCAAAAGGAAATCAACCCTGAATATTCACTGGAAGGACTGATGCTGAAGCTGAAGCTCCAATACTTTGGCCACCTGATGAAAAGTGCCAGTTCATTGGAAAAGACCCTGATGCTGGGAAAGATTGAGGGCGGGAGGAGAAGGAGGAGGATGAGGTGGCTGGATGGCATCACCGACTCAGTGGACATGAGTTTGAGTAAACTCCAGGAGATGGTGAAGGGAAGCCTAGGTGCTGCAGTCCATGGGGTTGCAAAGAGTTGGATATGACTTAGCGACTGGACAAAAAGGTATGTCCAAGTTCTAGCTCCGGGTAGCCGTGAATGTGACCTTCCTGGGAAATAGGGTCCTTGCAGAGGCAATCAGTTAAGGATATTAAGGTATCCTGGATCAGATATTTGCAGAAGTGTGGACCCTAAATCTAGCAACTGGCGTCTTTATAAGAGAAAGGAGATCTGGGATGCAGACACAGGGACACCCGGAGGAGAAGGTAAAGATGGAGCAGGATCAGAGGGAAGCGTCCACAAATCAAAGAGCGGCCAGGACTGCTCACACCCGCCAGAAGCTCAGAAAGAGGGTGGGTACATTCTCCCTTGAAGCCTCCAGAGTGAGCCAGCTCTGCCAGCACCTTGATGTTGGACGCCTGGCCTCCAGCACCATGAGAGGACACGCCTGTGTTGTTGTGAGCCACCGAGCATGTGGCCATTTCTGAGGGCAGCTCCAGGGAGCTAGTCCGCCAGTTCTATCTTAATGCTTGCTTCTTCCATTCTGCCCTGGTTGCCCGACTCCCCCGGTAAGCCAGTGAATACCTTCTCAGCAGACCTGGGAAGTCAGTCCTGATAAGTGGGGTCAGGCCTGAACAAAATGTTCAGAAAACATTGGAGCTTTTCCCAGAATAAGAACCATGTAATGTACCAATTGGGCCCCCTGGCTCTAAACACGCAAACTGATAAAGACAGTCGAAGACTCTGAGTAAAACTACTCAGATAGTGATTTATAGTTTACAAAGCACTTAGATCAAACCCCACCTGAGCCTTCCAAATAAAAACAAAGCCCCAACTCTCAGCTCTCGTTTGAAAGTTGCCTGCATCCTAGAGAGTCTGATTAGGAACCTGCCCAAATTATCAAGTCTCATCTTTTCTCTTTGACCAAATTGTTACCGCTGCTGATAATAGCAGCTGCTGCTGCTGCTGCTAAGTCGCTTCAGTCGTGTCCGACTCTGTGCGACCCCGTAGACGGCAGCCCACCAGGCTCCCCTGTCCCTGGGATTCTCCAGGCAAGAACACTGGAGTGGGTTGCCATTTATTCTCCAATGCATGAAAGTGAAAAGTGAAAGTAAAGTTGCTCAGTCATGTCCGACTCTCAGCGACCCCATGGACCACAGCTTTCCAGGCTCCTCCATCCACGGGATTCTCCAGGCAGAAGTACCGGAGTGGGGTGCCATTGCCTTCTCCGGATAATAGCTGAGGAGATATCAAAGAGTGTGCCCTGCACATAGAGAATTCCCTTCTAAATAAAAATCAGTTTGCCCCTTGGTACCCATACATTGGGCTTCCCTGGTGGCTCAGACGGTAAAGAATCTGCCTGCAATGCTGTAGAACTGGGTTTGATCCCTTGGTGAGGAAGACCCCCTGGAGAAAAAAATGGCAACCCACTCCAGTATTCTTGCCTGGAGAATCCCATGGATGGAGGAGCCTGGCAGGCTACAGTCCATAGGATCACAAAGAGTTGGACACAACTCTGAGCGACTCACACATGCACATACATACATCCACACGTTTGTTCCCTACATCTGTGTTTTATTTCTGCTTTGCAAGTAAGATCATTTTTCTAGACTCCACATATATGCCTTAGTATACAATATTTGGTTTTCTCTTTCTGACTTAGTCTATATGACAGCTTCTAGGTCCATCCACGTCTCAGCACGTGGCACCCTGCCGGGAGCAGGAGCTCCGCCCATGGCAAAGGTCATGAGGAAGGAAGCTCGGCATACGCAAAGGCGGGATCAAGCCTCAGGAGTCCCCCTGGAAATCCTCGAGCATCTACCCCCAAAAACCAGAGTCTGCCTACTTTCTGCTTTGTGCTTTCACCTACACCTCTGACTTTACGGGGGGCTGTCCCCCACTACCTCTCTGTGAAAAAAGAGTTAGCTTCCAGCTCCAGTTAATAATTCCTGGGTGTGACAGTGTTTCAGCCTACAAACTCCTTTGGAAGTCCTCTAGCCTGCCTGAATAGGTTTTTCCGGCCACATGTGATTGTTCAGAGCCTCCCAACTGTGAGAGGCATGAGATGTTCTAAACTGTCTAAATACAGATTCCTTTGAGCAGTTAAAAGATTGATTAGAAATTGTATTGGTGAAGGGTTTTTCACTTGTTGGGCCAATGTTTGCTGCTAAGTCTCCATATCCCTTACCTGCTGTGTCCCTGGCAGTGTACTGATTAATATAATTGGTGTAAGTAGTAGTTTTAATGTTTGTAACCTTGGACCCTTGAGTTAATTCTTTGTCTTGTTATAGCCCACCACACCTTTGCTCTGTAGGAATGCAACTTTATCTAATGCTTTTGGAGGGTGCGCCTGACTAATCACCTTTAGAGAAAAATATGTTTTCTGAAGAAAGGGTCTTAAAATGTTAACAGGCCTCCGGGCCAGAAGATGATGCAAATCACCTAAACTTTTGCATATGATAAGTTTGCAGGAAGAAAGCCTGGCTTGCTGCATGACTCTACCTCTTCCCCCATTATCCTCTATGCGTAACTTAAGGTATAAAAACTACTTTAGAAAATAGTGCGGGCCTTGCTCACCGAAGCTTGGTCTCCCCATGTCGTTCTTTCTGTCACCTTCTGGCTGAATTATTCAGCCTCTTTTCTCCACTGAATTTCCTCACTGAGCTATCCTTATTTAACCACTCTATATCCTTAATTAAAGTTTAATTAAGCAATTGTTTCCTGATCCTCGCCGACGCTGTCTCCCCTTCGAAACCCCTGGATCCACCGGGGCTGGACCCCGGCAGCACCTGGTGGTGGTAGGGGTATGAGTTGGGAGATCGGGATTGACACAGACATGCACTATTGATACTATGCATAAAGTAGGGAACTGATGAGAACCTACTGTGTATCACAGGAACTCTACTCAATGTGGGAACCTAAACGGGAAAGAAATCCAGAAAAGAAGGGCTGTGTGTGGACACATAGCCGATTCAGCTTGCTGTACAGCAGAAGCTAACACAACATGGTAAATCAACTATACTCAAAAGAAAATGGCACTAAAGAGTCAATTTTGCTAATAAACGTATTTTAGAAGAATGTTTTAGATCTTCTTGGCTATTTCTGTTCTGTTCTGTACGAAGCACACTACCCTTCCTTTCATCATTATGCCAGCAGAAAAAAAAGCATATCACACTTTCTAAGAAAAGTCGTGAGGGAGGGTTAGAGGCAGCATCGCCTGTGGGGGCTTATTTCCCACATAATGACAGGGGTCTGTAAGAACTGAAAGTAGGTTGATTTGGAGGCAGTCCTGGGGTCTAACATTTGAGGAACAGGTTCCCAGTTTTGCATTTTCAACGACAGCACTGAATTCCATGTGGTTAAAATTTCAAAAGTTAATTTTGTTTTCAGGAAAATGGTCTATTGTGCTAACAGCTTTTATTTTACCTAAACTGTCAGTCATTCAGATTGAAATGTATAAACTGTACTCATTACAGTTTAGATCCACCCGAAGCAGAGAAACAAAGGTTACAGGAGAGTAATGAGAACGTGCGCTCAGCAGATTTTTATTTTAGTTTTTTTCAGTTTCTTCCTTGAACCGGGCCCCGTGCTGGGTGCTGAGACACCCCATCCAGGAGCTGAGTCCAGCAGGGGGGCTGTGTGGGTGTGGGCAGTCCCGGGGAGGACACCCCACCTCGGGACGGACCGCACCCCAGGCGGTGACACCTCCCTGGGGGCTGGTGGTGGCCATCAGGGCTGGGGCGGGGGAGGAAGGTGAACAAGATGAAGGGAACCACCGCAGGCGCAAAGGCCCGGGGCTCTGGAGATTACAGAAACCCTGAGAAAGCAAAAACGGAGCAGAGGGGTGGGAAGATGGAAGCTGGGGAGTAGGGCAGGCCTCTGAGAGATGAAGTCAGTCCGGGGACAAGGCCTGGACGACAAAGGCCTTGGGGATCAGGCCAAGAAGCCTGTGTGCCCTATGTCGGAGGGGCTGGGCGATCAGTGTGGTTTTAAGCCAGGTGTGATGTGAGCAGATCTGCATGGCGCAGTCGGGGTGGCACTAAAAAGAGGAAAAAGGCCAGGGAAGGCCACGGACATTAAGCTCAGTTGTGAGCAAACCCCACTGCCTTAAACGGCAGAGCCCACTTTTATTAAGCGAAGGATGTCCACAGAGTCAAGCTCTTCCACACGTTTTTATCTGTGTCCAGAAATGAAAGCAGGTTAACCATAAAAACTGATAATAAATAAGCTATTATTCTGACTCTAGTACCTGAAAACAATGAAATGTGAGACCAGACATGAGCTTCTTTCCTTCTTCAGACAAGCTGTGTGGCGAAGGTACTTGGCATAAAAAGGGGCCGCCTTTCATTCCGGTGCTTGTAGGGGGCAGGCCGAATAAAGGGCACGCTTGAACATTTCCAGCCAAATTCCCTCAGTGGAGGGTGTTAGGACAACTTGTTATTTTAAGCAATTTCGATAGATATTTGCATATACAAGCAAGCACAGTCTTTGAACCAGCCTGTTATATAACCTCACTTATCCCTGCAGGTAATGAGCTGCTATAAATGCAGAATTAGATATAATCCCGGGTTTTCTGTGTGCGCATGCAGGCAGACCAATAAGAAATGAACACACTTGTTAGGGACAACAGCCGCCTTCCACTTCACTTACCTCTTAGGAATTATTTTCTGTTCTCAATTCCAAATCAAGAAAAACACACTCCATTTCCCGAGCCATGCTATCAGATAAGCACAGAAGAGGTAATATTGGTAGCAACTGCCAAGAAACGTGTTGGAGTGAGACGTATGAGGCTGCTGGTGTAACATCGAGAAATAGAGCCTTCTATGCTGAAGCTGACGGGAGAAGGCAGTGGCACCCCACTCCAGTACTCTTGCCTGGAAAATCCCATGGATGGAGGAGCCTGGTAGGCTGTAGTCCATGGGGTTGCTAAGAGTCAGACATGACTGAGCGACTTCCCTTTCACTTTTCACTTTCATGCATTGGAGAAGGAAATGGCAACCCACTCCAATGTTCTTGCCTGGAGAATCCCAGGGACAGGGGAGCCTGGTGGGCTTCCGTCTATGGGGTCGCACAGAGTCGGACACGACTGAAGCGACTTAGCAGCAGCAGCATGCTGAAGCTGAAACTCCAGTACTTTGGCCACCTCATGTGAAGAGTTGACTCATTGGAAAAGACTCTGATGCTGGGAGGGATTGGGGGCAGGAGAAGAAGGGGACGACAGAGGATGAGATGGCTGGATGGCATCACTGACTCGATGGATGTGAGTCTGAGTGAACTCTGGGAGTTGGTGATGGACAGAGAGGCCTGGCGTGCTGCGGTTCATGGGGTTGCAAAGAGTTGGACACGACTGAGCGTCTGAACTGAACTGATGCGTTCCCTTTTCCTTTCTCCCCACCTGCTATTTAGGGCACCTCATTCATTCATTTAAGCGCCTTTTAAGGCTCCCACTCTAGCCCTGTTTTGAATACTACAGTGAGATTTCATGTTAAACAAGGTACATTCCTGCCCTCCCATGGTTGAAGAGTAGCGGCCGAGCAGCTGGAGTTCTTTCTGGCATTTCAAGGAAGGACAGCATTGGGCGGCACTGGCCCCACCTCCTCCCAGTTCTTCGGGCAGCCCCTGCCCTGGAGCATGCTGCCCAGGCTCAACGCTCGGCTCGTCACTCACAAGTGTCAGACCCAGGCATGTTATTGGTCCTTGGCAAGACTCATTTTTCTCATCCAAAATGGAAATCCTAAAAAGCCTACCTAATACGACTGTCACAAGGATTAAAAAAAGATTCGGTTTGTAAAATGTCTACATCAAGGCCTGGCACATGGTAAGGACGCAATTCATTTCTGTTATTATCATAAATGCCTCGGCTTCCTGCCAAGAATCATTTTCTACGTGATGCCATGTGTGGGGCAATACCTTGGCTGCTGCAGGGAGACCCAAAGGTGGGCACTGCCTTCTAGCAGGTAATCTATACACAGATAACCATCTGTAAGGAGGCTGTGCTCAGGCCCGCTGGCCGACAGAATGCTAGAATTTGTAGTAGCTGCACCCACGGGAGGCTCTAGAGCACAGTAGTGTGGCACATGGGCTTAGCGGGGTCTTAGTTCCCTGACCAAGAGTTGAGCCCGGGTCCCCTGCATTGGCGGGAGGATTCTTAACCACTGGACCACCAGGGAAGCCTCAGGACCTGAGATCTTTGCTGGCTGTCGTTGGCTGGAGGCCTCCATCACGTCCCTGCCACGTGGGCCTCTCCAACCCGGCGGTTTGCTTTATCAAGGCACGCAACCCAAGCATGCAATAGACAGAGTGCACTAGCAAGATGGAAGCCATAATCTTGGGTAGCCTCATCACAAAGTGTAATAGTCAGCGCAGCGCAGTGAGGAAGCGAAAGTCTCCATAGCAACCATCTCTCTGAAGCTCTGAACGTCCATGTGAGGTGCCCCTCATCAACAGACTTGGGGTCCCAACTCCTCAGTGTCTCCCTAGCAGTTCCCTCAGTGGTAGATTCTGGGAGAAGACAGGAGCGCAACTTATTTTACTGTCCTGTCAGCGGCCAGAAGCGCTGTGTCAGTCCTCCATGTATGAATCCTGGCTCCTTGGGCACCTGTGGCACTGGGTCTAACCCCGTCAAGTCCGCCTCACTGGTTCAGCGTGCCCATTCCCCAGCTTCTCCAGGCTCTGCTCCAGACTTTGCTCTGTAATTCTCTTTGGGGCACCACCCTGGGTCCCCTGGAGCCACTTCATTCAGAAGCTTCCAGAAGCGAAACAGCCAAGAAATTTACAAATCTACATGGTTGGAGAAGCAAGTGGCAACCCACTCCCGGATTCTTGTCTGGAGAATCCCAGGGACAGAGGAGCCTGGCGGGTCACAGTCCCCAGGGGCGCAGAGAGTGGGTGTTCCGGAGCCGGCACACAACACTGCAGGCGGCCTGTCGCCCGTGACCGACGGGCGGGGGATGTGAAAAGCTAGCCCCTTATTTTCCAGCGGGGTAAACTCTGCTGAGCAACTTATTCTCCACAGCTCCTCAGGGGTTCACGTTGTGTCTGGAACTTTCCATGAAATCACAACCTTCCCTGGTTAATTTTTGCTCCCTATCCTGCGTTTCCTACTCCCTGTCTAATTTCTCTTGGGGCAATGTGCTTAATAAATTATTCACACACAAACCATCTCTGCAGGGTCTGCGTCTGGGGAACCTGCCTAAGACAGAATGTGCCATAAGTAGTCCCAGGAAGCTGGCGAAGACAGGATTCTGGGTGCAGCTCATTTACCAGCAAGATGGAAGATGGGGACCCCCATCTGTGGTGGTAGGTGGCCTTCTGTACCTTTTTTCTCTGTTTGTTAGAAAATCAGCATACCTTTATTTGATAAGAGAAAATTGCATATAATAATTTATCTCATTTATCTAATTTATCTCATATAATAATTCATCTCATCTCACTTACATTTAAGGACATTTGTGGGCTTCCCAGGGGGCGCTAGTGGTAAAGAACCAGGCTGCCAATGCAGGAGACCTAAGAAACAAGGGTTCGATCCCCGGAGTCAGGAAGATCCCCTGGAGGAGTGCTTAGCAACCCACTCTGGTGCTCTTGCCTGGAGAATCCCAGGGACAGAGGAGCCTGGCGGGCTACAGTCCCTGGGGTCACACAGAATCGGAGACGACGGTAGTGACAGCTCAGCACAGCAAGGACGGATATACAAACAAGCCTGTAGGTAGCCGCAGAGCATGACGAAGTGTCAAGAAAGCGAATTCTCATGTATCGAGCGTTCATTGTGGCGCTCTATGCCTGCATCACTCAGTTACTAAGACTCACTCCTGCTGAGCAGTGACGGGATAGCTGAAAGTCGTTGTCCTGGCTTGTGCAGTATCTCTAGCTTTTGAGAAATGACAATCCTAAGAACTATGTAATCAGGTGGCATTGCGCTTGAGCAGATCCAGAGCACACTAGTAAACTGCACAGAGTAGGAACCAGAGTCTGCAGTTATCCACCAACCAAGACATCTTCATCAGCTCACACCTAGGCCCTCATGGACGGGGCTCCCCATGACCAGCTGATAGAGGAAAGATCCCCAGTTTGGTTCACTAATGGACTGACTCAGCACTGTCAGCTCAGTTCACTTCAGTTGCCCAGCTGTGTCTGACTCTTTGCGACCCCATGGACGGCACACGCCAGGCCTCCCTGTCCACCACCAGCTCCCGGAGCTTGCTTAAACTCATGTCCATTCAGTCGGTGATGGATCACCGACTCAGTCCTGTACATTGGCATCAACCGAAAATGGCCAGCTGCACTGGAGTCCCCCCCAGAGGTGGCTCTGATGAGACCAATGAGGATTAATCTTTGTAATAGGCAGAGCTCTGGGCATTGGACCTGGTGATCCAATCTGTGTGGAGAGAGAGGTATTCCAGGGTAAAGATACAGAGGACTCACGGGCAGTGGAAACTGCCTCCACTGGGGGTCCTGGGGCTGGAAGGTGCGCAACTGGAAGACGGGGTACACGGAGGTTTGGGGGAAGAGGCCGTGTGGAGTGAAGACCTGCATCTTGTATACTGATGCCCGCCAACGGGCATACACTGCAGAAGAGGTGTGAAGAAACAGGCAGGCATGCCGGCTCATCAGGTAGGTGTCAGCCAGCATGTGCTGTCCGCGACCTCAGTCCTAGTCATAAAGGCTCGAGGATGGAATAGCCACGGTAACACAAACGGAGGCCACAGACACGTGAGCCCAAAAGCCTGGGAGCCTTGTCACCACAGCTGATGTAGCTGTTGCCACTGCTCAATGTCTGACCTGCCAGAGACTGACTCTGCGTCCCCTCTATAGGGCCATTTCTTGAGGAGACCAACCAGTCTTGTGTGCGTGGTCAGTCGCTCAGTCATGTCCAACTCTGCTACCCCATGGACTGTAGCCTGCCAGGCTCCTGTGTCCAAGGGATTTCCCCGGCAAGAATACTGGAGTGGGTAGCCATTCTCTTCTCCAGGGGATCTTCCCAACCCAGGGATTGAACCCATGTCTCTTGCATCTCCTGCACTGGCAAGAGGATTCCTTACCACTGTGCCACCTGGGAAGCCAAACCAGAGTCTTGCTGGTAAGTTAGTTATGTAGGATCCCTTTCACCCTCGCAATGGGAGCATTTTGTTCTGACTGAGACTGATACAAATACATGGTATGAATTTGCCTTTCCTGACCACAGTGCTTTGGCAAGTCACTATGTGAAGTCTCAGAATGTCTGATTTATAAACACAGAATCCCACAAAACATCTTTTTTTTTGCCCCAAAGAAAGCTATTCTAGTAGGCAAATGACAAGGGGATCCACGGATGGTACAACATACACACCATTCTAACACATACTTACCTACCTTCTGAGGGCAGAGGAAGGCACCAACTGAGAAGCGGTACCCTGTGAGGTTGGGGCACCAATCTGCAGGTCATTGCATGTGCCTTAAACCAATAGCCTTTCTATTTTGCTGTGTCTCCAGGGAGTTGAATACATGGGTCTGGTAACCAAGGAGTAGAAAGAGGAGCAGCCTGGCTCGCTGCCACTCCTGGTGACCCGCTTGGGGAATGCAGCCTTCCTGTCTTCGTAATTCTAAGGCTCTAGTGGTTCTAGCTCCTAGAGGGAGAGAACTTCACACTAAGCTTAAAGCTACCACTGCAGTCCGACCATTTTGGATTCAGTGTGGGCGAAGAAAGCTATGATCACACTGGCTGAGGTAACTGACCCTGATCATCGCAAGAAGGTAGGGCTGCCTGCTACTTAACTGGGGAAGAATACGTCTGACACTCAGCTGACCCACTGGACTCTCTTTCTTCCCCAGTTTTATCTGCAAACAGGCAATTGTGCCAACCACTGCCTGATAAAGACCTGGTGGCAGGGAGCTCAGGCCACTCAAGGAGGAAGATTTGGGTCACTCCACCAAGTAACCCCTAGACGGGCAGAAAGGCTAGTTGAAGATTGAAAGGAGCCTAGAATGGATGGTAGAGACGAGAGGTGATGGATATTAGGTTCAATCTTGGGGCCAGGGGCAGCAGCAAGGGCTGTGCTTTGTCCCACTAGATTTGCGACCAGTTAGAATCTTGAAACGACTGTGACAAGACTGAGACTTGACGTGAGGACATATGAATCTGAGTGTTACAGGGGTGGGCTGTGGTGGATGCTTCTGGCGCTCTGCCCAGATCGGTTCAGAGCCTCTTCACTGGTCCACGGCACCCTTCCCCCAGCTTCTGGGCACTTCTCTCCTGATGGCTGACACCTCCGACCTTAATCTACCGTGGCCACTGCACTCAGGCTCACTCTAGAACCAAAAGCGCTCCTCAGACCAAGGCAACAATACTGGAGTAGGTGGCCATTCCCTTCTCCAGGGGATCTTGCCAACCCAGGGATCAAACTCCAGTCTCCTGCATTGCAGAGGTTCTTTACTGTCTGAGCCATAGAATCCCAGCTCCCTTCCTTCAAGATGGGATCAGTTCACTGTGTAATTTGTACTCCAGAGCTGCCTTCAGACCCAGCTGAGGCTTAAGCTGCTACCTTGCTTGCCTCAGTCTCCTGCCCTGTTTTGCTTCCCTTCCTAGTTTCTCCTGGAAGCATGTCCTTAAAAACTACTTGCATAGAAATCCTTGACAAAACAAGACAGTTCTCTGCTGCTGCCGCCAAGTCGCTTGTCTTGTCCGACTCTGTGTGACCCCATAGACGGCAGCCCACCAGGCTCCCCCGTCCCTGGGATTCTCCAGGCAAGAACACTGGAGTGGGTTGCCATTTCCTTCTCCAATGCATGAAAGTGAAAAGTGAAAGCGAAGTCGCTCAGTCGTGTCCAATTCTTTGGGACTCCATGCAGCCTACCAGGCTCCTCCGTCCATGGGATTTTCCAGGCAAGAGTACTGGAGTGGGGTCCCATTGCCTTCTCCGAGACAGTTCCCTAGTAGCACATAAACTCTATGTGAACACTGTTTAGGAAAAAAAAGTTTATAAATCTCCTACCGTATCTAGCCCAGCATGGGGTACCTACCAGAAGTCCATCTGGGGTTTGGCAAATTCTTTAAGATTTTCTTCCTCTAGTAAGAATCTTGAGGATCCTAAGTGGCGATTGCATTAGTATAGTACAGACAGGAACATCTGTAAATTATCAGTGATACATCAATGTAAAACACATGTCCCCGGTTTTTTGGACAACTCTGATTTCAGTTTTCCAATCGCCCTGTCAGACCATTTCCAGACAGCGTGTCCCAGTCGGTGTGGTGTTTGGACAGCAAAGGATAACGTGCTAGCCAAGAGGCAGCTGCAGGAGGACACTTAAGCATTATAAAAAAGCAGGGACCCAAAGTTAGTAAGCCTGGACCTCAAATCCTGGCTGCACCCCAGCCAGCTCTTCGACCTTGGCCACGTTTTATCCCTGTTCAGACCAACTTGCTGCTGCTGCTAAGTCACTTCAGTCGTGTCCAACTCCGTGTGACCCCACAGACAGCAGCCCACCAGGCTCCCTCGTCCCTGGGATTCTCCAGGCAAGAACACTGGAGTGAGTTGCCATTTCCTTCTCCAATGCGTGAAAGTGAAGTGAAAGTGAAGTTGCTCAGTTGTGTCCGACTCTTCGCGACCCCATGGAATGCAGCCTATCAGGCTCCTCCGTCCATGGGATTTGCCAGGCAAGAGTACTGGAGTGGGGTGACATTGCCTTCCCTAGATCCCATTTCCCAAGGCTGAAAATGAGTCCATCTAGGCAGAGTGCATAGCACTGCTCCTTGACCTAGTAAAGCTCAAACGTGGTTCCTTCTGGAAGGGCAAGAAGAGCAGATGAAGCGTCCCCAGTGGGGCTCGGGAACGTAGCAGCCGTTACGGAGCCAGGCGGGGGGAGAGGCCGAAGCGTTTGCGTTCCCTTTGGCCCCCCAAGCACAGGACACAATACTTTCCCAAGCAATCGGCAGGCGGACGTCATCCCGGCTGGAAGGGCCGGCGGCCTCAGAGGAGAAAGGCCACGAGACACCGGACCGCCACGCGGCTCCACCGTCCACCGCCCCCTAGTCTGGGCTGAGATAG
>NW_011494785.1:10288294-10290308 GCF_000754665.1 Bison bison bison | reverse complement strand
GGTAACGCGTCCGCCACGCCCGACGCCAGCGGCGCCTGCGGGAGGCCGGCGCTCCCGGCCCAGCGTGGACATCCGGGCGGCGTCCCTCCCGCCACCGCGGCACTCGCTTCGGCCCGGGGGACCCACGCTGTCGGCTACCTTGGCCGGCCCCGCGAAGCCGGCCTCTATCCCGACCTGCTCCCGCGCCGCCAGGGCCCGCTGAAGGCCTGGAGACTTTCCAGCCCGTCTCGTGGGCTCGGGGTCGGTCCTCCGGGCCGGGTCTAGACAGGAAGAACCTGTTTGGTTCTGAAGTCTGGCAGGACCTTTTCCCACCCAACCTGCGCAAGAGGCACGCACACACACGGTCTAGGGTCCCGTCCTTTCCCTCGGGTGTTGCACCTGAAGAGTCTTTCATCTTGTAAAGAGAACATGCAGAAAACATGGTTTCCAAAACCAGCCTTTTAAAACCACCCTGCCAATAAGGATCATGTTTCACGAAGGCCATCTTAAGCTGAAAATGCTCACGCCTGAAAGGAGGAGAGTCCGGACTCCAGACGTGAATTTGCATTCTTCTCAGTCCCACCCTGCCTTGAGCTGCGTTTGGAGAATTCACTTGTGGGGTATTAAATTTAAACGTATACGCCTCTAGCTAGTATTCTGTATTATGACTGCTCTGTTAAAGGCACAGAGACAAAGCCCCACGACTTTCAGTCATCCTCCGGCTTGAGTATTTTTAACAGAGGCGGAGGTAGTCACGTGTTTGTGAGTTTAATCAAATTGACAAGGGCTGTGAGCGAGAAAGGCTTGCTATGTAATGCCAAGACTGCATTAGGTACAGAAAGATGCGTTCTCTTTGGACTTAACTTGAATGTGAGCTTTTCAAATGGAATCTTCTCTTGCATGTATTTTTCTCAATCTCCTGCCAGCGGAAAATTTAAATCAAAATTCTGTTTCTTACAATCGTTTCTATGGTAAATGCGTCGAGGCTGAGATGATGCATTGTCTTGACCAACAAGAAGACGTGCAGCAATCACTGTGAATTGAACACCTTGCTGATTGAGCAACACTTGAACCTGGAGGCAAGAACGACCATAATCGCAGAAGGAGAATCCTCCACGGTGTATTTCACAAGCGTGTTCACAGCTGACGTTTTTCCACTCTAATGGATCATTCACTGGGAACTTTTTTATCCTTCATTTTGCCAGACTATTTAGTCTCTTAGAAAACCACTTTTACCTACTTTTTAGTTTGAAAATGTAACTGTGGTTGGGCAAATGATCATATATATGAATGTGTGTGCTTGTATATTTCCCCCCAGTATCAAAACAGAACCTTTATTTTGCATTCAGAAAGCTAAATCAAGCACCTGAAAATAATAGTTTTATGTCTAGCACTAACTGGAGGAAAGGGGGATGTGTGAAAAACAGGAGGTATAAAGTTGGAGAAAAAATGGATGCACATAAGGACTCTTTTTGCGCGTGAGGTGAATTGCTAAATCTGCTTCAGATTTGGTAGTTTAAATGTTAGAATAGTAGAAAACAATAACTATATTTTATAGTAAAATATTAGCACTTGCAAACATTAATTTTTATATGGTAATTTTCATAATGTCTGATTATGCACATGCATTACCCAGAAGTTCTTTTCACAGAAGTCAGGAAGCAACAGTTAGAACTGGACATGGAACAACAGACTGGTTCCAAATAGGAAAAGGAGTACATCAAGGCTGTATATTGTCACCCTGCTTATTTAACTTATATGCAGAGTACATCATACGAAACGCTGGACTGGAAGAAGCACAAGCTGGAATCAAGATTGCCGAGAGAAATATCAATAACCTCAGATATGCAGATGACACCACCCTTATGGCAGAAAGTGAAGAGGAGCTAAAGAGCCTCTTGATGAAACTTTGAAAGAGGAGAGTGAAAAGGTTGGCTTAAGGCTCAACATTCAGAAAACTAAGATCATGGCATCCAGTCCCATCACTTCATGGGAAATAGATGGGGAAACAGTGGAAGCAGTGGCTGACTTTATT
>NW_011494785.1:10284848-10288194 GCF_000754665.1 Bison bison bison | reverse complement strand
TAGTCAAGGCTATGGTTTTCCAGTAGTCATGTATGGATGTGAGAGTTGGACTATAAAGAAAGCTGAGCACCAAAGAATTGATGCTTTTGAACTGTGGTGTTGGAGAAGACTCTTGAGAGTCCCTTGGACTGCAAGGAGATCCAACCAGTCCATCCTAAAGGAGATCAGTCCTGAGCGTTCATTGGAAGGACTGATGCTGAAGCTGAAACTCCAATACTTTGGCCACCTCATTCAAAGAGCTGACTCATTTTAAAAGACCCTGATGCTGGGAAAGATTGAAGGTGGGAGAAGAAGGGGACGACAGAGAATGAGATGGTTGGATGGCATCACCGACTCAATGGACATGGGTTTGGGTAGACTCCAGCAGTTGGTAATGAACAGGGAGGCCTGGCGTGCTGCGGTTCATGGGGTCGCAAAGAGTCGAACACGACTGACTGACTGAACTGAACTGATTCTTCATTATGAGCTTAGACCAACATGATCAAGACACTGGTGAGGATGCACATATGCCTGGCGTGGCAAATAGAACTGATCAGCTGAGTCATGTAATTGGATGGTTGTTCTCTGTAGGTAAGTAGAGGTTTGGTTATAGCCATGAGTTAGCCCAAGCTTCATTCAGAATTCATGGACCATTTTGGAGAGTTACTGCATTTTATTAAGAATATGTGAGTGTTGAGAATCTCACTAGATTTTCTGCAGTGTTTCCTAATGTGAAAATGATCTCTGTATGGGCATTCCAGTTAGTTTCCAGTGTTACAAGGTTTCTACCTTTTTATTCATGGTTATTGTTTTCTTAGGAACCTAATATTTGTCAAACACAGGATCCATTTTGCATGCTCACCTTTCTTTTTCAGATAATCAGTGACGTTAAGCTTTGAGCATCTTAGCCTTATTACTGGCTACCAGCCTCTTATCTAATGCTGCATTAAATTTGATTTACTGCTGCTTTATCTATACTTCTTTAATCTTTTAGAAGCTTATAACATGAGCTCTTTAATAAAACATTTTATCATATGAATAAACTAACTTTCTCTACTTTTCAGATTTCTCTACTTTTGCTCACTTACCTATGTACCTTTTCCCTTCTTTAAATATTCATGTTTCCTATAGAGTCCAAAACACTTGTTTCTTTAGAAATGATTGTGTTACCACAAAGCGTTCTGGTTTAGTTCTTAACGTATGTTTAGATCTCCCAATCTTGGGAAAATATAAATGTGTCTGTTGGCGCTGGTGGTAAAGAACACACCTGCCGTTGCAGGAGATGTAAGAGATGTGGGTTTGATCCCTGGGTCAGGAAGACCCCCTGGAGGAGGAAATGACAACCCACTCCAGTATTCTTGCCTGGAGAATTCCATGGACAGAGAACCTGGTGGGCTACAGTCCATGGGGTCACAAAGAGTCAGACACGACTGAAGTGATGGAGCAACAGCATGTTGCTAGAAGAGTCCCCCATCTTGAAATCTTCAAATATTTTTTCCCATCCAGCTTCAAGGTCAGCTAATATTCTCTCATCACGCCACAGGATTTGAACAGGCGATGTAGTGTAGTACTGAGGAGACAAGACTCTCAACTCAGGCTAAGAACCAAGTCCTGGTTCTAATGCTTGCTAGCTATGTGACTTTAATCAAGGTTAAAAAACAAAACAAAACTCAAGGGCTCAGTTTTCTCATCTGTAAAATTGAGATAATAGCAATTAGTTCATTAAATTTGACTATTTTTAAGAATTAAATAACACAATTCTTATAAAGCTCTTGGCATGCAATCAACAATGAATGGTGTTAGCGGTGGCTGTCCTCGTCAGAGTTATTATCAATATTAAAACATTGTTTCCAGGGTCACCAGTTTACTTAGCCTGAATTAATTTATTAAACTATCTGCAAATAGAATTCTGACAGGAGTGAAACAGACGTTCTGAGTAAGGAGGGCAGGGAGAAGGAGTGGAAAGGAGCAGTCCAGACACTGGCCAGGCGAGTCCCGGCAGCTGGGTTAACTGTTGGCCTTGGTGGCTCCTGGATCTTGCCGACCAGCAGAAACCGCCCAACCTAGATGTCCACCTGGGTTTGTGCCGGTGCCTCGTGAGAACCTCAGTTATCCCCAGAAGTCTGCTTCAGGGAAGTCTGAAAACTGAGTCTGCGGTGTGTCCACCTCTGCAGTCAAGGAAGGCATGTGAAAATAGGGTTGGAAAGGCCAACCCTCCTGTCCACTACTCTTCTTCCCAAATGTAAGCCGCCACATTATAGCAATGATGGAGAACTTCCTGGTGGCCCAGAGGTTAGGACCCTGCGGTCTCACTGCTGGAGGCCTGGGTTTATCCCTGGGTGGGGAGTTGAGATCCCACAAGCCCCGCAACGCAGTCAAAAAGAAAAGCGAAGCAGCAGCAACAAAAAACAAATTACGGCAGTGACAGCAGATGCTCCCTGACGACAGTGCCGGCTCCCGAAGGAAGGCCAGACTTCCTGTATCTGTGGGGATGTTTCATTTTCCCTGTAGCCCAAGCACAATCCACTCTTTATTTTTTTTAGTATTTATTTCTTTATTTGGCTGTGCTGGGTCTTCGTGGCGGGACAAGGGATCTTAGGTTGCAGCGTGTGGTTCTAGCTCCCTGACCAGGGGTCCACCCCAGGCCCCTGCAGTGGGAGCTCAGAGTCTTAGCCACGGGACCACTGGGGACGTCCCCACAATCCAGTATTGACGTTCCACAACCTAAGAGCTGAACTGTTAATCATGCCCAGAAATGCTCTATAAAACAGTAGGGACAAAGGGAAGGGGGAAAGGGAAGTGATTACATGTGTACATGATCCATAACGAGCAAGAAAGGCGTGTGATAGCCATCGTGACCCTCGGTTTTGCCAAGGGCACAAGTCCAGAGCTCGTGTTCACAGTTTCCTTCTGCCGTGCAGTCTCTGCTCCCTGCAGATCTGCTCAGTGGGCCGGGCTTCCTTGCCCAGAGGCCTGATCTAAACCTTTATTTCCCAGGGATCTTGAGTTCTAGGCTGGCTGAAAGAAAGTGGAAGTGTTAGTTGCTCAGTCGTGTCCAACTCTATGCAATGCCATGGACTGTAGCCCTCCAGGCTCCTCTGTCCATGGGATTTCCCAGGTGAGAATCCTGGAGTGGGTTGCCATTCCAAGATGGCTGAAATCTTCTCTAACTTTTGCCCCTGGCTGTGGCGGTCCTAGGAGGCGCTCCAGAGAATCTGTGGGTCCTCAGTGTGTAGCAGTGACCTTAACTATCCCTGAGAGTAAAGAACTCAACGATGACTGGGTGGGAGTCTCAGCTTCTAGTCCAGTGGAACCATGTGTTCCCTGCTGGAAGAGTTCACAAACCTCCAAATCCACGGCGGCTCCA
>NW_011494785.1:10276584-10284618 GCF_000754665.1 Bison bison bison | reverse complement strand
ATATATATATTTTTTTAACTGCCTGGAATGCTCTTTCTTTTTTTTTTTTTTAATTTTTTTAATTTTTTAATTTTTTTTTAAATTTCAGGTATATTTTGTATAAAAATAAAAAATATTTTTAAAAGCTTTTATATAGCATTAGGTTTATTTTTTGCTTTTATTTTTGACACAATTTTTTGAACATTTATGTTTATTTGTTTATTTGGCTGCGCTGGATCTTGGTGATCTTCATTTGTGGCATGTGGGATCTAGTTCTCTGACCTGGGATCAGACCTGGGCCCCTGAGTCGGGGACATGGACCCTTAGCCACTGGCCCACCAGGGAAGTCCGTGTGTAGCATCAGGTTTCATAATGAGAGGTACTGTCTTCATTTCCAGCCCTTGGTTTCCAGATCTGTGAGATCTGCTGTAGGAGAACCCACACGTGCTCCTACACGGAGAAGGAACACCCTGCGAGGTATGGCTCCAGCTGCCTCCCCTGGCCATTCCCCTCTCTGCCTGGCAGCCTTCGGAGTGATGGTCACACAGGTAGGTCAGTGAGTCGCATGGAGGTCAGCCACCCGCTTTTTTCTAGCAGTAATATTCTTTTCTTGGTCAGAAATCATGTTGTATGGAATATCATGAAACAAATAGTGCTTTTGATGCGTCCATAAATGGCATTGCTGGCAGAAGAGGATCCAACCTTTCATATATATATTTTATTTCAAGAAGGAATCTGTTCATATCAGTTCATTTTTGCTTAAGAGACTTTAACCTCTTGGTTAGATAGGTCAGTCTTGTTCTCTGAAAAATTATAATTGATTTAGGCTTCTGATTTCTCAGTTGAAACCTTTCCACATTTATATAAAGTATTGAAACATTTAAGGGAACATAATGGTTACAGGATTATAGCAATAGTTGTAAGTTCAGTTCAGTCATCATCAGTTCAGTCGCTCAGTCGTGTCCGACTCTCTGCGACCCCATGGACTGCAGCACACCAGGCCTCCCTGTCCATTACCAACTCCCGGAGTTTACTTAAACCCACGTCCATTGAGTCAGTGATGCCATCCAACCATCCCATCCTCTGTCGTCCGCTTCTTCTCCTGCCTTAAGTCTTTCCCAGCATCAGGGTCTTTTCCAAGGAGACAGCTCTTCACATCAGGTAGCCAAAGTATTGGAGTTTCAGCTTCAAAATCAGTCCTTCCATGAATAGTCAGGACTGATATCCTTTAGGATGACTGGTTGTAAGTTACATAAAAATAATATAAATATATGATTATATTTGGGCTTCCCTGGTGGCTTAGATGGTAAAGAATCTGCAAGTTTGATCCCTGAATTGGGAAGATCCCCTGGAGAAGGAAATGGCAACCCAGTCCAATATTCTTGCCTGGAGAACTCCATGGACAAAGGGGCCTGGCAAGGTACAATCCACAGGGTTGCAAAGAATCAGATATGACTGAGTGACTAGAGCTTTTTATTTCCACTTTCATGGTTATGTTTATAAGATTCAGCATGGTTTATGAGATCTGCAAGAATAACACAAACACTTGGAAAGTTGTTTGTTAAGAGAGACACCTGAGTTACAGTAAAAGGAAATATAATACAGAGGTTTATACATGTTATTGAAAAGTTGGATGGCATTTTATCTGAATCTATAAAATCTTCCTTAAAAGTGATTGTCAAGATTTGCTCTATATAAAGAATAAGAAGAATAACTTTATATAATGTGTAAAAAGATCTGTAAATCAAGCCCAAGAGAGAGACTGGCAGTCTTCTGTAAAGGGCCCACGGTAAGTACCTTCGGCTTTGTGACCCTGTGGGCTTTGCTGCAACTGCTCACCTCTGCTGTTGAAGCACAAAAGCAACCACAGACCTTGTGTAAAGGAACAGATGTGGCTGGTGTTCCAATAAAACTTTATTAAAAAAAAAAACAGCCTTCCAGAGTGGCTGGACTATAGTTTGTCAACCTCTGATCTAAAAGATTGAAGTTTTTTTAATTTGCAAGTCAATAGCTTGCTGTATAATTTCAGAGCTAGAAGGAATCTCAGAAATCATTCCCCTCAGTCCGGTAACTGTTTGCTGAGGAGGTTAAGGAGGATTTGATGGGCCAAGTGACTTGTTCAAGAGCACATTATTAAAAGCACATTTATAACTTAATTCCGTTATAAACTAAAGCACAAAACCAATAATGACAGCGTCTCTGTATTTGTAGAATCTATTTGGTGTGTGTATTCCAAACCTGCTACAAACAACGTGTAACTTGAAGGAGCAGAGAAGTGTTTCACAAGCAAGGATGCACACTATAGTCTTTTCAAAGTTCGTTACCCTGAACCACCGGGAAAAAGGATCGCTCATTGCTTTGGGTCCCTTATTTTTCTCACTTGGGTAATTCCTCTGTCAGTATCCTAGCATTTATCAATAGAAGAAAGTAGTAAACGAATCAACTCTAACATCCTGTTTCAGTGTTTGTCCAGAGAGGCTTTGCCTATTTCGTCTCTGACTTTATTTCTTCTAATCAGCTCCCTGTAAGAAATAGCACTGAGGAAGATTGTCCAAGGTATACGTTTTCATGCTGGCATTGAGAAGCATTAATAGGAGTTAAATGTGGAAATCTCAGCATGCTGAGATCAGTTTACAGCTGTAAAATATAATTTCCTTCCAAGCCTTTTCAAATCTGGAACGCTGAGAATGGCTCGTTAAACTCAAATATTTATGTCATTTTGATAGTATCAGAAAAAGGAACTTATTTTCATTCTTTATCTTAGTCTTATTACGGAGTTTACAACACCATCCACTGAAACTAGGTTCTCCTCAATCTGGGGGGCGGGGGTCTCACACAGACGTGCGCTCGCATGACAACCGTGGATATACTGGGCGAATCCAAGCATTCCCGCCAAGTTGCATCAGTACTGTCTCTGTGTGGGCTTCCCCGGTAGCTCAGAGGTAGAGAATCTGCCTGCAATGCAGAAGACGCGTGCAGCAAACACGGTGTGGACCCCTGGGTCTAGAAGACCCCCTGGAGGAGGAAATGGCCACCCACTCCAGCATTCTTGCCTGGGAAATCCCACGGACAAGGAGCCTGGCGGGCAGTAGTCCATGGGCTCACGAAAGAGTCAGACCTGACTTAGTGACTAAACAACGTCTATGGTCTGTTATAAAGTTTGGCATCATGCTCATATGTTGTGTGCAAGCTGCTTTTGTCACTTCCTAGAGATGTTTTCTCTGATGATGAAGTGTTCTTTTCAGCCTGATATTCAATAGCCACATGGTAGTCCATCAGCCACACGGACCGTCATTAATGTACCCAGTCTATTGTTAGACATTTGTGTTTCCAGTTTTCACTGTTACAAATACTGTTGTGATGAATATCCATGGACAGAAATCTTTGTAACCATTTCTGATCATTCGTGTAAACATACATGCCTGGGTGTGAAATTGCTGGTCCAAGGAATGCATTTATAGACTCTTTATATAATAGTCATGAGGGTACGTTCTGCTGGACTCATATGCTGGACACTGTGCTATGGACAGGGCTTCCCAGGTGGCACTAGTGGGAAAGAACCCGCCTGCCAGTGCAGGAGACATAAGGTGTATGGGTTTGATCCCTGGGTCAGGAAAATACCCTGGAGGAGGGCATGGCAACCCACTCCAATATTTGCACCTGGAGAATCCCATAGACAGAGGAGCCTTGTGGGCTAGTCTGTAGGGTGGGCTATGGTCTACAAGCCCACCTTTGCACTACAGTCCAAAGAGTTGGACACGATGGAACTGATTTCACACACACAGAGTTCAGTTCAGTTCAGTCACTCAGTTGTGTCCGACTCTTTGCGACCCCATGAATTGCAGCACGCCAGGCCTCCCTGTCCATCACCAACTCCCGGAGTTCCCTCAGACTCCTGTCCATCGAGTCAGTGATGCCATCCAGCCATCTCATCCTCTGTCGTCCCCTTCTCCTCCTGCCCCCAATCCCTCCCAGCATCAGAGTCTTTTCCAATGAGTCAACTCTTCGCATGAGGTGGCCAAAGTATTGGAGTTTCAGCTTTAGCATCATTCCTTCCAAAGAACACCCAGGGCTGATCTCCTTTAGAATGGACTGGTTGGATCTCCTTGCAGTCCAGGGGACTCTCAAGCATCTTCTCCAACACCACAGTTCAAAAGCATCAATTCTTCGGCGCTCAGCCTTCTTCACAGTCCAAATTTCACATCCATACATGACCACTGGAAAAACCATAGCCTTGACTAGACGGACCTTTGTTGGCAAAGTAATGTCTCTGCTTTTCAATATGCTATCTAGGTTGGTCATAACTTTCCGTCCAAGGAGTAAGCATCTTTTAATTTCATGGCTGCAATCACCGTCTGCAGTCATTTTGGAGCCCCCCCAAAATAAAGTCTGACACTGTTTCCACTGTTTCCCCACCTATTTGCCATGAAGTGATGGGACCAGATGCCATGATCTTAGTTTGCTGAATGTTGAGCTTTAAGCCAACTTTTTCACTCTCCTCTTTCACTTTCATCAAGAGGCTTTTTAGTTGCTCTACACTTTCTGCCATAAGGGTGGTGTCATCTGCATATCTGAGGTTATTGATATTTCTCCCGGCAATCTTGATTCCAGCTTGTGCTTCTTCCAGCCCAGCGTTTCTCATGATGTTCTCTGCATAGAAGTTAAATAAGCAGGGTGACAATATACAGCTTTGACATACTCCTTTTCCTATTTGGAACCAGTCTGTTGTTCCATGTCCAGTTCTAACTGTTGCTTCCTGACCTGCATATAGGTTTCTCAAGAGGCAGGTCAGGTGCTCTGGTATTCCCATCTCTTGAAGAATTTTCCACAGTTTATTGTGATCCATACAGTCAAAGGCTTTTGTGTAGTCAATAAAGCATAAATAGATGTTTTTCTGGAACTCTCTTGCTTTTATGATGATCCAGCGGACGTTGGCAATTTGATCTCTGGTTTCTCTGCCTTTTCTAAAACCAGCTTGAACATCTGGAAGTTAACGGTTCATGTATTGCTGAAGCCTGGCTTGGAGAATTTTGAGCATTACTTTACTAGCGTGTGAGATGAGTGCAATTGTGCGGTAGTTTGAGCATTCTTTGGCATTGCCTTTCTTTGGGATTGGAATGAAAACTGACCTTTTCCAGTCCTGTGGCCACTGCTGAGTTTTCCAATCTTCCCAACTCAGGAATTGAACCTGGGTCTCCTGCATTGCAGGCAGATGATTTACCAACTGAGCTATGTGGGAAGTCCCCCACCCCCGCTGCCCCCTCACCACACACACACCCCTAATTAGCTATGCAATGTCAGGGGGAAAATATCACTGCAGAATTCTGAGTCTCCATTTTCCCTTGTGGAAAACTGGATGGTAAAATTAAATAATCTCACTGCCCATCTCTAAAATTTTGTGGATCCGTCCATGAGTCCACCCATCAGCAATCCTCATCAGTGGGCAACATAGAAGGAGGTGGATGGCCACCGATGCGGTATATTTTCATTTACATATTTAAGGAAGGGCCTTGGAATCATCTCTCCCAGCCTCTGGCATTCAGATACCTGAAATCCCACCCTTAACTCCTTGGGGTTTTCATTCTTCATTCTGCGGGAGCTGTCGTTCCTTCTTGAAGGTTTCTTGTTCTTTGGCTTCGGTAACAATTGCTTCTGAACCCTTGAACATGTTCCCTCTGCCTGGGATGCTCTTAGTCCCT
This sequence comes from Bison bison bison, assembly GCF_000754665.1. Lineage (NCBI taxonomy): Eukaryota > Metazoa > Chordata > Mammalia > Artiodactyla > Bovidae > Bison > Bison bison. The sequence continues at coordinate 10,278,940 of NW_011494785.1, read as the reverse complement.
GTCTTTACTGAACTGAGTCTGAGCATAACTTCTGGAAAGCAGCCTAAATAAAGCATGATACATGGGTTTGGAGTCAGTCAAGGCCAGGGTCTACCACATACTTACTGTGTGACCTTGGATAAATTATGTATTCTTCCTAACCTCCATGTCCTTATCTGCCTAATGGGATAATGAGAGTATCTCCCTCTTGCGAGCGTAGTGAGAAGGCAGTGAGATTGTGCGTGCAGAACTTGGCCCATGATGCTTGATTTCTTTTTGAGCTTTCAAGCACCTCGCGTGTACATCTATCTTAGCATTTAACATACTGCATCCTGAATATTCATCATTTCATCTCCATTCATTAGCACTGTGTCTGGCACACGTAGGCACCCAGCCACCATTTGTTGAGGGGATAAATGAATCATGTTGTAAACATCTTGAGAAGACCCTTTTTTTTCGGTAGTGATTGTTTTGGTTTTTTATTGTTACTACGGTTTATTTCTTTGTTCTTTGTTTTACTACAACACTACCAGCAATGCTTTCCAACCTGGCATGTCAGGAAACAGAATTAATTCCCTATAATAGATGTTTAGGGTTGGGGAATAAGGATGGTCAACCCAGAGAGACAGAACAGCGCCAAACGGCAGTGAGACTGTGCAGAAGCTGAACTTGTGTCTCGGTGCTTCTGCGGGACATACTCTAAGAAGATGCCCCAATGCTTCCTGCTTTCCCTAATTCTAGCAGAACCTCTGGCTCCGTCAGCTCATCGTTATGGACAGGCTCAAGTCCGTCTCTATACAGATATCTAATGTTGCTTGTTTCTCCCTGAACATCTCAATGCAACCTCAGAGAACAAATGAGCAATAAAATATCTCAAAGCAGATACCATCACTAAAATTCCTTTAAAAGCATATACATGTTTACAAACAGACTGCCTTGGAAGGTAGCCAGGGGCTGGAGACAGCAGAGAAAGAAAAGAGCAGAGGATATGGGAAGAGGGAGGGCAAAAGGCATGCTGAAAACTGAGATGTCTTTGGGGGAAGAAAAATCAATATGGTCTATGAATCTTTTAGTATTAGACTGATGGTGAAAACATCACAACAGTTTTTTTTTTTTTAAGCATTTAAAAATAATTTTCCATGCACATTAGCTAGTGTTTCTTTAGAGGGAATAAAAAGACCTCACAAGGACCGTATGTCAAAAATATTTTAAGACAGCAAGGGTGCCTTCAATGTGCACATCGATGTCTGGTCCTTCCCTAAAGTGCTACACAGGTTTACTGTTAGTTCTAAGAGCCTCAGACACAGGATTCTCATTATGATCAACTCTGGGGCTCACTACCAGTGAATGCCTCATTACTTTAAAACAATCTGTCTTCCCTCTATACCCCTCCATATTCCCTTCCCAAATCCAACTGTTCTTTCTCATGGCGTTAGAGAATTTGTTTTGCTGAATTATGCCCTGCGTATGTAATGCCTTTGACTCACACATTGCCTCCCATCTCCCTTGTTGTTGTTGTTGTTCAGTCACTAAGTTGTGTCTGACTCTTTGCAACCCCATGTCTGCAGCACACCAGGCTTCCCTGTCCATCACCAGCTCCGGGAGTTGACTCATGTCCATTGAGGCGGTGATGCCATCCAACCATCTCATCCTCTATCGTCCCCTTTTCCTCCCGCCTGCAATCCTTCCCAGCATCAGGGTCTTTTCCAATGAGTTGGCCCTTTCCATCAGGTGGCCGAAGTATTGGAGCTGCAGCTTCAGCATCAGTCCTTCCAATGAATATTCAGGGCTATTTTCCTTTAGGATTGACTGGTTTGGTCTCCTTGCAGTCCAAGGGACTCTCAAGAGTCTTCTCCAACACCACAATCCAAAAACATCAGTTCTCTGGTGCTCACTCTTCTTTATGGTCCAGCCCTCATATCCATTCAACACATCTAATTCAAGAAAATTAGAGATACTAAGGGAACATTTTATGCAAAGATGGGCTCAATAAAGGACAGAAATGGTATGGACCTAACAGAAGCAGAAAATATTAAGAAGAGGTGGCAAGAATACACAGAAGACCTATACAAAAAAGATCTTCACAACCCAGATAATCACGATGGTGTGATCACTCACCTAGAGCCAGACATCCTGGAATGTGAAGTCAAGCGGGCCTTAGGAAGAATTACTATGAACAAAGCTAGTGGGGGTGATGGAATTCCAGTTGAGCTATTTCAAATCCTGAAAGATGATGCTGTGAAAGTGCTACACTCAATATGCCAGCAAATTTGGAAAACTCAGCAGTGGCCACAGGACTGGAAAAGGTCAGTTTTCATTCCAATCCCAAAGAAAGGCAATGCCAAAGAATGCTCAAACTACCGCACAATTGCACTCA
>NW_011494785.1:10264314-10276484 GCF_000754665.1 Bison bison bison | reverse complement strand
ACCCAGCCTTCAGCAATATGTGAACCATGAACTTCCAGATGTTCAAGCTGGTTTTAGAAAAGGCAGAGGAACCAAAGATCAAATTGCCAACATCTGCTGGATCATTGAAAAAGCAAGAGAGTTCCAGAAAAACATCTATTGGTGCTTTATTGACTATACAAAAGCCTTTGACTGTGTGGATCACAATAAACTGTGGACAATTCTGAAAGAGATGGGAGTACCAGAGCACCTGACCTGCCTCTTGAGAAACCTATATGCAGGTCAGGAAGCAACAGTTAGAACTGGACATGGAACAACAGACTGGTTCCAAATAGGAAAAGGAGTATGTCAAAGCTGTATATTGTCACCCTGCTTATTTAACTTCTATGCAGAGTACATCATGAGGAACGCTGAGCTGGAAGAAACACAAGCTGGAATCAAGATTGCCGGGAGAAATATCAATAACCTCAGATATGCAGATGACACCACCCTTATGGCAGAAAGTGAAGAGCAACTAAAAAGCCTCTTGATGAAAGTGAAAGAGGAGAGTGAAAAAGTTGGCTTAAAGCTCAACATTCAGAAAATGAAGATCATGGCATCCGATCCCATCACTTCATGGCAAATAGATGGGGACACAGTGGCTGACTTTATTTTTGGGGGGCTCCAAGATCACTGCAGATGGTGATTGCAGCCATGAAATTAAAAGATGCTTACTCCTTGGAAGGAAAGTTATGACCAACCTAGATAGCATATTAAAAAGCAGACATTACTTTGGCAACAAAGGTCCATCTAGTGAAGGCTATCTATGGTTTTTCCAGTGGTCATGTATGGATGTGAGAGTTGGACTATAAAGAAAGCTGAGTGCCGAAGAACTGATGCTTTTGAAATGTGTTATTAGAGAAGACACTTGAGAGTCCCTTGGACTGCAAGGAGATCCAACCAGTCCATTCTAAAGGAGATCAGTCCTGGGTGTTCATTGGAAGGACTGATGCTGAAGCTAAAACTCCAGTACTTTGGCCACTTCATGCGAAGAGCCGACTCATTGGAAAAGACCCTGGTACTGGGAAAGATTGACGGCAGGAAGAGAAGGGGACAACAGAGGATGGGATGGTTGGATGACATCACCAACTGATGGACATGAGTCTGAGTGAACTCCAGGAGTTGGTGATGGACAGGGAGCCCTGGCATGCTGTGATTTATGGGGTCACAAAGAGTTGGACACGACTGAGCAACTGAACTGAACTGAACTCACATCCATACAAGACTACTGGAAAAACCACAGCTTTGACTAGATGGACCTTTGACTGTATGAACCTTCTCTGTCTTCACCGTCAAAGACCCTTCAAGGGTGCCCATTATCAGTACCTTGAGTGGTGGCCCAACTCACTCTCACAGATGGAGAACAAGGAAAGTGTGGTGACAGGAGCAGGGAAGCTGCTGAGCGCAGAGTACTCACCTTCTGGCTTAAGGAACTGAAACTCAGGAATCACCCAGGTTTTAGAGAAAGATACTATGACCCAAGTCCTCTGAGAGCAGCTTCCCAACTCTTCAGTGTCTGTTAGACATGACTGCTCTGAGCTTCTGGAGTCCCTCCAGCCTCCATCACGTTGTCTCCCCTAGTAGATCACATGGTTCTCAGTGGTGAGCATTCTCCCTGACCCTAACCCCTTCTACCTCTATCCCCAGACCTGTGCCCACACAGGAGTGTGCTAAGTCGCTTCCTTCATGTCCAACTCTGTGACCCCATGGACTGTAGCCTGACAGGCTTCTCTGTCCACAGGGTTCTCCAGGCAAGAAGACTGGGGTGGGTCACCATGCCCTCCTCCAGGGGATCTTCCTAACTCAGGGATCAACCCACGTCTCTTACGTCTTCTGCATTGGCAGACAGGGTCTTCACCATTAGCACCACCTGGGAAGCCCCCCACATGTAGTCCCCTCAACTCATATTTGTTAAAGGACAACGGAATGCATGAACGAATGTATACATGAATACCCAAAGAAGGGAAGGACAAAGGTGGCAGGTGGTATGCAGGTTTCAGAAAATAAGAAATAAGAGAGCCAATACTCAAACAATTAAAACACAGAGAAGTCCTCAAATGAAATCTGTTTTTCAGCCTCAGCTGACAGACCGGTTATACAGATTCTTGCTCAAAGTATGTGTCAGTTCTCAGTAAATCAGAGTCCCAGGGAAATGCCGAACACCACTGTGCGGTAGAGCCGGGAGCCACGTGCAAGCACGCAGTCTTAACACTTTGATTTAAATACAGCGAAAGCTCTGTTTTCCAGAAATTTACTGAAGAAAGAAAAGTTCTATATAAAAAAAATCTGTTTTTGTTATTTTTAAATGTAAACATTATCCCGCACTGAAGCAAATGTTGGGTTGGCCAAAAAGTCCGTTCAGATTTTTCGGTAGGTTGTTAGAGAAGAACCTGACTGGTTTTTGGCCAGCCCAATAGTCGCAAATGACCCCTAGCAGTGGAAACGGTTTGAATGGCAAGGGCAAAGGCCGAGGTGCTTGGTGGTAGCTTTATTATCAAATGTCTTCCTTCTCCAAAATGTTTTCTCTCATTGCCCCTTCTCCTAGAACTGAAAATAGCCTTTGTAAGAAAGCCAGTTTTTAGAAGGGTTGTCAGTACATTTCTGGGAACTATTCAATTCAACCAAAGTTCAATTACATTAACTTTATTGGCCAATAGGAATAAGGCACTAAGATACTCATTGTAATACATGTCACCCTTGTACTGAGTAAAGGAGAACCATTAATTTTTGATAAAATAAGGTATATGAAAAAAAAGTGCATGAAAAGCCCAACCTATCCTTCACACCGCTACTGAAATTCTCCTAGAATGCAGAGCTGATCATGTGACCGCCGCAACTCAGGTGCTCTGGATGACTCTATCTGCTGCAGGATAAGTATCAGTCCCTTAATGTGAAAGATGTTTATCTGCCTTATTCAGGCAATAATGCCCCCTGCCTGTCATCACTTCACTCTGACTCTCCCATTTAACGAAGCAAATTCTCTAAAACATTTTAACCACCACGAGAGCCTTGAGACCATACCAGTTGATTGGATATCCCTTCTTTAAAAATCTGAAAGAGTTCATAAAATCAAAGGACGATCCAAAGGGATTTCTTGTGGAATTTCTAAGCAAATACAATGGCTGACCTCTAAATGAAGTTCCTTGGATTCCCCTGGTGGTCCGGTGGCTAAGACTTTGCCTTCCAATGCAAGGGCGGGTTTGTGTTCAATAATGCCTGGTCAGGGAGCTAAGATTCTACATGCCTTGGGACCAAAAAAAAAAAAAAAACAAAACAAAACATGAAACAGAAGCAATTTGTAATGAATTCAGTAAAGACTTTAAAAATAGTCCACGTCAAAACCAATTTTTGATAAATAAATTGCTCAGCAGTGTATTGACAAGCACCCACTGAAACAGAGCATGTTCGTTACTAAGGTGACCCCTGGCTTCTCAAGTGCAGCGGCGGCGCTGACTGCCCCTCTCCCCAGCCAGTGTCCTCCGTGTACATGCTCATTGCTCTTTGCGTCTCGTCCTTGTCTGCCGTTCGCTTCTTGAAACTCAGCTATGTCCCTATGAGGTTTGCCAACCCCTCTCTGAAATGTGCCAGTTCAGTGACTGTGTTTAGACTATTTCATCTGCAGTTTTTCAGACCTCTGTTCTCAAAATTCAGGCTTTCTGCCTCAACTACAGAGGATTCATCAACTACCATGAATATGTCTCTATAATCTGCCCCTATTTTTTTTTAATTGTTCTCAACTCTGGACAGACCCCAGGAGGCACTGACACAGCAGGTCCTGCCTTACAGGATCCTGGAATGATGGATTTGACTGAGACTTTGCTGTTTGATCATTTTATAACCACTGCATATGGGCTGCATGAACAGACCTTCAAAGCCCTTCAATACTTGACGACTCCTGCTTTTCCATCTGAACCCGTTACCTCCCTCTTCATCCAGCTGCCCTTGGGCATATCACGTGATCACTTTGCTGTCACATTTATATCTATAATGATAGCCACTTATTGAGGGCTTATAAAGGCAACGTGTGTAGATTTAGACTGTGGTTTAAGTGTTAGCTGTATCACCTAAGAGATGGTGAACGACAGGGAAGCCTGGCATGCTGCAGTCCGTGGGGTTGCAAAGAGTTGGACATAACTGAGTGACTAAACAACAAATCTAAGACCCTGGTGACTTTGGGCCAGTGTTTCTAAGCTTCTAGTTTCATCTCTTAGACATTGCATTTCCTAGGTGTGAAAAGAAATAACAACTCCCTCATGGTATTGGGATACATATACAGGTATGGGAGTGAGAGTGTCAGTCCCTCGGTCGTGTCCGACTCTGTGACCCCAGGGACTGTAGCCCGCCAGGCTCCTCTGTCCATGGGATTCTCCAGGCAAGAATACTGGAGTGGGTAGCCATGCCCTTCTTCAGGGGATCTTCCTGATTCAGGGATCGAACCGGGTCTCTCGCATTGCAGGCAGATTCTTTACTGTCTAAGCCACCAGGGAAGCCCCTGGTGATACAGCTATAGCTATCTAGATACAAGTATGGTATAGGTATTGATATATAATTGCTCATCACTTTCCTTCATATTTAGGGTCTGCTTTTCCCATTTCTTCCTTTTTCTGGAATGCTACTTACCTCCATCCTCCACCTGTCAAAATCCTACTCATATTTCAAAGTTCAGCTAAAAGGCCACCTTTTCTAAGAAGCCTTCTCAAATCTTGCAAGTCAATTCCCCATGGGTTTCCACAGTTCCTTTTTATAGGCATCGTAACCTGTTTTCCAGGCGTCATGTATGGATGTGAGAGTTGGACTATAAAGAAAGCTGAGCACTGAAGAACTGATGCTTTTGAACTGTGGTGTTGGAGAAGACGCTTGAGAGTCCCTTGGACTGCAAGGAGATCCAACCAGTGCATCCTAAAGGAAATCAGTCCTGAATATTCATTGGAAGGACTGATGCTGAAGCTGAAACTCCAATACATTGGCCACCTGATGCGAAGAACTGACTCACTGGAGAAGACCCTGATGCTGGGAAAGGTTGAGGGCAGGAGGAGAAGGGGACGACAGAGGATTAAGTGGTTAGATAGTATCACTAACTCGATGGACATGAGTTTGAGCAAGCTCCTGGAGTTGGTGATGGACAGGGAAGACTGGTGTGCTGCAGTGCATGGGGTCACAAAGAGTCAGACACAACTGAGTGACTGAACTGAACTGAACTTGTTTTTCCAGGGTACCTAGACTTAGTATAATTACAGAGCCACAACAGTCACATTCAGCTTTTTTCCCATCCTGTCCCTACCTGAAATTACAGGAACTTCTCCATCCAACTTCCTTTGCCCAGCTATTTCTTGCCTCAAGGAAGTGTTTTGTAACCCCTCAGATGACCTTGACCCTAACTTCTATGCTATGCTACGCTATGCTAAGTCACTTCAGTCGTGTCCGACTCTGTGTGACCCCATAGACGGCAGCCCACCAGACTCCCCCATCCCTGGGATTCTCCAGGCAAGAACACTGGAGTGGGTTGCCATTTCCTTCTCCAGTGCATGAAAGTGAAGAGTGAAAGTGAAGTCGCTAAGTCGTGTCCGACTCTTAGCGACCCCATGGACTGCAGCCCACCAGGCTCCTCTGTCCGTGGGATTTTCCAGGCAAGAGTACTGGAGTGGGGTGCCATTGCCTTCTCCGTAAGTTCTATATACTTTCCCAATCCAATGCTTTTCCTTCAGAGCACTCAGTCAAGCAGTCATTTATGCAAGTATGAATTAATTTTGTTTGCCCCCAAATAGACCATCAGGCGTCTGGGGCAGGGGCCAGGGTCTGACCGGCGGGTCCCTGTGTCCCTGAGGTCTAGTCCAATGCTCAGCACGTGGGTGATGCCCAGTAAACACCCAGGTTGTAAACGAACACAGAGCCTATGGGTCGTCTGAGTTTTGCTCGTCTGCAGTTAGCCTTGCCCGCCAGGGTCTCTCATTTTCTCCCTTCCTGTTTTGCTGCCTGTGTGTGGAGAGCAGAATTGCTGTCGCCTGCCAAAGCGAAGCCTTTCAAAAGAGCTGTCTTCCGAGGCCACCAGGCTGCCACTGACGATCACAACGGCAGATGCACACCGTCCACTCACAGATCTTCTTGGGCCCAACTTCTGGCTGGACTGTCCAGCGGCTTAGAACAGTGGGTCGGTGCCGTGTCCATACGGGCTCCGACAACTCCAGAGGGAGATAAAGTTGTTCCACGTGCAAGGGCACAGTGTGACCTTGGGCTGCAGATGACCCCACGGACATCGGTCATTGATGGAAGGGTTCTGTCCACTCAGGCCTCACCCTGAAAGACACGGGAATGTAACTGATGGCCCTGCTACACTCAGCGAGTCTCGTTAACCTGACCTGGTAGCACTGAATTTGCAGCCATCTTATGCATCTCTTGTTCCCTGCTCCTCTTTGTTATTCAGTTGCCCAGCCGTGTCCGACTCTGAGACCCCATGGACTGCAGCACGCCAGGGCTCCCTGTCCCTCACCATCTCCCAAAGTTTGCTCAAACTCATGTCTGTTGAGTTGCTGATGCCCCCTAACCATCTCAGCCTCTGCCACGCTCTTCTCCTTTTGCTTTCAATCTTTCCCAGCATCTGGGTCTTTTCCAGTGAGTCATCTCTTCGCATCAGGTGGCCAAAGTATTGGAGCTTCAGCTTCAGCATCAGTCCTTCCAATGAATATTTTGCTGTTATTATTCAGTCGCTCAGCTGTGTCCGACTCTTTGTGACCCATGGACTGTAGCACGCCAGGCTTCCCTGTCCTTCACCATCTCCTAGAGTTTGCTCAAACTCATGTCCATCGAGTCGGTGATGCCACCCAACCATCTCATCCTCTGTCGTCCCCTTCTCCTCCTGCCTTCATTCTTTCCCAGCATTGGGGTCTTTTATAATGAGTCAGCTCTTCTCTTCTGGTGGCCTAAGTATTGGAGCTTCAGTTTCAGCATCAGTCCTTCCAATGAATATATTTGTTGCTTAATAAGTATTTGTCGTAAGGGCCCCTGTACCAGTAGATGAATAGTCATCCGGGGAGAAGGGGTTGGGCAGAGACACCCCGCCCCCGGAAGTTGGAGTGAAACCTAGAAAGGATACACAGAGGGGGAGGGCAGAGAGCAAAGGCGTGGCCAGAGGAGTCGCCTCTTCAGCCCCACAGCTGGGTTTTGTCTGGATGTTTCCCTCATCCCCTTGTGCCCCTGATGGAAGTGAAGGAAGCAGTAGATCTCTGCCCTACAGGGCTTCCACCAAAATTGATGCTTGCTGTTCACAGATTATTTCCTTTCTACTTAGGTACAAATCTGACAGAGAAAAGAAAGGAAAGAGGGGAGAAATGGTCTAAGATGCATGTGTGGGCGGAGGGATCCATGTGAAGAAGCCAGATTTGTGGGCCTGGCAAAGGCCACTCCATCTTTCCCAGAATCAAGTAAGGAGGCTTTTAGTCTGCTAATGGAGCCACACATTTTTTTTATGGAGGCTGAATATTTCAAAAATACATTTGTCTAGAGTGGTAGCTATTTTTTTAGTTTTCTGTTTGCACATGGAGTCGTTCTGTTCCAGCAGACAGAGTTTGCCACCATTATGCAACAAGTCTTTCACTTCTTCAGAAACACAGCCTCTGTTTTTACAGTTCCCACTCTCGGGGTGGATGTGAAAAGTCCCAGAAGGCACGTGCACAGACAGTCAGGCCTTGTGTGGCCGCCCCGCTGCCGCTCAGGGCCTCCTGCGGCGCTTCCTTCTTCCTGGTTTTGAGGTAGAAGGCTATTTAGCTTCTGCTTGACCACAGTTTCCCAATTAGAGCGACTTTTGTCTCATTAAGGTGGGCGTTCTTTAGGGCTGAAGGCATGATAGCTTGCATTTCTATGTAGTAGAAAAAGAAAAACCCCGTCTCCCATCCTTTCTTTTCTGTACATGTTGAAATGAAGCTTTTTTCCTACTGGCTGCAGCCTTTGCCCTCCATGAGATGCTGTCAATGACAGATTCAGGAGCCCAGCCTCCTTCTGGAAAACAGACCGTGAAATGCGTGTTTGACATCAAGTGCATTGGGATGACCATGTTGTGTTTCTTAAACCCTCTTGAGAAAGGAGAGAACTGAGATTCACGTGATGCAATCTGAGTCCCGTGTGGCCTCGGCCATCCTGCAGATTTCCTGAGGGTGCTCTGCCTTCATCTGCGCCATATGCTTTCAAATCTGAGAGAGAGGTGCTGCATTTCAAGGTGGGTGATGATCTGGCATAAATTCCGAAGCGCAGCAGTGTTCTTTCTCATGTTGGGGCTGGAAGTAGGACACGTTATTGGAAGCAGGGCTGAAAACTTGAACCTGGCTTCTCACAGCATTCTGTGGAACTTTCTCAAACAGTGTCCTAATCTCATCCACCGGAGGAGGGAGGTGTAAGGGAAATAGAGGTTACGCTTCACACTCAGGTGTCCCGCTCGTGGTTTTAATGCTTGGCTGTGTCACCGTCTCCTGCTCGGCCCCATACTGGCAATGCGTGATGCGCTCTAGCAACATTCTAATACCCCATGTGGAAGCTGCATCACAAACTCCATCTGCTAAGGTGGGCTCAATTAACATCTCTTTGTTCTTGCCTCTCTTTTTTGATTCTCTACACTCCCCCTTCTGCAGTACCTGACTCTGAACTTCATGATCAAGCTGAGTGATGTCCAATCAAAACATAAGGTGTGCCATTAACTTAAAATTTAAATTAAATGTAAATTGAAATTGAAAATGTTTCTGGTAGCCATGTTAAAACAGTAAAAAGAAAAAGGTGAAATTTTAATAATATGTATAATATTTAATAATCTATCCAAATGGGCTTCCCAGGAGGCCCAGTGGTTAAGAATCCGCCCGCCAATGCAGAAGACAAAAGAGACTCGAGTTCGATCCCTGGGTTGGGAAGATCCCCTGGGGAAGGAAATGGCAGCCCACTCCAGTATTCTTGCCCGGGAAATCCCATGGACAGAGGACCCTGGCGGGCTACAGTCCATGGGGTCTGGAAGAGTCAGACATGACGGAACACGCGTGCGCAATCTATCCAAAAGGTCATTTCAGCATGTGGTCAATGTAAACCTTGTAATGTGGTATTTTGCGTTCCTTTTTCTTTTCATTCTAAGTCCTGGGAAACCAATGTGGATTTTACCCTTCCAGCATGTCTCAATTCAGACTAGCCGTGTGTCAAGAGTTAAATAAGTTGAGCGCAGTGGCTACCTTGCTGGACAGCAAAGAGAGAGGACATTTCTATCACTGCAGAAAGTTCCCTGGGATGGCACACATCTCGCCTATTCATGAGGACTTTGTGTAGAAATTTGTCTCTCTAAAGAAGGCATTGCCAGTCATCTCTCCTTTCCAAAGACCCTTAGGCAGGGCCTCCAGTCAGCAGAGAATGAGCAGGGCCATTTCTGATTATCTGGCCCTGTTTCTCCCGCCCTAGGGCTCCCATTATACTGTGGCCCTGAAAGCAGAGAGAGCAGTCTCAGGCCCTTCACTCATCTGCTCCCAGCGCACCGGGGCCTCTGTTAGTCCCTGAAAGGGAGACAGGAAAGTGTTAGTGGCTCAGTCGCGTCCAAGTCTTTGTGACCCCATGGACAGTCCATGGGATTCTCCAGGACAGAATACTGGAGTGGGTAGCCTTTCCCTTCTCCAGGGGCTCTTCCCCACCCAGGGACCGAACCCAGGTCTCGCGCATTGCAGGCGGATTCTTTACCAGCTGAGCCACAGGGAGGCATGCCCTGTTACTCCCTAGTGGGTGGAAATGTTAGTTTATGTATCATTCTTTAAAGCAGCCAAGTCTCATTTTAAAAGGGCCTGGCTGCCTTCCGCTCACCCTCAAAACAGTGGTTTGCTTGTGAATGTCTGACAGTCAACTCTCTCAAAGCAGAAATCCCGATTTGTAACATTTGCCAACTACTGGGGCACCGCGGGAAAGGATCCACCTGCCAACGCAGCAGACACGGGTTTGATGTCCGGGTCGGGAAGACGCCCTGGAGGCGGGCATGGCAGCCCGCTCCAGTGTACTTGCCTGGAGAATCCCATGGATGGAGGAGCCTGGCGGGCTCCAGTCTGTGGGGTCGCAAAGAGTCGGACACGCCTGAGCACACAAGTATAAATACTTCCACTCTGAGCACTGATTTCAGGCTCCCCGTGTGACATCTCTGAACGCTGGAGTGGGGCCAGGCTTGAGGAGGAGGAAGGGGAAGTGATGCCCGAGGTCCCGTGGCCTAGTAGAAGGGCCTTCGACTCTTCTCTGGAGCACAGTGGCCTTTACGTGGACTTCTCCCCTCCCATGTTCAAGAACCGGAGTGTCTCCATCTTAGGATGTCCTTCATGTACAAAGCGGAAATATCCAAAGGCCTCGGTGTTGGATCAAAATGAGATTTCTTTTTTTTTTGGCTGTGGTAGGTCTTGGTTGCTGCACACAGGCTTTCTCTAGTTGAAGTGAGCGAGGCTGCCTCTTCCCTGTGATGCTGGGGTGCCTGGGGGAGGACCCACCCCCACTGCGATGCTGGGGGGGTCTCATTGGGGAGGACCCACCCCCACTGTGATACTGGGGCATCTCGTTAAGGAGGACCCACCCACCACTGTGATACTGGGGGGTCTCACTGGGGAGGACCCACCCCCACTGTGATGCTGGGGGTTCTTGGGGAGGACCTACCCCCACTGTGATGCTGGGGCATCTCAGGGAGGACCCACCCCCCCTGCGATGCTGGGGGTCTCAGGGAGGACCCACCCCCACTGTGATGCTGGGGCATCTCAGGGAGGACCCACCCCCCCTGCGATGCTGGGGGTCTCAGGGAGGACCCACCCCCACTGTGATGCTGGGGCATCTCAGGGAGGACCCACCCCCCCTGCGATGCTGGGGGTCTCAGGGAGGACCCACCCCCACTGTGATGCTGGGGCATCTCAGGGAGGACCCACCCCCCCTGCGATGCTGGGGGTCTCAGAGAGGACCCAAACCCACTGCAATGCTGGAGCATCTCAGGGAGGACCCACCCCCCCTGCGATGCTGGGGGTCTCAGGGAGGACCCACCCCCTCTGTGATGCTGGGGGGTCTTGGGGAGGACCCACCCCCACTGTGATGCTGGGGGGTCTTGGGGAGGACCCACCCCCCACTGCAATGCTGGGGCGTCTCAGGGAGGACCCACCCCCCTGCGATGCTGGGGGTCTGTGGCTTCTCTGGCTGTGGATCCCGGGCTCCAGGCGCACGGGCTTCAGTAGCTGTGGCGTGTGGACTTGGTTGCTCTGCAGTACATGGATTCTTCCTGGATGAGGGACTGAACCTGTGTCCCCTGCACTGGCAGGCGGATTCTTATCCACTGCACCGCCAGGGAGGCAGGGATGAGAGCAACAATGAGGATACAAACTTGAAAGAAGTAGTAAATAGACCCTAGAGAACTAATGCACATATGATGAATATAGACAATAATATTGTCCTATTATCACAATAAACTGTGGAAAATTCTGAAAGAGATGGGAATACCAGACCTGACCTGCCTCTTGAGAAACCTATATGCAGGTCAGGAAGCAACAGTTAGAACTGGACATGGAACAACAGACTGGTTCCAAATAGGAAAAGGAGTACGTCAAGGCTGTATATGGTCACCCTGCTTATTTAACTTCTATGCAGAGTACATCATGAGAAACGCTGGGCTGGAAGAAGCACAGGCTGGAATCAAGATTGCCAGAAGAAATATCAATAACCTCAGATATGCAGATGACACCACCCTTATGGCAGAAAGTGAAGAGGAACTAAAAAGCCTCTTGATGAAAGTGAAAGAGGAGAGTGAAAAAGTTGGCTTCAAGCTCAACATTCAGAAAACGAAGATCATGGCATCCGATCCCATCACTTCATGGGAAATAGATGGGGAAACAGTGGAAACAGTGTCAGACTTCATTTTTCGGGGCTCCAAAATGACTGCAGATGGTGACTGCAGCCATGAAATTAAAAGACGCTTACTCCTGGAAAGGAAAGTTATGACCAACCTAGATAGCATATTCAAAAGCAGAGACATTAATTTGCCAACAAAGGTCCGTCTAGTGAAGGCTATGGTTTTTCCAGTGGTCATGTATAGATGTGAGAGTTGGACTCTGAAGAAAGCTGAGCGCTGAAGAATTGATGCTTTTGAACTGTGGTGTTGGAGAAGACTCTTGAGAGTCCCTTGG
>NW_011494785.1:10236161-10264214 GCF_000754665.1 Bison bison bison | reverse complement strand
GGAAGGACTGGTACTAAAGCTGAAACTCCAATACTTTGGCCACCTCATGTGAAGAGTTGACTCATTGGAAAAGACTCTGATGCTGGGAGGGATTGGGGGCAGGAGGAGAAGGGGACGACAGAGGATGAGATGGCTAGATGGCATCACCGACTTGATGGACATGAGTCTGAGTCAACTCTGGGAGTTGGTGATGGACAGGGAGGCCTGGCGTGCTGTGGTTCATGCGGTCACAAAGAGTTAGACACAACTGAGCGACTGAACTGAACTGAACTGATTGTCCTATGATTACATAATATGATAAATATGGCATTGTCAGTCGCACAGAGTCGGACACGACTGAAGCGACTTAGCAGCAGCAGCAGCAGACTTTTTCTTCGGAGAAGGCAATGGCACCCCACTCCAGTACTCTTGCCTGGAAAATCCCATGGGCGGAGGAGCCTGGAAGGCTGTAGTCCATGGGGTCCTAAGAGTTGGACACGACTGAGCGACTTCACTTTCACTTTTCACTTTCATGCATTGGAGAAGGAAATGGCAACCCACTCCAGTGTTCTTGCCTGGAGAATCCCAGGGACGGGAGAGCCTGGTGGGCTGCCGTCTATGGTGTCGCACAGAGTCGGACACTACTGAAGCGACTTAGCAGCAGCAGCATATTTAATAATGAATAATAATTGAATCCTGAATATTCATTGGAAGGACTGAGGCTGAAGCTGAAGCTCCAATACTTTGGCCACCTGATGTGAAGAACTGACTCACTGGAAAAGACCCTGATGCTGGGAAACATTGAAGGTGGGAGGAGAAGGGGACGACAGAGGATGAGATGGTTGGATGGCATCACCGACTCAATGGACATGAGTTTGAGTAAACTCCAGGAGTTGGTGATGGACAGGGAGGCCTGGCGTGCTGCAGTCCATGGGGTCCTAAGAGTCGGACACAACTGAGCAACTGAACAACTGCAATAATATTTGCCAAAAATAATAATTGCCACACTACAATGGCAATTATTAATATATTGCAATATATAAAAATATCAATGTAGCAGGCTGAACAATGTTACCTGTCAGATTTATTCAGTTTAAAAAAATGTAGCTGAAAGTGAGATCAGCTTTCATTAGCACCTTTTAATTCTGGTTCAGTGACAATGGTAGAACCTGAGATTCCATAAAAAGAAACAACATCAAATACATAAGTAGTTTGAGAATTTACCTGAATTTCTCATTGACCCATTCTTTCAGGAAAAAAGGGAATGTATGTGTGGTTCGTGAGGCTGGAAGAACATTGGAAAGGCAAGACGGTCCATCTTCTATGTGATACATAGAGTGTGGGACTCCAAGTTATAGAATCCAGCCTCCAACAAGCCGTAGGATCTTGGAGAAACCTTTAAACCTACTCAAGGCCTCATATTTCCCACCTATAAAATTAGAGGTTGGAGTAGATCAGTGTTCTCTAAATGTTAGTCATGACCATCACTGTTTTTGTCATTTCCTTATGCCATCTGCTCTGCTACTTTCCTAATATTTTTATTTAATCAGCTCACTTTTTGCTTAACTACTGAGCATTTTCCTAAGTGATAGTACCTGTGAAATCATAGCGTCAACATTCTAGTATGCTTTTCCTAACACACACTGATATACCAACGTAACTATAACCAATGTGTGTGCGTCCTAAAATTGTCTTGTACACGCCGTGTGGCTAGTATGTTGTGCGTGAGGTGGTCTCTGTGTGTACGTGCCGTGTGGCTAGTACGTTGTGCGTGAGGTGGTCTCTGTGTGTACGCGACGTGTGGCTAGTACATTGTGCGTGAGGTGGTCTCTGTGTGTACGCGACGTGTGGCTAGTACGTTGTGCGTGAGGTGGTCTCTGTGTTACGCGACGTGTGGCTAGTACGTTGTGCGTGAGGTGGTCTCTGTGTGTACGCGACGTGTGGCTAGTACGTTGTGCGTGAGGTGGTCTCTGTGTGTACGCGACGTGTGGCTAGTATGTTATGCGTGAGGTGGTCTCTGTGTGTACGTGCCGTGTGGCTAGTACGTTGTGCGTGAGGTGGTCTCTGTGTGTACGCGACGTGTGGCTAGTACGTTGTGCGTGAGGTGGTCTCTGTGTGTACGCGACGTGTGGCTAGTATGTTGTGCGTGGGGTGGTCTCTGTGGGCCCCACGGCGTTGCTGGTTTGAGAGCTGTCATCATCTCAGACCCTTCAGTGCTTACTGTGAAAATCTCAAGATTGATTCACGTTGCAGTAACACTTGTCAATCAAGAAGAAGAGTGAGACTGACGGATCATCTAGCCATGTTGTCCAGGTCCTTCATTACAGGCGAATGTGCTTTGAGACTTCTATTCTGAAATGCGTTTGCTCCTATACCAATATAACTTTTTCATTCCATCAAGCAGCAGAAAGCTCTGATCAAAAATTTAAATGAGCGCATTTTGCATATAATATTTTGTCTCTCACTATTAAGCTCGGTAAATAGGTTGAAATCTGCATATAAATCACTTATATTTGCCTAGATGTCTCTATGGGGGTTGCAGAGATGGTGCTTTAAATATCATGTGAAATTTTTAAGAGATTGCTGGGTATGGAAAAGACTATGGAATTATTTTTATAAAAAATTAGAAAGCAGGACTTTCTTTAGAGTTGATGTGGCTTAAATAATTTCAACCAGATGAACAGTTGTCAACAATTTGCATTTAAAATATAATTAATTATGTTCGTCTGTCTGCTATTATACTAGGAAATTAAGATACCATACATGTTTATGATAGGAAATTTCTCAATTGTCTTTTTTAATCTACTCTGAAGCTGCACATTTATTTCCACAGAAGAAAAGAAAAACATATTATGCTGCTAAGTAATACCAGTCTTTCTCGGATTAGAAATCAGTGAATGGTTTGTGGGATTAGTGATTTCTATTCTCAAATGAAAACCAGATGGGCAAAAGCAACAGCTTAAATAGTTAAGGGAAAAAACTGGCAGAAAAAGTCACATTTGATAATTATATTTGTTGTTACACCTTCTCTTATTTATTGAGATAGTTAGAAACTTGATTTGAAAGATAATATAACTCCTGAGTTGTTTTTTAACCAAATAAAAGTTCAGACTACTTTGGGAACAATTACGTAACAACGTGATAATCATGCAGTTCTTTTTATTAGAAACAGAGAATTCTCGTCCACAAAAACCTTTCAAAGTTTAGCCTGTTGTTATTTAAATGTATAGTAATATTTTACGTATTTATTTATACATAAAAAATAAGATAAATTTAGTGTATGCCCTCTACTGTAAATGTATTAGCAATGTCTGATTAATCACCATGCATTTTAGTAATATTTGGTGTTTGGGCACAAATGCTAGGAACTAATTTACATCTACTTACAAACCAGAGAGTAGGAAGAGCTATGCTAGTCACTCGGTGTTTGGGAGAGCATGGTGCTGAAGAAACAACGCACAGTTTGCTATTTAATCCAGGCAGTGTGCCTGGAGCCCCAGATTCACTGGCTCACGCAGTCATCCACAGTCCGTGACGGTTTACCGTAAGCTGGCTTCCGAACTCAGCTCTTTGCCAGCATGATCCCATACATTAGGAGGCGACTGGGATTCTGAGGGGCTAAGTTAGGAGCCTGGGTTTACCAGCCAGCATGTGGCAGGGCCAGGTGTGAACAGACACCCCACAGCTGGGCAGTGCTCTCAAGTCCCTGCTGTGGGCCACACAGCCCTTCACCTAACCTGTCTGAAATTAAAGTTGGAGGACATGGAACTCATGTGGCCAAACTCCCTTTTATAACAGATTAAAACACCGGTCATCTAAAGGAGCAAGTGTCGTATCCACCGTGTATATGGTGGAGAAGAGTATAAACTCAATGAATTGGTTGCTTAAAATGCTGACAATACTGTTGCAGTATCTCTGTGGCTCGAATACGAATACATTAGTACTTTGGCCTTTTCTTTGCTCAAACATGTGATAAGAATATGGATGTCAGTGACTGTTGTATATGTCAGCAAAAAATTTATCAGTCAATCTAAGAAAGAAATGGAAAATTTTATTTGAGCTGCATTTGAAGATTAAAACCCAGGAAGAACATTTGAGAAATCTCTAAGGACTGTTCCACCCCTTAGAAGTCAAGACACAGTTATGTTAAGTTTTTTGAGACAGAGGACTGTACCTCAAATGACGTGTTATTGACAGTTACGTAATCCAGATTGAATCCTGGTGGGTCAGGTGACTGCTTACAAGCTTAAGAGGGAATGTTACCTCTCAAGGAGTTACCTTGGTGGGGCCGGGAGAATACTGCTCTTTGTGATTGAGAGGGTATCCCTTCTTCATGGTTGGGGAGGGCTGGAGCAGACGCAATGCAAGGCACCGAGGGGGAGAGGGGGGCCAAAGGGCAGGGAAGAATTTATGTTTAAATTGTTCTTGTCTTGCCATAAAACATGAAGTTTATTTCACGTAGCTATGCCTAAAACAGAGATCAAGAACATTTAAAGGGACTGTGTTTGTTGTTCAGTCACTAAGTCGTGTCCAGCTCTTTGTAAGCCCATGGGCTGCAGCACGCCAGGCTCCCCTGTGCTCCACCATCTCCTGGAGTTTACTCAGATTCATGTCCATCGAGTCAGTGATGCCATCCAACCATCTCATCCTCTGCCGCCCTCTTCTCTTCCCACCTTCAATCCTTCCCAGCATCAGGGTCTTTTCCAGTGAGTCGGGTCTTGGCATCAGGTGGCCCGAGGACTGGAGCCTCAGCTTCAGCCTCGGTATCAGCCACCTTGACCCAGCCGCTTCATTCTTCCCGGGGCTGTTAGTAATTGTCCTCCACTTTCCCCAGGAGCGGGTTGGACACCTTCTAGCCTGGGGGACTCAGCTTTCCATGTCGTATCTTTTGCCTTGTTGTCTTGTTCGTGGGGTTCTCGAGGCAAGCATCCAGAGTGGTCTGCCGTTCCCCGCTGCCGTGGACCACGTCTTGTCAGAACTCCCCACCATGACCTGTCCGTCTTGGGTGGCCCCACACGGCATGGCTCACAGCTTCACTGAGTTACACAAGCCCGTTTGCCACAAGGCTGTGATCCGTGAAGGGGATATAATGGGGTGGGGAAGGAATAAATGAGAGTTTGGGATGAACAGATATACATCACTGTATATAAAGCAGATAAACAACAAGGACCTACTGAACAGCTCAGGGAGCTATATTCAGTGTCTTGTAATAACCGCTAATGGAAAAAATCTGACAAAAATATGTAATATGCATGTTCTGTATGGATTCACAATGTTGTGTTCACTTCAGGTGTACAGCAAAGCGATTCAGTCATACGTAACAGCACTGTAAATCAACTACACTTCAATTAAACATTTTTTTAAAAAGAACATAAACTAATTCTAGTTAATTCAACAGTAGAAATTGAGTGCTTATGTGCTGCACATAGAGATAACTTGTTAGTTCGTTCAGTCACCTCTGACTCTTTGCGACCCCATGGACTATAGCCCCACCGGACCCCTCTTTGTTCGTGGGATTCTCCAGGCAAGAATACTGGAGAGGGTTCCCGGTTCCTTCTCCAGGGGATCTTCCCTACCCAGGGATTGAACCTGGGTCTCCTGCATTGCAGGCAGATTCCTTACTGTCTGAGCCAGCAGGGAGCCACCACGTGCTGGGTAAACAGTGATAAACAAGCTGTGCAGGGTGGGAGAGAGATAATTAATATCATTACTGAACAGAGCGATAAGGGGAGGTTCAGGGTGATATTGGCACGTGGCAGACACACACAGCCCAGCGAAGGGCCACCAGAGTTGGGGGGAGTGTCGGGAGAGGGCAGGAAGGGGAAAGGCAATCCGGACAGAAGGTCGTTCATCGGCCATGTCCCCTCGAGAGGCGGCTGGGCCTGTTTAAAGGACCTGGTGCCGGATTCCTTCCATTTGCTCCTTGAGGTCCGCTTCCCACAGTTGGCCCACTTCTCCCTGCTGGGAGACTGGCTCTCAGGGCCTACGCTGGTGGGCACCAGTGTGCCCTACGGCTGCCAGCTGGGTTGAGCCAGTGGGGAGCCCCAGGAGGAGATTTGGATGGAGGAAGGGGAGTGAGTTCAGGCCCTTGTTGGGGGCATCTAGCTGACCAGTGGCAGGTGGTGAGCTGGGACACCTCTCCACTCTCTCCCAAGGTCCTGTAGGTTCACTCCTTCAGGTGAAAACAGCCTTCAGGGCTGCTCTACACTCCACCCAGCCCTTTGTACCCAGTCCCTGTATTAAGCTGTCCTGTATAATCTCAATTTCACCTTCAGGGATTCCTGAGAGAGAGGAGACAGGAATGGGAGTGATGTTAGTGGGATTAGCCAGGTTGGGGGGGATGGACTCACTGTCCTTGTTACTCAGTCGCTCAGTCGTGTCGGCTCTTTGCGACCCCATGGACTGCAGCACGCCAGGCCTCCCTGTCCTGCATTATCTCCTGGAGCTCGCTCAAATTCATGTCCATCGAGTCAGTGATGCCATCCAACCATCTCATCCTCTGTCGTCCCCTTCTCCTCCTGCCCTCAATCTTTCCCAGCATCAGGGTCTTTTCCAGTGAGTCAGTTCTTCGCAGCAGGTGGCCAGAGTATTGGAGCTTCAGCTTCAGCAACTGTCCTTCCAATGAATACTCAGCACTTTTCCTTTAGGATTGACTGGTGGACTCAGAAGGTTTGTAATCTAGGTTAACAGGGTTTGGAAGGTAGCCCAAGAGCTGACATCAAGGAGAATTTTGCAGGTGCAGTAGGAGTTTGGATTGCATTCTTTAAGAGTTGGAAGAGCTTTGGAGGATCTTTAGCAGGCAAGTGACGAGATGTGATTGATGCTTTTCAAAGATGGCGGACTTTGAGCAAATTACCCTCAGTAATGGGGCGAGGGTGGCAGGACGGGAGGTGCGGAGGGGGCTGGCTGGCTCATCCAGTTAGGTGAGATTTCCTAATCTCTCCTGTGGAAGAAGGAATTCTGCTAGCAGACTTCAGACCTGAGCTGCAGTATCAGCGCTTGCCTGGGTCTCCAGCCTGCTGGTCTACCCTGCAGATTTTGGACTCACCAAATACCTAGGATTATATGAACCTGTTTCTTAAAATCAATTTGTCTGTCTGTCTGTCTCTCTCTCTATGTATATATATATGTATGTATAGATAGATAGATAGATATAGAGAGAGACTGGGTATACTATATGACCTGGGCTTTTATTATACCCATTTCCAAGACTCTGTGTGTGTGCACACGCGTGTGGGTGTGTGCACACGCACGTGTGTGTGTGTGTGTCTGCTCTCCCCTGTGGAGGGCCACCGACGTGACACATATCCATTGATTTCTGTGATAAAGGAATGTTGCCACCCGCTCATGCTTTTTTTTCCTTTTCCTCAGCAATTTGTCATTTGCTTTATTTGGTTTTACCACATTCCTGGCTTTGCTGCAATAAGGGGACCATCTTTGCTATGAGTTGCAACTTTGAATGACACGTCTGTTCTTCTTTTTCCTACCTTCGGTAAGATCAATCTGACCCTATAGGGAATATGTGATAAAGATAAATTTAAGAGTGGAATTGGGAAGTTAGGGAAGCTTTCAACCTGTTTATCTTTGGAAACCATCATACAGAGGGAAAGTTTTCCTTTAGCTCATGGTTGCTGCATACACACAAATACAAGGCAAGGTCTTTTTTCCCCGACAACATAGTAGTCTCTCAGAAGAGAAGCTGTTGCCTTAGGTTAGAAACTGTACAAAGTCACTCATAATAAAGAGTGCCCTGTGTGTAGCTTTATTATCAATAATAACACTATTGGGAGAAGACGTTGTTCTTCTGTTCTTATCAGTTCAGTTCAGTGGCTCATTTGTGTCCAGCTCTTTGCAACCCCATGTACTGCAGCACACCAGGCCTCCCTGTCCATCACCAACTCCTGGAGCTTACCCAAACTCATGTCCATTGAGTCAGTGATGCTATCCAACCATCTCATCCTCTGTCGTCCCCTTCTCCTCCAGACCTCAATCTTTCCCAGCATTAGGGTCTTTCCCAATGAGTCAGTTCTTCGCATCAGGTGGCCAAAATATTGGCGTTTCAGTTTCAGTATCAATCGTTCCAATGAATATTCAGGACTCATTTCCTTTAGGATGGACTGGTTGGATCTCCTTGCAGTCCAAGGGACTCTCAAGAGTCTTCTCCAACACCACAGTTCAAAGGCATCAATTCTTCTGCAAAGAGTGGGACATGAATGAGAGACTAACAGACACACACACACTCAGCTTTCTTTGTGGTCCAGCCCGCACATTCCTGGGTTGGGAAGATCTCTTGGAGAAGGGAATGGCAACCCATTCCAGTATTCGTGCCTGGAGAATCCCATAGACAGAATGGTCCATGGGGTTGCAAGAGTCAAACACAACTTAGCAACTAAACCTCACATCCATACATGACTACTGGAAAAACCATTGCTTAGACTAGACGGACCTTTGTCGGCAAAGTAATGTCTCTGCTTTTTAACATGCTGTCTAGGTTGGTCATAGCTTTTCTTATAAGGAGCAAGCATCTTTTAATTTCATGACTGCAGTCACCATCTGCAGTGGTTTTGGAGCCCCAAAAGGTAAAGTCTCTCACTGGTTCCATTGCTTCCCCATCTATTCACCATGAAATGATGGGACCAGAGGCCATGATCTTCATTTTTTGAATGCTGAATTTTAAGCCAACTTTTTACTCTTCTCTTTCACTTTCATCAAGAAGCTCTTTAGTTCTTCTTCACTTTCTGCCATAAGAGTTGTGTCATCTGCATATCTGAGGTTACTGATATTTCTCCCAGCAATCTTGATTCCAGCTTGTGCTTCATCCAGCCCAGCATTTCACATGATGTACTCAGCATAGAAGTTAAATAAGCAGGGTGACAATATACAGCCTTGACATACTCCTTTCCCGATTTGGAACCAATTTGTTCCAAACCAATTTGTCCGATTCTGACTGTTGCTCCTTGACCTGAACGCAGATGTCTCAGGAGGCAGGTAAGGTGGTCTGGTATTTTTTCCACAGTTTGTTGTGATCCACACAGTCAAAGGCTTTAGCATAGTCAATAAAATAGAAGTAGATTTTTTCTGGAACTCTCTTGCTTTTTCTATGACCCAGTGGATGTTGGCTAGTTGGTCTCTGGTTCCTCTGCCTTTTCTAAATCCAACTTGAACATCTGGAAGTTCACGGTTCACATACTGTTAAAGCCTAGCTTGGAGAATTTTGAGTATTACTTTTCTAGCATGTGAGATGAGTGCAATTGTGTGGTAGTGTGAACATTCTTTGGCATTGCCTTTCTTTGGGATTGGAATGAAAACTGACCTTTTCCAGTCCTGTGGCCACTGCTGAGTTTTCCAAATTTGCTGGCATATTGAGTGTAGCACTTTCACAGCATCGTCTTTCAGGATTTGAAATAGCTCAGCTGGAATTCCATCACCTCCACTAGCTTTGTTCATAGTGATGCTTCCTAAGGCCCACTTGACTTCACACTCCAGGATGTCTGGCTCTAGGGGAGGGATCACACTATTGTGGTTATCTGGGGCATTAGTATCTTTTTTTGTATAGTTCTTCTGTCTATTCTTATAATGATAAGTTATTGGAGCTTCCCAGGTGGCTCAGCAGTAAGGAATCCACTTGCCAAGTAAGAGATGTGGATTCGATCCCTGGGTTAGAAGATCCCTTGAAGAAGGAAATGGCAACCCACTCCAATATTCTTGCCTTGGAAATCCCAGGGGCAGGGGAGCCTGGCGGGCTGCAGTCCAGGGGGTCAGAAAGAGTTGGACGTGACTTAGCAACTAAACAGCAATAGTAAAATGATCTGTCGATTCCATGCGATGGAAATTGTTGAGAATAAACCTTTTAAAAATACTTTAATAAGTGAGAATAGTCAGACAGAGGAAGGTAAATACTGTATGGTATCAATTGTATGTGGAATCTGAAAAACCCAAACTCGTTAAAACAGAGATCTGCAGTGGTGGTCACCAGGGACTGGGGCTGGCGGATAAGAGGGATGTTACTTAAGGAGACAAACTTTCAACTGGTAGGTAAATAAGTCCCAGAGATCTATGCTCAGCATAGTGTTTATAGTTAGCAGTACCATGTTATAAACTTCAGAGTTGCTAAGAGACTAGAGCTTAACTTTCTCACCATAAAAAATAAATGATAATTATGTGACATAATAGAAGTGTTAGCTAACACTACCGTTGTGACAATAATGCAGTATATAAATGTACCAAATCAACCTATTGTACACCTTAAACTTGTCCAATGTTATACGTCAGTGGTCTTGAGAAAAAAAAGAAAGACAATTTAAGAAGTAATAAAGTAAGTGATTGTGGATTCATATATGAACTCCATGTGAATGGTATTTTTAGGTTAGGGTACAGTTTCCAAGGTCATTCTTTATTACACAGAGACTCTAAAACTACAGTTTCTGAAACAATTTAGAAGGAAGCAAAGGTGGTATGTTGTGAAAAACTCTGGAAAACTCAAAACGGGGCTCCAGCGGTGCAGATACGGTGACGCATATGAAGGCTTTGAATAAATTTGTCGTATGAGCGTTTAAAACATGAGATTTAAAATATACATAATTAAATACTATGAGTTGACATTTGGCTATTTCATCTGCATTCCTGAAAGTTTATATTATATTCACATTGCCAAAGACTTCTGTGCACTATTTCCTCACAGAGTATTGTCACAAACACAGATGCCTTATATTTAGGCGTGTGCTGTGTGCTCAGTCATGTCTGGCTCTTTGCGACCCCATGGACTGCAGCCAGCCGTGGGGATTCTCCAGGCAAGAATACTGGAATGGGTTGCCATGCCTTCCTCCAAGGATTCTTCCCATTCCAGGTCTCCCGCATTGCGGGCAGATTCTTTACACTCTGAGCCACCAGGGAAGCCCAAGAATACTGGAGTGGATAGCCTATCCTTTCTCCAGGGTATCTCCTCGACCCAGGAATCGAACCAGGGTCTCCTACGTTGCAGGTGGATTCTTTACCAGCTGAGCCACCAGGGAAGTCCATATTTAGGCATAGGAGTCACTCTGTAAGCCATGTGCTAAGAGAAAATGCTTCGGGGGCGGGGGCGGGGAGTGTGGCCATTGGTAGAACTACTTCTGTCATTATCTAGATCCAGTATTTCTAGGACGTTATCAAAATTTTTGGACTTTTCAAGGAACCAACTCTTTAAACTCTGTTGATTCTGTTATATGTTTGTTTTCTGTTTCATTAATTTATCCTCTTATTATGTTATTTGTTATTTCTTTCCTTCTCCTTTCTTTGGGTCTGTTACGCTGTATCCTTCTAACTTCTTGAGAAGGCTGCTTCCCTGACTGATTTGTAGCCTTTTTATTTTTTAAACCTATGCATTTAATGATAAAAATTTTCTCTAAATAATTCTTACAAGTTTTGATATATTGTATTTTCATTATTATTCATTTCAAAATATTTTCTTTTGTATTATGCTTTATTTTTAACTTGTGGTAATTAATAAGTATGGTCTTTAATTTCCAAATATTTTTGAGATTTCTAGTTTTTTGATTATTATTAACTTCTATTAAATTCAATTGTAGCTGAGCTGCTGTGTATGATTTTTATTATTTTAGATTTATGGTACAATATATGGACAGTTTTAATAAATTCTCCATATATGTTTGATAAGAATTTGTATTCTACAATTGGTGAGTCAAGTTTTCTATGTATGTTAATTTTCTTAACTCATGCTATTCAACTAACTTATAATCTTACTGATTTATTTTGTCTGTTACCCTATCAGTTTACTGAATGGATGATATTAAAATTTTTCATTATGTTTATGGATTTATCTATTTCTCCTTTTAACTTTGCCCTGTAGAGATTTATAACTTAATATCCCTCATTATCTCCAGTAATACTTCTTGCTTTTGACTGGTGGTAGTTTGGCTACATTGCTGCTAAGCTGCTGCTGTCACTTCAGTCGTGTCCGACTCTGTTTCCTTCTTATAGTGCTCACGCAGGATACATCTTCCCATCTTTTCACTTTCAGCTTCTCTGCTGTTGCTTAGTCGCAAAGTTATACCTGACTCTTTGCGACCCCGTGGACTGTAGCCCACCAGGCTCCTCTGTCCATGGGATTTTCCAGGCAAGAATACCAGAGTGGGTTGCCATTTCCTTCCCCAGGGGATCTTCCCACCCCAGGGATGGAACCCACGTCTCCTGCATTGCAGGCGGATTCTTTACCACTGAGCCAGCTGGGAAGCCCCGCAATCTCTCTGCACCTGATACTTAAGACAGTGTGACCAGGGTGCTTGCTTCAGTCTAGTCTCACATTTTTTTGTCTCAACTAGAAAATATACCCAATTTGCCTTTAATGTAATTACTAATGTATGTGGATTTAAATTTGCCATCTTATCATTTGTTTTCTGTTTGTTCTACATGTTCTATGTTCCCTTTCGTTTCGTCCTTATTATTCATTAATTCCATTTTTATGATTGCATTTTTCAGCTGTCTTCACTTATCTATATGTTTTAAATGATTCTTTTTAGTAGTTGCTTAATAGATCACAACATGCACTCTTGACTTATTTAAAGTATGATATAAATTGTTATTTTATTTTTTCTTTGATAATATCTGAAACTAAAAATACATTTTCTGTTTACTCCTCATATTTTGGGTTGTTATTATAATGAATCTTAATTGTATCTATATATCTCAAGCCCCACAAGACATTATATTATTGTTTCAAGGAGTAAATATTTAAATTTATGTATATATTTATCACCCATTCTTTCTTTGCAAACACTATCTAGGATCATAGTTCTTCTTCCTAAAATTTTCTTTCTCATATTTGCATTAAAGAATGTTTGCTGCTGAAAAAAAATTCTCAGTTTTCATTTATCTGAAAATGTTTTTATTGTATCCTCATTGTTGAGGGATGTCTTTGCTGGGCATAGAATTATTGGCTGGCTGCTCTTTTCTTTCAGTGCTTTGATGATACAACTCCATCATCTTCTGGATTCTTTGCTTTTGTTGAGAAGTCAGTGGTAAGTCATATAGTATTGCTTCTTTGAAGTTAATATATCATTTTTCTTCTGGAGGCATCTTAGATTATCTCTTTGTCTTTTTATTTTAGCAGCTTTACTATCAAGTGTATGTATTATATATATGTAATACTTGGGTATTCATAGCAGTTCTTAAATCTAGGAGACCACTATCGTATCTGCTTACTTTCTCATTTTCTCAGCCGCATTCCACTCCAAATTCCAGGCGTACCTCTCATGGATTTCCTCTTATCAGATCTTGATTCTATAAATGATCTTTGGTTTGATATTGCTATGGTATCTTTGCCATAGTGTTTGGTGTGTGTGTTTTAATATTTTCTTCAGCTCTTCTAATGTTTTTCGGAAGGAACATTGGTATGAAACACCTTTTAGCCTCTCTAAAACTTTTTTTAAGCTTTTTATTTTGTGCTGGAGGATAGCCAATGAACAATGTCATGATGGTTTCAGGTGAACAGAGAAGGGACTCAGCCAGACATACGAATGTATCCCTTGTCCCCCGAATTTCCCTCCCATCCAGGCTGCCACATTAGTCATTCTAAAAGTTTTGATGAATCTTTGAAAAAACAATTTACCTGCGATTGAATATCCACATGTACCATAAAACCGTCTGTACGTATCAAAATTCAGAGAAACTCTTAGGTAGGTGGTTTGATGGGGAGCAAAGTGAGGCAGTCGGGCCGATTTGGAGCACACTTGAAGAATGTTAAACGGAGCTCTTAAAGTACTCTCGCTGGCGGTAAGGTGTAGCACAATCGTGAGTGTGCAGGTGTAGGTCTTAGGAGCTAAGCTGTGAGAAGAGACTGAGGTAAGGGTTTTAGACAGGTTACCCACTTTAAAGCCAGGACCCCCTAAAATAACTGTGGTACTTTGGCCACCTGATAACAAAGAGCCGACTCATTAGAAAAGACCCTGATGATGAAAAAAAAAAGAAAAGGCCCTGATGCTGGGAAAGATTGAAGGCAGGAGGAGAAGGGGATGACAGAGGATGAGATGGCTGGATGGCATCAACAACTCAATGGACACGAGTTTGAGTAGACTCCAGGAGTTGGTGATGGACACGGAGGCCTGGCGTGCTGCAGTCCGTGAGGTTGCAGAGAGTCGGACATGACTGAGCCACTGAACAGCAACAACCTGTGATAGAGAGACTGAATTATCTTTGACGAGTCTGAGGAATGTAGAGGAATTACATTATTTCATGAACTCCTTCCCTGTTTGTGAAGTGACCCTACTCAGTGGGTAAAGAATTCGCCTGCAGTGCAGGAGACACAGGAGACCTGGGTTCGATCCCTTGGTCAGGAAAGTCTCCTGGAGAAGGAAATGGCAACCCACTCCAGTATTCTTGCCTGGGATATCCCACGACAGAGGAGCTTGGCGGACTATGGTCCATCGGTTCCTAAGAGTCAGACAAGACTGAGCACCTAAGCATCCCTACCTTGCTGGCCTGGGTTACTAGATTACAGCCCAGAGGAGTGGTCAGATGCTGCATAATTGGATGATGTGAGGTTCAAGAGGAAGCCAAGCCCCGGGAAGGCAGAGAGGTCATGACGTGGCCGCTGCAGTGGGAAGCGAGGGGAACATCAAGCCCTTCTGGTCCTCACCCTGCCTCCAGCTCCCAGCCCCATCACGTGTGAATCCCGTGAGAATCAACAACTGCCTAAGAGTCCTCTGAAGAACACTGTGTCCTTAAAGGAGAGCAGAGCCCAGTTATAATTAGGAAGTGCAGGGAATAGTTTGTGAAGTGATGGAATATGTTGGAGAAGGATATGGCAAGCCACTCCAGTACTCTTGCCTGGAAAATCCTATGGACGGAGGAGCCTGGTGGGCTGCAGTCCATGGGGTTGCAGTTGGATACGACTGAGCGACTTCACTTAGCCTTGCATAGGGATTCCCGGGGATAAAACGGGGGGCGGGGGTTGAGAGAGAGGAGGGCACCCATAAGAGACACTCCCCTGCCACTTGAAGAGCACGACGATGAAGTCAGGGCTGAGATCATCTAGCAGTTGATGATGTTTATTCACGACTGTGGGAGAGGAAATTGAAAAATGGTTGCTAACAACACAGCATCCTTCAGACAACTTAGAGCCAAAGAGCTCTGCAGATGGCCCTAACTCAGTTAGGAAGCGCGTAACACAATAAGAGGCATAGTTTTTATAAATTATGTACATAGATAGGAATAACTTAGAGTGTAATGATTTACTTATTCAACTTAAATTGCTATACGAATAACCCCTTAAAGAAAAAGCATCATAATTTTTGGCATGGTGAAACATTATTGTGTTATATGGCCTACATATTGAAGGCAAGCAACAGACTGAGCTAAAAAGAAGAGCAACAGTTTTAAAATCGTTCCGAATCCCATTAGACAAATAGATGACATTCCTGTCTCTCAAAAGTAGCAAATAGGAAAGACAAGAAAGAATAAGACAACAGGGAGTGGTGACATCAGGAGGGAGGAAACATTTTCTAAAAACTTGTTAAAAGAAAATGAAGCCTAGAGCAAGAAGCATGTTTGGAAGCAGTGATCACATTTGAAGTTGCTAGTGCATGGGAGGAGAAGGCAGTGGCACCCACGCCAGTGCTCTTGCCTGGAGATCCCAGGGACGGGGGAGCCTGGTGGGCTGCCGTCTGTGGGGTCGCACAGAGTCGGACATGACTGAAGCCACTTAGCAGCAGCAGCAGCAGTACCTGGAATCCTTTTCAAGTGGACAGTCTCACACTTGATTCCATCAGTTTGCCTTTGAGATGCCCAAGGCTAAAGGCATTTCTAGAACAAATGTGATGCATGAATACAGAAAAAGTATAAGGCATTGATTGCTACATCTCCCCCCATCTTTGTGCGTGGTCAAATTGATCGTTTTCATGGTGGTCTGTTTGTGGTTGAAAGTCAGAGGGAAGGCACATAAGCCTTTCGAGATAATATTTTTGCAAGCAGTGTATTCTTTGACTTTCTTTTCATAGACCATGGGCTTTAATTTTTCTTCCTTGGATTTTTTTTTTCTGTGTAAGTTATCTTTAAGTAATAACATCCTTTTTCTTACTAGTATGCACCGCTTATAATGACTTCAATGAAACATGTGGGTCATTTGGAGCACAGAACGGGTTTGTGAGTCACATCGTTAGAAAATATGTCCCATTAAGATGATGCACAAGCTGAACTGGAGTTAATGAACCTGCATTCTTGCAGGATAATTCAAACTTTAAGGGTGATATTAACAAATAAAATAAGAAAGGGAGGAAAAATCAGGTTCATTGTACACCAGAGATCATGATCTTTATCCTCTCAGTTCATAAAAGCAGATCTATTGCTCACGTTCCTCTCAGACCATTATTAGGATGGTTGTAGAGCACACACACATCTGTAATTAAGTACCCCTCTGCGGCCATAAAGGAACTGCACGTGTCTCCACCGGGAGTGCATGCGGAACTTGATTCAGAAGCCTGAAAGAGAAGGTGGGTACCTTTAACCTTTACAGAATGCTACATGGAATTGTGTGGAATATTCCCACTTACTATTCAAAGCAAATCTGGCCCACTGCTTGTTTTGTAAATAAAGTTTTATTGGAACATTTTGTGCTGTGCTCCTTTCACACTGCTCATGGGGTTCTCAAGGCAGGAATACTCAAGTGGTTTGCCATTCCCTTCTCCAGTGGACCACGTTTTGTCAGAACTCCACCGTGACTCATCTGTCTTGGGTGGCCCTGTACTGCATGGCTCATAGTTTCATTGAGTTAGACAAGGCTGTGGTCCGTGTGATCAGTTTGATTAGTTTTCTGTGATTGTGGTTTTCATTCTTTCCGCCCTCTGACAGGTAAGGATAAGAGGCTAATGGAAGCTTCCTGATGGGAGAGACCAACTATGGGAGAAACTGGGCCTTGTTCTGATGGGCGGGGCCATGCTCAGTAAATCTTCAATCCAACTTCTGTTGATGGGTGGGGCTGTGTTCCCTCCCTGTTGTTTGACCTGAGACCAAACTGTGGTGGAGGTGATGGAGATAATGGCACCTCCTTCAGAAGGTGCCCTGCACGCACTGCCCGACTCAGTGCCCCCAGCCCGACTCAGTGCCCCCAGCCCTGCAGCAGCCACCGCCCACCCACGCCTCGGCTGGAGACTCCCGGACACTCCCGGGCAGCCCTGGGTCAGTCTCTGGTGGGGTCACTGCTCCTTTCTCCTGGCCCTGGTGCACACAAGGTTTTCTTTGTTTTGATGTGAGAGTTGGGTCGTAAAGAAAGCTGAGCACTCAAGAACGGATGCTTTTGAACTGTGGTGTTAGAGAAGACTCTTGAGAGTCCCTTGGACTGCAAGGAGATCCAACCAGTCCGTCCTAAAGGAGATCAGTCCTGAGTGTTCATTGGAAGGACTGATGCTGAAGCTGAAACTCCAGTACTTTGGCCACCAGATGCAAAGAACTGAC
Organism: Bison bison bison; assembly: GCF_000754665.1. NCBI lineage: Eukaryota > Metazoa > Chordata > Mammalia > Artiodactyla > Bovidae > Bison > Bison bison. The sequence continues at coordinate 10,246,790 of NW_011494785.1, read as the reverse complement.
TCACTTGAAAAGACTCTGATGCTGGGAAAGATTGAGGGCAGGAGGAGAAGTGGACGCCAGAGGATGAGATGGCTGGATGGCATCACCGACTCTATGGACATGAGTTTGAGCAAGCTCCAGGAATTAGTGATGGACAGGGAAGCCTGGTGTGCTGCAGTCTGTGGGGACACAAAGAGCTGGACACGACTAACCACACACACACACACACACACACACAAATACAGTTGTTTGTTTAGTCGCTTAAGTCCATGTGACCCGTGTGCTGTAGCCCGCCAGGCTCCTCTGTCCATGGGGTTTTTCAGTCAAGAATACTGGAGTGGGTTGCCATTTCCTCCTTCAGGGGGTCTTCCCAACCCAGGGATCTCACCTGCGTGTCCTGTGTCTCCTGCATTGCAGGCAGAGTCTTTACATGCTGAGCCTTTGGGGACGCCCCTATTGGAGCTCAGCCACTCCTATTTGTTAACGTTTTTCTGTGATAGCTTCAGCCCGGTAGCAGCAGAGCTGGGTAGGTGCCACAGAGACTGCATGACCCAAAAAACTGGAATATTTACTACCTGACTCTTTAAAGAAAAGGTTTGCCAAGTCTTGACCTAAAAAAAAGATTTTGTTTCCTACCTGTTGACCATATACCTCATCGCAAAATGAGTAAAACTATTAAATTAATAAAATATTATTTCAGAACAGAACATTTACATGGTATATAGAGTCAAGGTTCGAGGATCCACCTGATCTACTTAGGAATATTTGTCTTTTTAAAAAACCTATACTTGGCATCTTAAAGTCTCCTGTTGTCAAGAAATCGAATGAATAAATAAATAAAAACAATAGCCACTAGCTTCATAAACCCTTCTGCAACACAGTGTCTCGTGTTCCCCTTCTGGCTCTGTGGCAGCTGTTAACCATCAAATACTATTTCTAGAGCTGTGCTGACATCAGTCGACGATCATACACAAAGCTGTTTGGCAGGACATACACTGAGCGAGTCGAGGTTGCTAAAATGAAACAGCTCTGTTAAAATTAACTCTATTCACATCTTTCGGAAAATATCGAAGTTTGCCAAATCAAACCCTTCCTGTATCAGTGGGGAAGAACCATTTGCCAACCTCTAAGAAGGTAATTTAGACACAGGAGAGCAAAAAAAAAAGAAAAAGGAAAATACCCTCCAAAATTAAAATGATAAAAATTTGCTTGACAGCAAAAGTACTTCCAAATGTATGAAATTGAATCCAAAACTGAGCCTGCAACAAGTTTAACTGACAAGAAAGTCTGCACAATGGACTTGGCTTTATTACTGATGCTAATATAGGTACTTTTCATTCTCTCGTGCTGATGGCAAGAAGATGAATGCCCACCGAAGGCACTAAACTATCTCCACTCCACCGAAATACTGATTGAGGTTAGAATGCAAACACTTATTCTTCACTTGCAACAAAAAAAGTTTTTTTTTTTTTTTTAAGTGCTACCATAGAGGCCGTTTCATAATCAAGTACAGCTTTGAAATAGAAGTTCTTAAAATAACTAAATGCAACATTTTTTTAAAAAAAGGTTTCTTTGTAAAATTTAAAACTATGTAGATATTTTATCAAAATGACAAACACAGTCCTTACATGAGTCTTAATTAGTACCTCTTTAAAATGAATATTTAGCCTCACATAGTCCTTATAATTCATGACTGATGTTTTCATTCAGAGCAGCCCGTCAAATACTGTATGATATCACGGATCTGTGGAAACTAAGAAAAGCATACAAAGAAATGTGTATGCAAAAGAGAAACAGATTCATAAATGTAGAAAACAAACTCGTGATCACCTGAGGGAGGGGGCGGGGGGGCGCGTGAGGGGTTAGGACTGAGAGGAGCCGCTACTGTGCATGGAGCCGAGAAGCGGCAGAGACGCACTGCACAGGCCAGGCAGTGACAGCCGTTATCCAGCCATAACGTTCAGTGGAGTCCAATCCATAAAAACGCTAGATCAGTACAGCACACACCTGACACTAACGTAATGCAGTAAATCAAGTACACTTCAATTTAGGAACAGAAACCAGATGCTGTAAATCCTTTTTTTTTGCCAACTCCCCTCTCCCTGAAAATCAATATTTAAAGTTCTCTCCTCCTCCAAAACCCAAGTCACCTGGGGGATGGGCAGCAGCCAGACAGGGCTTGCAAGAAGTAGGAACCGTGCCCAAGAATGCTTGCAGCGGGAAGGGCCAAGGTCTGGAAGCCAAGGGGTCCAGGCCAAGGCTGGAGTCTGTCAAGCCAATAAGCCAGTCAATCTGAGGAGGAGCAATTGGGTTTTGGAGATCAAGACTAGCAGAAGGTCAGAAGCTCCTGGATGTTAGTAACAGTGAGGAAACAGACTCTCAAGGTGATATCTATATGCATTTGTTTCTATGAAGCTTGTTTACACTTCTCCCCAGTTGCCTGCAGAGTAGTGGTTACAGCTGCTTCGAGAGTGGAATGACTGTGGATGAACCTTGATCCTGGCTGCAGCCAGTCCCTAATTATAAGAAAGCTCTTACAGACCTTAGGAATGCAGAGATTATTTCAACCACAATTACACCCGTGGTCCAGGCCTGTGCTAATCATTCTAAATTCTCCCACCACTTGCCTTCTCTACTCATTTATTTACCTTTTCCCACTTTCTAGATGTGTCTGGCCTGTGGTAGACAGAACTTTAAGGCCTCCAGGGTTCCCTGGTGCCGTGGTGGACACACGCTATATGATCCCTTCCACCTGAGCACGGGAAGACTAGTGAGTGTGATGGGAAGGGGGCAGGGCACAACCTTGGAGAGAACAACAGAAGCTGACGGGAACCACGCAGGTCCAAGGTGGCAGTTACTTCCGTTGTAGAAAGAGAGGAAAGTGAAGTCGCTCAGTCGTCCAACTCTGCGACCCCATGGACTGTAGCCTGCCAGGCTCTCTGTCCATGGGATTCTCCAGGCAAGAACACCGAGTGGGTCGCCATTCCCTTCAGGGGATCTTCAAGGCAAATATAAACGCACGCCTTGAGACTCTTGACTCTCGAGACTTAGACTCAAGACTGGCACAACATCATGTTTGGCACCTTCTCTTGGTCAAATCAAATCCCAAGGCAAAAACCAAAGTTTAAGGTGGGAAGTGCATGCCACCCCTTTTATGGGAGGGGTTGAAACAATCATGACCGAGGACTTGGATATAAGAAAGGGAGGAGAACTGGGGTTGATGATACAATATTCCATCTTTGCTTCCTTTAGTTAGCATCATTTTACTTTTGTGGTTGTCAAATAACCCTTAATTAAATTATTTTTCTTTTTAGTTCCTAACTAGCTGGGCCAGTCTGTAGGCTGCAGTGTTGATGGTTGCCACCCTTGCGGTCTCATAGATGAGACCCTCCATTCTCAGTGTTTCGTAGGAAAGAGTTTTCTTTCAAGGCTGTTGTACTTGGTAATTGTTTACTTATTTGGGAGATTACTTATTTACCGACAGTCTCCCTCATCATGTTGGGAGCCCAGTGAGGTCAGGAATCATATTTATTTTATTCACTGTGGTGTCACCAGAACCTGCCACACTCAATTATTTATTGAATAAAAATGAACAAAATTTCTGGAAAACATTGTAAATGCTGAATGTGTTCTGATGAGCAGGATCTGATAACAGATAGTTAAAGGCTGAGCAGTTTAGTAGCTTTTATCAGAGCATGAGGAGGATCCTCTGATGAATGAATTAATGAAAATCAAGAGAAGTAATTGAATAACAGGAGAATGTGTGTATGTGTGTATGTATATATATATGTATAGTTTGTATGTGTGTGTATGAATATATAAAGGCAAGAAAATCAGAGGGAAAGAGGGAAGGGAGGGAGGGAAGAAGAAAGAAGGAAGTAAGGGGTAACTGATGGGTTATGGCAGTTAGAGACCAGGTATATCTACCCTCAGAGTGATCATCCTCCAATCGTCAATGAGTAATCAACCAGAATACACATCACGTCAGAGCCAATAGTAGAATGATAGACCCTGTGTATATAATATTATTTGCATTTGAAGATGCTGATTTTCAGCGGTGCAGCTGTTTTTCCAGAGGCAAACCCCACAAACAGTCCAAGATGAGGAACACAGGACGTTCACCGTTTACAAACAGCCACAGCAGATTTCTTGTAGACTCGCTTATCTCTCTTTATCTCATGGACCATAGCGAGTTTCCACAATTTAGAAGTTGCTCCATCTCTAGTTGCTGTACTCCAAGTATTCTGTTATCTGGGAATTCTCAGTTCTGTTTGTAAGAGATACATAACCATCTTTGATTTTCATGGAACCGTACGGAGTTTCAGAGACAAACACAACTTTTTGGCTTGGTGTCAGTCTAGTTGGTCTTAGATTCCAATCAAGATTTCAGATGGTTCTTCACTCTATTTGCACACATGGCGTATACACGTCTTTTAAAATCAGGATCACAAATAACCACAGGACGTTAATGACATCGTACTTTCTTTGCTGCAAGCAGCATCTTGAACTCCAAGTCACTGACAACAGTCTAATCCTACCGATGAGACGCAGCAGGGTGTAGGGCTTCTAAATGTCTAAGAGAAACACGGTGTTTGAAAAGTTGTGCATTTGCTATTTACCCTGATTTAAAAGCCCATATAAATACTTACTAAGCACCCTATCTTCTGATGTTGGAAGCACCAAGCTGTATGACCAGATCCCATCTTCACGGGGCACCCAATCTAGGGGGCGAATCTCTCTCTTTGCAAAGAGAGGCGATGCTCTTTTTAAGAGCGATGCATACAAAGTCAGTGGGCACTTGAAAGAGGAACTGATTGATTTTGCTTGAAGGGCACTCTGAGAGGGACGTGAGGCTTAAGCTCAGAATGAGCTGGAATTTGATAAGCGGGTAATGGGTGAGGGGCAGACCAGGCAGGAGACGACATTTGAGAGATGTCAGGGTCCAGACAGTGGAGGACCTCCCTTGATTATATTAAGAAGTCTGGGTTTTACATTCTAGGGCTGTAGTTTTTGAAATGCGGTCTCAGACCACCACCATCACCTGGAAATGTCTTTGAAAGGCAAACCACTGGTCCTGGCCTTAGACTCTCTGCATCAGAAACTCTGGGAATGGAACCCCATGATGATCTTCGTTTTAAGGGGTTCTCCAAATGAGTCTCTGGTGTGCTCAGGATTGGGACCACTGCTCTTGGTAATGAGGGGCCAGGAGAACATCTGAGCGGGGAAGTGGCCGGATCAGATCTAGGATTTTTGAAAGGTACCTCTGGCTGTGACATGAAGGAGGGATTTGAATTGGGAGAGGGTCTGGAGGTGAGTGGAGGCAGTGAGACCAGTTAGGAGGCTATTAAGAGCATCAGTGGGAGCCGTAATAAGGAGTCCAGAAGGAGGACCTTGCTTTTGCTCTCAGTAAGATGCAGAGATTTTAAGGGTGTGGGTTATTGAGATGCTTCGCATCTCGTTAAATAAATCAGTGGCAGATGAGCCCTGAAGCTACTGAAGAATTACTGTGCTGTGCTCACCAAGTCCCTTCAGTCGTGTCCAACTCACTGCGGCCCCATGAACTGTAGCCCGCCAGGCTCCTCTGTCCCCAGGATTCTCCAGGCAAGAATACTGCAGTGGGCTGCCATTCCCGTCTCCAGGGGATCTTCCGCACCCAGGGGTTGAACCTGGGTCTCTAAAGTCTCCTGCATTGGCAGGCAGGCTCTTTACCACTAGCACCACCTGGCCCAGGGGCTCAAAACTTGCCTAAACTAAGTAATTATGGAGCTCATGCATATGAATGAATATGCACATTCATTTAAAGTAACTTCCAAATTCCTAGGAACTTTTTTGTCATTTCATGTTTGCATCAGATACCAAAATATGGCTAGCATTCTAGAGGTTGTTGTTGTATAGTAGCTAAGTCGTGTCTGATTCTTTGCAACCTCATGGACTACAGCACACCAGGCTCCTCAGGTCACCACTGTCTTTCACAGTTTGCTTAAATCCATGTCCATTGAGCCCATGATGTTGTCTAACCATGTCATCCTCTGCCGCCTCGTCTCCTTTTGCCTTCAGTCTTTCCCAGCATCAGGGTCTTTTCTAGTCAGTTGGCTCTTTGCATCAGGTGGCCAAAGTTTTGGAGCTTCAGCTTTAGCAACAGTCCTTCAGATGAATAGACAAGGTTGATTTCCTTTAGGACTGACTGGCTTGACCTCTTTGCTGTCCAAGGGACTCTCAGGAGTCTTCTCCACCATCACACTATGAAAGCATCAGTTCTTTGGTGCTCAGCATTCTTTATGGCCCAACCATAGCTTTGACTATACAGATCTTTCTCATCAAAATGATATCTCTGCTTTTGAACACACTGTCTAGGTGTGTCACAGCTTTCCTTCCAAGGAGCACGTGTCCTTTAATTTCAAGCGTGCAGTCACCATCTGCAGTGATTTGGGAGCCAAAAAATAAAGCCTGTCACTGCTTTCACTTTTTCCCCCTTTATTTGTCACGAAGTGATGGGACCGGATGCCATGATATTAGTTTTTTGAATGTTGAGTTTCAAGCTAGCTTTTTCAACCTCATCAAGAGGCTCTTTAGTTTCTCTTCACTTTCTGTCATTAGAATGATATCATCTGCATATCTGAGGTTGTTGATATTTCTCCCAGCAGTCTTGATTCCAGCTTGTGATTCACCCAGCCCAGCGTTTAGCATGATATACTCTGCCGTGATGTGAAGTTGCTTCAGTTGTCTGAGTCTTTGTGACTCTTTGGACTGTAGCCCCCCAGGCTCCTCCGTCCATGGGACTCTCCAGGCAAGAATACTGGAATGGGTTGCCATGCTCTTCTCCAGGGGATCTTTCCAACCCAGAGATCAAATCTGTGTCTCTTACACCTCATACAGGTAAAGGCAGGTTCTTTACCACTAATGCCACCTGAGAATCCCTGGACTCTGCATGTAGGTTAAATACACAGGGTAACAATATACAGTATAGTCGTACTCCTTTCCCAGTTTTGAACCAGTCAGTTGTTCCATGTTTGGTTCTAACTGTTGCTTGTTGAAGAATTATGGACGGAAGTTCCTAACATTCATTGTTCAGGAGGCAGTGACCAAAAACATCCCAAAGAAAAAAGAAATGCAAGAAGGCAAAGTGGTTGCCTTAGGAGGCTTTACAAATAGCTCAGGAAAGAAGGGAAGGGGAAGGCAAGGGAGAAAGGGAAAGATATACTCAGCTGAATGCAGAGTTCCAGAGAATATCAAGAAGAGATAAGAAGGCCTTCTTAAATGAACAATGCAAAGAAATAGAGGAAAATCATAGAATGGGAAAGACTAGAAATCTCTTCAAGAAAACTGGAGATATCAAGGAAATATTTCATGCGAGGATGGGCACGATAAAGGACAGAAACCATAAGGACTTAACAGAAGCAGAAGAGATTAAGAAGAGGTGGCAAGAATATACAGAAGAACTATCCAAAAAGATCTTAATGACCTGGATAACCATGATGGTGTGGTCACTCATCTGAACTCAGACATTCTGGACTGTGAAGTCAAGTGGACCTTAGGAAGCATTACCATTGATATGAACAAGCTAGTGGAGGTGATGGAATTCCAGCAGAGCTATTTAAAATCCTAAAAGATGATGCTGTTAAAGTGTTGCACTCAATATGTCATAAAATTTGGAAAACTCAGTGGTGGCCATAGGACTGGAAAAAGTCAGTTTTCATTCCAGTCCCAAAGAAGAGCAATGTTTAAACTATAATGCAACTGTGCTCCTTTCACATACTAGCAAGGTAATGCTCAAAATCCTTCAAGTTAGGCTTCAATAGTACGTGAACCAAGAACTTCCAGATGTACAAGCTGGGTTTAGAAAAAGGGACCAGAAATCAAATTGCCAACATTCGTTGGATCATGAAGAAACCAAGGGAATTCCAAAAAAATGTGAGTTCTGCTTCATTGTTTACACTAAAGCCCATGACTGTGTGGATGACAGCAAACTGGAGAATTCTTAGAGATGGGAGCATTCTATAGAAATTCCCAGTAATTTTGAAAATAATATAGTCCTTATAACTTGAAAAAGTTCACAACCGTAGACTTAGATAGGGTGTCTTGAGTGCTGTTCTGCTATAATTATTGGTCACGAGGATTCGCACCGCATTTGAAATTCACCCAGACATGCAAGTTTTAATATCGTTTTTCTTCTCCAATATTTTTTTCTCCTTGTGGGGTTGAGCTTGTCAGCCTGGCACTCAAAAGATTGTTTAGTTCCTCTTCAGATCAGATCAGATCACTCGCTCAGTCATGTCCGACTCTTTGCAACCCCATGAATCGAAGCACGCCAGGCCTCCCTGTCCATTCCTCTTAGTCTTTTGCATGTGATTAGGATACTGGCCAACAAGTAAGTGATGATTCTTACATTAGAGCTTTACAGTCTAAAACACCCAAATCTCCCAAAGGTATCATTAGTCAAAAGATTATTTTATAACCTGATTATAATTTCTTTTTACAAAGACAACATCTCTTTATTAAAACAGATAACAAACATTAAAAAGCAAAGAAGGTAGCCCTGTAGAGCAAACGGCTATAAGAAAAATGCATACCTAAATACATTTGCTACCCTTCTCATCCATCCTTGAATCCGATCCGTCACTGTTAATCTTTGTTGCATTCTTTTTTAAAAATAAATTATTTATTTGTTTATTTTTTGCAGTGCTGGGTCTTGTTGCTGCACGGGCTTTTCTCCAGTTGCCGCGAGCGGGGGTCCTCTGAAGCTGCAGTGCAGGGCTTCTCACTGCCATGGCCTCTGATGGCGTGGAGCATGCACTCTAGGGAGTGCAGGCTTCGCAGCTGTGGCACGTGGTCTCGGGAGCTGCATCTCTGGGCTCCAGAGCACTGGCTCAGGGGTTGTGGCACACGGGCTCAGTTGCTCCGCGGCCTGTGGGATCTTCCTGGGCCAGGGATGGAGCCCGTGTCCCCAGCACCAGCAGGCGGTTCTTCCCCACTGAGCCACCGGGGAGCCAGTCTTTGTTGTATTCGTAAAGCTCCGTAGCATCTTTCTTTCTCCAGTTATTGGAACCTTTATACTTTCGATCAAAGCTTCTGCTGTTCTGACTAGCACTGTGGCTGTCATCAAAGGGCCTGACTCTCAGGATCACCGGGATGGGATCCACTCGTCTGTCTGGTAGGAGTCATTAAAGAAAGGGACCATCCGGTGTGGGTGGTGCCTCTGCCCTCCACTACCTGTTGCAACTTTGACCATCAGGTCCTTCTCACACTTTATTAAAACTTTGAGACTCATCTGAACTTCTTTAGTGGGGCTGCATGCCTTTGATCAGGAGCGCCTTACCTCTGACTGCGACCATCCTCTAACGCTTCCCATCTCCTCAAGCTTTGAGTTACATCATCTTTCTCTCCTTGAAACAACCGCCATTAAAAAAAACAAAACAAAACAAAAACACTTAAATTCATGCAGAACATGTTTATATATATAATGTTTATATAATGTATATATTTTATATATATATAAATTTATTTGTTTATTTTTTGCAGTGCTGGGTCTTGTTGCTGCATGGGCTTTTCTCCAGTTGCGGTGAGCGGGGGTCCTCTGGAGCTGCAGTGCGGGGCTTCTCACTGGCATGACCTCTGATGACGTGGAGCATGTCTCTAGGGAGTGCGGGCTTCGCAGCTGTGGCACGTGGTCTCAAAATATAATGTTTATATTAGGATTCTCCAGAAACAGAGAGATACAACCAAAGGATGTATTACACCACACACACACACACACACACACACACACAGGTAGATTTTTTAAGGATTGACTCATGGGATTCGGGGATTGAATGCAAAGTTCCAAAGAATACAAGGAGAGATAAGAAAGCCTTCCTCAGTGATCAATGCAAAGAAATAGAGGAAAACAATAGAATGGGAAAGACTAGGGACCTCTTCAAGAAAATTAGAGATACCAAAGGAACATTTCATGCAAAGATGGGCACAATTAAGGACAGAAATGGTATGGACCTAACAGAAGCAGAAGATATTAAGAAGAGGTGGCAAGAATACACAGAAGAACTGTACAAAAAAGATCTTCACAACCCAGATAATCATGATGGTGTAATCACTGACCTAGAGCCAGACATCCTGGAACGTGAATTCAAGTGGGCCTTAGAAAGCATCACTACAAACAAAGCTAGTGGAGGTGATGGAATTCCAGTTGAGCTATTTCAAATCCTAAAAGATGATATGAAAGTGCTGCACTCAATATGCCAGCAAATTTGGAAAACTCAGCAGTGGCCACAGGACTGGAAAAGGTCAGTTTTCATTCCAATCCCAAAGAAAGGCAATGCCAAAGAATGTTTAAACTGCACAATTGCACTCATCTCACACGCTAGTAAAGTAATGCTCAAAATTCTCCAAGCCAGGATTCAACAGTACGTGAGCTGTGAACTTCCAGATGTTCAAGCTGGTTTTAGAAAAAGCAGAGGATCGGATCAGATCAGATCAGATCAGTCACTCAGTTGTGTCCGACTCTTTGCAACCCATGAATTGCAGCATGCCAGGCCTCCCTGTCCATCACCAACTCCCAGAGGTCACTGAGACACGACCATCGAGTCAGTGATGCCATCCAGCCATCTCATCCTCTGTCGTCCCCTTCTCCTCCTGCCCCCAATCCCTCCCAGCATC
>NW_011494785.1:10233735-10235992 GCF_000754665.1 Bison bison bison | reverse complement strand
GACTGGATGCCATGATCTTCGTTTTCTGAATGTTGAGCTTGAAGCCAACTTTTTCACTCTCCTCTTTCACTTTCATCAAGACGCTTTTTAGTTCCTCTTCACTTTCTGCCATAAGGGTGGTGTCATCTGCATATCTGAGGTTATTGATATCCCGGCAATCTTGATTCCAGCTTGTGCTTCTTCCAGCCCAGCATTCCTCATGATGTACTCTGTATAGAAGTTAAATAAGCAGGGTGACAATATACAGCCTTGACATACTCCTTTTCCTATTTGGAACAAGTCTGTTGTTCCATGTCCAGTTCTAACTGTTGCTTCCTGACCTGCATACAGGTTTCTCAAGAGGCAGGTCAGGTGCTCTGGTATTTCTGGTATTCCCATCTCTTTCAGAATTGTCCACAGTTTATTGTGATCCACACAGTCAAAGGCTTTGGCATAGTCCTTAAAGCAGCAATAGATGTTTTTCTGGAACTCTTTTGCTTTTTCAATGATCCAGCAGATGTTGGCAATTTGATCTCTGGTTCCTCTGCATTTTCTAAAACCAGCTTGAACATCTGGAAGTTCATGGTTCACATATTGCTGAAGGCTGGGTTGGAGAATTTTGAGCATTACTTTACTAGTATGTGAGATTAGTGCAATTGTGCGGTAGTCTGAGCATTCTTTGGCATTGCCTTTCTTTGGGATTGGAATGAAAACTGACCTTTTCCAGTCCTGTGGCCACTGCTGAGTTTTCCAAATTTGCTGGCATATTGAGTGCAGCACTTTGACAGCATCATCTTTCAGGAGTTGAAATAGCTCAACTGGAATTCCATCACCTCCACTAGCTTTGTTCATAGTGATGCTTTCTAAGGCCCACTTGACTTCGCATTCCAGGATGTCTAGCTCTAGGTCAGTGATCACACCATCGTGATTATCAGGGTCTTGAGGATCTTTTTTGTATAGTTCTTTTGTGTATTCTTGCCATCTCTTCTTAATATCTTCTGCTTCTGTTAGGTCCATACCATTTCTGTCCTTTATCGAGCCCATCTTTGCATGAAATGTTCCTTTGGTATCTCTAATTTTCTTGAAGAGATCTCTAGTCTTTCCCATTCTGTTGTTTTCCTCTATTTCTTTGCATTGATCACTGAAGAAGGCTTTCTTATCTCTTCTTGCTATTCTTTGGAACTCTGCATTCAGATGCTTCTATCTTTCCTTTTCTCCTTCGCTTTTCGCTTCTCTTCTTTTCACAGCTATTTGTAAGGCCTCCCCAGACAGCCACTTTGCTTTTTTGCATTTCTTTTCCATGGGGATGGTCTTGATCCCTGTCTCCTGTACACTGTCATGAACCTCATTCCATAGTTCATCAGGCACTCTATCTATTAGATCTAGGCCCTTAAATCTATTTCTCACTTCCACTGTATAATCATAAGGGATTTGATTTAGGTCATACCTGAATGGTCTAGTGGTTTTCCCTACTTTCTTCAATTTAAGTCTGAATTTGGCAATAAGGAGTTCATGGTCTGAGCCACAGTCAGCTCTTGGTCTTTTTTTTGTTGACTGTATAGAGCTTCTCCATCTTTGGCTGCAAAGAATATAATCAATCTGATTTCGGTGTTGACCATCTGGTGATGTCCATGTATAGAGTCTTCTCTTGTGTTGTTGGAAGAGGGTGTTTGCTATGACCAGTGCATTTTCTTGGCAAAACTCTTATTAGTCTTTGCCCTGCTTCACTTCGTATTCCAAGGCCAAATTTGCCTGTTACTCCAGGTGTTTCTTGACTTCCTACTTTTGCATTCCAGTCCCCTATCATGAAAAGGACATCTCTTTGGGGTGTTAGTTCTAAACGGTCTTGTAGGTCTTCATAGAACCATTCAGCTTCAGCTTCTTCGGTGTTACTGGTTGGGGCATAGACTTGGAATACTGTGATATTGAATGGTTTGCCTTGGAAATGAACAGAGATCATTCTGTCGTTTTTGAGATTGCATCCAAGTATTGCATTTCAGACTCTTTTGTTGACTATGATGGCCACTCCATTTCTTCTGAGGGATTCCTGACCGCAGTAGTAGATATAACGGTCATCTGAGTTAAATTCACCCATTCCAGTCCATTTCAGTTCGCTGATTCCTAGAATGTCGACATTCACTCTTGCCATCTCTTGTTTGACCACTTCCAATTTGCCTTGATTCACGGACCTGACATTCCAGGTTCCTATGCAATATTGCTCTTTACAGCATCGGACCTTGCTTCTATCACCAGTCACATCCACAGCTGGGTGTTCTTT
>NW_011494785.1:10232326-10233635 GCF_000754665.1 Bison bison bison | reverse complement strand
ATCGGACCTTGCTTCTATCACCAGTCACATCCACAGCTGGGTGTTCTTTTTGCTTTGGCTCCATCCCTTCATTCTTTCTGGAGTTATTTCTCCACTGATCTCCAGTAGCATCTTGGGCACCTACTGACCTGGGGAGTTTCTCTTTCAGTATCCTATCATTTTGCCTTTTCATACTGTTCATGGGGTTCTCAAGGCAAGAATACTGAAGTGATTTGCCATTCCCTTCTCCAGTGGACCACATTCTGTCAGATCTCTCCACCATGACCCGCCCATCTTGTGTTGCCCCACGGGCATGGCTTAGTTTCATTGAGTTAGACAAGGCTGTGGTCCTAGTGTGATTAGATTGACTAGTTTTCTGTGAGTATGGTTTCATTGTGTGTGTGTTTGCCCTCTGATGCCCTCTTGCAACACCTACCGTCTTACTTGGGTTTCTCTTACCTTGGGCATGGGGTATCTCTTCACGGCTGCTCCAGCAAAGCGCAGCCATTGCTCTTTACCTTGGACTAGTGGTATCCCCTCATCGCTGCCCTTCCTGACCTTCGAGGTGGGATAGCTCCTCTAGGCTCTCCTGCGCCCGCGCAGCCACGGCTCCTTGGACGTGGGTTTGCTCCTCCCGGCCGCCGCCCCTGAACTCAGACTCGGGGTAACTCCTCTCGGCCGCTGCCCCTGACCTCGGACATGGGGTAACTCCTCTTGGCCGCTGCCCTTCGGGCATGGGGTCCTCCCGGCTTCTGCCCCTGACCTCAGATGTGGGGTGGCTCCTCTTGCCTGCACTTAGCATGCCGGTCGCAGCTGCCTGTGCTTAGAAAAGGCAGAGGAACCAGAGATCAAATTGCCAACATCTGTTGGATCATCAAAAAAGCAAGAGAGTTCCAGAAAAACATCTATTTCTGCTTTATTGACTGTGCCAAAGTCTCTGACTGTGTCAGTTCAGTTCAGTTCAGTTCAGTCGCTCAGTCATGTCTGACTCTTCTGACTGTGGATCACAACAAACTGCGGAAAATTCTTAAAGAGATGGGAATACCAGATCACCTGACCTGACTCCTGAGAAATCTGTATGCAGGTCAAGAAGCAACAGTTAGAACTGGACATGGAACAACAGACTGGCTCCAAATTGGGAAAGGAGTACATCAAGGCTGTGTATTGTCACCCTGCTTATTTAACTTATATGCAGAGTACATCATGAACAACGCTGGGCTGGAGGAAGCACAAGCTGGAATCAAGATTGCCAGGAGAAATATCAATAACCTCAGATATGCAGATGACACCACCCTTATGGCAGAAAGTGAAGAAGAACTAAAGAGCCTCT
>NW_011494785.1:10227835-10231945 GCF_000754665.1 Bison bison bison | reverse complement strand
GGAGAAGACTCTTGAGAGTCCCTTGGACTGCAAGGAGATCCAACCAGTCCATTCTAAAGGAGATCAGTCCTGGGTGTTTATTGGAAGGACTAATGTTGAGGCTTAAACTCCAATACTTTGGCCACCTGATGCAAGGCACTGACTCACTTGAAAAGACCCTGATGCTGGGAAAGATTGAAGGTGGGAAGGGAAGGGGATGACAGAGAGTGAGATGGTTGGGCGGATCACCGACTCAATGGACATGAGTTTGGGTAAACTCCGGGAGTTGGTGATGGGCAGGGAAGCCTGATATGCTGCAGTCCATGGGGTCGCAAAGAGTTGGACACGACTGAGTGACTGAACTGGACTGAGTGACTGAACTGGACTGAGTGGTAAAAAATCTGCCTGCCAATGGAGGGGACATGGGTTCCATTCCTGGATTGAGAAGATCCCCTGGTGAAGGAAGTGGCAACCCACTCTGTATTCTTGCCTGGGAAATCCCTTGGACAGAGGAGCCTGATGGACTACACTCCACGCAATTGCAAAAGGGTCAGACTCAACTTAGTGACTAAACCACAACAACAATTTAATGCATGTGATTTTGGAGGCTGTGCAGGATAGGCTAACCGACTAGAGACTCACAGAATAGCTGATTTGTGGCTTGAGTTGAAAAACTGTCTGGAGGCAGGATTACCTGTTACTTGGAATACCCCAGTCTTTTTATTTAAGTTTTTGTGAATAGACTTTATTTTTAGAGCAGCCTGAGGCTCACAGCAAGCCTTAGAGAAAGGTAGAGATTTCCCACAAAGCCCCCACCCCCGCCCATGCACATCCTCCCCGTGATCAACATCCCCAATCAGAGGGTACATTCATTGCAGTTGAACTTGCGTTAACACATCATCATCGCTCGTGAGTCCATATTTTACATTCAGGTTCAGTCTTGGGGCCTTCCCTGGCTGTCCAGTGGTTAGAACTCTCCACTCCCAATACAGGGGAGCCGGGGTTCAATCCCTGGTCAGGGAAGTAGGTTCCACAGGCTGCAACTGAGGAACAAAATATCCCGCAGGCCCACGAGGAGGACCAAAGATCCTGCCTGCCACAGCGGAGACCTGGCGCAACCAAGTGAAGACGAGACCCATGCCAGGTGTTACAGGGACTTCCCGGTGGCCCAGGGGTTAGCAATCTGCCTTTCAGGGACCGGGATACAGGTGTGATCCCTGGTCGGGGAACTAAAATCCCACGCGACTCAGGGCAACTCAGCCTGTGCTCCAGAGCCCCGCGTTCAACCATGAACAGCTCTAGCTCCGCAGCCACGTCCCAGCACAGCCAGAGAGAGTCGCTCCTGCTGCTGTACATTTTCTGGGTTTGGAGAAAGGTGTAAAGACTTATGTCCATCATTATAGCCTCATACAGAGCAGTTTCACTGCCCTGAAAATCCTCCGTGAACCACCTTTCTATCCCTTATTCAACAAATGATCTTTTGAAACTGTCCGGTTTTGCCTTTCCCAGAATGTCACGCAGCTCACATTATACAGTATGCAGACTTTTCAGACTGCCTTCTTTCATTTAGCACATGCATTTGAGTCCTGCTTTTTCATGGCTTGGTAGCATACTTCTCTGTAGCACTGAATAATCCTCAGTTGCTGGATGTACCAGAATCTCAGTCTTTTTCCTTTGAGATGTTCAGTTGATGGGATGAGACCCACCCACATCTGCTGTACTCAAAGCTGACTGATTTAAATGTTAATCTCATCTTAAAAAAATTTCTTCATAGCAACATCTAGACTGGGATTTGCCCAAATAGCTGGATTCTGTGGCCTAACCTGTTGACACTTAAAACTAACTTCACAAGCCCATGACTTGACAACCTGGCACCCATATACAGCTCCTTAAACCATACTTAATCTCCAAATAAGGACAGTAACAAGGTCATACTTTTATCTAACTGATGCAACTATCCTGCACCAAACCAAAAGCACAGTTTCCCCAGAAGAAAATGCAGTCCTTAGATGACCTTTACTCTTCTCCTTGACATTTTGTAACCTAAATACAATGACATAAAGTTAACAGTACTTAAATATTATGATATAAAGTCAATACATGTTACATTACATGATAGAGAAGAAAAGAGATATGATATCTATACAGCTTTATAAATATATAATACGCACATACAAACATATTCATAACAAAATAAGGAAGAAGTAGTCATGACAGTTATAGTCCTTGCTCCTGAAACAGGTCATGTGGTCATAGCTGGTATTTATAAATATCTTCTTTCACTACCCATTCCATACTCCCTTTGCTATCAGGAAGCAGTTCAACTGGTCAGGCTTCCTTAACTGGTGGGTGACCTAAAACTTCCTTCCTGAAGGGTCCGGGCCATTAGCAGGCTTGGGTGGCCGCACTTTCCCATCACAGACATGGCAACACCAAGAGAAACCCCAGGGGGTCTCCTGTCTCCCACACACGCTCTTCCTTAGCCGCCCTGTGAGCCAGCAGCCCGGTTCCCCCTCGGTCATGAGAATGGACATCACCAGATGGCCAACACCGAGATCACACTGATTATTTTCTTTGCAGCCAAAGATGGAGAAGGTCTATACAGTCAGCAAAAACAAGACCAGGAGCTGACTGCCGCTCAGATCATGAACTCCTTAATTGCCAAATTCAGACTTAAATTGAAGAAAGTAGGGAAAACCACTAGACCATTCAGGTATGACCTAAATCAAATCCCTTATGATTATACAGTGGAAGTGAGAAATAGATTTAAGGGCCTAGATCTGACAGATGAGTGCCTGATGAACTATGGAATGAGGTTCGTGACATTGTACAGGAGACAGGGATCAAGACCTTCCCCATGGAAAAGAAATGCAAAAAAGCAAAATGGCTGTTTGGGGAGGCCTTACAAATAGCTGTGAAAAGAAGAGAAGCGAAAAGCAAAGGAGAAAAGGAAAGATAATATAAACATCTGAATGCAGAGTTCCAAAGAATAGCAAGAAGAGATAAGAAAGACTTCCTCAGTGATCATTGCAAAGAAATAGAGGAAAACAACAGAATGGGGAAGAGTAGAGATCTCTTCAAGAAAATTAGAGATACCAAGGGAACATTTCATGCAAAGATGGGCTCGATAAAGGACAGAAATGGTATGGACCTAACAGAAGCAGAAGATATTAAGAAGAGATGGCAAGAATACACAGAAGAACTGTACAAAAAAGATCTTCACAACCCAGATAATCACGATGGTGTGATCACTGACCTAGAGCCAGACATCCTGAAATGTGAATTCAAGTGGGCCTTAGAAAGCATCACTACGAACAAAGCTAGTGGAGGTGATGGAATTCCAGTTGAGCTATTTCAACTCCTGAAAGATGATGCTGTCAAAGTGCTGCACTCAATATGCCAGCAAATTTGGAAAACTCAGCAGTGGCCACAGGACTGGAAAAGGTCAGTTTTCATTCCAATCCCAAAGAAAGGCAATGCCAAAGAATGCTCAGACTACCGCACAATTGCACTAATCTCACATACTAGTAAAGTAATGCTCAAAATTCTCCAATCCAGCCTTCAGCAATACGTGAACCGTGAACTTCCAGATGTTCAAGTTGGTTTTAGAAAATGCAGAGGAACCAGAGATCAAATTGCCAACATCTGCTGGATCATGGAAAAAGCAAGAGAGTTCCAGAAAAGCATCTATTTCTGCTTTATTGACTATGCCAAAGCCTTTGACTGTGTGGATCACAACAAACTGTGGAAAATTCTGAAAGAGATGGGAATACCAGACCACCTGACCTGCCTCTTGAGAAATCTGTATGCAGGTCAGGAAGCAACTGTTAGAACTGGACATGGAACAGCAGACTTGTTCCAAATAGGAAAAGGAGTACGTCAAGGCTGTATATTGTCACCCGGCTTATTTAACTTCTATGCAAAGTACATCATGAGAAACGCTGGGCTGGAAGAACACAAGCTAGAATCAAGATTGCTGGGAGAAATACCAATAACCTCAGATATGCAGAAGACACCACCCTTATGGCAGAAAGTGAAGAGGAGCTAAAGAACCTCTTGATGAAAGTGAAAGAGGAGAGTGAAAAAGTTGGCTTAAAGCTCAACATTCAGAAAATGAAGATCATGGCATCC
>NW_011494785.1:10217633-10227372 GCF_000754665.1 Bison bison bison | reverse complement strand
AGGAGGAGAAGGGGACGACAGAGGATGAGATGGCTGGATGGCATCACTGACTCGATGGATGTGAGTCTGAGTGAACTCCGGGAGTTGGTGATGGACAGGAAGGCCTGGCGTGCTGCAATTCATGGGGTTGCAAAGAGTCGGACATGACTGAGCGACTGAACCGAACTGAGTGAGAATCAGCCACTGCAGTCAGCACAGCGATGCCCTTTCCTGTTGATTCAGAGGCGTGAGGCCCCAGAGTATCACTGCGTGGGAGGCGGCCCTAACTCCCCGTTCACTGGAATCACGGTTGTGTCTCAGCCAAAACATCTCTCTCTGCAACTGAGACCACCAGGCCAGCAGAGCATAAGATCTTGGGGAAAGAAGCAAGGCTGTTGCCAGGGGGTCAGTAAGAGCAATAGTAAGGGGTGCCCTTCTCATTGCCTCCCCTTGAGTCCCAGAGCGTGCGTCCTGGTATGGGAGAAATGGCATCATATAGGGACCCTGATTCGGAGCATGCACAGCCTCGGAAGCGGTGCTCTGTGGGGTGCCATGACAGTGGATAGGACATTCTGCTAAATCCACAGATGGTAATTTTGGCAGAAGCAGTATGTATAGGAAAGGCAACACTATATCCAGAGTGTCTATTTCAGTAAGAACGAAGCATTGCCCCTTTCAAGATGGAAGGGATCCAATGTAATTATCCAACTAGCTGGTTGATCACCGCAGGCAATGATGCCCTATCAGGGACTCGTTGTCATTCTCTGCTGCTGGCAGATTGGACTCTCAGCAGTGGCTGTAACCAAGTGACCTTGGCGAGTAGCAGTCCTCGTTGCTGAGCCTGTGCACAACCTCTATCCCGGCCACCATGGCCATGTGCTCACGAGCCCACTGGGCAATGGCAGGGCTGGCAGGGAGAGGCTGGCTGATATCTGCACGGTGGGTCGTCCTATTCCCTTGACTATTAAAATCCTCTTCTGCTGGGGTCCCCATTTGGTGAGCATTCTCATGGAAGACAATATCTTCCAATTTTTTGCTCATTCAGATAGCTCTGTCCACATACCTCTTCTCTAGACCTCCTTGCCACCGATTTCCTGGTCATATTCCTTCCAAGTCAAACCACAGACCTCACACAGCCACCGACTGTGAGTTGCTCTCTAACTGTACATCTGCCATTTCTCCTAACAAGCACAGTGAGCAACTGGGTGCGCTGTTCGGAGCTCCACCAGCTGACGGGCCTCACTTCACCACTGTCCTCCAGGGGCATCCCAGGGAGGGCTGTGGCGCCGGAGCTGTGCACTTGGGGTGGCGCCCACCTATCACACAGGACCGTTGTGCATAAGACCCAGTCCATCCTAAAGGAAGTCAACCCTGAATACTCACTGGAAGGACTGATGCTGAGGCTGAAGCTCCACTAGTTGGGCCACCTGAT
The DNA here is from genome assembly GCF_000754665.1 of Bison bison bison. Classification (NCBI taxonomy): domain Eukaryota; kingdom Metazoa; phylum Chordata; class Mammalia; order Artiodactyla; family Bovidae; genus Bison; species Bison bison. The sequence continues at coordinate 10,225,961 of NW_011494785.1, read as the reverse complement.
GTGAAGAATTGACTCATTGAAAAAGACCCGGATGCTGGGAAAGATTGAGAATGGGAGAAGGGGACGACAGAGGATGAGATGGTTGGATGGCATCACCGACTCAATGGACATGAGTTTGGGTAAAGTCCAGGAGTTGGTGATGGACAGGGAGGCCTGGCGTGCTGCAGTCCATGGGGTCAAAAAGAGTCAGACACGACTGAGTGATGGAAAAGCAACAACAATATGAGGTCATAGGTGCGGCCTGGAAGAGAGACGGCGCTATAGCAGGAGTGGGAACCCAGGCAAGAGCTGACGCTGCAGTTTGACTCAAAAGGCAGTCTCTGGCAGAAGTCTCTGTTCTAAGTGGGTAGTCAGTGTTTTTCAGTTAAGGCCTTCAGCTGATTTGATGAGTCTCACCCACATTAAGGTAGTCTGCTTTACTCAACCTCTACTGATTTAAGTGTTAATCTGGTCTAAAAAATACCGTCACAGAAATATTTACCATAGTATTTGCCCAGACATCTGGGTTCTGTGACCTAGCAAAGTCAACACTTGAAATTGACCATCGTGATGGTCTTTCCTAATAGGAAAGAGCCTGTCTTCCCTCCCTTCCCCCTCCCTCTTTTCTTTCCTTCTTTCTCTCTCTGCTTTTTCTTTCTACAAACACTTCCTAAGAACCCACTAGATTCCTGATTCTAGAAGCCTACTGATGAAGTTGAGCTGTCTCCTTGGTAACCGTCTCTAACCCAGAATGGAATACAAACTGCTTTCTGAAGCAGACTATCTTCTTTAGAGAGTTCACATATCCCTTTCCAATTTTAAACCATAACTTACAAGAACATGATTTTACTATCTCTTTTAAACAGAAAAATTACAGTTTTACAAAGAAATTAATGACTGATGCTGCTGTTTAGCTGATGGATGCACTAATTTGGATGCTGCTGCTTTAGAATTTGTCGTGATTGGGTCAGAGATCAGCTCAGAGATTACTTTTGTATTACATAGTTTGTCTTGGAAATGAACGGTTTAAAAATATTTCAGAGGAAAATACTGAACCCACTTTACAAAATAAACTGTTTTCAAGCCATTTAGGTGGTTGAATATGAAAGTGATAAAACAGGTAAGTTACACTACATTTTTGAAATAGATTTCTTAAAGCAGGTCCAAAGGTGTCTTATTTATTTGTCAAAACAAACTGGAAAGACCTTGTTACGTCTACTTTGAGTTATAAACTCATAATACTCATAACTGTGTGGATCACAACAAACTGGAAATTCTCCTGGAAAAGACCCTGATGCTGGGAAAGACGAAAGGCAAAATGGTGAAGCGGGCAGCAGAGGGTGAGGAGGTCAGATCGCAGCACCAACTCAATGGAGATAATTTTGAGCAAACGCTGGGAGATAGTAGAGGACAAAGGAGCCTGGCGTGCAGCAGTCCATGAGGTCTCAAAGAGTCAGACATGACTTAGCAACAGAACAACAACGGGAATACTCACAGACTTTCTTTATTAAGAGGGTTGCTTTTCTAGGAATAGGACTGCCTTCCAAACCAGTAACTGGAATAGGCTGGGGAAGCCCCGTCCTTGTGGAATTATGTGCTCAGCATCTTACATTGCTGCGCTGCCAACTCTTGTCTCCTCTTTGCAAGTCCCCACCAGGGCACAAGCCTCCCACAGAGGTTTCTCCCCTGGAGATGCAGGGATGTTCACAGTGCTCTTCACGGGTTCACAAGTTCCCACCAATCCCAATCACCCGCTTTCCTCAACTGTTCCCAGGAAGGCGCCTCAAGCTATTAAAAAATAATTGATATTTAAAATGCCTTGAAATCAGGTCCAGCCTTAACACATGGGCATATCACCAATCATTTAATGGATGCAAAACTATTAACCAGAACAGAACATGTGTCAAATAGAGAGGCCATCCTCAACTAGGCAACACGTTACAAAACCCATGTAAGTGGTGCATCAGATGGATTGAGAGCACGTGCTTCATAGAACAGTAACGCTTATTGGACGGGAGCCTATCGCAGTCTGTCACATCCTCTCTCATTGGCTGAGCACACACGCTCTCCCCTGCACCGAAGGAAGACGCGGCAGCCGTAGATGATAGACGTATGTGGAGACGTATTTTTTCTTTAAATCATGAATGTGAAAAAAAACCATGAATATGGAATCAGTTCAGAAATAAGTAGTTTTATAACAAATGATTGCCGCACAGGGTGACACTACATGTAGTGTGCGTGTAACTGGAAAGTTATTTTGTCTCGAAATGTATTACCTTTAATGCAGACTTTTCATGATTTCAGACCGAGTGTCTCCCCGTGCCAAATTAGTCCCGTAATTACAAAAGAAGACAATACTTATTTTTAAATTAAAAATGTGCTTGTTTATCTATCTGTGGCTGTGTTCACACAGGCTTTCCTAGTTGCCGCGAGCGGAAGTTCCTCTTCCTGAGCGCAGGCTCAGGAGTTGCGGTTCCCGGCTCTAGAGCACACGCTCTGCAGCCGTGGCCCACGGGCTTGGTTGCTCCCTGGCACATGGGGTCTTCCTGGACCAGGGGTCGAACCCGTGTCCCCTGCATTGGCAGGCGGAAATCCTTAACCACTGAACCTCCAGGGATGTCCCAATACTTATTTTTTAACAAAAGCAAGTTGACCACTTGTATCAGATTTTCTCATCGTACAGGGTGTTTTTGTCATGCCTACTAGTCCATACTTAAAAATTCCTAATGCCTTCTGACACGGCCACTGCTTTTGTAAATAAAGTTTTATTGAAAACAGCCACACTCACTGTTTACATCTTGGTTATGGTGGCCTCACACTCTTCTAAGAATACAGTTGAACAGGGGATTCCCTGTCAGTCAGTGGTTTGCCACGGCCTGGGTTCAATCCCTGGTCCAGGAACTAAAATCCCACAAGCCACGATGTGAAGCGAAAAAACAGAACAAAAACAAACAGAAACAGAACCTGGTCGAACAGTTGTGACGGAGACTGTCGAATCCTCACAACCTGAAGCGCGCACTAGCTGAGCTGTAGAGCGTGTGACCCTCCGCTGTGCGTTCGTGTGCTGCTCAGTTGTGCCCAGCTCTTTGCAGCCCCTTGGATGGTCGCCCACCAGGCTCTGTCCGTGGAATTTTCCAGGCAAGAATACTGGAGCTGGTTGCCATTTCCTCCTCCAGAGGCTCTTCCTGACCCAGGGATCAAACCCGGGTCTTGTGCACTCCTGCACCGCAGGCGGATTCTGCAGCAACTGCACTGGGAACCCGCCGACCCTCTGCTACGGACTCTCAGAATAGTTTTGTTCTTTTAGGCAGATAGAAAGGAATTTCTGGACTTAAAAGATAAATTAGCATAGACTACTTATTTCTATAAATCTTCAAAAATAAACTACAACACCATCCATCTTAAATTCCTTAAGGAAAGAATTCCCTAGAAAACTTCTGCCCTATATCAATACAGTGTGAGCCACTTCAGTAATTTACAATTTTCTGGTAATCACATGAAGAACGTAAAAGGAAATACATGAAATTTGTTGTAGGGATAGATCTTATTTAGCCCAATATATCCGATATATTATCATTTCTGTATGTAATCAATACACAACATTAGTCACGGTATAGTTCCCATTCTCGTTTGTTCTCAGTCTTCATAATTCAGTACACATTTTACACTTACAGCACACCCAGGTTCAGATCAGCCACATTCCAAGTGCTTGCTGGCCACGCGGAGCAAGTGGATACTGTCTTTGGTCCGTGCCAGCCTCGAAGCAAGAGTAAGCAGATGCCTTTTTACACTCTTTTACACTTTTTTCATTTGTTCATTCAAGTTTTAAAATTACTTACATCTTACAAAGGTAAGAAAGACTTTTTAAAGACTTTAAATTCTTGCTTAAATACTTATATATTGATTTCCCCCCCTTTTCTGAGCGTGAAAAGGTACAGTGATGGAAAGCCTAGTAGCAGGGAGTCCACTTACCAGAGCATAGCAAAGTCATGAACAGGGCTACTAAAAAGGAAGATAGGAGGAAATTTCAATCTTGAAATGCCTCGTATATTTGCTTTTCTTTTAAATCAGAAAAAGTCAGCACCCATTAGCAGGAATCCCATCTGCAGCTCAGGAATGCAACGGCCAAGCTAAGGAAGCCCAGAAGCTCCCTGCGGGCAGGAGCCCAGCATTCTGTGGATGAATTGAATTCCTTCTCTCTCTCTCTCTTTTTTTTTTATCCTCTTTAGACGTCTTCTCAAGAGCTGTCCTCCTCCCATTTTTCCATCAAACATGCTTTCAAGTATATGGAATTACATGGATAATTTGTTGCTATGCCTTGAACTGTCATTTAATCAATATTGTCAGTCTTTCCTGTGTTTAATGATCTGCTTGAAACCTTGCTCTCTTTAACAATTCAGAAGAGAGAGATCCAGAAATCGTCCTAGGTTAAGAAATGGAAAAAGCTTTCATTGTGACATAGAGGTTGTTCTTTCTCTCTTTTGGTCATATTTAAAGTATATTTGTGTTAAATACTCTTCAATCGTCTTAAAATATGTCCATAATTTATATAATCCACCTACCAAATGGCCAAGAAACAAATCCGTGTACGCTTCATCGTCTGCAACCGCAGAAACAATACCCTTGCATATTCCACAAGCAGGTGTCAGGTGTAGGTAGCTGTCTTTCTAATTAGCAGAAAGTCCCGTGCTAAAGAGAGAAGCCAGTCTTGAAGCAGGCGTCTCCTGGTTCACTGTCAGCAGGATATAGGAGTGGGGAGGCGATTTGGAGACAAGCATATTTCCATCGCCTTTGTCTTGCCCATGGTAGGCATCACTAATCAGCCACTACATTCCTTCCTGCTGAGCATAAATGTAAGCTCAGACACTTTCTAACTGTAACCTCTAGGAAGGCACTATCAGATGAGTGAACTTTGCTTCAAGATAAAATCTAGGTAAGCGTCTCTGGTATACAAAGTAGAGTTTAGAGTCCAAGACAGTGCTTAAAAGATAAGAAGATGCTTATAGTCTACAAGAAAATATCCTTTATTGCTACCTGAGGGGCTTCCCAGGTGGCTCTAGTGGTAAAGAACCCACCTGTCGGTGCAGGAGACATAAGAGACGTGGGTTAGATCTCTGGGTCAGGAAGATTCCCTGGAGAAGGGCATGGCAACACTGCAGAATTCTTGCCTGGAGAATCCCATGGACAGAGGAGCCTGGCAGGCTACAGTCCATGGGGTTGCACAGAGTCAGACGTGACTGAAGCGACTTAGCATACACAGGGCCACCTGGAGATAGTCTTAAGAGGAGGTCGGAGTAAAGGAGATGACTGTAGTTGTCATGAGGCAGGTGAAGAATGAACAGCCTTGAAACCAGACAAAGCCCATTAAATCGGTATTGAACAATTACTAAGGGTGTAAATATCTGAGCTTTTAGGAATCTCCTTCCCATTTTGGGGTTCTAAACATTTTTACTGGGGTTTTCTGTTTTAAAAGCCCTTACTATACTTCGAGCTACAGGATTTAAAAATAGTGGAATCTACTCTGAATAAAGGAATCATCCTCTCCATTAATGAGCTACGGATGTCTCATGAATAAGTGTTACAAATCTATTTATACACCAATTTGTTCCTCTGCATATGTAACCCTCCTAGGCACTGTGCCTACGCTTAGGCTCTGTTTTCTCTGGGTGTTGTTTTTTAATGACAAAGGACATCTAAATGAATATTGGCCCCGCTACTCTGAAGTTCATTTGCTGCCTATTGACTTTTCAGTGTTATGAGCAAAACATTTATTTTCCTCTCAACTTAGCTCTTCATGTACTGCGACTCCCTTTATGTCTTCTTGCCTAGTGTGTGTCACCCTATCTTTTTGCTGTTGTTGCTGTTGGGTTCTTTTGGCTGCTTTAAAAAAACAACAGCAGAGAATCCATTCTACAAAGAAAATGGAATATAGTATTAGCTGCCATTCTTATTCATTTTAAAGGAAACAATGCCTTTTTGTAGCAATAACTCACCTACCCAGAGGTCATTTTTCCAATAATGTCAGTCACTGAGAACACAGCTCGAAGAAAAAGGCCTCTGAGAAGTTAAAATAAACACCATAGATCTCATTCACTCAGCTCATGCATTTTATTTCCATCTTTTCACTCTGCCATTCAGCCACTGTCTTTTCTTATTTCAGACATGATCCTAATAAACCTTAGCCCATAGAAAATTAGGAACAGATAATCTGAAAAAGATCAAGAGGCTTCTAAACAGCCACATGAGGGCTGGTGACAAGAAGATACGAAAGAACCAGACTCAGTGACTCAAAACCCAGCAAGGAGGAGCCAGTCTGTGTCTGGCCGGGTAGCTCCTCATTCTGCAGTGATCTCCATCACCCTGGAAATGATGTTCCTCGCTACATCTTCAAGTCATCACGCTCATTTCCAGCGTTTTCCATGTAAGATGCGGCAGGTGGACAACAGGGCGTCCCCGGTGGCCCAGTGGCGAAGAGTCTCCTGTCAGTGCTGGAGATGCAGGTCCGATCCCTGGGTCGGGAAGATCCCCTGGAGAAGGAAACAGCAACCCACTCCAGTACTCTTGCCTGGAAAGTCCTATGAACAGAGGAGCCTGGGGGGCTATGGTCTACAGGGTCACAAAAGAGTCGGACATGACTAAGCAGAGACATTGCTTGGCCAACAAAGGTCTGTATAGTCCTTTGTCCAAAAAGCTATGGTTTTTGCAGAAGTCATGTATGGATGTGAGAGCTGGACCATAAAGAAATCCAAGTGCTGCAATACGTTGGCCACCTGATGCAAAGAGCTGACCCATTGGAAAAGACCCTGATGCTGGGAAAGATTGAGGGCAGGAGGAGAAGGGGATGACAGAGGATGAGATGGTTGCTTGGCATCACCGACTCCATGGACATGAGTCTGGGCAAACTCTGGGAGTCAGTGAAGGACAGGGAAGTCTGGCATGCTGCAGGCCATGGGGTCGCAAGGAGTTGGACACGACTGACAACCAAGACTTGGTGACTGAAGAACAGCAAGGCATATGGCACACTTTAGGAGACTTCTGGATGATGGCGATGATATGGTAAAATGGAAAGGGGACAGGCTTCGCAGTAAAGCAAATCTTTTTGTTTCCTACAGTTTAATTGAAGTCTACACCTGGAGTGGGAAAATGGTGCTTGCATGGGGCTCAGAGTTCACATAGGAACAAGGGAGTGTGGGAAGCATTTCACCTCATTCCATCTTTCTGAAGATTCCTAGAAATTTGTTTCAAAATAGGTTTTGTAAAGAGCAGGTTAAGGTTCACAGGAAAATTGAGGGGAAGGAGCAGAGTTTTGCCATGTGCCCCTGCGGCCACACAGGCATGACCTCTCCTGCCAGGACATCCCTCACGAGAACAGTGCTTTTCTTACAGCTGGTGACTCTGCACTGACACGCTGTTACCATCCAGAGTCCACACCTTACCTTAGGACTCACGCTATGGGTTTGGGCAAACGTGCAGGACACCTGTCCATCATTCTGGCGTCGTAGAGAGTAGTTTCCCAGCCCTAAAACCCTCTGTGTGCTCTGCCTACCCATCCTCCCGGGGGCGCTGGTGGAAAAGAACCCACCTGCCAACGCAGAAGGTAAGAGACGAGGGGTTGACCCCTGAGTCAGCAAGATCCCTGCGGGTAGGAAATGGCAACCTGCTCCAGGATTCTTGCCTGGGAAATTCCACAGACAGAGGAGCCTGGTGGGCTACAATCTAAGGGGCCACAAAGAGTTGGACAGGACTGAGCACACACACACACACACACACACACACACACCCCAACCCCTGGCAACATTCTGTCTCCATAGTTTTTTTGCCTTTTCCAGAATGTCGTATTGTATGTAGCCTTTTCACTAGATTCTTTCATTTAGTCACATGATTTAAGATTCCGCCATGTCTTTTCATGGCTCAATAGCTCATTTCTTCTTACAGCTGAATATCACCCCATTGTCCGAATGTACCAGTGTCTCCATCCACTCACCCGCTGAAAGCTATCTTCAGTTCAGTTCAGTTCAGTTCAGTCGCTCAGTCATGTCCGACTCTTTGCAACCCCATGAATCACAGCATGCCAGGCCTCCCTGTCCATCACCAACTCATGTCCATCGAGTTGGTGATGCCATCCAGCCATCTCATCCTCTGTCATCCCCTTCTCCTCCTGCCCCCAGTCCCTCCCAGCATCAGGGTCTTTTCCAATGAGTCAACTCTTTGCATGAGGTGGCCAAAGTATTGGAGTTTCGGCTTCAGCATCAGTCCTTCCAATGAACACCCAGGACTGATCTCCTTAAGGATGGACTGGTTGGATCTCCTTGCAGTCCAAGGGACTCTCAAGAGTCTTCTCCAACACCA
>NW_011494785.1:10213002-10217533 GCF_000754665.1 Bison bison bison | reverse complement strand
CCAAGGGACTCTCAAGAGTCTTCTCCAACACCACAGTTCAAAAGCATCAATTCTTTGGCACTCAGCTTTCTTTATGGTCCAATTCTCACATCCATACATGACCACTGGAAAAACCATAGCCTTGACTAGACGGACCTTTGTTGGCAAAATAATGTCTCTGCTTTTGAATATGCTATCTATCATAACTTTCCTTCCAAGGAGTAAGTGTCTTTTAATTTCATGGCTGCAATCACCATCTGCAGTTATTGTTGAGTTTAATTTCTCCCAAATGTAGAGAATTAATGGAACTAAGAAAGACATGAGAAGAGAGGCCTTGAACTTGAGTGGACAGTCAATAAGCAGAAAACACCTTTTGCACTCTGCGGTTGGTCACTGGTGTGGCATCAGCCCCGCAAAGACTTCGCAGATGGGGTCAACGAGAGAGTCCTCCTCACCCAAAGGGGACACCCCTAGTTTTGACATGTGATATCGTGTTTACTGACCTAACATTACAGCATGTCTTCACGTTAGGCTAGTCTCCTACCATATCTTCACGCATTGAAAATAATCCATCATTTAAGTAATCCATCATGATCTCATCTGAGATCATGTTTGAAAGTTGGATTTATATGTTGTAGTCACTAGAGGAGTTACCATGACTTTGTTTATAAAATGGTGTTTACTACTTTAAAAGATTCAATAAAATACCAAAGTGATGGTATTTTAGTTGGGAAGCAAAAAAAAAGGGGGTAAAATTTAGGTGACTTTCCAAGTAGCCAATCACAGCTGTGCTTGAATATAGAGAAAAAGTCTTACATGAACTTAGAATTGATTATTTTTTCTTTTTTATTGGTTTTGGCCTTGGCGAGTGCTGGAAATATGATTTCAAAGCCCCTGGGTGTTCTCGAGCAATCACCTGCTTCACTTTACTGACCAGGAAATTGAAGCTCAAAGAGGTGAATGACACTTATGGCCGTCTCTTGTGTTGGCAGGAAGTTTGCCGGATGTGGACACAGGGGAGAGGCACAGCTGTTGCTTTCTCCTCAGAAAAGTCTCTCAGGCAGACCAACATCTGGAACATTCTGTATGGAACGTCTTCTATAGTTACCGAGAATTTCATAAACGAGTCGGAGTTACCTGCATACAAAGGATTATTGATCATTTGTGGCCATGTTGTTTTATCTGCTGTGCCTAGGTTAGCTTTTTGCTGCTAAATGGGAAAGTTGCTAACATCAGCTCTTTCGCTTCGCCCTAGGTGTGCCAACACGAAATGCCCACGGGTGCTCTCGAGGCTCGCGGCTTCCTTCTGTGCCTCTTGCTGTGGCGGTGGCGCACACGCTTGCTGTTTGTCTAATGAAGCTGTGACTGCGTATCTCTGTGTGTGAATGTGTGTCAAATTCAGCAGTCTAAGGAATTTTACTACCCAGTTTAACAACTCAGGTAATGGGATTTTACTTGCAAGTTTTTTTTTTCCTTCTGTATGATGAAGAAACGATTGACCCTTTAATTTAAAGTCTTCTCTTAAAAAGGTTGCACCAGCTACAATCAATTCTGGATAAAAATGTCCCTGCTCATTCATTTTTCACCGAGCCAACCAGTCTGCCAACCAAGCTGCTTCTTTATCTGAATTCAGATTGATAGTGAAATATTTTAAAGCAAAGTATTTGTGGTTTATTTTCTTTTTAAACTTTTTTTTATCATTTAAAATCCAATATTGCACAGAGTGTAATTATCTCTTTCCACAAATATTTGCCATAACTTTGGAGTTAAGTTGCACTATTTTAGAAGCAGAAGGTAAATAAGAAAGCACTGAACCAAGTAAGGAGACCCTAGATTCTGATGGACTGTGCAGCTATGAAAAAAGCACTTAACCTCACAGGGCCTCATTTCTCCTGTTTATAAAAGAGAAGAATTGGACTGTTTTGTTGTTTACTCGCCCAGTTGTGTAGGACTCTGTGTGACCCGTGGACTGTAGCCCTCCAGGCTCCTCTGTCCATGGGATTTCCCAGGCAAGAATGCTGCAGTGGGTTGCCATTTCCTCCTCCAGGAGACCTTCCCACGGCGGGGACTGAACGTGCGTCTCCTGCGGTGGCAGCGGCTCCTTTACCCTGACCGCCGGGTTTTTAATGTCTCTTCCAGTCCAAGCTGTCGTGTTTCTGTATATTTGACTAAGAAACTCTTATCTAGACCCAAGGCTGATTCAAATGGCGTTTACACGTGAGAGACTTCCCACTCTTTATCTCTAGCCGAACCTCTCTCTGGAAAGCATGTGCCACAGTCTTAATCTGCTGTGTCCATTCGGATGGTGAGAGGGCAGCTCTGCTTTAAGGAGGCCAAAGCAGAGTCCCCAGTCCGCCGCACGGACCTCCAGATGAGCTTTCCCAAATCCGTGAGATGACGTTACTGCCCACCGAGTTGCTTATGCTAGAAATCTAGGATTTATCTCTAGTTAGCTCTCCTTCCCCACTCACACCCAGCTTCCGGCAAGTTCTGTCGCCTCTACCTTCAGAAGCAGTCCTGGGTCTTTCCATTTTTGCTCATCTCCTCACCCCCACTACTCCCATCCAAGCCCTCACCATGCTCTCCTGGACCACGGCAATCACAGCCCAACTTGTTTCTCCACTTTCAATCTTGTCTCCTGCAAATTGCTTCTTTCCACACAAAAGCTAAAGTGAGCTTTTAAAAATATAAGTCAGACCCTGTTCCTCTCTTCCTGAGAGCTTTTCAGTAGTTCCTTATCAAGCTCAAGATAAACCTGCGCTCCTTACTCTGACTTCTAAACACTAAGGGTCTGGTGAGGCTCTGTCCACTGCCTCGTGTCTTTCACCTTCAACTTCCCCCACTTAACTTGGGTCACGCTGACCTTTCTGTTTCTTGAACCATTAGTCAGGGTTCTCCAGAAAGAATCAGTAACATCTTTATATTTATATACATGAAGAGATTTGTTGTAAGGAATTGGCTCACATGATTATAGAGGCTGAGAAGTCCCCCACTCTATCATCTGCCACTGGAAACCCAGGAAACCCACTGGTATGGGTGGTAACCTGAGTCTGAACTCCTGAGCACCAAGAAAGCTGATAATATGAGTTTGGGGTGTCCCTCAAGTTTGAAGGTCTAACAGCCAGGAACGATGATGATAAATCTCAGTCCTAGGAAAAAAGCCAGCTCATTGGAGAAGACCCTGCTGCTGGGAAAGATGGAAGGCAAAAGGAGGAGGGGAAGGCAAAGGATGAGATGATTAGATAGCATCACTGACTCAATGGACATGAATCTGAGCAAACTCCGGGAGACCCTGGAGGACAGAGGAGCCTGGCGAGCTGCAGTCCATGGGGTCGCAAAGAGCTGGACACGACTTAGTGACTGAATGACAGCAAAGGACAAGAGAAGACCATTGGCCCAGATCAAGCGGTCAAGCAGAGAGTCGTTCTCCCTTCTGCCACCGTTTTGTTCTAGCCAGGCCCTCAGTGGATTGAGTGATGCCCACTCACACTGGCGAGGTCAATCTTGTTTACTCGTCTACAGGTTCAAATGCTAACCTCACCTGGAAACGCCTTCGCAGACACACCCAGAAATCATGCTGAAATGAACATGTGAGCAAGCACACGTGCCGTGACCCAGCTGAGCTGACACGTAAGCTCAGCCACTGCCGTGTCAGCCTCGCTCCTCTCTTAGGGCTCTTCGGCTGGTTCTCCCTTGTGCCTCGGATGCTTTTTCATCATCGCATGGCTGATTCCTTCTTGTCATTCAGTCACCTTAAGAGTCACCTTCTTCCAGGAAACATCCTTCCCTGACCTGACCATTCAGTGTAAAGTATCCCCCTAATTACTGTTTATCATCGATTTTAATAATCATTCAGTTCAGTTCAGTTGCTCAGTCATGTCCGACTCTTTTCGACCCCATGAATCGCAGTACGCCAGGCCTCCCTGTCCATCACCAACTCCTGGAGTTCACTCAGACTCACGTCCATCGAGTCAGTGATACCATCCAGCCATCTCATCCTCTGTCGTCCCCTTCTCTTCCTGGCTCCAATAACTCCCAGCATCAGAGTCTTTTCCAATGAGTCAACTCTTCACATGAGGTGGCCAAAGTACTGGAGTTTCAGCTTTAGCATCATTCCTTCCAAAGAAATCCCAGGGCTGATCTCCTTCAGAATGGACTGGTTGGATCTCCTTGCAGTCCAAGAGACTCTCAAGAATCTTCTCCAACACCACAGTTCAAAAGCATCAGTTCTTCGGCGCTCAGCCTTCTTCATGGTCCAATTCCCACATCCATTCATGACCACTGGAAAAACCATAGCCTTGACTAGATGAACCTTTGTTGCCCAAGTAATGTCTCTGCTTTTGAATATGCTATCTAGGTTGGTCATAACTTTCCTTCCAAGGAGTAAGCATCTTTTAATTTCATGGCTGCAGTCACCATCTGCAGTGATTTTGGAGCCCCCAAAATAAAGTCTGACACTGTTTCCACTGTTTCCCCATCTATTTCCCATGAAGTGATGGGACCAGATGCCATGGTCTTAGTTTTCTGAATGTTGAGCTTCAAGCCAACTTTT
>NW_011494785.1:10212673-10212902 GCF_000754665.1 Bison bison bison | reverse complement strand
GATCTTCCTGACCCAGGGATCAAACCCACATCTCTTATGTCTCCTGCATTGGCAGGTGGGTTCTTTATCACTAGCGCCACCTGGGAAGGCCCAAATAATTCTGGTTAATATGGGATCACAAAGAGTCGGACACGACTGATCAACTTCACTTTCACTTTTCACTTTCATGCACTGGAGAAGGAAATGGCAACCCACTCCAGTGTTCTTGCCTGGAGAATCCCAGGGATGG
>NW_011494785.1:10208535-10212573 GCF_000754665.1 Bison bison bison | reverse complement strand
TTCCCCATCTATTTCCCATGAAGTGATGGGACCAGATGCCATGGTCTTAGTTTTCTGAATGTTGAGCTTCAAGCCAACTTTTTCACTCTCCTAGAAAACTCATGAATATCTGATAGTTTCCCTGCTATTTAGTAGTTTATTTTTTTGCTGTCTCTCCCCCATAATGCAAGTTCTGTGAGTACACAGACCTGATCCTGATCACCAAAACAGCCTCAGCAGCAGCACAGCACTGACAAGGTCTCAGGCACTTGCTGAATGAGTGATGAATGGAGGAAATCCTTCAGACCCTTCAGAACGCTGGCGGATGTTAACCAGATGGTGATGCTTGGCCCCTTAGATGTGTTCTCACAAGTAGCTCTCTGTGACTTTGGAAAGAAGATTCTGCCTTACACAGCCATTATAAATACCTGGATATCTCTTACGGATTTACCTAACAGAAGTGGTCACAAAAGGTGATACAGCTGTTACAAGCTCCATGTGAGGTACCATATGATCGAAAACCAAGAGGAAAAATAAACGGTAAAAATAGGCCTATAGGTAACCTAGACAATGGAAACAGCAGATAAGAGCTTTAAAATAACTATGATGACTACATTCAAGAAAATAGAAGAAAAGACAGATAATTTTATTAGAGACTTGGAATCTATTTTAAAAGAATAAAATAAAAATTTTAGAATTGAAAAGCATGCTATCTGATATTAAGAGTCCCTTAAATGGGTTTGATAGTGGATCAGATAGAAAAGTTAGTGACTGAAAAACAAGAAAAGAGAAATGTTGAACTGAAGCACAGACAAAACAATGGAAAAAAAAAAAAACAGAAAAGAGGGTTAAAGATATATGAGCTACAGTGAAAAGCTCTAACATGTAGCTGATCAGAGACTTGGAGAGGAAGGGGATAGGCTGCTGCTGCTGCTAAGTCGCTCCAGTCGTGTCCGACTCTGTGCGACCCCATAGACGGCAGCCCACGAGGCTCCCCCGTCCCTGGGATTCTCCAGGCAAGAACACTGGAGTGGGTTGCCATTTCCTTCTCCAATGCATGAAAGTGAAAAGCGAAAGTGAAGTCGCTCAGTTGTGTCCGACTCTTATCGACCCCATGGACTGCAGCCCACCAGGCTCCTCCATCCATGGGATTTTCCAGGCAAGAGTACTGGAGTGGGGTGCCACTGCCTTCTCCAAAGGGGATAGGATAGAAGCAGTATTTGAGGAGTATTGGCCAAACATTTGCCAAAACTGATGCAGACCATCAACCTACAGATTCCAGAAGATCACTGAACCCCAAGTAAGACAAATACAAAGAAATCACACTTAGGAACATGATGGTAAGCTGCTGAAAACTGAAAACCAAAGACAAAGAGAAAAGGACACTAAAACCAGGCAGAATTGTGAAACCGGTGATGAGGTTGTGAAAGGCCGGAATAACCCAGACACTGAGAGGTTTGTCTTTGCATAACGTGGACACGATGTGGAGCCATCTGAATTAAGCCAGCCTATAATTCTATGTTTGAGAAGCACACTTTGACACTGCCACGTGCTGGACACATCGTTACTGCCTACTACGCAATGTGTTTTTTTCATTCATTGGCTTACTCATCCACTTAACATTCGTGCAGATATTTATTCTAGCACCTTCTATGCGCCAGCCCCTGGGTTATGCTCTTGAGATACGGTAGCAAGCAAGAGGAACGCAGTTGTTACCTTCTTGGCACTGATCCAAATGCTTTGAAAAAATTATCTTATTTATTCTTCCCGTCCTTCTACAAAAAATGCCCATTTTACACACGTAGAAGTGCAAATGCAGGCGTGTGGAGTGACTGCCGCCTGGTTACGGAGCCTGCCGCCAGCAGAGCGGTGGTTCCAACCTAAACGCACCAGGTGTCAGAGCTCACGTTCTCTCTCTCCGACCACGTTGTCTCCATGCAAAACATTCTCGTTGCCCTTCTGTTTGTCTGAGCCCTACAGATCCTGTCGAGTACAACGGAAATCCTTCTTTCTCTACCACATGGTGTTTGATTAAGCCCTGGACCTCTTTATCCATACCACACAAACTAGCAGCAAACTCTACGCTGTCTTCCTGAAAGGTGCAACGTGTAAGTTTGGGGGCAGGCACGAGGTCTTAAATTTTTCTGGTTACCTTTGTACCTAGCCAGTGCTGAGAATTATGGTATATTTGCAACTTAATTGGACTCCAAATTTCATCCATTTATTCAAACTTCTGGATTAAGAGTGAACCAGAAGAAGAGGGAAAGTACTTTGATGACAAGGGTCTTTTCCGCCCTGTGAGGCCCACGATTCCCTTGCATAGTTCATATGCCTCTGCTTATGTATGTTATTGCCTCGTGGTCTCAAAGGAGCGTGAGAGCCACAAAAGGTCAAGAACCATTCAAACCAGTCCTAGCGGTCCACACCTGAATGCCCCATCTCAAGTTGCTCCCCGTCTTCCTTTTTATCTAGAAAATCAGAATTTGCATTTGATAAGGCATCACAGGTCATTTCCCCCTTGACGCCCGTCCTCGAGGCCTGGCAGAGAAAAAGTGCCCGTGTTCACGGTGGAACAGCAACAAAGTTCAGTCCTCATCATTGCAAGGCAATTACGAGAAGACAGACACGCACCACGACGTTTCTGACAGGTTTTTACAATCCACTTTTATGATTCAGCTCTTACTAAAATGCTAATCCCCTGGGAGGGAAAAAAAAAAAAACTCTGTATGAGTGCTTTAGCACAAACAAACATCTTAAAGGAAATGTGAAATAAAACCACACTGACATCGTTTCAGAGATAACAGTAGGAGGGATGATCAGAGCCCCTGTCCTGCCTCTGAGAAGGGGAGGAGGGAGAACAGGAGCCTGTGGAGAGCAGGGTGAGCTGAGCTGGGAAGGGGGAAGGCAAGGGGGCACGTCTTCCTAATCCACGAGCCCTGTGGCGGGAGTAAGGGTGAGCCCCGGGAGAGGCGAGACCCAGATTTCCCGATGACGTGCCTCTTGGTCTGATGCCCTGGCAACAATCTTTAGAGCAATGTTAGAGCTGCTGCTGCTGCTAAGTCACTCCAGTCGTGTCGGACTCTGTGTGACCCCATAGACGGCAGCCCACCAGGCTCCCCCATCCCTGGGATTCTCCAGGCAAGAGCACTGGAGTGGGTTGCCATTTCCTTCTCCAATGCATAAAATTGAAAGTGAAGTCGCTCAGTCGTGTCCAACCCTCAGCGACCCCATGGACTGCAGCCTACCAGGCTCCTCCATCCATGGGATTTTCCAGGCAGGAGTACTGGAGTGGGGTGCCTTCTCCGAATGTTAGAGCATTTCCACCCAAATAAATGAACGGCCCTTTTTCGACATTAGCAAAAGCAAATCCGTGTGCTCTAGCCTATATAACCATCAGCGAATAAAAAAAAAAAGCACATCACGAGGGACTTCTCTGGTGGTCCAGTGGCCAAGGCTCCACGCTCCCAATACAGGGGCCTGGGTTTGATCCCTGGTCAGGGAACTGGATCCCACATGCAGCAACTAAGGAATCTGCATCCTGTGTGTGTGTGTGTGTGTGTGTGCGTGTGTGTGTGTGTGATAAA
The DNA here is from genome assembly GCF_000754665.1 of Bison bison bison. Lineage (NCBI taxonomy): Eukaryota > Metazoa > Chordata > Mammalia > Artiodactyla > Bovidae > Bison > Bison bison. The sequence goes on along the minus strand of NW_011494785.1, from coordinate 10,209,010 downwards.
GCACATCATGGAATTACACACTTTTAACTACCAAGAAGTGATCAACTTTCTTCTTAATCTTCTGTGGCAACACCAGTAGAACTGTCCTTGGAGTTTTGCTCTAGAACTGAAAACTGTAGACTACATAGCTTACACAGATTACATCAGCGGGATGGACTAAAGCAGTGCTTCGGTTCTGACTTCCACTAAGTTCTTATGAAGATGGAACACTGCCCAGGGAATAAATTTGGGGCTGTTTGTGTTACTAACTTTGTAATCCCATCTCCCCGTTTTGTTTTACAGCTCTTCCGAAGAAGTATGCTAACTCACTTCAGTCGTGTCCAACTCTTTTCGACCCTATGGGCTGTAGCCCGCCAGGCTCCTCTGTCCATAGGATTCTCCAGGCAAGAGTACTGGAGTGGGATGCTGTTTCTTCCTCCAGGGGATCTTCCTGACCCAGGGATCAAACCCACATCTCTTATGTCTCCTGCATTGG
>NW_011494785.1:10192214-10208430 GCF_000754665.1 Bison bison bison | reverse complement strand
TATGGGATCACAAAGAGTCGGACACGACTGATCAACTTCACTTTCACTTTTCACTTTCATGCACTGGAGAAGGAAATGGCAACCCACTCCAGTGTTCTTGCCTGGAGAATCCCAGGGATGGGGAGCCTGGTGGGCTGCTGTCTATGGGGTTGCACAGAGTTGGACACGACTGAAGTGACTTAGCAGCAGCAGCAGCAACAGTAGAAGTTGAGTGCCTATGTGCCAGGCACAGAGATAAGTTGCTGGGTCGCTCAGTTGTGTCCGACCCTTTGCGACCCCATGGACTGTAGCCCATCAGGCTCCTCTGTTCATGGAATTCTCTAGGCAAGAACACTGGAGCGGGTTGTATTCCTTTCTCCAGGGCTCTTCCTGACCCAGGGATCGAACCTGGGTCCCCTGCATTGCAGACAGATTCATTACCATCTGAGCCACCAGGGAAGCCCCTGAGGAGGCACACATGGTGAACAATTCCAATTTTCAGAGGGCATGAAGCAGGGCATGTGAAGACAAGGGAGGGTGCTGGGGCTACAGTAAAGACATGCTAAGGATTTGAAGCAGTGGTTGGCTCTTGGACCCAGGAGCGTGTCCAGGGCTGCCTGGTCCAGCCTCTCTGCCTTCTTCTGCAGCCCTGTGATGGCGGGTCGCACGGCCCTCTGAATCCTACAGAGGGGGATGTGGGGGTGATTGCCACAGCCCATCTCTAGACCTCAGCCCTATGCACATATCCCTCTTCCCTCTAGATTTGTTCAAATCTAGCTTTTCCAAAGCTAGCTTTTCTCTAAAGCTGTGGTACAGTCCTTGCCCTCCCACACCCCAGAACTGATGACTCGATTTTTGAGTTGTCTCTCTGTCCTGCTAAATTTCCTAGTAGCACGGGTCCTCTAAGAGAAGCTGCTGGAACTCCCCCTCCACGATAGGGACCCCTTGTTTACCAACGCACTGTCTTAATTCTGACCATTGACCACACCTCTGGGCCCCTGTTGCTTTGCTGGGTCATGCCGGAGCATGTGAGTCCGCCCTGCGATGGTGCCCACTGCAGAGCAGGGCATCTGCGGCAGTGGGAGCCCCGCCAGCACCTGGGATGGGGAGGCTCTGTTGGCCCAGTTCTGGGTCTGGTGTTAAGTTTTTTCTGGATCCTGATGCCTCCCAGCCTTCCCTGTTAGAGCCCAAGATGCATCTCACTGGGTTCTGAGGTATAACATGAAAAGCGCAAGTGTTAGTCGCTCAGCCCTGTGCGGCTCTCTGCGAGCCCATGGCCTGCAGCCCGACAGGCGCCTCTGTCCGTGGGCTTTTCCAGGCAAGAATACTGGGGCAGGTTGCCATTTCCTCCTTCAGCCTTGTTAAAGAGAAGACTCTTAAAACGCACCTGCCCAAGATCTGGACTTGCTCTAGACTCTTGAACCTTCTAGAATCTGAAGATCGGCGTGGGGCTCACATCACACAGGTGGGTCAGTGGTTTCAGCCGTGGGGAGAGCTGGGGAAGGGGGGGTTCTCAGGGTTCTCAAGGAAGAGAACAGAAAAAAGCAACAGAGAGAGCGTTAATCCCAGCGTCAGCCTCCTCTTTAATTTCCCTTCCGCAGATTCTCAGCTCGGACTTGGGTTACCGCCTACCTGACCTGGGTGGTGCAGGGACAGTGCCCAGAAGACATGACCAGGGAGGCCGCTGCGTTAGGGTCACGGGCAGCCACGCTCTCCTCCAGAAAGGGGTCCAGGGGGAGCCACAGAGGGCGGAGTCCGAGCCACAGGGCAGGACCAGAATCGCAGCGTACCCCCTGTCGCGAGTGTCCGAGGGGGTGGCGAGGCGCTGGGCCCGGGGGCTGCAAGCACAATAAGGCGGGCTGCCCCCGAGAGGCCCAGGGATCCTGGGCCTCTTGGGCCTCCGTCCACTCTCATGACAGGCCACTGGGAAGCCAGTTTGAAAGAATGGCTGGTCACAGTTGTGTTGCAGGAGGGCGGATTCAGCTTTGAAGACCACCCTCCTCCAGGGCCCAGTGGCATCTTTCAGAAACGTGCCCAGAGCCTCGTGTGAGGGCAGCACTAGCTGCCCTGAGTGATGTGGGCAGCGGCGCCCGGTCTTTTTGGCTCCCATGGGAGGGGCTTGGGCCTTGGGATTAGCAGCAACCCCCAGCCCACCTCGCCTGGTTCACTAATAACTCAGCCTTAGCACTGCAATTTGTTTTCAGAGCAATCTTCCCCTTTTTTAATTGTAACTTCTAAAATTAGCTGTTTACTTCTTTGGCCGTGCACGGTCTTAGCTGCGGCATGGGACACCCTTCCCTGTGGTACGTGGGCTCTGCCTGGCAACTCGGGAGCTTCTCGCTAGCGGTGGCTGCAGCCTCAGGACTCGCTGCTCTCAGATCCGGTGCTCTGTGGCAAGCCCCCAGCCAGGGATCACATCCATGTCCTCTCTACCGGAAGGTGGACCACCCGGGAAGTCCCTAATTCTAATTTTTTAAAACAATATGCTGGTATTATTAAAAATTCAGACACAAAAAGGAACTCCACTAAAATTATTAAGGACTTAAGGCATGCAATTTCGTATGCCCTTCTCTCGTGCTATGGAGGAACATAAAGAAGTAAGCAAAGGGCTCCTAAAGAGCAATTATTCAGCAAACTCTATGGGCCATACATGTAAGCGTGGAGATTACAAGGCTGTCTCTGGCATGTTTTGTGAGCTGCAAAAACAGTAAAAAAACTCCTTAGGAATGTTTTTCCAAGTGTGGCCTGTGGCCTCATCTATATTAGATTCACTGGGGGGTTTATTTAAAAATGCTTATTTCTAGTCCCAATCCCAGACCTCCTGAAACAGAACCTCTGGAAATGGGACCCTGGAAATTGCATGATTAAAAAGCACTCCAGATGAATCTTTGTGCCACAGAGTTGAGAATCAACACCCTTGGGGTTTAAAAGAGAGAGAACGCTTTCCTCCACAAGGTGACGGGACCGTCTCTGTGATGGTGAGATCTGGGAGGTTCCCAGAAGGACGGTCCCAGGTCATGGTCCAGCAGCGCCATTGCAGAACCCATCACACCGGGAACTAACTTCCTGTTCCTTGCCGATCTTTCCAGTGGATAAAGAACTCTTCAAGGAGAGACGTTTGTCTTCTTTGCGGGAATCCAGTTGGCTCATGGTTGGCTCTCAGTAAATATTGGTTGAGCAAATGAATAATCATGTGTGATCTAAACAAGTGTGAAGAGTTAAAGGATGGGGCTCTGGGAGGAGTAGGGGCATGGGCCAGATTTCAGCGACTGGGAGATCAGGTCAGCACTTCCACACGGCAGACGAAAAAGGCTGATTTCAGGGGCCCAGTGGAGATGACTTGGCAGAACAGAGGCGTGAGAGCAATCACTGGGGTCCTGGATTGTTCAGAGGGGATGTAAACTCTATGCTGTATGTTCTGTGAATGATGGGGGGTCGCCAAAGATCAGGGGCTAGAAGGTGATGGAACCAAAGTGGTATTTCAGGGTAAGTAATTATAAGGCTCTAGGGATTGGCCTGGTTGCTGGTACAGGTAGGACTTGCTGAGATCTTACAGCTGTCTCTTCCATTCAAGCCTTAGACCCATCCAGGGTCCTGACTCGGAGAAATCTTTGTTCTTTAGCTCCCAGCTGCTTAGATCCCCAGGTCTGGTGGGCTTCTCCCATCTCCTCATCTGTGTGAGCATGACCGGGAAGCAGGGCAGGATGCTGGGGCTGGGTCAAGAGGTGAGGGGCTGACCAGAGGCAGAGGCCAGGGGCATGGAGACAAGCTGAGGAGCCGCTCCTGAGGCAGAATCTGCAGAATTCAGAGCCTGAATGTGGGGCAGGAAGGACGGGTGTGGTCAGGATCATGTTGAGGTCTTTGGGTGCTGAACATGGGGATATGGAAGGAAGAGGCTTGGAGCGGGACGGTAAATCACTCAGAGTAGGAATACGGTTATTGAGTTTGAGGCGACAGCAAAGTACCAGCATCGAGCAGATGATGAGCTTTTTGGCGACAAAGGTGTGGAATTCAGGAGGGAGCTGGGTGCTGGTTATGGGGTCTTGGTGATCATTCTAAGGCACAGAAATGGATGTGATCACCCAGAGAGAGAGCAAGTGGGAAGAAAAGAGGAAGAAAAGCCCATGATAGCACACCAGCACCAGGAAGCAGGCAGAGGAGGAAAGACTAGGCGGGACCGGCCGGAAGGTGGGAGGAAAGCCAGAAGAAAGTAGAGCTTTGGAGAGCAGGGGCTCCCAGGAGACAAAGCAGCAGCGTCCCCAGGGCGGGGGCCTGGGGGTACTCTGGAGCATTAGTGAGGGGCGCCCACGGGAGCCAGGGCGACGGAGGCAGGGGGTGGGGGCGGACAGTGACCCCCACGCCTTGCAGCCCTGTGACGGGATGACCGCCTTTCTCCCTGAGTAACGGGGACTTTTACTCCAGACGACTGAATGTGAAGGGGTTCAACAGGAAAGGTGGGGTGCCTTTCACTGAGACCTCCACACCCGCACCCACCCCCCAGTCTCTTCAACCCACCCTGCTCTCATCTGAGACCGAAGCATTTGTTCCTTGGCTTATTTTTGTGGCTGCTCAAAGTAAGTGTAAGTGAAAGGCTTAATGATCTCTTTGCCTACTCGTTTTATAAGAAATGATTCCACTTCCACATTTAACTTGCTGGGGGAATAATAGGAAAGGCTTGCATTCCTGGTTTGTATCAGCAGAAATTCATATTTTCTCAATCTTTTAAGGAATCAGTTCTTTGCTCTTTGAGACAAAATGATCCAATCTCACACTGAAAGTTCCTTATTGCCAAGTTCAATGTCATCAAGAAGAGTCAGTGGATGAATTACAAGTATTCTCCACAATGCGATTTCTACAAGACAAAGGGAAAGGCTGAGTAAGGAAGATGAACAGAATATGGAAACTGTTTCTTCTCTATTTAAAACAGCAGCAGCAAAAATGATGTTTTCTCTGTCCCTTTGAAGGTTTGTTTTATTTTTTGTTTTGGGCTAAAACTCTAATGCATTACATTCTTTAATGTCGTAAAAAAAAAAAAAAAATTAACTACCCTGCCTACAGTACCAGAAACGTGTATACCGTACATGCTTCATTTTATCCATACAGAAATGTATCTGAGATTAAATTTGCTTGCATTTCTAGTTGATTCAATTAGCAGCAGCGGCCAAGGTAACTAGTTAAATCCCCCATGGGAGCAACTGGCTTATTCCGTGACCACAGCTGGCCTCGTACCTAAGTGTGATTATTAGACGGAGTCTGATGCAGAGTGAGGGGCCTGCAGAGCCAGCACTGTGGTCCAGAGCACGATGGCTGGTTGGCTCAACCGGGATCCACCAGGGAGACTGTAAGGCAGGGCCCTGTGTCAGTCAACACAGGCCAAGTCTAGCTGGTCTAAGCTGCAGGGCATTTATGCCCAGCCTGGCAGGCGGCCCACAGAACTGCCCAGGTGGGCTGGAGGCGGGACCAGCAACTCGGTGATGCAGGGTGGTGTGAAGCCTGCGGTCTCGCAGCAGAGTGGTCTGTTGATGAACCTGCCATGGACCCCAAAGACGCTGCATGGTGCCCTGGTGGCTGCCACCGCTCCTGCGGCATCCTGCACCATCCCACTGCTTCCCATCGGCGGCTGCAGGTGGAGCCCAGGTCATGCCCCTCCCCACCCCCAACTGCAAGAGAGCCTGGGGAGTCTGTCTTTGGCATTTTCAGTCTTCAGCAGGGAGCGGGTGCTGGGGTGCGGTGGGCTGGCTTTGCCACCCAGCACAGGAAGGAGATCACACCAGAGGCAGCTAAAAAGAGTCACAAGTGTCATTCTTGCACTTGAGAACTGGGACCATGTCTTCACCTCCTCTACATGCCCTACGTGCCCAGACCCCGCACAATGCCCCGCACACAGTGAGAGCCAGGAGCGCTTTCGGTGATGAGACGCTTTGCCAACGAACATTCAGGAGAGTCTCATGCGTCACAGATTCCTAACAGCCTAGAGGCACATCCCAGGTGGCACTAAAGAGTCCAGCTGCCAATGCAGGAGACACAGGAGACGTGGGTTCGATCCCTGGGTTGGGAAGATCCTCTAGAGGAGGAAATGGCAACCCGCTCCAGTATTTTTTGCCTGGAGAATCCCATGGACCGAGGAGCCTGGCAGGCTACAGTCCACGGGGCCGGAAAGAGTCGGATACGACTGAGCACACACGCTTTTTTTCCTCAGTAACCTAGAGCGGAGCAACCTGAAGACATGTGTGTCCTCACTCCTGAGAGCAGTGGCTCTGTCCCTGAACCTGTTGTAACGTGGCTACAGGATATTCACCGTCTCCACGTCAGCGCCATTAGCAGAACTCACCATCTGCCCTTTGGAAATCTCCTTCTGACCCCCACGAGTACATCACAATTTGCATGGTACAAGAAATGCGGTAATAAAAGTAAGGAATAAAAATAAAGACCTCAGGTCGCCTTCAGGTGAGAGGGAGGAAAGGTCTCCTCAGCATTTTAAGGTGAACGTCTCAGAAGCTGGCCTCTGGGTGGCCAGCGGGGTAATCGCGGTGTTATTCGACACGACTGTCCTTCGTCGTCGCTGCCCACCAGAAGGGAAGGCTGGAGCTGACTGCCCGGAGAGTCATCCCTTTCCCCTGAAGGAAGGGACGCGCTGGGGCTTACATGGTAAAGTTATCAAATGTCTCACATCCGAACACCCACCTTAAAATGACTCCCCCACAGGCGTTTTTTGTCTTTATTTTTCCTGATGGTGATGTTTGTTATTTTAACGTTCAAGACGGTGCCGTGCTGACCCTGGAAGCTCAAGGAATTTTTCTTGGTGGTGATAACAGCTAGAGATAACATTCAATTGCCTCTTATTTTGGTAACAACAACAACAAAAATGGGCAATTTTGAACCCTAAGGAGGTATTTTTATTAATGTGTACTAAAAGCACAGATGATGTTCTCCCCTACTGGGTGAGCGTTACTGATTTTCACGCATTTTAATAGGATTATTGCTGTTGTCAGCTGAACATTGGTTCCAAAGAAAGAAGGGTTCCAGTACCACTCACCCAACTTCCTGTAATGTCCACACTGTGAAAATGTCCGTGATATATTTATCAAAACTAAGACACGGAAATGGTATACGCTGTCAACTGAACTACAGACTTCATTGGGATCCCCCAACCATTTCTTGTCAATGAGAGACTTCAGTGTTAATTTGAGATAAAGCTTCCAACGCAGCGAGAGAACTGCATTAATTCAGATGGACTGGGATTAGCTAGGGAGATGGTTCAGAAAACTATAAAATATACCATTTTATGTGCCAAATATAAATATGTTTTACATTTTGGTCCTCAATATTTTGCATGCCTGATCTAATTTCATCCTCCGCAGAAACCACGTTGGCAGGGTGGGGGGTGGGGATGGTGGTGGCAGGGGTGGATGCTCTCATGTCCCTTTAACAGCGGAAACAGCGGGATCCAGGATTCCGAGTAAAGTGCACGGGACAGCAGCTGAAAGTGGCAGGGCCGGGGATCGCCAAGGCCTCTCTGATCCCAAAGCCGTGACCATAAGCCTCACCACTGCAGTGCAGACTGAAGGCTTCCTAACAGCATGACCCAGATGGTGGTTGTTCCGTCGTGTCCGACTCTCTGCAGCCCCATGGACTGCAGCACGCCAGGCTTCCCCATCCTTCACCAACTCCCGGAGCTTGTTCAAACTCATGTCCACTGAGTCAGTGATACCACTGAAGCATCTCACCCTCTGTCATCCCCTTCTCTTCCCGCCTTCAGTCTTTCCCAGCATCAGGGTCTTTTCCAGTGAGTCAGCTCTTCGAATCAGGTGTCCAAAGCATTGGAGCTCCAGCTTCAGCATCAGTCCTTCCAGTGAACATTCAGGGTTGATTTCCTTTAGGATGGATGTTGCCTCTCAGTCAGCAGTCTTGCCCAGGGGAACCCGCCTTCCGATGGTCACCAGGATCAACCGTGATGGGGGACCATGAGGTGGGAGGTTGTTCTGTGACGCTGACTGGTGAATTTGAAGTGAACAGGGTTTCCTGCCTCTTGTGGAACCGGTTCATCCCAACCCCGTGCTTTACCAGCTCCTTCTTCCTCCTGACTGGGGAGGGGCGTGGCTGACATCTCAGTTAGCCCTTCGATTTTCTTTCCTGAGTGTTTCAAAGCTTAATTAACGTGTGTAAAGTGATCTGAAATGAGGGGCTAGAAAGAGCCAGGGAGCGGCAGCGTGGATGATCACCTGGGCAAGACAGCTGAAAGGGGGGCCGGGGGACCCCAAGAGCCCGCAGCTCCGCCACCAGCTGGCTGGCCCAGAGCCAGGCCGGGCTGCGTCTGGCTTTCCTTCAAGGCCGACACTGCGGCTCTGCTCGGGAGTCAGACCCCAGGATAAATCACTCCTAAAGGACGGAGCCAGAGCCGGGGAAGATGGGTCTGAGGACACAGGTTGCAGCAGGTTCTGTAACTGGCTCTGGAGAGAAGGGAACACCAGCCCTCTTCCACTACTGGGGAGCCATCTGCAAATGGCCTGATTTGGTCGGTTAAGGAGTAAGTGTGACCAGCATCAGTGATGAACGCAGCAAAGCGAGGTTCCTTCATGCCTTTCGATGAGTGTGGATTCACAGTAGTGATTTAGTGCTGTCACCTGTGGGAGGCATTAAATCTCTTAGAGAGGGGGTGAAGGTGAAGTCCGAGTCACATGCGGGTGTACCTTAAGTGTAGCTTCGCAGAAGGGCAAGGCTGCCGGTTTCAGGGAGGAGGTGAAGGTTCGTGACCTCATAAGGGCAAAGGCCAGTGGCGGTCTATTGTGATCGAAAGCATTCAAAGAAGCGAGTGGAAAAATCTTTCAACATCACCAGCTGCCATCTGTGTCTCGAAAGTTGGTATTATGATGTCATTTCCAACTGAGTGAGGATGTCTGTATCTCTCCGTATGTATCTAAGCGGTGGCTAGATAGACTAGCTGTTCTAAACTGTTTATGATGGTGGGGCATTAGAAGGAGTGTTTGGATAATCCAGAGTCTATCTTGCACTTTCATCACGTTTTTGTGTCCTGCTTGGGCTAACAGTTGGGCCGTGGCCCATCTCCTGAGGCCACAAACTGAGGGTGTGGCTGTGGGCAGCACCCTGCAGCTTTGGAAATCAGAGCAGAAGGAGACCTACTTCCCCTGGCTTCAGTTAGAGAATTCTAGAAGACTCTGCCGGAGAAGGCAATGGCACCCCACTCCAGTATTCTTGCCTGGAAAATCCCATGGATGTAGGAGCCTGGTAGGCTGCAGTCCATGGGGTCACTGAGTCGGACACAACTGAGCGACTTCACTTTCACTTTTCACTTTCATGCACTGGAGAAGGCAATGGCAGCCCACTCCAGTGTTCTTGCCTTGAGAATCCCAGGGACAGGGGAGCCTAGTGGGCTGCTGTCTCTGGGGTCACACAGAGTCGGACATGACTGAAGCGACCTAGCAGCAGCAGCAGCAGCAGAAGACTCTGCTCGGCCTGGTACAGGGTCAAGGGCCCAGCCCAGCGCCAACTGTACAGGCAGAGAATGAGGGTCACACTATAAGCTGCCTGGTCCATTCAACACTAGGTCCATCAAGTGAAATGGAAAATCCCCAAAAGTAGATCCAAGGAGCCACCGTGACTTGTGTCTACTCTAGCTGAGCTGTTAAAGAGGCTGGAAGATGCTCTGGTCCCCAGAAAGGGACTTTCAACGGCCAGGACCCACCAGAGTCTTTCAGCTTGTTCTTTTCTGGACACTGTAGTATGATTCATCCTGGAGCTGTGTCTCTGGGATGCCTTTGGTGTATGTAACCTCAGGTCGCCCATGGGCCATAGAGGGGGGTCATCTGGAGCTACTCCTGAGGGTCTGCATCCATTCCTGCCTGAGCTAATATAATAGTAACCTCCTCATGAATCCCCCTGCCTTTGTCTTGCTCCCTTCTAAATCATTCTCCTTACAGTCTAGAATGACCCTTGCAAGACACATGGGTGCGTGCGTGCTCAGTCGTGTCTGGCTATGTGCAACCCCATGGACGGTAGCCTGCCAGGCTCCCTCTGTCCGTGGGAGTTTTCAGACAAGAATACTGGAGTGGGTTGCCATTTCCTCCTCCAGTGCAAAAACACAGAGTCCCTTTTAATACTACGATGGTGAGCTTTATGTATCAAGTTGACTGGACCATGGGATACCTAGATATGCAGTCACACATCTGGTTACATCAGCGATGGTGTTTTGGATGAGATTAACATTTGACTCAGTAGACTGGATACAGCAGATTGCCCTCCCTAATGTGGGTGGGCCTCGTATCATCAGTCGAAGGCCTGAATAGGACAAAAGGGTTGAGGAAGGAGGGATTCCTCCTGCCTGATGGCCTTGAACTGGCCTTGAACTGATGGACATCTGTTCTCTCCTGCCTTCAGACCCCAGCTGAAAAATCTCTGCTTCCTGGTCTTGAGCCTGCAGTTGTTCAGACCAAGACCACACCGTTGCTTCTCCTGGGTCTCCAGCTTGCTGACTACAGACCTTGGGACTTCCTCTGTCATCATGTTAGCCAGTGCCTTACAATGAATTGCTTTCTATATCTGTGTCTATATGTAAAGCTATCTATATCTTTACATCCTATTGGTTCTGTTTCTGGGCAGTATCCTGGCTGAGAGAAATGCCTTTTTGTTTACTAAATTCATTCATTTAAAAAATTATCGAGCACCTCCTGTAGGCTGGATACTGTTTTGCATTCCTAGAAGTGATCCCTGAACCAAACAGATTCCTGGCCTTGTGAAAATTTTACTTGTATGGGGGCTGGTGGTGAAAGGAGGGAGACTATGAACAATTAGTAAATGAGCAAAGGGTGAGCACACGTGGAAAAGGAAAAAAGTACAGGAGAATGGGGAGGCTCAAGAGACGTTGAGAGGGGACACTGGAGCAAAGGTTTAGGGGAGACAGAGGAGTCGCCACGTGCAGGCCGAGGCCAAGTGCAAACGTGGAGGCCACCGGCCCTGTCTGTGTCTGCGCGGGGCCTGCAGGCACGGCCTCCCTGGAAACCCTCGGTTCAGCCTCCCTGCCCTCCATGCAGCTCTCTGCCCACCCACCTTTCATCCCCCCACGCCTTTGCCCACACCTGCGATGCCCCCTCCGTGAAGTCCTGCTTCTGCTCACATTTGCTCATGCCTTAACCTCTATCTGTCCTTGCAGACGCAGTCTCGTGGTTTCTGCCGAGTCTGCGCACTGTTGACCCTGTTTTTGTGCCCTGCAGACTTGTATTTGGGCTGCTATTCTGCCCATAAATAATCGGTGCCATTTGGAGCAAGTCTGTTCATCTGTAAAATGGAAATAAAAATAGCACCTGCTTATAAGGGGCTAAGAGACGAGAAGACGCAGGTACAGTGACTCAGCGCCTCTGAGCTGCCATCGCTACTGCTCTTCCTTCCCCCCTTCCTCCTGACGCCCCCTCCTCTCTTCCTGTCCTCTCGGTTCACCCCCAAAGGTGGGACCAGCCCCCCCGCTGCCCTGAGTCTCTCAAGCAGCCTGTCTGCTCCCCCTGGACCTGGCTCCACAGGGAGCCGCTCCCTTCGTTCCCTCACTCACGGCCATCTCCTGCGTCTCATCAGCGAGGCCCAGACCACATTCTGGCTTCAGACTCAAGCTTTCTCCTGGCCTCCCACAGCTGCTTGACCCCTTGCGGGGCGGCTTCTTGATGTCTTGACCATGAACCCACCTGTCCTAGTTCCCAATAAAAAAGCCCCCAGATCTGCTGGGTCGGACGTAGCCCCTGCTTAGGAAGGGAGGCAGTGGGGTTTCTGTAGCAGGGAAATAAAACCATTTCAAGTGTTTACCATAGAAGGATTTTTTTTTAAATAGACTTTTAAAAATCACAGGTTTAAACTGACAGAGAAGTTGAGAAAATGGCAAAAAAGTACCCATCCATCTCACACTCACTTTCCCTTATTACAAACATCTTACACGTCAGTGATTGGTACTATTACAATCAATGAACCAATATTGATACAGTATTACCAGCTAAAATCCATACTTTATTTAGATTTTCTTAGTTTTTACCTGGTGTTTTTACCTTTTTCTGCCCCTTGATCCCATCCAGCATACCACAGTACATGGAGTTGTCATATCTCCTTAAAGCTCCTCTTTGCTGTAGCCGTTCTCAGCATTTCCTGGTTTTTAATGACTCTACTGGGGCTTCCCTGGTGGCTAAGTAAAGAATCCATCTGCAGTTCGGGAGACCTGGGTTCTATCCCTGGGTTGGGAATACTCCCTGGAGAAGGGAATGGCAACCCACTCCAGGATTCTTGCCAGGAGAATCCCCAGAGACAGAGGAACCTGGTGGGCTACAGTCCCTGGGGTTCAAAGAGTCGGACATGACGGAGCAACTAAGCACAGCACTGCATCCTTTTGAGGAGTACTGCTCAGGTCATTTTGTAAATTACCCGTCCACAGAAGGGATTTAACGCAGGGCATTGCCCTACAGGTGATGGAGGATCTGAGACGCAAACAGAGGAAGAAGAAGCTACAAGCAACTAATTTTAGCAGAAAGTCATTAACATCATTAAGCTGGAGGGTTAACGGGAAGTCGTAGTTTTACCTCAGCCAAGGGCTGGGATCACCTGGCAGAAGCCTTAGTCAGATGCAGTCACAGCTGGAGATGCTGTCAGAGGCAAGAGGGAGGTGAAGAAATTCTCTGGCCTTAACTTTCCTCCCACCTTCCACTCTTTCTCCAACACTGCTCATGGGCCGTATCTAGCTGTTAGCCACCTGGCCCAGGATTCTGTAAATCTCGGCCTGCAAGAGTCAGCTCCTAGCAAAATAGAGCAGAGGGTGAGGCTGAGACGGGCTCTAAAGTTGAGCTGGTCTAAGACTGGGACCACTGACATTTGATCACCCTGTACCTGTGAGGCAGGGGATAGATGAGCCCCACCCTAGAGGGTAAAGCAATCGGAGATGCATCCCCTATGGACTGAAACTCTAAGACAAGAACAGCAGGATGATTAAGGGAGGAGGCTGGGCCCTGCCTAGACCACATGTTTCTCGTTCTCGAAGTCAGCAGACCGCCCTGACCACACATGGGCAGAAAGGCTCTTTGGAGGCCAAAGGAGACTTATATCAAGGGATGTTCTACCCAGATGCCTTTTTGGTAAAATCCTTCTTGGCTAAGAGATGCGTGTGCACACATGGGAGAATCCTTTGAGTGCGTGCTAAGTCGCTTCAGTTGAGTTTGACTCCATGGACTGTAGCCCACCAGGCTCCCCTGTTCATGGGACTCTTTAGGCAAGAATACTGGAGTGGGTTGCCGTTTCCTTCTCCAGGGGATCTTCCAACCCAGGGACTGAACCCAGGCCTCCTGCATTGCAGGTGGATTCTTTACCATCTGAGCCACTAGGGAAGCCCTGGGGGGATTCTGAGATATACCAGATACAGACTGTGAACCCGGCAAATCAAAAGGATTGGCCAAAGGAAACGCAGAAGAAATACCCCATAAAAGTAATTCAAACTGCCCGAGGGCACGACTCAGGAGCTCTGAGTTTGCCTGTGGGCCTAGCCACACACACTGTGCTCTTTTCCTCTTAATAAATACTTTATTTGTTTCACCACTTCCTGTCTTTGTGGGAATTCTTTTTGGCAAAGCCAAAGGCCCAGGGCTCTTGTCAGTGATCACAAGTCTAGTGGCTAGGATCTGGCGCTTCCGCCACCACCACCCAGCCCAGTCTCTGGCTGGGAGCCCGAGCCCTGCTCCACGCTGCCGCAGCCCCAGGCTGTCCGAGATCACCTGCACCACGGTTTTCCTGCAGCCATTATACCACCGCCCTGCGACTGTGCTTGTCTGAGGGCCCTGTATGACGCATTCTTTATTTTGTATACTCAGAGCCTAGGACAGTGCCTTGCTGACAGGTTTTCGACATGTGACGTGTTTCTCCTGACCAGCCCATCTTCCGGTGCGCTCTGGCTTTGAGGGACTGCTCGCCACCAGCTTTCCTTTCCAGTTTCTGATCCCCTCCTATTGGTGCTAAGATGACTTTCGGCCTAGCATTTGTAACATTCGAAGGCCGAAGTGGATGGTGTGACTATAATGAGATTGTTTTTTTTTTTAATTAAAAAAAATTGTTTAAGTCTTTATTGAATTTGTAGCAGTACTGCTTATGTTTTTTATACTCAGGGTTTTTGGCTGCGAGGTATATGGGATCTTAGTTCCCCAACCAGGGGAACCCACACCCCCGGCACTGGAAGGCAAAATCTTAACCACTTAACTGCTGGGGAAGTCCCTAGACCAGTTGTGACGAACTCACAGAGTAAGTTTTGCATTAATCCTTCCAAGTCCACGTCTTCCAAGGACTCAGCCACGCCTAGCCGCCTCCTTATGGGCTGCGTAAGAAAAGGAAAGAATCGTTTTTTAAGAACCCTGCCCTCACCTGGCTGGTATTTAGGTGGTTTGGGACCCATCATGAGAGAAGTTACATTTCCTTTTGGTGGAGGGGAGGAGGAAGTGGAGTGCCACACACAGAACTGACTGGTGACTTTCCCAGGGGCGCAGGAGGGCTGAGGAGTCACGCCCCACTTGTCACCGGCCCGGACAGGACGGCCAGACTCTCTCCAACAGGCCACCTGCAATCGGAAACTTCTGAGGTTCCAGAGGTCCTGTGTACTTTCAGTGCTGGGACTGAGGAAACCTCCCTCCTCCACGTGTCACGTGGAGCCAGCCTCTGATAAGTGTGAAAAGGCCAGCGGGTGACAGGGGCATTGCTTAGCCCCAGCGCTCCGAGCTTTCAGTCTGCCAGGGTGCCCTAGTCCACCACAGGACAGAAATCTGACCAGTCAGCTTCCTTGTTTAGCAGAGATGAAAACCTTTGCAACTAGCTTCTTAGTTCCATTCTGGTAGATCGCTGCTCTGCAACAGGTAAGAAATTGTGACTACAGGAACCTGTGTTTCAGATGCCTCATTTTCCATCGTGTTTGTAGGGAAACAGTTGGGAGGCCAGGTGGGCACTTGAAAAAGCAGGAATCAGTTGGAAATGCTGGAATCTTAGTTGAGGATCTCAGCTGCTCTAAGGACCAGCTGTGTGATTTTGGACAAGTCACTGTATTCTTTAGGACCTCCACTTCCTTGTTTGAAAACCAGGGATTATAGTGTCTGTTTTATCACAGAAGTGGAGTAAGGATTACATGAGATGTCTGCGGGAGGACTTTGAAGATGGACAAGTGTGACATAGTACAACTATTTCTTTGCGTGGACATCAGGCAGCAGAAAAGGTGCCTTTGATGTTTAATTAATGCTAAAAATCTTCCATTACATTTATTTAGCTATAATTGGGAAGGAGGAGGGCAAGAGTAATTTTCGAAGGGACTTTTTGAGGTCCTAAAATAGAAACTCAGAAAACACATATTTGCTTTTCCTTTTGGTGTCAAACCACGGTAGCATTGTTACTAGCAGCTTTGCAGAACTGTGACCTTCAAACTTGGTGATGTCAAAGACGGAAAGAAGGCTCCCAGTCTTGAAGACTTTTAAACAGGCTTTTCAAACTGAAGCACTTTTATTTTGAATTGCGAGCTAATAGAATTGTCCTCTTAGATGAGCATTTGCAAGTTTAAAAGCTGCCTTCCAGGTGGGCCCCAGGAAACGCCTGTGCTGAGCGGGTGCTGAAGGCCCTTTTGGGAGCAAATGAGGGAAATCTCTTCCTGTCAACAGACTTTCTGCAGTTAGAGGAATCTGGAACTTACATTTCCCCTAATTGCACATAAACTGATTTGTGTATACATCTAGGGTCATCACTTACTTTCAGTTTAGTGAATTTGTGAATTTTTGCATTTGTTTTAATTTGTAATTAAGTTTCCTCCACGAAGCACACCATATGCCACCATTAATTCTTGCTCGTTGATTTCTTAGGAGATACATGAGTGCGTATTCTGATGCAATTTTTGAGGTCTTTTGAAAATCAAATGACTACGTGTTTAGCCATATGGGCCTTTGTTATTTAAAACAGCACATGATAAAGTAAGAGCAAAATGCAGAAGGACGTGTTGGGGGGAAAAATCGCTGGAAAACTGTTTAAAACTTAAGCACACCATTTTCGATCTTAAAAAAAAATTTGGGGGGGGGCGTTATATTTTTGAAACCTGTCACTTCTGATCCCGTAGGGTCTCTCACACTCTGAATGTAGACTGTCTCAAGTGCAGCAGGCGAAACTGCGGGAACCGGGGACCCCCCAGTGCCTGAGGCGGGGGCTGCAGATGCGAACACCCGCCTCCCGCGCATTCCGC
>NW_011494785.1:10186863-10191880 GCF_000754665.1 Bison bison bison | reverse complement strand
GGCCCCCTCTCCCGCCCCCGCAGCCCCTGCTCTGCTTCGGCATTGTCGCGGGGCGCCCTCGCCGTTCGGGCTCGGCTGCATTTTGGGGGCGCCCGGGGCGCCTTCTAAGGTGCCCGCCCCCGTGTCCCCAGCTGGTTTCGGATGGATTTATAGCCTGCACTTCACTTGGGAGAGATCCGGGGGACGGCGAGTTGCTTATTTTTCATTAGTTCTGTCTCAAAAGTAAGTTCATTAAAAAAAAAAGTTTCTCAGGAATGTGTGGATAGTCACTTTAAAAATAAAAAATAAAAAAACCCCAGCAGACAAATGGATAATTTATTAAAATGGTCAAATAATTGCAGTAATTCCGTTAATTACTTTCTGAGTCTTTACTTTTGTGGGCTCCCCAAGACATTACTTTTATTTTCAAGGAACTAACGTGTTAAATGTGGAGTTTGTCTGGCGGCGTTTGCAGCATTGCTGTCGCAACTGTTTTGCTATCAATTATAAACAGAGTGTCAAACGTGGGGGCAGTTTAAACCTCTTTTCAAATACTGTAACTGGTTATCCTGATATGACATCTACAGACGAGAGTTTCCTTTGAAGGCAGTAAGAATATTTCTCTTTTTGGAGAAGCCTTGTTTGGCGGAGAAAAACCATGATTCCTGGCTGGGGAGGCTGGAGAGACTATTTTTCATGCTTTGTTTATACTGCCCGATTGACATTTGGGGAAGGGAAAACGCGGTCTTTCTCGGCAGCTTTTCATGGTGGGATTATTAATTTATTTAATTTATTAGTTTCAATTGGTTGGGCTCGGGGAGTCCTCTGTCATAGGATATGCTTAAAGGTGACACATTTGCCAGCAGTTGGGACACAGGATTGCAAATGTGAAATGTGCTTCAGCCCCAAGGTCTGGTCTGCTGGGAGCTCCCGTGGGGAGCTGTCCTGGGCTGGGTGGGACTGGCTCATTGAGGAAAAAGGGACTCATTTTCCTCCGCTAAGGAAGACATCCTGTTATATTCCTTTTGTTCCCTGTTTTTCATTGATCGCCTGCTCTGCCTGAGAGAGGGGAGAGCGCAGAGCTCGGAAGACTGCACAGATGACTCCAGCCCACTCTGCTCTCACACGGATTGGTCAGTTAGATGGAGACTTAGAGAAACAGTCACCCAAACCGTCTTTGAAAATCATGCTGTAATTTCAGAGTAGCCTTCTCGGGCCCAGATTTCTGCAAGGTTGATTTTTAACTCGGGTGCACTTGGGTTGAGACACCTTGGTATTTAGTTTTTTGCTGTTGCTTCTATTCAGATAAAGTAGGCCATTTTGGTGACAAATTTCTTTGCAGACGTCAGCTACTAGCTTGCATTTGTAGACATATCGCTTTACAATACGATCTCGGTGATTTCTGCTTGGGAGTTGTAGAATGCAAAGTTATTCAACTCAGAATAATTTTTCCTGACCGTTTTTCGGATCTGAAGAGTTAAATATTACCATCAGTGGAGGGGTGCTTAACTGTATCTTTGCTTTGATAATATAAGTGTCTTGTGCATGTATCATGCACTAAATTTCTAAATTGTAGTCTGTAACAGTGAAAGAAAAAGGCAGTGCATGAAGAGCCAACAATCAAAATCATTGTGCACTCAAGAAATTGTGACATCTGGTTTGAGGAGAATGCTTTTCAGATTCAAGAAAAAGGGCATCCCTCACCTTAACAGAATGTGAGTTGGTAAAGGTGAAATGTTCTATATAAGAGGAGAAACATAAGGCCGGGGGACAACTCCATTTGAGGCTTGAAACACCCTAATTACAGAAAGACCGTCCCAGAAGTTGTTAAATGTATAAACACTTTTCTGATTGGCTTAAAAATTTAGACACAGGAAGTGGATGGTATCTAATAACCGATGAGTAGAGACATGGTTGTCATGGAAACTGAAAGGAGTAACTTCCCCCCACCCCCCAACACACATACACTACCAGAACCACCACTTAAAAAAAAAAAAAGCCTGCATGTCATCACAGATGCCTGGAGAACATGCTGGCTTCTGTAAGCTTTCCCACAGCATCTGTTGAAACCTGAGACTGTGCCTGTCAAATCAAGGTCATTTTACAACAACAACCAAAAACGCAGTCTCCTGGATTTCATAACTGTGTTTTTATTGAAAAGATGTGAGGAAAAGGGCTGAAAGCACGGTACTTTGCATTTTGTTACCTCGGAGTTGCGCCAGGGAAGGCCGAGAAGCGTGTATTTGATCACTTAATTGTGGGAGCAAACTGATTCGTGTGTCTGCTGTTTGTGGAGCTGTAAAGACTAGGCTGTTACCTGGGGCGGAAGAGTCACGTGGGGACAGTATAATGAAGAGTTTCTGTTTGCAAGAGACTTCAAACTTGAACTGTAGCAACAGAATGTAAAGAACTGTGGCATTTTGGAGCTTTGCTCTAAGGCTCCCCGTGCAGGATGGTTGGCGAATCTGGTGCTTTGGCGAGGATAAGCAAGGGTGCTCTCAGTAACCGAGCAGGGGAAGGACACTCCTACACAGAATTAGAGCTCTTTCAAAACTCCAATTATTATTATTCCGTTACCTTAGAAAAACTTTCCTTTTCTGTGGCTAGAGAAGAGTGCTGTAGTTTTTAGGATAATCGAGAGGCTCCCCAGCTCAGGGTTGGGAATACGGTCAGTGTCTCGGTGGTGGTTTTAGTGAGTAGAGGAAAGAAAGGGGAAATGTTTGGGGCTCTCCCCCTTTCACTTTGCTAAGTGAGACATTAGCCAAGGAGGCTGAATTGTGACTTTGGGGGATGACATTGAAGCTTGTAAATATAAAGCCAGTACACTTCTTACATTTTTTTCTAATCTTGTCCATGGTGGTCTTTAAATTTTGAAGTGCTTGATATTCATTTAGAAATATCCTTCTTACAGTCATGATGATTTATAGCTTTGTATGGCTTAATCTTAATTGAAAATGGTCAATTTTAATCTCAATTAACTAACACTTTGATCTTTAAAAAAAAAAAACAAGCAGAAAATTTCCCTTGTTTTCATCAACTAATTGCATAGAGGGGGAGCAGAGAGAGGAGGAGGAAAGAATCCTAAATGTACTGTAATATTTACTTACTACCCTGCATCTATGTCATAGGAAATATAGATATTAGAAGCAATACAGCATCATTGGGGGTGATTTAGCACGTATTCATGATCCCATGTGGTCAGATGTTTAACTGATTGAGATTTGGTGAAAAAGTTATGCCTTAATGGCATAACTGTTCTCTTTAGCAAAGGATTTCCTGTAAGGAGCTTTCTTATCTTCAACTATGTTCATTGGCAGGAAACTTGTCAGTTGCTTGTTTTTACAAACTGAAGGAAATGAATGGGATTTGTTAGTTTCAAGAATCTGCCTTCATGCGCCATTGTCTGTGAAGTAGTTTGCTCAGAACAGTTCATTTTTAAATGGACTGTTGAGGAGTACAATTAAATTACTTCAGGTCTTTGGCATTTCTGTTCATTTATTTTTGGCTTTGAGATTAGAAAATTGATCATTATACCGCTATGTACAACTTATTTGACCAACACACGTTAACAAGATGTTCAATAAAATCCCAGTTCATTTTCAGTTGTCAGATGTATAGACACTGACTGAAGTTGGCGTTTTTTGATGAGTATGCCAAATTTCTAATAAGTAGCCCAGAATACCAATCAAATGCCAGTTTTGTGGAGAGGTGAAGGGAAAGAGGCAGCTCATTCCTCTCTTGGCTTGTAACAGTAAAATCCATAAAGATTAAATGTCAGGTGTGCCTCTGTTGCTGACGGTTTACGGGAGAGTTGGAATTTGAGGCGGGGGTGTAGTCAAAGCCAGGCTAGAGTCTATATGAGGAAAACAAATCATCACCTTGAAAGGATTTGTTGTGCAAACCTCTGGATTAATTTTTGAATATTATAAATAAATACGTTTAGTCCTTTCAATTCATGTTTCGAAGTTTGGAAGAGGAAACGGCGAGGTTCTTTAGAGGAAAAGAAGTACATGAACCTCCATTCACAGGGGACGGCCGGGAGGGCGTTAAGAGAGCCTCAGGGAGGGGACCACCTGTTGCAATGGTTTTCACACATTTTTTAAGACATCACTTTGGTTTTATATTTAGCACCAAATGGAATCTTATGCAAGACCCTAATATGTGAGTGGAATAAAAAGAGAAATGCTTTGGCAGGAACCCAGCGCCAGGAGCCCACGGTCTTCTCCTGGGCTGTGCCCTGGGAGCCTGGGACCCCTGTGAGCTGTTGGGAAACCACTGCTTTTAAAGTGCCCCAAGTCTTCTTTAAGGAAGGCCCGGGGGAATTGCCTGCAGAGTCCTGGAACTTCTGAGATGAAGAGAGAAGTGACTTCTGCCCTTACAGTCGCCGAGGGCGCCTGTGCTCAGGGGAGTGAACAGGAGTGCAGACAGCGGCTCCGCTAAGCCGTTCTGTGCGGAGCCAGGCTGGACCGGCTCCGAAAGAGCCCTGCTTGTGTCTGCGATGAGAGGAGGGCAGAGGAGGTTTGTAAAGGGCCTCCTTTCCTAGAAGTTACGGGAGCGGCGTGGAGGTGTTTGAGACGAGTGGATTCTCATCGTCTGGACGGTGGATTGATTCTGGTGCCACCCCAGGATCTGCTGTATCACTGTTCCTCTGTTTGTCAGTGAAGATGATTTCATATTAAGTGTCATTCATGAAATGAAGGTTTGCCAAGCTATGTAAACTGCTTGGCAGTCACAGTGGTGTTTTGAGTGTTGAGGAAAATGATAACACGCGGATGATATTTGAATATCATCAAATATTCTCGGATTGTCTCTTCTGTTATGAGATTTACTGAAATGGCAGTGTTGGGTCCCCCGTTTTACATCCCGGAGGCCATAAATACTAAGGTTTCTAGGGGTGGCGGGCGGAGGGATCCCCTCCCCTTCCACTAATTTTGACAACTCCGTGCTGCGCATGTGCGTGGTGACGGAAGGGAGGAGCAGAGTCCGCAGGCCAAGTGAGGTAGCATGTGCTTCCTAGGGCCCCAGCAGACCTCCCTGC
>NW_011494785.1:10136302-10186700 GCF_000754665.1 Bison bison bison | reverse complement strand
GATGGACTGCAGCCCGCCAGGCTCCTCTGTCCATGTGATTCTCCAGGCAAGAATACGGCATGGTTAGCCATTCCCTTCTCCAGGGGATCTTCCCAACCCAGGGATCCAACCCGGGTCTCCCGCCTTGCGGGTGGCTTCTTGACTGTCTGAGCCGCCAGGGAAGCCCCTCCCGTCTGCAGGCTCCTGTTAGTTCCACTATGCTTCTGTTACCCGCGTGGGGTTGGAGGTGGTGATCAAAGTCATCGATATTCTGGGAAGCCACAGATCTTCCAACAATTTGTGCTGAAGCTTTTTCTTTTTTTAAAGAAGATATTTTCCTTAGAAAGATGAAGCTGATATAGGCACAAAATAGTTGGCTGTGGTAGCAGATAAAATGATTGTGTTTAACTTTCGTTTGTTGAATTGAGCTGAATGAAGGTTTTCACGTTTGGGCTGTGGAAAGCTATCTTATCCCTCCTCCCACCTGCATTTCAAAGAAGAAGGAGTGTGCCCCGTCATAGAACACCAACAGAGCCGTCGCAGGATGTGTTCATAGTAGCGGGCCAGCGATTCTCCTCCAGTGCGCATTTACTCTCCAGTGTTCCTGGGGACTTTGTTTTGGAACTCAAAGCTGTCCAAGGCACCGTGACCTCGATGAAGTTGGTAACGGAGGACTCCAAGTATTAGGTAGTGTGTGTTCGTTACTTCTGCAGATGGCACTTTATCTTAAAATCAGTTCAGTTCAGTTGCTCAGTCGTGTAGGACTCTCTGCGACCCCATGGACTGCAGCACGCCAGGCCTCCCTGTCCATCACCAACTCCTGGAATTTACCCAAGCTCATGTCCATTGAGTCGGTGATGCCATCCGACCATCTCATCCTCTGTCGTCCCTTTCTCCTCCTGCCTTCAATCTTTCCCAAGCATCTTAAAATTCAGACAGTAGCGAATCCTACTTGAAGAGGTAATTTTTAGTATATTATACAAGGTTACATTTTAGGTAACCTCATATATCTCTTTAAACTCTGAAATGTTCTAACTTGGCAAACTTAACATTTTTGCAGCCTTTAAAATGAAAACAGTTACCATTTAATGACTAGTTAACACTTTCACTTTTGAAATAATGGCTCTAAATTAAGACTGTCATGTTGTTTCATGGGACTGAATTTAGCATTTAGAATGGTCTTGGAAAAGAAATAAGTTACTCATGGTAAGTTTGGCAGTATTGGATAATACAGAAAAATCACCTCAAATCGATAAGGGCTTTTCATTTATCAGGTGCTGACCCAACTGACTCTTATGATAATCTAGTATTAATATAATGTTACTGCTACTAAGAAATAATGATAACATGCATTACTGTGCCACTTTACAGATGAAGAAGCCTAGGTCACTGTTTCCAGGGCCGAAACCCTCTGGTAGCCGATGCGCTCTCACCCTCAGGCCCCCTGCCTCCAGGTTGCAGGCATTTCCCAGCCACTGGCTTCCTCACCACCGCTCCGTGTGTCTCGTCCAGGTTGATTCTTGAGAGCTCTGTCCACACTTGAGACGGAGTCTCCCCCCAGGAGAAAATGGCAGGGGTGGCGGTGGGGTAATATTTGTTGTGATTTTGGCAAGAAGTAGGGTTTTACTTCTTGACATTCTGTGTTCCCATATCTTCTGACCATTACTGATGAGAGGAACTTTTTAGCTCCCTTGTCAGAGGTTATCCTCCTTAATCCGTCTTGTCTTTTGAATTTCCCTTCATGCATCCCTGAGCACATTCACCTAGTTGGTGAACAAAAGGCTCTTACGCAGGGATATGATTTTCTTGAATTACCCAAATATTACATTTAGAATTTCTCGTGGGGGCATCCATAAAAACAGATTTCCTGGACAACGTTCTCTTTTATTATTGTTGCTGAGCCCCTCAGTCATGTCTGACTCTTTGCGACCCTGTGGACTGCAGCACGCCGGGTTCCCCTGTCCTTCACTATCTTTTATAATTCACACGAACTACGTAACACACTCAGACATGCCAATATGGGGATATCTCCTTTATTTCTTTCAGAATGGAAAAAAAAAAAAAACTGGCTTAAATTGTCAGATTAAGAGGGTGTTGGCTCTCTCCTTCTTGGGACACCCTTACGTATAAATTGTACAAACTCCACATGTGTTTATAGAGACCAAGCAAAACTGGGCTAGTCTGATTTCCTCATCTAAGCAAGGAGCTCTGCTCTTCTGCTAGCAAAGGGAAAGAAGACAAGTTAAATCTTCACCGGGCATCCCACTAGGCCTGGTATGTGTGTGACCGGTTAGAACTCGAAATGGAACCCATGTGGACATTTTCAATAACGATGCAGGTGCCTGGCACTTTCCAATTGTCCTGAAGATTTCAGGTGAATGGTCAGTAACAAATTCATATTTCACATGCAGGCTATCACAGATTTCGCCTGTGAAATCATTTTAAAGAATTGATCTAGGGACATGCTCAAGATATATATGCACCAGTCTGGGGAAACGAGTCATACACCCTATTCAACTGTTCTATTCAATGAACAGTTACTGAGTGACTGCTGCGTGCAGGGGACTGTGCTCCGTGATAGGGATGTAAAGGGGATGCAGTGGCTGGCATCCATCGTCTAACTGACTGGCTTCTTAAACTGGAAGTATCCCCCAGCGTGGCTCTTGTGAAGTTCATGTTCTAAACTGATCTTGACAGACGGAAGTGACACCCTCCCTGAGTTCCTCTCTGCAGGTATAAATGCCTGTTGTTTTAGTTTCGAAGTTGTTCCTGCCAGGAGGATTCCAGGGTGGGTAGTTTATCTGGGAGACGACCCCAGGAAGAAGTGGGAGGTGGGCCACCAGTGGGGAGTGGTCCATTCCTCCCGCCCTAAACCCTGCCCCCATCCCTGGCTACCCTGCTCAGGGGAGCCCAGAACAACCGCTTGTCTTGTGGGCCATGTATCTCATTTGTCGCCAGGGTTCCTTGCTGCTGTCTTTGAAATCCTCCTCGTGGTCACCTCCTCATCTTGAGTTTCGGTGCCTCCCTCTGAGAATATGGCCGGAAACCTGGGGGTTCTGTCCCTCCTGACTCCTTCCCTTCTTCCGTCCTGCTGAAGACCTCTGTCCCTAAACTGCTCCAAAGAGGGGAGCTGGGCTTCTTCTCCGTCCTCTGTCTAAGGCTTCAGATGCTGGAGGGCTGTGGGCACATGGACATCCCTCTCCTCAGAGGTGCCTGCTCTATCAAGAGGTAGAATCCCCCAAGCAGCAAACCCCTGCACTGCCTTCCTGTCTCCTTTCTCTTTGCCATCATTAACTGGACTCAGGAAAGGGTGGGCTCTTCTTTCACTCCCCCTCCACCATCCCATCCTTCCACCATCCAGGCAGAAAGATGAGGGACTTCACTGTCCCTCGTGGGTGAAGGCAGCATCTCCCACTCCCGTCAGGTCGGTTCTCTGAGCTGGGTCCTCCAGACTCCTGTAAAGGGTGAAGATCTCGTCCCTGACTTTCAAGGCTGTGGAATTTCTGCCTGTGGCAAAGTCTACTAGCTTCCCGCATACGTTCCTTAACTACCACGTTTCTAAGACTCCCTTGTAGCTAAGAATGGCAAAATTCTTTCTGCTTGGATGTAAGTAGATGTGAAGTGTATTGTTTCTGGTTTGTATCCTTGTTTTTCTTTATAATGTTGCCACAAACTTTTTTGTTGTGAAACTGCATATAGTTTAGTTGTGCGCGCTTTCATATAAATGGAAACATCATGCATGTACACACACAAATGCACACCATTTGTAATATATATGGATATATAGTATAGACATGTATATTTATATATATGTAAACACATGGTGTCTGTGTATTTGTCTGTGGTTACATTTGTAGACAGATGGTTTTTTAAGTGAGCACACCTACGTAACCAGCACCTATATTAAAATAATAGAATGTTAGCTTCACCCAAGAAGTCTCCTCATGACCCTGAGCCATCATCTTTTGCAAGATGACCACTATCCTAGTTTGATCTACTTTTTTTTTTTTTGACTGAGAGAAGTGTGTTCAGTTCAGTTCAGTTCAGTTGCTCAGTCGTGTCTGACTCCTTGCAACCCCATGAATCCTAGCACCCCAGGCCTCCCTGTCCATCACCAACTCCCGGAGTTCACTTAGACTAACATCCATCGAGTCAGTGATGCCATCCAGGCATCTCATCCTCTGTCGTCCCCTTCTCCTCCTGCCCTCAATCCCTCCCAGCATCAGGGTCTTTTCCAGTGGGTCAACTCTTCACATGAGATGGCCAAAGTACTAAAGTTTCAGCTTTAGCATCATTCCTTCCAAAGAAATCCAAGGGCTGATCTCCTTCAGAATGGACAGGTTGGATCTCCTTGCAGTCCAAGGGACTCTCAAGAGTCTTCTCCAACACCACAGTTCAAAAGCCTCAATTCTTCGGCGCTCAGCTTTCTTCACAGTCCAACTCTCACATCCATACATGACCACTGGAAAAACCATAGCCTTGACTAGATGGACCTTTGTTGGCAAAGTAATGTCTCTGCTTTTGAATATGCTATCTAGGTTGGTCGTAACTTTCCTTCCAAGGAGTAAGCGTCTTTTAATTTCATGGCTGCAGTCACCATCTGCAGTGATTTTGGAGCCCCAAAAAATAAAGTCTGACACTGTTTCCACTGTTTCCCCATCTATTTCCCATGAAGTGATGGGACCAGATGCCATGATCTTTATTTTCTGAATGTTGAGCTTGAAGCCAACTTTTCCACTCTCCACTTTCACTTTCATCAAGAGGCTTTTGAGTTCCTCTTCACTTTCTGCCATAAGGGTGGTGTCATCTGCATATCTGAGGTGATTGATATTTCCCTTGGCAATCTTGATTCCAGCTTGTGCTTCTTCCAGCCCAGTGTTTCTCATGATGTACTCTGCATATAAGTTAAATAATCTCTTACTAAGATGATAGATTATAATTTTTTTCTTGATATATTTTGAAGTTACACTATCTGGTATATACACATTTAGAATTCTTGTGCCTTCTTGGAGATTTGAATTTTAATTATTATTATGAAAAAAAAATAAAGTCGCTCGGTCATGTCCATCTCTTTGCGACCCCATGGGCAGTAGCCTACACCAGGCTCCTCCGTCCATGGGATTTTCTAGGCAAGAGTACTGGAGTGGGTTGCCATTTCCTTCTCCAGGGAATCTTCCCAACCCAGGGATCAAACCCAGGTGTCCCGCATTGTAGACGGACGCTTTACCATCTGAGCCGATTCTCACAGCACTTTTTATCTTAAAGTGTGTTTTGTCTGGCATCTGTGCGACAGTTCTAGACAACGGTGGGACACGATCAGCTTCTTCATTGTTGGTTTTTCCTACCAGGTTTCTGCTCTTTGTTTTCTCAAATTCTCTACCTCCTATACTATGTTTTTAGATAATTTGTTTGCTTGTTTTTGGCTGTGCTGGCTCTTGGTTGCTGGGGGGCTTTTCTGCGGTTGCAGCGGGGTGGCGGGGGCTGCGCTCTAGTTGCCCTATGTGGGCCTCTCGCGGTGGTGGCCTGTCCTGTGGAGCACTGGCTGTACGGGGTGAGGCGTCAGTGTCTGCGTTGCCTAGGTGGTTCCGCAGTTGTGGTTCCCGGACTCTAAGCACAGGCTCAGTCGTTGTGGTGCAAGGGCTTAGTCGCCCTGAGGCATGTGGGGTCTTCCTGTGTCTCCTGCAGTGGCAGGCAGATCCCTTACCTCTGAGCCACCAGGGAAGCCCCAGATCCTGTGATTTAAATGCATCTTTTATAAATGACATAATGCTGGATCTTTTTGTGGAGTCTGTAATATCTTTTACATGAAATATGTAATCCATTTATATTTGTTGCAATTTCAGATTTATTTCAATGTATTCCTTCATGTTACTTCATTCTTTCAATTTGTCCCAACTCTTCACATGTCTCTTCCTTTCTTCTACTGAGTTGACTTTTCCCCTTGTTTCATATGTTTCGCTACAGTAGTTTGGAAGTTTTCCACTCTGTTATTATTCTTCTAGTGGTTCTCTGGAAATTTCAGCATGTGTACTATATTAAGAGCTTGAAGGGAATCAGTATCTTTCCTTTCCTCCTAAACAATGCAGGGACTTTAGATCATCTAATTCCAGTCATTACCACCCCTCACCCCCTCCCCTGCTAGCTTGGGTCCCATTTTTCGCCCATTGTTTTAGTTCTGTGTTTTTATTTTAGCCGTGTAGGTTATGCTGTGCTATGCTATGTCACTTCAGTCCTGTCCGACTCTGTGTGACCCCATAGACGGCAGCCCACCAGGCTTCCCCATCCCTGGGATTCTCCAGGCAAGAACACTGGAGTGGGTTACCATTTCCTTCTCCAATGCATGAAAGTGAAAAGATAAAGTGAAGTCGCTCAGTCGTGTCCAACTCTTCTCAACCCCATGGACTGCAGCCTACCAGACTCCTCCGTCCGTGGGATTTTCCAGGCAAGAGTACTGGAGTGGGGTGCCATTGCCTTCTCCGCCTTGTAGGTTAGATGCTATTATTTTAAAGTATAAATGCTTGTTCAGGTTTACCCACATGTTTACTGCTTTCTGTGCTTGTAATTCCTTCCCCGGCGTGTGCTCTCCCTCCCTGCCATCACTCTCTTCACAGATCTCATTAGGTGAGCATGGGTTGAAGGAGACCTATTTTGCCTATTGTATGTTGGAAAATTCTAATTCTTTCCCTTTTTTTTTCCCCCTTAAAGTATAGTTTTTCTAGGTCTAAAATATATTTTTGTTAGGTACAAAATTCTGCTTAGGGCTTCCCTGGTGGCTCAGTGGTACAGAATCCACCTGCCAATGCAAGAGACACAGGTTCGATCCCTGAGCCAGGGGGATCCCACATACCGTGGAGTAACTGAGCTTGTGCGCTGCAGCTGCTGGGCCTGTGCTCTAGAGCCCCAGCTCCTGAAACCTGTAACCCCGGAGCCCGTGCTTAGCCACAAAAAGAAGCCACCGCAATGGGAAGCCTGGGCGCCGCAACCAGAGAAAAGACACGGCCCAAAATAAATGAATAAAGTAAATTATTTTGTAAAATTCTGGTTATTTTGCTTAGGATTTTTGTTTCTTTTGTGAATTTGTGGACTGAGTTCTTTCATCAGTTCTAGAAGATTCTCCGAGTGCTGTCCCTGTTGTGCAGTTTTTTCTGTTTTTGGACTTTAGATGAGGCGTATGTGAGACTTCTGCTGTCTCCTCTCTGCTCTGCCTCTCTCTTCACATTTCTGTGTCTATATTTTTATGTGCTACAGTTGACAATTTTTTCAGTCTTTTTCATTTTCTCTATCTAATCTGGCTAATCTTGCTCACAGTTTATATACTTTTTCCTTCTATTATATTTTTAGTTTTACATTGTGTGTCTGATAACTTTTAGACCTTTGAAAAACTGAAATAGAGTTGATGTACAATATTATGATCATTTTAAAATTTGATGTCTGTAGGTTCAATTCTACTATGTCATTTCTGTTAGTTGTTCATGATGCTTTTTTCTTACACATGTGTCTATTTGTGATTTTTATTTTACTTTGTTTTATTTTACTGTGACTTTATTTTTTTAATTTGATTTTTTAATTGAAGTTGATTTGATTTACAGTGTTGTGTCAATTACTGCCATACAGCAAAGTGATTCAGTTATACACACACACACACACACACACACACACACACTCTTTTATTTTATGTTCTTTTCCATTATGGTTTATTATAGAATATTGAATATGGTTCTGTTTCTGTTTTGTAGGTAAGTTCATTTGTCTCTGTGTACCCTTAAGGTCAGTTTTCATTCCAATCCCAAAGAAAGGCAATACCAAAGAATGCTCAAACTACCGCACAGTTGCACTCATCTCACATGCTAGTAAAGTAATGCTCAAAATTCTCCAAGCCAGGCTTCAGCAGGACATGAACCGTGAACTTCCAGATGTTCAAGCTGGATTTAGAAAAGGCAGAGGAACCAGAGATCAAATTGCCAACATCCACTGGATCATGGAAAAAACAAGAGAGGTCCAGAAAAACATCTATTTCTGCTTTATTGACTATGCCAAAGCCTTTGACTGTGTGGATCACAATAAACTGTGGAAAATTCTGAAAGAGATGGGAATACCAGACCACTTGACCTGCCTCTTGAGAAACCTATTGCAGATCAGGAAGCAACAGTTAGAACTGGACATGGAACAATAGACTGGTTCCAGATAGGAAAAGGAGTACGTCAAAGCTGTATATTGTCACCCAGCTTATTTAACTTCTATGCAGAATACATCATGAGAAATGCTGGGCTGGAAGAAGCACAAGCTGGAATCAAGATTGCCAAGGGAAATATCAATCACCTCAGATATGCAGATGACACCACCCTTATGGCAGAAAGTGAAGAGGAACTAAAAAGCCTCTTGAGGAAAGTGAAAGAGGAGAGTGAAAAAATTGGCTTCAAGCTCAACATTCAGCAAACAAAGATCATGGCATCTGGTCCCATCACTTCATGGGAAATAGATGGGGAAACAGTGGAAGCAGTGTCAGATTTTATTTTTTGGGCTCCAAAATCACTGCAGATGGTGACTGCAGCCATGAAATTAAAAGACGCTAACTCCTTGGAAGGGAAGTTATGACCAACCTAGATAGCATATTCAAAAGCAGAGACATTACTTTGCCTACAAAGGTCTGTCTAGTCAAGGCTATGGTTTTTCCAGTGGTCATGTATGGATGTGAGAGTTGGACTGCGAAGAAAGCTGAGCGCCAAAGAATTGATGCTTTTGAACTGTCGTATTGGAGAAGACGCTTGAGAGTCCCTTGGACTGCAAGGAGATCCAACCAGTCCATTCTAAAGAAGATCAGTCCTGGGTGTTCATTGGAAGGAATGATGCTAAAGCTGAAACTCCAATACTTTGGCCACCTCATGCGAAGAGTTGACTCACTGGAAAGGCCCTGATGCTGGGAGGGATTAGGGGCAGGAGGAGAAGGGGACGACAGAGGATGAGATGGCTGGATGGCATCACCGACTTGATGGGTGTGAGTTTGAGTGAACTCCGGGAGTTGGTGATGGACAGGGAGGCCTGGCGTGCTACGATTCATGGGGTCACAAAGAGTAGGACATGCCTGAGCGACTGAACTGAACTGAGCTTTACTATTATTATTTTTTGAGACTTTACTAGTGGGAATTATTTGAGGTGTGAACTGAAGGTGAATTTCGCTAGATTTTGCAGTTGTTTCTCCTGAATGCCTGGGATTATCACCAATTTGTAAAGCAAGGACTTAAAAATTCTCAGATGGAGGTTTGGGGACCAGCCACACAGACAATTCATACTCAAAGCCCATATGAGGATTGTCTGTAGTTACAAATTTTTAGTAAAACTTTCTCGTGTCTACTCAGCACTGATTTTTGAGACAGGCAATTCTGGTAGGCTTCTGGAGCCCTATCGTTGGTGGGCTCTGCGTTTGTCAGAGCCAGCAAGTGTACTTGCTGTTCCCTATGCCTTGCTGACATAAAAACAGAAGCTCAAGTTCTCCCAGTTTGTTAAAGCCTTTAATGGGAAAGTTGATAAAATTTTATGCTGTGAGTGTGCCTCATTTTCCTGTCAGATTATAAATACATTTCAAAGTATTTTTCAATAAGTATTTTGTCCAGCATTTTTGGCTGTTTTCATAGGATTTGAGAGGTATTTATTCTGAGATACTGCCAGAAAAGGAACTTCCATTCTTTCTCTCTATATTCCTTATTTAATAATCCAAATAGTCCCTGAAACATATGAATGCATCTGGGCTACCAGGGTGAAAATCATATGTGCAAAAAACAGTAGAGGAAAAGCACAATAATTATTTTCAAAATATTATCTCCTAACACGGAAAAGGCAATGGCAACCCACTCCAGTACTCTCGCCTGGAAAATCCCATGGGCGGAGGAGCCTGGTGGGCTACAGTCCATGGGGTCGCTAAGAGTCGGACACGACTGAGCGACTTCACTTTCACTTTTCACTTTCATGCATTGGAGAAGGAAATGGCAACCCACTCCAGTGTTCTTGCCTGGAGAATCCCAGGGACGGGGAGCCTGGTGGGCTGCCGTCTATGGGGTCTCACAGAGTCGGACAGGACTGAAGCGACTTAGCAGCAGTGGGCCATTACTTGTATTAGTTGAGGGAACACTTGAGTGCGCATTCGGTCACTAAGTCGTGTCCGACTCTTTGCAACCCCATGGACTGTAGCCCCCCAGCCTCCTCTGTCCAGGGGTTTATCCAGGCAAGAAGACTGGAGTGGGTTGTCATGCCCTCCTCCAGGGGATCTTCCCCACGCAGGGTTCAAACTTGCATCTCCTGCATTGCAGGCAGATTCTTCACCACTGAGCCACCTGGGAAGCCTGAGGTAACACAGGTTGCTCCAATAAATCCGACATAGTGCAATGTATCAAAACAAGGATGTCGACTCCTCGAGTATCCACAATGGGTGTCCTGTCAAAGGACGGCTCTCCTTCAGGTAGTGGGCAGCGAGCAGGCGCTTTCCTTCCTGTGGCTCCCAGAGTCCTTGTGCTTCTTGGGACCACACTGGCCAAAAAGGAAAGAATGTGAAACTCGTGAGTGACGCCTTTCCACCAGCCAGGCCTAGACGTGGCACATCCCATGTCTCTTCCCATTCTGTTAGCTAATACTTGGTCCGATTGCCGCATCTGTCTGCAAAGAGGGCCTGTTGAGCAAAGTAGTCCGGATGTGTGTCTAGGACAAAGAAGACACGGGTTTAATGTTGATAATAACCAGCCTGTGTCTGTTGCGTGTTTCCTCTGAACCTTCAGCCCCACCTGATCTGTCACTGCTCCCTCTTCACTGATAATCAGCCACCAGGTTTGCATCTAATTATCCTGAACTATGTCATGTTTGGATAGTTTAAATCCCCCACTGCACAATAACTTCCTTGAAGGTGTGAACTTTGTTCACAACTTTTGAAACTGCCTCCTGCCACTCAGTTTTGAACACTCTATATGCTCTATTAAAAAAAAAAAAAAATTAAACCTCTGAATAAAAGGAGAATTTTCTTGTTTTGACGTATTTCGGGATGCAGCATTGTGGTCTGCAGCTTATTCATTATGTGATTCCTTCAGCTTTTCTTCTTAGATTTGAAATATGTCAAAATAAAAATTTGGAGAAAAATAAAAAGCCATGGAGTTTGGAGGGGGCATTGCAAGCAACAGTGGCATTTCCACGGGGGCCTCAGTTTAATCTGCCTTAGTTGTCTGTCCTGCAGCATTGAGATCAGCCTTTTCAGCTCTTTCTGGGCTGTGATGAGAATTCATTCAGTCATTCTGGAAATATTTCTTGAGGTCTAGGGAGTGCTGGATATTGTGGAGAGGCAGGGCGTTGGAAGATGAGCAATACAGATAAGACTCTGCCCTAGAAGGGGTTGGATGAGGTGGTGCGAACAGACTGCTTTGAGTGGAGAAAGACCTCTGTTGTTGACTTTGTGATTGGTACAGTGATGGTGAGGTTCTAGTTATTTGTAAGATGGAGAGAAAAGGGCTTGGGGCTGTCTCAAGCCCTTAAGTAGAGACCTTGGCCTCCGTTTTCCTTTGGTCTTGGATCTTGCTTAAGGAGGCCAGCCTTTCTCCAGACTAGTATTTAATTGCAAGCAGAGGAACTTGGCGCTTGAATATTTTGCAGAGCCACAGATCATCTCAGCTGGGTTACTGGCCTCAGCGTTACTCTCTCCTTGAGTTTAACTCATTACTTTGTTGTTAGGCTTAGGCTCAATGTTTTCAATGCTTCGCTTTTATTTTTTGTTGCTGTTGGTTTTAGTAGATGAGAATAACATATGGACCCGAGTTAAATTGTTGGAAGGATGATTTGTTTTCTATTCATTGAGTAGTTTTCTTTCTCTACTGCAGTGTACTGTGGATGGGAAAACACACGGACATCTTAGTAACTCTAATCTATTATCCACCTGCTCTGATGCAAACACAATGCATGTGGCAAATTACTTTATATACTTGATAAAGCCTGTGTTTTGGAAAAATGTTGGGGTGTTTACATACAAAACATTGTTTTGAATCAAGTCATCTAAAATATGCAGATGAAGAAAAGGAAGTGTAATGTGAATAGCATCATCAAAATTCCAGAAAGGGTCAGGCTGCAAAATACAAGATGTGGTGTGTCTGTAATTAGGTATTTACCATGTTTTAATTCGGTTGAGCAGCTCCTTGGGCTTAGCTCTGGCACTGGTCAGAGAGAAAGCTTTCCAGCCCAGAGGAGTTCACTTTCGAAGATGACTCGGTGGATAACCTAGTTCTTTCGAAAGCCAGGGCAGAGCTAGCCCTCCACTTGTTCATCTTTCCTTCATGGAATAAGGCTTAGAGTTTCTGGCTGATGAGAGCAGAGTGCGGAATTTCTGATATGAGAGACGAAGTTGGCAGGGGCGGGGGGTGCAGTGCTCAGCGCTCTTTTTGGAAATTATGTTCATTTTCTTCTCAGCTCTAAGGCTCCTCTTATCTTTTTAGAAAAATTTCTCTGTTCTTTGCAAGAATTTCCAATACTACTTTTTGGAGGTACCAAGTCTCAGCCAAGGACATTAATTTATAGAGCCCATGAACTAGCAGGCTGGGAGGAATAGTTAACTCCTTCTGTTGATACAATGAGCTCCTGAATGGTATCATCCCACATTGAGCAAGGGCTCATTTGTATCCTTAATATCAAATATTCTGCCAATACAAAGGGAAGGGACAAGACCTCCACATTCTTGATATGGCCAATGTGAATTTTAAATTGATTTGTATGTTTTAAGCAAAATACTCCATGTGTTATTATTGGGGTGCCCATATATCTCGATTTGTTTGTGGTGGTTTGGGTTTATGCCGACTACCCCAGTGCAATCACTAATGCTGCCTCCTTTCATTTTCAAAAACATCCTGATTATTTATATGATAAATTATGATCACCTTATTTATAATGGTAGTCAGTATGTCTAGCAATAGTAGATCAAGTTTGTTTAGACCAACTCTTCTGCTGAGAAAAGCTGCTTAAAAATTAAAAAAAAAAAAATCAGTTTTAGAGGTATTGGAGAACCATCAGGGCCATGAGGAATTGCAGAGCTAAGATTTGGGGGGAGGAAAGTCCCCTTTAAGAGGTGAGCCCAGCTTTTGCATTTTGTTTAAGGCAATGATCAATTCCAAAAGTAGTTGTTGAGACATTAAAAACTTAGAGCTTTCAACAAACTCGTGGGGCTGGGGACATGGTAATTGTCCTCAAGTCCTGCCAAGGAGCAGAAACCCTAGTAAACAACCTCAGCTTTCATTTGGAATCCTGAATCAAGATGAACCAGAAATAGAAAAACTCTCATAGGGACTGAAGCCAAAAATAAAATATTTTCAGATTAGTGTCACTAGCTTAGAAGCCTGCCAGAAGCAAAAGCAAAAATCCTCTCTGGAGGAAGATACATCTTCCAGAGCCTCATGTTCACTAGAGTTTTTCATGTACTATATCTGTCAACCAATGAAAAATAACTGGGTATATGAGAAAATAAGACATAATAAGAAAACCAAGAAAAAAATCTGACAAATAAGATGTATCTACAAGGGATCCAGATAGTGAATTAATCAGATATAGACTCTAAAATAACCATGATTAATATATTCAGATAATTAAAAGATGAGATTTAAAAATTTGCCAGAGAACTGAAAATGATAAATAAGAACCTAGACATGAAAAATAAGTTACTGAAGTTAAACAGGTGAGCTTTGGGGGCAATGGAGATGCCGTAAGACTGGACTAGAGTCATGGCGATGGTGGCACAACTGATCTATGTACTGAAATCCTTGAATATACGTTTATAGTAGGTGCATTTTTATGGTAGGAAGATGATATGTTAATGAAGCTGTTGAGAAATGGATGGCTTCAACAGAATAAATGTAGTTGAAGAGAGAGTTAGTGAACTAGAATATAAGGCAGAAGAAAATACCCAAATGACGCACAGAAAGGCAAAATGATGGAAACGAATTTGAAAGACTTGTGAAACATAGGAGAAAGGCCTTATATACAAGTAGCTGGAGTTTCAGTAGGTGGGGAGACGGGACATGGAAAAGGAGAAATAATTGGGAAAGTGACCGAGAATTATCCGGAACCAGTGAATGACACGGAGCTGCAGGATCGAGAAGCTCTGGGGCACCAAGCAGGGCCAGTATAAAGAAATTTCACCCCGAACAACTCAGTACAGTTTCTGAAAATAAAAACAGGGAGAAAAGCTGAAAAGCAGTCAGTGTTGGAGGAGTGGGTATCTCTTGTCTTCAAAGGAGCAACAATAACATCAAAATAACAGAAGTCAAAAGGGAATGGATGATTCAAGTTGCTGAAAGAAAACAACTGGCAGTTTTAAATTCTGTATCTACCTAAAAGATTCTTCATAAATGAATGAAAAGCTAAAAATATTTAAGAAAATTGTTATGAGCACATCTATCCCAAAGGAAATACTAAAAAGCGTCCTTTGGACAGAAGGAAAATTATCCCAGATCAAAGCTCAGAAATGAAGGAAGGAATGAAGAATAGCAGAGATAAAAATTAGTTAAATATGAATAAATGCTAACTGTACAAAGTAACAATAGTTACTGTGATAAAACAATAGTTTAAGTGATAAAAACTAAATATTAGCCATTAATAAGGGGTCATGTTTTTTAACTCTGGATAATCTGATGCTGGGAGGAATTGGGGGCAGGAGGAGAAGGGGACGACAGAGGATGAGGTGGCTGGATGGCATCACCGACTCGATGGACGTGAGTCTGAGTGAACTCCAGGGATTGGTGATGGGCAGGGAGGACTGGCGAGCTGTGATTCATGGGTCACAAAGAGTCGGACACGACTGAGTGACTGAACTGAACTGAATCTTTAAAAGAAAGAGGAAGGAATATATAAATAATAAGCTAAGAAGAGGGGAAAATAGGATAATAAAAATCACTCAGTCCAATAGAAGGTGGAAAATGGGGAAAAAGGATCCTAGACTAGATTAAGACAAATAAAAACTGGTGGATTTAGCCCCAAATATATCAGCAATTTTGTTAAATATAAGCTGAGTAAATAATTAAATGTCAAAGATTATTAGATTGAATTTTTTTAAAACCTATATACTGCTCTAAAGATACATTCATTATGTAAAAATACATAGAGGGGTCAAATATAAGAGGATGTAAAAAGATATGCTATGCAAACACTAGCCAAAAGAAAGATTCTATAAGTAAATTAATGTCAGATAAAGTAGACTCTCTAACGGGTAAGAAGTGTTGTCAGAGATGAAGAAAGATGTTTCATGATGGAAAAGATTCAATTTGCCAGGAAAATGAAATATTTCTGAAGATATGTGCATTTTTAAAATACACACACAATCATATACACACAGTTGCAGAAGAAGTAGATATTGATATAGTTAGAAATTTTAAGATACCTCTCCTAGTCATTGCTACAATGAGCAGACAGTAAGATTCAGTTAGGATTGTAGACAGTTTGAACAAAGTTAATTAACAGACCCGATCTAATTATAAAACTGCGCTTGACAAACATACAATACTCATTTTTTTCAAGACGCGGAAGACATTTGGCGACATTGCTCATAGTCTGAGTCATTATGCAGCTCAGCAAATTTCACAGGATTGAAATCATACAGAGTGTGTTTTCAGATATCAATGGCGTTAAACTAGAATTCAGCAGTCAAAAAGATAACTGAAATATCCCTGTATGTTCATAAATTAAGCAATCATGGGTCAAAGAAGAAATGGCAATGAAAATTAAATAGTATTTACAAATGAAAGACAGTGAAGTATGAGATACCAAACATGGAGTACAGTTACAGTCATGACTAGAGGGATATTTACATCTCAAATATATACATGAGAACAAAAGAGGTTTACGAATCAACAACCTAACCATTAATTTCAAGAAATTAGCTAAGAAAAGCAATTAAGCTTTTTAAAAAGGTAGGAAGAAGGGAAATAATACAAATAGAAGAAGAAAGAATGAGATAGAAAACAGACATTCCATATATAGTATCAGCAGACCGAAAGGACTAATAAAATCAATAAATTCTGGTGAGACTAATCAAGGGAAAAAAGCACAAATAGTTAATATGAGGAATGAAGCAAGGAACATCACTACCTTTAAAAGATACTCTCAGAGTATGATGAATAACACCGTGGCAAATTATGAAATGGAAATTTTGGAAGAAATGGACAAACTTTCTAAAAATATCACTTATCAAAACTGACATGAAAAATAGCAGTGAGTAGCTCTATCTCTACTCATATGAATATGCAATTAAAAACCTTACCACAAGGACAACTTCAGACCCAGATGGTTTTTCTGTTAAATTCATTAAATCGTTAAGGAAGAAATAACACATATTTTCCACAAACTCTTCCAGGTAAAAGAAAAGAAGGAATACTCCCAACTTGTCTTAAGGGGTCAGCAGAATATTGATACTAAAACTTGACATAAATAAGGAAAATTCTGGGCCAGTTTTACTTACGAATATAGATTCAAAAATCCTAAACAAAGTGCTAGAAAAGTGAGTTCAGCAATAAATTACTGCATTATGATCAAGTTGATTATCTGCAGAATTGTAAGGGTGAGGTAATAATTTTGAAAATCAGTCAGTGTAACTCAATATATAACAGAATAAAAAATCATATGATCGTCTCAATGAATACAGGAATATGTGTGATGTAATCCAACATTTATTCATGATTTTTTAAAAGACTCAGCAACTATTGAATAAACAGGGAGAAAATTTTTTTACTCTAAGAAGAATATCTACAAAAAATACTGTGTAAAATTAAAAAGTAGGAAACATCATGCATAATGGGTGAAATTATAAAACTTTAAGAAAAAAGACATATGTTAGTTTTCACTGCTTCTGTTCATCATTGCATGGCAGATCCTAGCTAATACAATAAGGCACAAAAGAGAAATAAAGATATTAGGGTTGAAAGGAATAAATAAAACTGCAATTATTGGACACTATAACTGTGTTTAGAGAAGATTCAAAAGGAATTTCAGGTAAATTATTGGATCTAAAAAGTGAATTTACCAAGTTGGCGGGATACAAGGTAAATATGAAAAAATAAATGTTATTTCTACTTATTACCAATAAAGAGGTACACAATGAATTTAGATCAGAATAAAAATAATCAGATATCTAGGAACCTAACAGAAGTTATGAGGACCTATCTTGAAAACCATTTGCCGTTATTGAGAGAAATTAAAGAAGATGTAAGCAAATGGAAGGATATGTCATGTTATGAAATGGAGAGCTCCACTTTTTTCAAAAGCTGTCAATCTCAAACTGTCAGTAAAATCTCAATCGAAATCTCAAGAGGGTTTTCATGAAAATTGATAAGGTGATCCTAAAACTTATATGGAAACACCCAGGGCCAAGAATAGCCAAGATACTCTTGAAGAAGAATAAGAAAAGAGGCCTCGGTCCACCAGATCCTAAGATTTATTGTTGTTCTGCTAGAGTAATTGAGGGGGCCTGGCCTTGGTGCAGCGTAGACGAAATAGACTAGTCATAAAGAGTCCTCAAACAGAGCTGTGTTTACACACACTCTATCAATGATTAAAAATCCCATCCCCTTGTTTATTAAACAGTCCTGAAACAATTACATATCAATATAGACACTTGACCCTACATTTACAACATATACCAAAATCCACTCCAAGTGAATCCAAGATCTAAGTGTGAAAGGCAAAACAATAAAATATCCAGAAGATAATATAAGGTAATATACTCATGACTTTGGCTAGGAAAGGAATTCTAGCACAGGATGCAAAAGAACCAATCAGAAAAGACAATAAAATTGGACTATATTAAAATGAAGAACTTACATTCATCAAAAGATACAGTTAAGAGAGCGAGGGTCAAATTAAAGATATTTGCCGTATCTATGAAAGGACTTCCCTGGTGGCTCAGACGGTAAAGCGTCTGTCTGCAATGTGGGAGACCCGGGTTCGATCCCTGGGTCGGGAAGATCCGCTGGAGAAGGAGATGGCAATCCACTCCAGTACTATTGCCTGGAAAATCCCATGGACAGAGGAGCCTGGTAGGCTACAGTCCATGGGGTCGCAGAGTTGGACACGACTGAGTGACTTCACTTTCCTTTCCGTTCATGGAAAGAATATACAAAGAATTCGTCAAATCAGTAAAAGAAACAGAAAAATGGGTAATAGGCCTGAACAGGAGCTTCACAAAAGATGATAGCCATATGTCCAACAGACATGTGAAGAAAGTGCTCTAATTCGTAAGTTTTCAGGGAAATGAGAATTAGAAACCACATCGGTTCTATCCACTGCCTAAAATTAAAAATGACTTCAGTACCAACAAGTGCTGAGGGTTTGGAAATAGAATTCTTACACACTGCTGGTGAGACTATAAATTGGTACAACCATTTTGGAAGACTAATTAGTATTATCTAATGAAATTGGACAAAGGCATGTTCTGTGAGTCAGCAATTCTAACCTGATATGCAGATTCAAGGGAAAAGTGAATACATATATACCAAAAATTATGGTGCGAAAAGTTCATAGCAGCAGTATTCATAATGGAAAGAAAGAAAGTGAAAGTCGCTCAGTCATGTCCGACTCTTTGCAACCCCATGGACTATTCAGTCCATGGACTTCTCCAGGCCAGAATATTGGAGTGGGTAGCCGTTCCCTTCTCCAGGGGATCTTCCAGAGCCAGGGATCGAACCAGGGTCTCCTGCATTGAAGGAGGACTCTTTACCAGCTGAGCACAGGGGAAGACCAATGCCAACTCAGAGTATTTAGCCCATTCACAATGGCCCTAGACTGAAAACCAGCCTATATCATCGAGTATCGTATAACATGTGCCTGTGTGTGCGTGCGTGCACACACACACACACACACACACACTCTGTGGCATATTTATATATAAATAAAAAGGATACACCAGCGAAAGCAAACTATAGCAAGCGTCGCAGTCTAGACGAGTCTCCTTGATGTTAAGGTGTGAAAGTCACACACGTACACACTCAGGTTTGATGAAACTGTAGGCTTTAGGGAGGCTTGGTTAGTTAGCAAAACTATGAAGTGACTTCTATCAAAGTGAACATAATAGTTGTAGGGGAGGAGAAGGGTGCTAATTAGGAGGAGAAAGATAAGAGTTTCAGGGGTGCTCGCGAAGTTCCGGTTTTTGAGTTGGGTAATGATTACATGGACGTCTGCTTTGAGTTAAATCATTGAGCTGTACAGTTTCTTCTGCACACTTTTCTCTGTGTATTGCATGTTATAATTCATGATGGAAATGTTTTAAAAATCAGTGAT
Source organism: Bison bison bison (assembly GCF_000754665.1). NCBI lineage: Eukaryota > Metazoa > Chordata > Mammalia > Artiodactyla > Bovidae > Bison > Bison bison. The sequence goes on along the minus strand of NW_011494785.1, from coordinate 10,167,440 downwards.
GTGTCTTTGGGCTTCCCAGTGGTAAAGAGCCCACTTGCCCATGCAGGAGATGCAAGAGACGGAGGTTCAATCTCTGGGTCGGGAAGATCCCCTGGAGAAGGAAATGGCAACCCACTCCAGTATTCTTGCTCGGAGAATCCCATGGACAGAAGAGCCTGGGGGGCTATAGTTCACAGAGTGGCAAAGAGTTGGACTTGACTAAGCATGCACATTCAGTGTACCCTTCCCATCATCTTCTTGATTTTTAATCAATTTAAAATATTACCCTTTGACTTGGTATTGTGATGATTGAGACCTGTCCCCCTTCCCTGCTTTTGAATTCACACTGTCTGTGCTATCACATAAACGCTGTGTGCATCAGTGAGACCAGCGACATACCCTGATTACAGACTTCTTTCTTGTGCCCCTTTTAGCCTTTTCCCTGTTAATAAACATTGCTTCTTTCTGATTGTGGACGCATTTGGAGATATACACTTTCTTCCCTCCCTCCCTTCTTTTTTCCTTTGTCTCTTGTTCTCATGCTTCCTAATAGCATCTCTCAGTCCCGTTTTGCTCGTGGTCAAATGTATCGGATCCCGTGCCCCTCTGCTTTGTCTTTCCTGGTGTTATCTGCTCTGACTGCTCTGGAGCCTGTTCTGGAACAGGTTTTGTGCAGGGATTTCTTTCTCATCTGTGTTCTGTATCGTTCCTACTTCCTGGGTCCCGTGTTTCTTCCTCTTTGGTTTGCTGCTTCTGTTGGAGCGTATCTGCTAATAGTTTACTAAAAAACAAACATGGGAGATACCTTTTCAGAGAACTTAATCTTGAGAAATGTCTTTATCCTCTTTCTTGGTCAGTGGTTTGGGTACATATATGATTCTAGATTGAAAGTTATCTTCCCTCCATATTATGAAGGTAACACTGGATTGACTTCCAGCTTCTGTTGTTGAGAAGTCATGTGCCATTTTGATTGTTCATCTTTTCTATGTAAACACACTTGTTTTCCTTTCTGGAAGCTTTTAGAATTTTGTTATGTCTTCATAAAACCTTTCAACTGAAAGACTCATGCTCCTATTTTAGGGAAGGTATGGGTTTGTATCTGTTTGTTTATGTGTTGTTTTTAATCATTTTCTTCTCACCATTTTCTTTGAACACTTAGAAACTCTAATAGTTGAACTTTGGACTGATTTTTAAATTTTCTTATTTTTTCCCCTTTTGTCTTGATCATCTCTTTGTCTTATTGCCTTACTTTCTGGATGATTTCACCTACCTCATTTCCAAATCATCTGTTGAATTCTCAAGTTTTGTCCCTCATATTTTTAATTGCCAAGAACTTTACGTTTTCCCTTGCTTCTTCTTGCAACATCCTGTTCTTTTCTTTTGAAAAAAGAAAGAAAGCAATGCTGTCTCGTATCTTATACAATATATTCATTAGGGTTTCGATATTTTCTTCTGTTTCCTGCATTCTCTCTGTTTCCTCAGACTTTCTTGCTTTTCCTGGTTGCTTAGGGCTTCCCTGGGGGCTCAGATGGTAAAGAATCCGCCTGCAGTGCAGGAGACCTGGGTTGGGAAGATTCCCTGGAGGAGGGCATGACGACCCACTCCAATATTCTTGCCTGAAGCATCCCCAGGAACAGAGGAGCCTGGCGGGCTATAGTCCATGGGGTTGCACAGAGTCGGACATGACTGAGTGGCTAAGCCCCGGGTGTCGTATAGCACAGGTTTTCCTCGGATGCCCTTTCATATTGAAATGTGAAGTTCTGGAGAGTTTATTGAAGTTGTGTGCTTGAGGGGGCTTCCTGTGGGTGGCTGGCCGGGGACCCAGTTGCTTTTCGATTTGGCATCTCTCCGGAGGTTTCCTTCTGGGGCCGTTGCTTTTCTTTAGAGAAGGGTCTGTATGAGGGGTAAGCCTGGGTGCTGGTATTCTGATAGCCAGCTGGGCAGAGGGAAGCAGGCTGTCGATGTCTGTTTCGCCTTCTGCTTGTAGTCTGGCGTCTCATCTCTGTGCTCTTCCTTTCGATTTATCCAGCATTAATCCTGACTTGTGTGGGACAGAGGGAGGAGGAATTGCCTGGTTATGCCCAGGAAATGTCGAGAACATGAAGATCTAATGTTCCATTGTAGAGTCTGTAAGTAACCTCCACACCTCACTCCCACCATCCACTGTGTTTGGTGCCCCCAGTCCCAGAGCCTCAGCGGGCTTCTGTGAGGCTAATCCTTTGGCATCTGGTCAGTCTTCCCTCTGGGGGAGTCTGTCTCAGCTTTCTTCATCGTGCCTGAATTCAGCCGTCACGCCTCAGTCTTCTAGACTTTGCTTGACCGCTCTCACCTCTCTCATCCCTTGTGTCCTTGTGGGTTCCGTTACCTCTTTGAGGCCAGAACTCAGGAGTTTACATCTTTAGTTTACTTCGGGCACACTGACTGGGTGACGACGCCCGCCTCCCCAGTCACGGCAGTGCTCTGCCTCCTCGCTTTCTCGACGCTTCCTCTCATGTCCTCTCTTGCTTCTCCTTTGCCGGTGGGCAGATGCAAAGGCTAACATCTACTCGGGTGCTCCATCCAGCTCTTTCTTTCTGTCACTTGGGTGCCAGCAGACCTGGACCCTTCTAGGCATTAGCCCATCACAAGAGCCCAGCACGTCTGCCTCTTTCCAAGCTGCCCTGCTTCCAGATTGTCTGGAAAGGATGAGTAGGGAAGGGAAAGAAGACAGCTCTGAGGTCTCTGAAGGGGCTGAGTTTCTCTTCTCCTTCTGGGTAGAAACGGAATGCTCTTCAAATAGCCCTTGGAGCTTTTGTGATACGAATTCAGCTACACAGCCCTTCTCAGGATGGGCTTATTGTTGAAATAAAAAGTCTCTGGGAATATGCACACCCCACTCCATTCTCACGGCAGCTTTTGAGACGCTGCATCTTGACTGCTGTTGCTAGGTGATTTCAGGGTGGCTAACTCCCAGTCCTGGGCTTGTGTTCACAGCATCTCTCACTGATGCTACCTGGCGCTGTGCAACTCTTCTCCTGTAGACCTCAGCTCGGCGGCCTTCTCTCCCTCCTCCTCCTGCTGTGTGGAGTGAAATAGGCCGCATGGCCACAGGGTTCTTGAATACAAGGAGCGCTGAGACCATGCCCGGTGGTCTGTAGAGCCCTTCTCCCTCTTCCTTCTTAGGAACTGGAAAATTGTTTAAGCATGGTCAGTTTCTTTGCCGTCCTTGAGATTTTTTTTTAATGAGACTCCTTTGACTTTCATGAGTAATTTGATTTTATAGAAATTAATAAAGGTTCTGGCAAGAGTATTGTGTTTTGAATGGCCCGTATCTAAAGGTAAACTTGAAACGCTTCAGTAAATCTGGTTTCACAGTGATCTGGAGGGAAGAGAGCCTCTCTTCTACAGGTGATAAGAACACATCGTCTTGTACAAAGACAGATATGGTTTTAATCTCGTGATCTGGAAGTGTCTGTGGTAGGCAGTCAGCTCTGGTATTTAGTTATTGACGGGGAAAAAGTGGCTGCAGTTCACATATTCCTTAAACATTTTTGTGTGTGTTTGTTCATGGTGGTGCTGGGTCTTCCCAGGCCGTGAACAGACGCGCCCTCACTGAGGGAAGCAGGGGCCGCTCTCGTCATCGTCAGGCGCAGGCTGCTCATTGCGGCGGCTATTCCCGTGGCAGAGCACATGCTCTAGGGTATTATTTCTGTATTTCTGTCTCGCACGCTCTAGAGCGTGGATTCAGTAACCATGGTGCTTAGCTGCCCCAGGGCATCTTCCTGGACCAGGGATCGAACCTCTCTCCCCCGCATTGGCAGGCGGATTCTTAACCACTGGACCACCAGGGATGTCCCTCAAATATTCTTAGGTAATTGAGTTTTTTGGTAGGCACTTCCCAAGTGTAGAGTAGTTTATGTGAAAAAGTGAAAGTGAAGTGTTAGTCACTCAGTTGTGTCTGACTCTTTGCGACCCCATGGACTGCATAGCCCACCAGACTCCTCAGTCCATGAATTCTCCAGGCAAAAATACTGGAGTGGGTGGCCATTTCCTTCTCCAGGGGATCTTCCTGACCCAGGGACTGAACCCAGATCTCCCACATTGCAGGCAGACTCTTTACCAACTGAGCCACCAGGGAAGTCCTAAAATAGTTTGTGACGTATGTTTTGCCGTTAGTTAATGTTGGAGGGTATATCAAGAAGTTGCCCAGTTGGAAGATAAATGTGCTGTGTCCTTTCAGAGATGTGTAGTTGATTATCTTTTCCCAAATTCCAGGCTAGAGGTATTTCAGTCATATGTATACATACACACCACACGTCCATTAGTTCTGTTCTCTGGAGATCCTTGACTGATATACGCAATGATCTCTTTATACACAAGCCCAGGAGCAGACAGTTGCTTGCTTGTGCCTGGGAACAGCCCAAATGTTCAACAGGTGAATTGAAAAACAAACGATGAAACACCCATACAGTGCAACACTGTTCAGTAATACAAATGAATGAAATATTAGACCTGCAACAGCATGGATGTATCTCAAAATAATTTTGTTGCGTGAAAGAAAAAGAGTATATTAGGGGAGAGCAGTATTATACAACCAAATATGGTTACACAGGATCATACAGATTGGGGCTAGCATGGGGGAACCTCTCGAAATCACTCACTCCCTTCTCTTGCCTAAAGCCCTCCAATAGGATGAGAGTGCCTCCCTCAAAGGGTTCAGGGAAGGTGGTGTCCGTATTTGGCAGTGTTTTGTGGTCTCTGACTTGGCTGTGCACACACGATTGCTCAGTGGAATACCGCTGAACAGTGGTGTCTGTTCAAAGAACACATTTCAGTTGAAACTTCTCAGCGTGGTAATAGTCTTAAAAAAAATCACCTGAGAATTTGCAAAAAACTCTCTATAATCAGGAAGGAAACTGATTTTCCTTCATGTAAACATGAAGGAAACATGTCTTCTAATACTTCCATGAGAAACTCATTTCGTTCACCCATTGTATAGATGACAAAGTTGTGGTAGAAGAGAAATTCAGAGTCTAATAGAAGTTCTGAAGAAGCTTATTTCTGGAAAATCTTGGGAACAGAGTTTCTCTTGATTGAATTTTCCAGACTCTTCGAGAAATACTAATCTGATATCTGGAAAGATGGGCATTGGCGTCCTATAGATTTAGATTCAGATTCTGACTGCCTGTAATTACCTGAATGACTTTGGATATATACCCCTAGAAACCTCAATTTTCTCCTCTTCAAAATAGGAATGAAAGTGAAAGTGAAAGTCTCCCAGTCCTGTCTGACTCTTTGCAACCCCATGGACTATGCAGTCCATGGAATTCTCTAGGCCAGAATGCTAGAGTGGGTAGCCGTTCTCTTCTCCAGGGGCTCTTCCCAACCCAGGGATCAAACCCAGGTCTCCTGCATTGCAGATGGGAGATTCAAAATAGGAATAATCTTATCTCAAAAGTTAGGGGGAAATCCAGGGGAATATATTTATTCACTTATGTGCTTATTGACCAAATATTATTGAGTATCTACTCTGTACTCTGAGTGCCAAAGAATTGATGCTTTTGGACTGTGGTGCTGGAGAAGACTCTTGAGAGTCCTTTGGACAGCAAGGAGATCAAACAGTCACTTCTAAAGGACGTCAACCCTGAATATTCATTGGAAGGACTGATGCTGAAGCTGAAGCTCCAGTACTTTGGCCAGCTGATGCAAAGAGCCGACTCATTTGAAAAGACCCTGATGCTGGGAAAGATTGAAGATGGGAGAAGAGGGGGTGCGGCAGAGGATGAGATGATTGGATGGCATCACTGAGTCAATGGACATGAGTTTGAACAAACTCCGGGAGATAGTAATGGACAGGAAAGCCTGGTGTGCTGTATTCCATGGGGTTGCAAGGACTTGGACACTTCTTTCCAACTGATCAGCAACTCTGTAGCAGTGAGGAGGATGGCCAGTGTTTCTGCTGTCATGGAGCTGATATTTGATTGAAGGGATAAGGAAGCGCTAAGTAGCTAAACAAATATGTAAGATACTGTGACGTATGAAATAACCATACACGGTAAAGAAGGATAAAAAACGATAATGGTACCACTTTGATAAGGGTGACCAGAGAAGAATTCTTTAGTTATAAAGTGTTGGCCAAAGGGTACAGTGCGTGCAAAGGTCCTGAGGTGGAAAACAGCTTGCACATTTGAGGAACAGGAAGAAGGACCAGTGTGGCTAGGGACTGGTGAGTAGTAGAGTGAGTGGGAGATGAAAGGCAGGGCCCAGCTTGTCGGATCTCGTGGGCAAGGTAAGAGGGACTTTATCCTGGGTATACTGGGAAACCAACAGAGAATTTTAAACAGAAGTGTTGCTGAGTATGATTTATTTAAATTTTTTTAAAAATTATTTTTATTTATTTATGTTTTTGGCCATGCTGTGCAGCATGGATCTTAGCTTCCCCAGTGGGGATCCAGCCGATGCCCCTTGCATTGAGAACATAGAGTCTTAACCACCGGACTGCCGGAGAAGTCGTACTTTTTAAGATTGATTTCTCTGTGGCTGCGCTGGAGCCTCACTGCTCGGGCTCGCTCTGGTTGCGGTGAGTAGGGGCTGCTCTTCACTGGGGTCTGCTGGCTTCCTCTGTGGCGGCTCGTCTTGTGGCGGATGGGCTCCAGGCTTGCAGACTTCAGTAGAGGCAGCCTGCGGGCCCTCGAGCTCAGGCTCTGTAGTTGTGCTGCCCCATTCCTCCACCGCGTGTGGAAACTTCCTGGACCAGGGATCGAACCCATGTCCCCTGCATTGGCAGGCGGATTCTTATTGTGCCACCAAAGAAGTCCCTAATTTATTTCTTTAGAAGAATATTCTGCCTAAGCGTGGAGGATGGCCTTACAGAGAAGCCACTTCAGAGGTGTGACCGTGTCTGGGAGAGAAGGGATTTCAATCGCAGTGCTAAGTCGGAACAGTGAGAGTAAAGAGACTCAGGGTGTGTTCTGGAAGCTCGTGGACTGGAAGTGGGGAGAGGGGAAGAGGAGCAGTGGAGGATTATTTGAGGAGTTCGGAATGCAGTGTCATCTCGTGAGATTGGAAAGACCTCAGGGAGGGGAGTGGAGCTCTGGAATTTACAGCCTAAATTTGAGATGCCTGCTGGGCACGTCAAGAAGGCACTGGCATTGATGTCTAGAACTTGGGGGGCAGGGTCATCAGCACATGGCTGGTGTCCACAGCTACAGATTTGGTGAGATCATCCAGAGAGGGGGTGCAGAAAAAAGCGTCCAGAACAGAGCCTTGAGCACTAAAATTTAGCCATCCGACCAAGAAAATAAGAGCTTGCAGAAGTAACTGAGAACGAGCTTTCATTGAAGTCGGAGAAGAATTGGGTTGTGGTGTCGTAGAAACGAGAAGAGTCGAATCGAACAGCCAGCGCTGGACAGGCTCGATGGAAGTTAAGTTTCCCCTTAATGGAAATAGTAGCATGCATCTATTTTACATCTTTCAAAGGATATAATGTTACCTTTCATCCCAGCATAAATTCAATTTGCAGTGACATTTTTTACCTCTTTCATATGTCTTTCAAGGTTGAAATATGGAGCCCCAAAGAGCCGTGGGTTGGTTACCCCTCTTCGAAAGCATACATTTACCAGCTTGCAAACCCACCAAGCAAAGATTTCTTTTTCCGCCTTAAGTTCACATGATTTAATTTGCCTGAGTAACCCGCTGTCATAGGTTTTCATAGAGTCCTGACATCTAGCAGAGTAATTAATGCTTTAGGCTTTTAGGAACTGTTTCAGGATTTTATTAATCACCGTTGTGATTGCACATATGAATTATGAAGGAGTTATTTTGGTAGTTGGATTTCCCCCTCAGAAAAATTTCCATATTTGTTCATTGTGAACTGATAGCCTGGAGAAGAAGAATAAAAGTGGAGAATATTTGCTGGGTCCTGTGCCCACGTTTCAAGTGATCCAGAATCAGGATGACTTCACAGTGTACCGATGGAGGGTGAGTTGTTTGAAGTTGGTAGTCAGACGCTTTCCCTTTGCCTCACCGTAAATTAATTAGAGAGTCTCTGTGACTTTCCCAAAGATATGGATTTTGTGAACTGCTTAAAGATGCATGAAATCAGAAGGAATCTGTGTGTTATATTTGATTCTGCTGTGGTTCCCATCATTGGAGGAATCACTCTTAGAACTATTATGACTAGTGTGTTAGTCTTTGGGGGGCAGGTCTTCCAGGAGAAGAAGGGTATCCAGGTAACTGGGAAGAAAGAGGAACCTATCCTTCTGATTTCTTTTTCATTCTATGTACAGAAAACATTATGGAATTTCACAATTATGGGATGGTGTTTGAGATCAGTGTATGAAAGAGAAATGTGATGGGGGGCTGGTGTTTCTCTAGTCCCTAGGATTTAATCTGAAGTGCGAAAACCAAAACACAATACCTGTTTTCTTTGAAACTTCCCCCTCAGGCATCTGCTCACCCCAGACATTTGCAGGTTCTCTGCATAAATGCTGGTGTGGCCGCCTTTGGGTTCCACTGGCCGCTTTCCTTAGGCTTGGGGGTAAATGTGAGTTTCCCTTGTGTTTAGAGGAAATTTTACTTCCTGCATTTTACTCTGACAAGAGAAGGCTTGCTGCTTTCCTGGGAGCCGGGCTCTTTTCAGTGATTAGAGTGATTTTCTGTGATTCTACCATACTTGAGGAAGATGGTTGAGATGACAAATAAAAGACAAGGTAGTCATATCAGTGTGGCAGCCGCTCTCAGAGCCCAGTGCCTTGACTATTGAGTGAAAATGCCTGTTATTGCTCTAACTGCCATCTTTGCTCTTCCTAAGTGGCTGGTGGGGATGCGAGGTGGGAGAAGGAGCTGGGCAAGGCAGGAGGAAGTCCATTTGGAAAGTCAACAGCGGAAGCATTCAGGCAGAGCAGCAGACGTCTGACCTGAATTCTTATAGATAAGGCAAGGATTCGACATGGGCAGCTGGGCCACCCTGCTCTTTCTCCAGTAGCCTGCTGTGACAGACTAATCTTAGGGTATTTTCATCTTAATTTACTCGCATCCTGCTTTTTGTAGGTACCAGCATTTCTGCCCAAGGTGATCAGTTTGCTAAAGCTTACCATTAAGATTCTTTCCTCATGTGAGTGTTATATAATTATATATACATTCGGGCTCAAAGGTCCCCGTCTAACAAATTCCCTGCACAGAAGTACCATTTGAGGGCCCATTCTCTCATTAATTTTATTTGACATTTATGTCAACATTACATTCCTAGCCTAAAAGGAGAAATGACATGCGTACGCAGGGGTGTGTTAGAAAGTGGAGTATTTAGTTTGGCAGTGCAAAGCAGTCAGCTAAGTCCGCGAAAGCGAAATGTTCTAAATTAGTTAATACAGAGTGGTCTAAATGCACTCAATTGAAGTCATTCCACAAAGCGCCCAGTGCCCGCCCATGTGGCTGTTCTGATACTTCACGTTTTCCCTCTCGGGGTTCCCAGAAGTTCCTGACATGGTGTCTCTGGCAGCTACTAAGGGGTCATCAGAGGGGAAAGAAATCGGGGCTGAAGAGAAGTCGCTATGGTGTCAGGAGTGGAAGTTGCAAAAATCAAAGACCTGATTCTTCTCCCACCTGCACTGACTTCAGAGTGAGGATTATCAGTGGAACACGAGTGGAGAGTTTCACGGACACTGCCGCTGAGGCGGGAGAGCCGTGGGGAGACCCCTCCGGGCATCGAGAGTTACTGTTGCTTCTCGGACCACGTGGCTGTGGCATCGCTTAGCGCTTCCAAAAGTAGACAGAAGTGTGATCTGCGTTGTTAACCCTAAACAAGAAAGGATTGTCACGCCTGACTTCTGGTCCGCTGCGTTGAATTTCGAATCCCTGGAGGCCTCCAGAGAGAGAGAGAGAGGGTTGGAGCCCGCCCTGATCAGCACCCAAGGGCCTGAACGTGGCGGCTCCTTTCTGTTCCGGAATGCTGACTCTGACATCCGCTGTGGTTTGTATGTTCTCAAGCTGGGTTTTGTGCGCTCCTGTAACGGCGAACTGTAGACTTGGGCTTTTGTCTTGCCGAGAATTCACCAGCAGCAGAAAGGACTGTGAGTGGTTGAATTTGAATTTGTAATGTGAGTGGGGAGTGGGCAGATGGTCTAACCCCTCACTCTTTTTCACTCCAACGTTCACCCCTGCCTCCCATGTTTCCCCTACCCTGCCAGCCTGTTTACTCACCCCAAATAAACACTGCAGCCCCCCTACTTCTGTCTTTAGGATGAACCTGGAGGTTCAGATGGTTGATGGCCAGCAGACCTGTGAACCTGTCCGGATGACTGAGGCCCTCAAGGTCATCAGCTTGAGTGATTATAACTGTGACCGTCTGGAGTCAGTATCTCCTGGGGTCCCCTTGGTGGTCTGGCCCCTTCATGTCCCGGAAAGGCAGGGACTTTATCAAGGACAGAGAGGAGGAGGACAGTAGCGGCTTGTGAAGGGGAAACTGATCCTGGGGTGACTTCCTCATAGTCAGTTCAGACAACAGTGTTCTCAGTACCTCCCGCTGGCTTTGAGGACTTTGTGATTTTTCTCACCTGATCTTGTCTGCTTAAGCTCTGGCTTGTCTGGCTAGGTTGTCAGGGTACAGGGCGAGGTTTTGTGGTGGTGCTTGGGGTGTGTGGTTTGTTTTGGAGTTCTGGTATACCCTGCTAACTCTCTTAAAGGCGCTGCGTACAGAACTAAGAACTTCATAGTTAACTGGCTGTCAAGGCAGTTCTGGATCTCATAGGGAAGAGATGTTGTGAGCTGGAAGGGCCTGGAGGTCTGGGCTGCCTATGCACATGTGGATAAACCCAGAGAGGTAAGAGCCAGGTCCAGGGACGGTTGTCCACTCTGTCCTCCTTCTTGTCTGTAGGACGATCAGAGCAACTTCCCACTGCAGTGCCGATGCCGTGGGCTGGGAGTTGGGAAAACCATTGCCCAGAGTGGCGGCAGTTACGTTCCAGCACCTTCGGACAGAGAGGCCCCTCGAGACTGTGCCGTCAGATCCTGAGGCTGTTAGCTGCGGGTGGCGGACCTGGGACTGGCAACTGGCGCCCCTGAGCCCTTGGTTCCACTGTCCCTCAGGGCTTTCTGGGGGTGAGACAAGGAGAAGCTCTCTCTCTCTCCCTGCCCTCCCCCCGCTCTCTCCCAGGCCATCATCGACCCCACAAAGACCTAAAACCTTGTTAGAGAAGAATGTTCGCCGTGGAGGACTCTGTGCTCGTTGAGCCCCTGCCTCCACTCGAAGCCCAGTTAATGAGCTCCCGTCCCTGAGAGGACAGCCGTCTCCCCGGACCTCTCGCTGCTGATGCCGGTGGCCCTTGGCTGTCCGCGTCTGCTCAGGCTGCTAGAACCAAACGCCACAGGCTGGGTGGCTTATAAGAGCGGACATTTGTATTTCTCCCAGTCTGGAGCTGAAAGTCTGGGACCAGGGTGTCCGTGTGGTTGGGGGAGAACCCTCGTCTACTTACAGACTTCTCCTCGTAGCCTTCCACAGCAAAAGGGGCTTAAGAGCTCTCTGGGGCCTCCTTTCTGAGGGCACTAATCCCATTCACGAGGGCTCTGCCTTCATGACCCAATCGCCTCCCACAGCCCCCATCACATTGGGTGTTAGGATTCCAACATGTGAATTTTGGGGGGACACAAACATTCCAGCCATCACAAGGGGTGCTGCCTCGCAGCCAGGGAGTGGCAAGGGTCTGCCGTGGAGAGGACTGAATGATGGGGGCGCTGCAGGAAGAGTGGCTGAGATCACCCGTAGTTGTAGGCAGTGACGTGGAGGTAATTCCCTTGACTTCTGTCTTCTTAAAAAATGTTCTCTCTTGGCCGAGTCATGTTGATGTTTGGCAGAAACCAACACAATTCTGTGAAGCAATTATCCTGAATTAAAAAAAAAAAAGTCCCCTCTCGGGACTTCCCTGGTGGTCCAGTGGTTAAGAGTCCGCCTGCCAATGTGGGGGACGCAGGGTCAATCCCTGGTCCAGGAAGATTCCACGTGCAGCACATCAACTCAGCCTGGGCACCGTGGCCGCTGAGCTTGCGTGGCACAGCTTCTGAAGCCTGTGAGTCTGGAGCCTATGCTCTGCAGCAAGAGGAGCCCCGGCAATGAGCAACCCCAGCATCGCAACTAGAGAGGAGCCCCTGCTCAGCGATGAAGAGCCCGTGCTCTGCAACAGAGGCCCAGCACAGTCACACGTCAGTTAAATTTTAGAAACCCCCCTTAGCCACCGAAGGCCGTGCTATGCACAGATTCCGCCTCCTCTCGTGGTCTTCAGGCCTGGCCAGGAGAGCCGTGTCTGAGGGGCCCCTATGTCCTGTCCCCCAGAGCTTGTCTGCAAGGCATCTGGCTCATTGCTTGGCTGGGAATGAGAGCTCCACTGACATCCGTGCTGTTTGCAGCAGGGCCCACAGGCAAGCTTTCCTCCCCATGCAATTTACAAATTGCTAGTGGACCAACTCCGTGGATGGAGGGTCCATTCCCTTCTTTGACAGAATATTTGGAAAAGCAAGCAGTGCCCCTGGTCTTCTCTAAACGCCACCTTATTGGCATTTGGCTTCTTGTAATATATTTTTAATATACTATATATGCTGTATCGGAGTAAATCAGTAGGTATGTTTTGAAATTAAATATTTGCTAAGGGCTAGGTTCTCCCGATGTTAAATTATTGATAACAAACTTCACGGACGCTGTATGAGACTTGATGATATATGAGTTTTGAGTGACCTGCCATTTATTAGACTTTATCTGCCCATGAAATCCATTTCCAATTCAGACCGTATCTACTGCAGGATTGCTTGCCAGAAATCTATTCCCAGGTTTCTCCTTATTTCAGTGAAATATCTCTGGCTCAGCACCTTTCCCAAGGTGGCTGATCTAATCGGGGCCCAATCGCTTATCACTTCTCATTTCCTTTGGCAGGTCTGTCCAACTGGGAAGTGCATCTCGGGGACGCTTGGGAGCAGTAGTCGACCTCCCCTGCTTTGCCCTTTCCCCCTGCTTAGAGGAAGGTGAGCTCCCTGACCCGCAGCCCCGCTCTGGGGTCCGTAAACAGCAAGAGGACCGCTTGCGTGATCAGGAAAGCGGGGGCGGCCTCGCCGTCTTCCCTGGTGTCGGGGGCTGTCGGGGGCCTCCCTGTAACCCGGCAGTGTTCAGCGACCCCACGCAATCGGAGCCCGCTTGCTGGCACGGCGGCCGCAGGGCCCCATCCTTCTGCTCCCCTCCCCGCCGACTTCCGTGTGGACAGGTGTGTGCTTCTGGCCGCTGCAAGGCCCAGCTGGCAGGAGGGCTCCAACTTGTCATCACAGAAATAAAATTTGTCACCTCCGTGTTCCCCACCTCTGTCCTTTCATGTTTAACCAGCATTCAGAATGTTTACAAACATGTCAGGGGTCCTGTTTTTCTTTCCTAATTAATTCAGAAAAGGAGCAGAAGACGTCGCTAATGACATAAAAGAGAAAGGGACAGATAGCGCTGGGAGCGGCTTCTTTGTTTTTCAGTTGGAAACGGCAGTTGAACGAATATGGGCATCTGGTAATTGGAGAAATTACTTGGGGCCTCTCAGTGCCTCGGTGATTCCTGGGCTAGTCCTGGACTGATCAGAATTTATGAACAGGTCTAAACTGACCAAATCCGGTGGCAAACTTTCCTGCTCATAAACGAACGGACCGTGGTACTTCACTCTCCCGTGCACGAGGGAGAATAAAAATTTCCACACATATTGACTTTTTAATTATTTGAACTGTATTCTTTTTAGCCCTATTTCTGAAATCCTTTTCTCTGAGGACATTGAACCCAATTTAACCTTTGTCTTGATGATTCACAGTCATCTTTCTAAACATCTAGAACGTGTACTTTAGTGATTCCAGAATCTTAACAACCTCAAGGGTGCAGTGTTTTAATTAAAGGAGCATTTCCTCTGTTCTTTGTTATCGAAAAGGCTAAAATAATAGACGTGGAATAATGGAAACCGTTCTAAACATAGAATCAAAACACTGGCTCTAATTTAATTGTTAATTAGCTGTTTGACTTTTAGCAAGTCTCGCAACCTCTCTGAGAATATACTTCTTCATCTGTAAAAACAGGATATTGGACCGTAATATTCCCAAGATTGTTTAGATTTCTAAACTTTTGTAATTTTACAACGGAGGACCATGATATTCTCTAACGCCAGTCGTCCGGAAGGGCTATTGAGGTTGGGATTATTTGTTTCTTTAAGATATAGTCCAAGACTGCCAAGATTTTTCTAGCTATTGTGTTGGCTTTGAAACTTTCTTCTATTCCATGGTTTGCAAACTGTAGCCTGTGGGCCAAGTTTGACCTGCCACCTGTTTCTGTAAATAAGATTTTATTGGAACTCAGCCACGCTCCTCCGTTCACACATTGGTCTGTGGCTTATTCTGAGCTACACGGGTGAAGCTGAGTTGTCACAACAGAGAAAGTGTGATCCGTGATCCTAAAATATTTACTCTCCGATCTTCATAGGACAAGTTTGCCAACCTCTGCTCGGTTCTTTTTTTTCATAACTCTGTCACTTTTCACTGTGATCACTCTCTCCTTCCGGGAATCCGTGTTAATCTACTGTATCTACCCAGCTAGAGCTTAAGAAACCAGACCAGACAACTGGTTAGAGTCGTGTTCAAAGTAAGAGTCAGTCAGTTCTGGATGAAAGTCCAAGGGGACAGCATGCACCGAGTGTGCCGAGTGGCCACGGAGAGGTCACTGGAGAGCTGCGTGCTGCAGCCCATGGGGTCGCAAAGGGCCGACTCTGTGTGAGTTGACATGATTTAGCAACTGAGCACACCACACAATCCAGGTGGCTAAAGTCGTTCCCCAATTTGCAATTTCTAGAAACAGTTGCTTTTAGGTTGCTGACTGTGATGATGGATTGGCCATAAAGTCTGCTTCCTCCGAGGACGTGTCACTTCATGTGTATGACATCTCCTATCATGGTGAGGCTCAGTACCAGAGTTGTGAACTCAAGTTGAGATCAAAAGACCTGGGTTTAGACCCTCCTCAGCCATCCCAGGAGAAGGCAATGGCACCCCACTCCAGTACTCTTGCCTGGAAAATCCATGGATGGAGGAGCCTGGTGGGCTGCAGTCCATGAGGTCGCTGAGGGTCGGACATGACTGAGCGACTTCACTTTCACTTTTCACTTTCATCTATTGGAGAAAGAAATGGCAACCCACTCCAGTGTTCTTGCCTGGAGAATCCCAGGGACGGGGAAGCCTGGTGGGCTGCCGTCTCTGGGGTCGCACAGAGTCGGACACGACTGAATCGACTTAGCAGCAGCAGCAGCCATCCCGTGACTGTACGATCTTGGGCCATCGGTCCCTTTACAAGCCCGTTTCTTTGTCTGTAAAATGGGGACGACATTCACTCTACATCGTGGGACGAGCTGCAGGGGCTCTGTGTTTCAGCTCCTCCCCCGGCTGTGCTTTCCCCCGCTTGGGTGGAGCAGGTGTGAAGCCTAGACCAAATTGTAGAATGTGAAATGGGCCGCAGCCATGGTGGGCAAGATCACTGCGCCTTAGAAATTACCGGGTGACTCCAAGTGTTTCACCTCATTCTCACGCCCTGGTGAGTAATCCTTCAGGTTGCTGGATAGGCTGAGCTCCTGATAAAGTCAAATTTTGATTCGCTGCTAGGCCCTTGTTCCTGTGACTCGTTCGATGGTTGGTAAAGTGAAGGAGTTGGGGTGAGGGGAAGAGGCAGACCTTCCTGGGTCCCAAGTTGTAATAGCATCCACCCCAGTGGTGGGGCTAGTGGTAAAGAACCCGCCTGCCAGTGCAGGTAGACGTAAGAGACACGGGTTCGACCCCTGGGTTGGGAGGATCCCCTGGAGGAGGGCACGGCAGTCCGCTCCGGTATTCTTGCCTGGGGAATCCTGTGGACAGAGGAGCCTGGCAGGCGGCAGCCCGTGGGGTCACACAGAGTCTGGCCCGACTGCAGAGACTCAGTGCACGAGCGCAGCTCCTGTCCGCTGCTGGTGATGGTGCTGCCCTGTGGGTGTGAGTCTGAGGCTGTGTGTGTGCTGTATGGGCTCAGTTGTGTCCCCAGCTCTTTGTGACCCTGTGGACTGCAGCCTGCCAGACTCCCCTGCCCGTGGCGTTTTCCAGGGAAGAATACGAGAGTGGTTGTCATTCCCTTCTCCAGGGACTCTTCTGGACCCAGAGATGGAACCTGTGTCTTCCACGTCGACCTGCCTTGGCAGGCGGGCTCTTCACCACTGTGCCACCTGGGAAGCCATGTCGGCACAGATGCTACGTGGATAACTGCCTCCTTCTGTGGTCTGTAAGTGTCTTACAGGCGGGTACTGTGTTTTAAATTTTAGCTCTGAACCTCCATTGACTCGAACACTATCTGCCTCGATATACGTATGTTGAATTGATTTGTCATGACCAGGGTTTCCTGGCAGCACCAAGGTTTCTTGGAGGTTGACTCTCTATGTTTACTGCGTGTCTAGAGAGTAGACACGCGTCTGTAAAATGCTCAGTGTCAGAACACAGCCATCTGGTGGAGGAATTCCCTTCCCCGAGGAGACAGAGGGCTTCCCTCGTAGCTCAGTTGGTAAAGAATCTGCCTGCAGTGCAGGAGACCCGGGTTCGATCCCTGGAGAAGGAAATGGCAACCCACTGCAGTATCCTTGCCTGGGAAATCTCATGGACAGAGGGGCCTGGTGGGCTGCAGTCCATGTGGCTGCAAAGAGTTGGGTACAACTGAGCGACTAACACTTACTCAGGAGACAGAAGAAGGCAGGTCAGGCTACAGGTGTGCAGAGCTGGGCCAAAGTCAGCCCACTGCTCACTCAGGGTGACCACGCCTTTCCATCTCTGCTGTTCTTTCCCTGACTCTGAGGCTCCACCCACTCCTCACCTCCATTGCTTTTGCTCCGTTGCTGCCCTCGGATAATCTGGATCAGACTGTGGGAACTGAAAAGGAAGACTGATGTACAGCTCAACTTAAAGGTTTTCCTCGAAGGGCCGAACCATCCATGATCCAAGACATGTGTAAGCTTTCTTTCCTTTGGCTGCTTGGTTCAATATCTTCTTAAAAAGTTAATTAATTTTTATTGCTGTATAGTTGCTTCACAATGTTATGTGAGCTTCGACATGAGTCAACACTTACATTTATGTATACGGTCCTGGTGGTGGTGGTGTAGTCACTAAGTTGTATCCAACTCTTGTGATCTCATGGACTGTAGCCCTCCAGGCTCCTCTGTCCATGGGATTCTCCAGGCGAGAAGACTGGAGTGGGTAGCCATTCCCTTCTCCAGGGGATCTTCCCGACCCAGGGATCAAACCTGCGTCTCCTGCATCGCAGACAGATTCTTTACCATCTGAGCCACCAGGGAAGCCATATGTTACTTATCTCTTCCTGGGAAATGAATAACAAACACTCGTTTCCTTCATTTAAACAAATGTTGAATCTCTGATTTGTGCCAGGCTTTGTGCTACTTGTTAGGGTTGTAGCCGTAAAAAGGACAGAGGAGGCCTCTGCTTGTGAGGACTGTGTGTGTAATTAACAAGCGCATAGACAGGCGAACAGCTGCCAGTTGTGAGAAGCTGTGGAAGACGTGAATGTTAGGGGTCAGCTCTGGGGAGGCTGTCCCTGCACCGTCATCACAAGACACTGCTATCCTTTCTTCTGAATTACTAAAATCTCTCTGTGTGTTTCCTTCTGGCTGTGCTGAGTCTTCCCTGCTGCGCTCTCCAGTTGCGCAGAACCGGGGCTCCTGCCTGTGGGCTGCTCACTGCGCTGGCTTTTCCTGCTGTGGCGCGCGGGCTCCAGGGTGCAGGGCTTCTGCTGCTTCCTTTCCGCTCTTGGGCCCCAGACGGCAGACTCAGTGGCTGTGGTACACAGGCCTCGTTGCTGCACCGCCCTGTGGGATCAAACCAGGGATCAAACCAGGCCAGGGATCAAACCATGTGCCCGGCACTGCCAGGCAGGTTCTTAACCATGGGACCACCACGGGCTTCCCCCTTACAGAACCTTAAAATCCAGAAGGAGGCGCTTATTACGCTAATGGTGGAAAGAAGAGCTTCCAGGCGGAGGGCGCAGCGTAAGCCAAGACCCCAAGGGTGACGAAGGGGTCCTGGCTCGTTTGTGGAATTGCAGCAGCAGGAATGTGTGGGGGAGCAGGGCCCGGTGGAGGCCCTGGAGCTGATCTGCTTTGGGGAGGGGTGCTGGGTTTATTTATGGGAAACCTTGGGCTAGGGTTAGTCCTGCAGGCCAAGTGAGTGATGCCCCTGGGCTCCACGGGATCAAGCGAAGATGAAGATAACATTCTGGTGCATTGCATGGAAATGGGAGGGACAAGGAGGTCTTCGGATGCTGACAGAATCTCGGAGGTGGAATTTACTAAGATGAGAGATATTTGGGGGAGGGGTGGAAGGACAGATTCGGGGGAGCAGTCTTAAGTTCCGCTTCGGAATGAGGTGCGCCGTGGCCCAGGCGCCTCTGGAGCTGAAGAACATGAGCTGGGGGAGCCTTTCTTGCTCGTGAATCGTCCATACCATGCTCTGAAGAACGACCAGCCTGCTTGCTTGCATGGAACTCTTTCCCGGATACCACTCTGTACCTGGGTTTACACCACGTCACCCCTTCGGCAAACGCTCACAGGAGGTGCTCGGTAAATATCTGCTGATGGCTGTCTGCGCCGAGCATCCTCAGCTCGTTCAGAGCTCGACTCTGAAGCAGGAACTCTGGGTAAAGGGGAAGAGAGGCAAATGAAGAGGGTTTTTTTTTTTGGTGTGTGTGTGTGTGGTGGTGATGATGAAATGGCTATTTTTCTAAAAAGAGACGTCAGCTGAGTGGGGAGGATGAAATGAAAGCGAAACTGGCTTGAGGGACACATCTAGACATCTGGTCCCTGTCCGCTGTCTCTTGTCCTCCAGACTCAGCGTCTCGGGTCGGCTTGAGTCTCTAGACTCCGAGGGTAGCGGCCAAGGAAAGGGAGTCAGGGTCCCACCTGCACGCCCGTCTTCCCTTCCTTTTTCTGTCTGTCCTTTTTCCTCCCTGCTCTTCTATTCCCACCTTAGAGAAGAAAAGGCGAAGTTTCCTGGAGGGAAGGGGAGGAGGAGAGTGAAGCTGAGAGCTCCACTCGGAGGTCACAGGCCTGGGGATGCCGTTTGGACCATGTCGCCACAGTCACACACGAACCTGAATGAGTCATGAGTGTCTCACGCCCTGAAAACCAGCAGGACGTCCATTTTCACCGCATTGTCTCAGTGTTCCGGAAGATTGAAGCTGGTGATAGCAGTACCTCTTCTTAACTCAAATGTGCGTTTCCGTGACCTGTCCCGTCTCCCCAGCTGGTGATTTTTGACAAAGCAAACTAGAGAGGGTGGCGTCTTGCGATTTTAAAAGGTAAGCATTTGTTGCATTTTTAAAAACATATAAGTTATTTCTTCCCTGTAGGAAAGTAAAGAAATCTGTGATAAAATAATAATTAAATGCTGACAGTGCTAAATTTCTACCCAGCGTGAGCTGGCAGCAGTTTCATACCAAAACATTAGGTCATTGGGAGAGGAAAAAATCTGATTAAATACCTCTGTAGGCTTTTCTGATTAGCTGTTCTTAAAATGAGTCCATGACAGTAATGAAAGGGTGTGATTTGACAGCCGCAATTTACTCTTGGAAAAAAAAGGTAAAAAAAAAAAAGAAAAAAAAGGTAAAGTGGAATGGTGCGTCTGAGTGAGGGTTTTCCAGGGATTTCTTGTTGGTCTCTCCTAGTGGGGTTTGTTTCATAAGCATCAGCTTCTAGCGGTTTTGAGAGCCCCCCAGCTGAAAAGCTGATTGTGACTGGATGCGGGTTGAGGGACAGTTTCAGCGCCAGCCTTCCTTTTTCGTTTTTTGTCTTCTGCAGGCAGCAGGTTTCGTATTTCTGGGGTTAAATGACCTTGACATGAGCAGGTTTGGGAAACGCCGTGTGGGTTGTGGAGAGTCTCTTATCCCGTGTATTAACTTTCTGTGTCTGGCAGCTCGCAGTGTTTTCTTTGTATTAACTCGCCGTGGCACGAGGTCTGCAGGCCAGGTTTGACGTGAAGGTGCAACGATTATGTGGCATATGGTAAAGGCAGGGACCACCGCTAATCACTCTTTTCCCTTTCTCCTTGACTTCTACTGGTGATGGGAGAGTTCTTGAATTTGCAAGTGTTTTCCTCTTTCAGCCCCATCACGCTCTCACCCTCAGGAGATGCTTGAGCAGATGATTTTCTTGGCTGGGGTGTGATGGAGCACAGAGTTTCAAACCTGAAAGAGGATGCGATGCTCGCTTAGGTTAAAATGCTCCCTTTCAAAGACAAGGATGCTGGGTGGAGCTCCAGCTGAGGGGTGGCTGCAGACTGGAGCCTGGAACCCTGGTCTCCAGGTGTGCTGGCTTTTCCTTTGCTGTCCTACGTCCCAGAGGCTGTAGTGAAGCCAGTGTATTAGTGCCCTAGGGCTGCTATAACAAAATGTACAAGTGAAAGTCTCTCAGTCGTGTCCGACTCTTTGCTACCCCACAGACTGTACAGCCCATGGAATTCTCCAGGTCAGAATGTTGGAGTGGGTTGCCTTTCCCTCCTCCACGGGATCTTCCCAACCCAGGGATCGAACCCAGGTCTCCCACATTGCAGGTAGATTCTTTACCAGCTGAGCCACAAGGGAAGCCCAAGAATACTGGAGTAGGTAGCCTATCCCTTCTCCAGTGGATCTTCCCAACCCAGGGATCAAACTGGGGTCTCCTGCATTGCAAACTGAATGGCTTTTAACAAATCCTTTTTAATTAAAAAGTGTATGTATTTATTTGGCTGTGCCAGGTCTTAGTCCTGGCATGCGCGATCTTCGCTGCAGCACGTGGGATCTTTAGTTGTGGCAAACTCTCAGTTTGGTCCCTGATGAGGGATCAGACCTGGGCCCCCTGCGTTAGGAGTGCAGAGTCTTAGCCACTGGACCACCAGGGAGGGAACTTTAATCACCAGGGAAGTGGCTTTAATTAGGGCAACAGAAACTTTTTCTCTCGTATATCCTGGAACCTGGAACTCCGAGATCGAGGTCCTGGCCGCGCTGCGCAGACTGAAGTCTCTGTGGGACCCTCCGGGGCCTCTCTCTAGCTTCTGGTAGCGCTGCCGGTCCTCGGCATTCCCCGGCTGTGGCAACAGAGCTCCAGCCTCTGCCCCCAGCATTGGGTGCCTTTGTCCATGTGTGTATCTCTGAGTCTTTTCTCTCCTCATAAGGGCGCCTCTCACACTGGATTTAGGGCCCACCTTACTCCAGCAAAACATCATCTTAAGTAATTGCATCTACGTGTTTCCGAATAAGGTCACGTTCTGAGGTCCTGGGAGTTCGGGCTTCTGCATGGTTTTGGAGGGGACACAGTTCGACACGGAACAGGTGGGCTTGGGCAAGGCTGTCCACGGGAGGGTTTTGGAGCCATCGAAGGGCGATGGGTCGTTGTCACCTTCAGCTGTACTCTGAGAGCTTGTTCCGTCTTGATGCCTTTCCTGTTGAGTGCAGGAACCCGAGTCTTCTCCGTTTATTATTAATGAGGGTGATATGTAGTTTCACTTTTTAGCAGGGAGTGAGAGCGTGTGAGTCAATCCGAGGATTAGCCACAGAAAAAGGATAAAGTTAGAAACAATTCAAAGACGAGATTTGAGCTGCAGACATTATTATGGAGATGCTCTGGGTTCTTTTTCCGTCTCATTAAAGTCCTTCAGTTCGGAGAGTTGGTTCTATTTATTCTTATGCGTGCATGCGTGCTCAGTCGCTCAGTCGTATACTAGTTCTATATTTATTTATAATTTAGAATAATTATAATTTAGAATATACAGTAATTTATTCTATATTACTTATTCTGTAATTTATTCAGCAGTCACAATTATCCTACTTGTCTCCTTAAATATTATTTTTTTCACTCTCCCCTCACTCTAAATTTAGGGTTCCCTCATAGCTCAGTTGGTAAAGAATCCACCTGCAATGCCCAGAGACCCGGGTTCAATTCCTGGGTTGGGAAGATCTGCTGGAGAAGGGATAGACTACCCACTCCAGTATTCTTGGGCTTCCCTTGTGGCTCAGCTGGTAAAGAATCCGCCTGCAACGTGGGAGACCTGGGTTCGATCCCTGGGTTGGGAAGATTCCCCTGGAGAAGGGAGGATTCCATGGACTGTATAGTCCATGGGGTCGCAAAGAGTTGGACCTGACTAAGCAACTTTTACTTTCACTTTTTCGCTCTAAATTCACCTTCTGGAAAGCGTGCAACTTGATTTTATTATTTATTCATTTATTTGGCTGCGTTGGTCTTAGTCGCTACACGCGGGGTCTTTCATTATAGCAAGCGGGCTTAGTTGTGGCATGTGGGGTCTTATTAATAACCCCCCACCAGGACTGAACCTGTGTCCCCTGCACTGGAAGATGGATGTCTAACCACTGGATCACCAGGGAAAGCGTAACATTTTCCTTCCTTCTGTCCTGTCGCGCAGCAGACAGTCCATCGCGGCGCCCGTTTCCCGCCGTGGCTGTCTCCCTGAGCTCACCCCGCTGAGCCTCTTTCAGGCCACACTGACCCACTGGTTGACCTGCAGACGTCCGTCAGGCCGTCCGCCCTCACACTCCCCTGTGGCTCCTTTGGCCGTGTTCAGCGTCCCTCTCCTCTCCGCCCTTCCAGACACCAGCCGCCCTCGAAGCCCCCATCACCCCTTGTCCGTGGGTACTGCCCGGACAGGAGGTGATCTCCTCCTGAGTGAACACCTGTAGGACTCCTTGTCAGGAGCGCACAGATCGGCCTTTCCTGCTCTCTCACTAGAGGAATCGTGAGTTAGCAGCCACGGGCCCTGCCTCCTAGCGTGGTTCTGCCACTGAGACTTTGTGTGGCCGTGGGGCGTGTCCAGTGCTGCCTGTCTCGTCATGGTTCTGTGAGGAGCAGGTGAGACAGAACCTTAAAGTTATATGAAACTCGTCTATTTCTTTCTTTCTTTTTGGCTGCACTGACTGGGCCCTCACTGTCATGCGTGGGCTCCTCTCCAGGGGTGGGGCCCCGGATTTTCATGGTGGGGGCTTCTTTCGTTGTGGGGCAGGGATGCTAGAACACGTGGGTTCAGTCGTTGGGGCACGCGAGCCTGGTTGTCCCTTGGCATGTCACATCTCCTGGACCAGAGATTGAACCCGCATCCCCTGCATTGCAAGGTGGATTCTCACCCACAGGACCACCAGGGAGATCTCACTATTTAAATAGTAATTACTTAACGCAACTCAGTTTACTCTTCTGTCAGTCAGTGAGTTCAGTGGCTCGGTTGTGTCGACTCCTTGCGACCCCATGAACCGCAGCACGCCAGGCCTCCCTGTCCATCACCAACTCCCAGAGTTTACTCAAACTCATGTTCATCGAGTCATGAGAGAGTCATTTCTTAGGCAGGTTGATAAGGAGTCTAGGGGTCCCCAAGGAGAGAGGGGTCTGGAATTCTCAAGGAGGAAGAAAGGACAAACATTTTTCCTTCTCTACATTCCTTAGGATTATATAACAATAATGTATCCTGCCTGAGGACAGTCTCTGGATTAAGGACAGTCTCTGGATTAAACCTTCTGTTATCTTAAAATGTAAATTATAGGAGTAGACCTGGTCTTTACAAGGATGTATCCTGCCTGAGGACAGTCTCTGGATTAAACCTTCTGGCTAATTCTGTTATCTTAAAATGTAAATTATGGGAGTAGGTCTGGTGAGGTCTTGACAACCTCCAGACATTCTTTGGATTCATTGGAGAGTATATAACTTCGTTGCTAACACTAGCAAGTGGGTACTCTTTCTGCTCCCGTCTGATGCCTATGTCAGAAGCTTTCTCTATCTCCTTTACACTTTAATAAGTCTTTATTACACAAAAGCTCTGAGCGATCAAGCCTCGTCTCTGGCCCTGGATTGAATTCTTCTCCTCCGGGGGCCAAGAATCCTGGTGTCTTTGCGTGATTCAACAACAACCTTTCAGTCATTGATGCCATCCAACCATCTCATCCTCTGTCATCTCCTTCTCCTCCCGTCTTCAATCTTTCCCAACTTCAGGGTCTTTTCCAATGAGTCAATTCTTTGCATCAGGTGGCCAAAGGATTGGAGTTTCAGCTTCAGCATCAGTCCTTCCAATGAACATTCAGGACTGATTTCCTTTAGGATTGACTGGTTGGATCTTCTTGCAGTCCAAAGGACTCTCAGGAGTCTTCTACAACCACAGTTCAAAAGCATTAATTCTTTGGCACTCAGCTTTCTTTATGGTCCAATTCTCACATCCATACATGACCACTGGAAAAACCATAGCCTTGACTAGACGGACCTTTGTTGGCAAAGTAATGTCTCTGCTTTTTAATATGCTGTCTAGGTTGGTCATAACTTTCCTTCCAAGGAGTAAGCGTCTTTGAATTTCATGGCTGCAGTCACCATCTGCAGTGATTTTGGAGCCCAGAAAAATAAAGTCTGACACTGTTTCCACTGTTTACCCGTTTGTTTGCCTTGAAGTGATGGGACCAGATGCCATGATCTTTGTTTTCTGAATGTTGAGCTTTGAGCCAACTTTTTCACTCTCCTCTTTCACTTTCATCAAGAGGCTCTTTAGTTCCTCTTCACTTTCTGCCGTAAGTGTGGTGTCATATGCATATCTGAGATTATTGCTATGTCTCCTGGCAATCTTGATTCCAGCTTGTGCTTCATCCAGCTCAGTGTTTCTCATGATGTACTCTGCATAGAAGTTAAATAAGCAGGGTGACAATATACAGCCTTGACGTACTCCTTTCCCAACTTGGAACCAGTCTGTTGTTCTATGTCCAGATCTCACTGTTGCTTCTTGACCTGCGTACAGGTTTCTCTGGAGGCAGGTCAGGTGGTCTGGTATTCCCATGTCTTTAAGAATTTTCCACAGTTTGTTGTGATCTACACAGTCAGAGGCTTTGGCGTAGTCAATAAAGCAGAAATAGATGCTTTTTCTGGAACTCTCTTGCTTTATTGATAATCCAACGGATGTTGGCAATTTGATTTCTGGTTCCCCTGCCTTTTCTAAATCCAGCTTGAAAATTTGGAAGTTCACGGTTCACTTACTGTTGAAACCTGGCTTGGAGAATTACTCATCTATAAAATGGAACTATTAATCAATAGTACTTGGTGAGTATTAATATGCTAAAGCCCATGGGACAGTACCCTGGAGAAGGAAATGGCAACCCACTCCAGTGTTCTTACCTGGAGAATTCCATGGAGGGAGGAGCCTGGTGGACTAGTCCATGGGGTTTTGAAGAGTCAGACGCGACTGAGGGACTAACGTGTGGGACGGCACCTGACTAGTGGCGGTGGTCACCCTCGCCTCCTTGTAGTCAGTGTCTTCGGATGGGACCGTGGCCCCATGCGGATGCAGGCTGAGCACCTCTTCCTTGCGTGGGATGGAAGCTTGCACCAGACGCTCTAGGAACACTTGCTGGTGGAATCGTGAGCTCCAGTCTCGTCCCTGTGTGCAGTAACATTTACTTTTTTTTCTCTCTTTTCCCAAGGCATTAAAATTCCCACTGATCACTCTTGAGCCTGGAAGTTTTTAAATGAATAGAAATCAACTCTCTGACAGCAGTGTTGATTTGGGCTGCAAGCCTAAATTAGTTTGATAGGTGAATCGCTGTGGTAATGCAGATGTCATCATCCGAAAGTGGTCCGAATTCATTTTCTTTTGATGCCTCCTCATCAGGATGTAACACAGGCGTGTTCTGAAATGGAACATCCTCTATCAGTTTAATTCAGCGTAGTTTTGACAGCGTCAAGGTTTGTGTAATGTCCTTGTCGTAACCCTTTGAAGACCTTGTTCTACAGACGGGTGGGGCAGAACATTTCTGGCATGGCTTTCGGTTCCATGTCTGGTGTAAGGTTACATTCCCGGTCATCTCAGCTGAAGCTGTACCTTCCGTATCCCTGAGCTCACACTCAGGCCTGATTTCAGCCAGGAGGCGCCTGGACCCTCATACCTATTATTTATTACCAGCATCCTTTCCAGTTGGCCTAGGCATGTTGTTCAGTCACTAAGTCATGTCTGATTCTTTGTGACCCCATGAACTACAGTGTGCCAAGCTTCCCTGTCCTTCACTGTCTCCCGGAGTTTGCCCAAACTCATGTCCATTGAGTCAGTGATGCCATCCAGCCATCTCATCCTGTGTTACCCCCTTCTCCTCCCGCCTTCAATCTTCCCCAGTGTCTGGGTCTTTTCCAGTGAGTTGGCTCTTGGCATCAGGAGGCCAAAGTATTGGAGAAGATTCCAGTACCACAGTTTGAAAGCATCAGTTCTTCGGTGCTTAGCCTTCTCACATCCATACATGACCATTGGAAAAACCATAGCTTTGACTAGACGGACCTCTGTAGGCAAAGTGATGTCTCTGCTTTTTAATATGCTGTCTAGGTTGCTCATAGCTTTTCTTCCAAGGAGCAAGCATCCTTTCATTTCATGGCTGCAGTCTAGGCATGGGCATGGTAGGTGTTGCATGATCTAAGTAATCTGGAGCAATCTGTTGGAAATTTCTGAGCTGAGACTGTGTCTGGAGGCCACAGAGCAAAGTTAGGAAGAGGAGCCTGGTTTCCAGCGTTGGCTTGTCTGGCGGTCAGCTGTGTGGTCCTGAGAAAGTTACGGCCTCAGGGCCCTGTGTGGAGCACTTGTCCCGGTGACTGGGCATGCGGGACACATCCAGTAAGTGGTGTAACCGGTTTTCTCTTTCTTTTGAATTTCCTCAGAGATAACAGAACGTAAATCACTTGCAAGCAAGTAATACTTGCTGGGTGGTGTAATTTTGGATCCACAACCATAAGTCGTGATAAAGTAACGAGACTCAGGCTTGTAAACCGGAGCTGGAGTTGCTTCTAAAATCAGTGACAAGTTTGCCGCTGTTCGTGAAGCATAAAGCCCAGCGCTAGAGTTTTGGTGTCCAGAGCGTCTGCATCAGGACTGAGCTGGATGCGTAACTGAGGGGCAGGGCATGGTTGCCCCTCTTTGCCTCCAGTCAAGACAGGCGGGCCGAGGGGTGGCCCCGTTCTTTCTTCTGTGACCCTGGGGAGGCGCGTGGCCACGTCCTGGTCTTGCTGATGCTCATGATGGGCTTGTGCCAGGAAGAGTCTCTGGGCGGACCCTCACTGCCTTGGAGAGACCACCTCTCCCCCAGGGTGTATTTGAACTAGCGTAGCGGCCTCTTTCTCCTCAGAGAGCATCTCTGCTCTTTCCCGACCCCCTCCCTTTGGGGGTGAGGGAACTTGGCTTCCGGACCCGAACTGTACGCAGAAGTTGTGATTCGTCGGGTAGAAAGTGACAGTCCTGCTCGGTTGCTGGTTTTTATCTTATGTCCTCGTTCGTGGCTGTGCCGGCTCTTCGTGGCTGTGTGTGGCCTTTTCTGCAGCTGCAGGAGGCAGGCCCGCTCTGTCGCGGTGAGCGGGCTCTCTGCGGTGGTTCTCTCCTTGCAGAGCGTGGCCTCCTGGACTCGAGTCGTGGTGGGCAGGCTCGGGGCCTGCGGCTCGCGGGTTTAGTCGCTCTGCAGGATGCGGCGTCTTCCTGGACCAGGGACTGAAGCTGTGGCCTCCGCGATGGCAGGTGGACTGTCAACCCCTGGACCAGAGAAGTCCATCCTGCGACCTCGTCGTTGCACTTTCTCACCTTTCAGAAGAGCTGTGTCTTCCTCAGGTGCTGAAAGGCCAAGTGGGCGTCTTCAATGACGGATGGAGAGGTGTTTCGAGGTCAGAGCGGCTGAAGCCTGCTCTGAGGCGAGTAGGTTGCAGGGTGCAGCGCGAGTCTCGGAAGGGCGCGAGCGCCCAGTTGCACCCACCTTGCTCGTGGCCGCCCTGTCTTCCAGGTGGCTCCCCAGGGCCCGCTTGTGGCAGTGCTGCTTGGCTGGCTTTGCCTCTCGCCCTGATGTCCGCCTCCCCCGAGGGACAGGTATGCCCGGATCCTCAGACGGAAATGTCGCCTGTGCGGAGTGAAGGGCGTCCTTGCAGAGCCCCATCACCTTGTCCAGCCGCGGCCTTGAGTCTTGGTTCTCTTGTGTGTTGTGTCCTTGGCTGTCGCTTAGTTGTGTCCAGCCCTTCGTGACCCCACTGACCGCAGCCCGCCAGGCTTCTCTGTCCATGGGATTCTCCAGGCAAGAACACTGCAGTGGGTTGCCATGCCCTCCTCCAGGGGATCTTCCCCACCCAGGGATCGAACTTGCGTCTCTTATGTCTCCTGCACTGGCAGGCGGGTTTTTTCTCACGAGTGCCACCTGCGAAGCCCAAGCTGGCTGTCTTTATCGGTTCCCTAACCTGGGCACACCCCTGTCTCTGAGCCCGAGCCTTCCGGCTTGCCTGGCCCTGTCTAGACCTTCCCCCTGGGATCAGCCTAGTAGAGGGGCCCTGCTCACCTCCACCCACCCTGCCCCTCAGCTTTGAGCTCCTGGCTCACTCAGCCTATTTTCTTTCTTCCCACTGCCTCTTCCCTGCACTAACTCACTTGTTCTCTGCCCTCTGTGCTTTGTACACGTGGAGATAATTCATGCAGGTTTTAGCTGTATGTTCCTGGCCAAGGTAGACAGAGAACGATGTCTGTAGAAGGATGAGCAAGTCTGTCCTTCTTGTCCCATCAGTCACGACACGTGATGAATTTTTACATCTGAAACTGCACAGCCCGGCCAGAACCCAGGCTTGAGACTTGAACCCACTGCCTGTTAATCGAGACCACACACCTGGTCTCAGCTCTTAGTGAAGCTCAGGTTCTTCGTGTCTCACTGCAGGAAGAATTCCGTGAGAGACAAAGTGTTCAGTAAGAAGGTGGTTTATTTAGAGAGGTCCATCCTCCAGAGACAGATACAGTCGGTCTCAAAAGGCGAGAAGAGCTTTGGGATGAACATGCTGAGATGGACAGAGCGTGGTCTATCAGAAGGCGAGAGGCCTCGATATACAGTGTGCTTAGTTTTGACGGGCTGGATAATTTCATAGGCTAAGGAGTGGGATTATTAGTCCAACTTTTAGGGGGAAGGTCTCCAGGAAACTGGGCTGCCACCTACACCTTGGCCCCTTACGGTCGGCCTCAGAACCGTCATGGTGCTGGTGGCTGCGTCGTTTAGATGCTAATGCATCAGGTGGGACTCAAGGTGCCCTAGAAGTTGCATCCTCTGCCATCGTGGACTCAGTAGGCTCTAGCCAGTTTCGTCACGTACACAGAGCTGTCAAAGCTTCCATGATGGTTCAGTTAGTAAAGAATCCACCTGCAGTGCAGGAGACCCTGGTTCGATCCTTGGGTTGGGAAGATCCCCTGGAGGAGGACATGGCAACCCACTCCAGTATCCTTGCCTGGAGAATCCCATGGACAGAGGAGTCGGGCGGACTACAGCCCAGGGGGTCGCAAAGAGACGGACGCGACTGAGGGGACTGAGCACGCGTGCAGGAGTATGTGATTCCTTTAAAGGTGGCGCCCTGTTCCCTTCCCTCCTGACAGTGAAAGTCTCTCAGTCGAGTCTGACTCTTTGCAACCCATGAACTGTAGCCCACCAGGCTCCTCTGTCCATGGAATTTTCTAGGCAAAAATACCGGAGTGGGTTGCCAATTCCCTTCTCCAGGGGCTCTTCCAGACCCAGGGATTGAATCCGGTCTCCTGCTTTGCAGGCAGATTCTTTACCGTCTGCGCCACCAGGCAAGTCCAGTAGGAGGGAACGCCTTCCCTCCTATTTCACATCTTTAACGTTCCTCCATCTCAATTTTTAAATTTTAAAATAATTTTGTCTGTTGACTGAAAAGACGCACACACTGAGAGTTGCAAGTTAAGTTTTATTTGGGGCAAAATGAGGACTGCAGCCTGGGAGGCAGCCCCTCAGATGCTCTGGGAGAGCTCCATAGCGGCAGGGGGGAAGGTCAAGATATAGGATGTAGGTGAAGGGGAGTTCAGTGCAATCGAGGACTCATTTTACAAAAGGTTTTCTGCCAGTCACGAGGAGCTGACATCACCGGGTAGAGATTTAGTGGTTCTTTAGATATGAGGAGATGCAAGGACTAGGATCATGAAATCAGTTCCTGAAAATACCTTAACTGTCTGAAGACCTGCTCCACCAGTTTCCCTGGAGCACAGAGTGCCTCGACGTCCACCTGAGCACCCCTCGGGGTGTTGAAGGTCGGCAGCTGCAGCAGCTCAGGGTTCAGCCTGCAGAGATGGATGAAGAATGCCCTTATTGTTATTCACTCGCTGGCAGATACTCTCGGCAAGTGCCAGTTTGTGGTTGACATGTCTGTACTTGCTGTTTTTGCCTTGCATTTTGGCTTTAGTACCTAACTTCTGCATAATATGAGCTCACCTGTTGCGTGATGTTAAGCACCTCTTCCGTGCAGTGGAATCTCTGCCTTCAGCACCGGCCCCGCCCCAGTGGGTGGCTCTAATGCTGCAGACCTGCTGGGAGGCCTGCTGTAACCGGCCAGCCAGGCGTAGTCGGGCTGGAGGGCGGGACACGGGTAGCTCTCAGGTCCTGCTGGCTGAAGCCAGGGGTGGCGCCCCTCAAAGTGGTTTCGCCTCTCTGAGAATGGCCCACCTTTCAGGTGTTCAGCAGACTGCACCTCTCAGCCTCCTCCTCATGTGTGGGCCCGGGGCTCCAGCATGCGCCAGGGCATTTCTGCATAATCCGGACTTGCTTGGTCTCCCAGAGTTTTTCCAAAGGGTGAATACTAACCTTTTACTAAGAGTGGAAATTAGGGGGAGAGTTCTATGGAAAGGGCTGCCTTTGAAGGGAATAGATGAGCTGAAGTGTTAGCCGCTCCGTTGTGTCTGACTCTCTGCGACCCCATGGACTGTGGCCTGGCCGGGCTCCTCTGTCCCTGGATTCTCCAGGCCGGAAGACTGGAGTGGGTCTCCGTAACTGAATTAGAGGATGAAATGGATGCCTTTCACTGAAGGCATCAGCTCAGATTTGTGAAACGCCACTCATCATACGTTCTGGCCACTGGCCTTGCAGACGGTCGAGACCTTGGGTGACAATCTCGAGAGTTTCGGATGGAAGCCCTGTGTGGTGCAAGAGTGCCTGCCCGCCACGCTCCCCGCCTGCCCCAGCCCAGCCTGAACCTCCGCAGGGCCCACCGAGCCCTTTCCTGCCCCTCAGGGTCCGGTGGCAGCCACCAGGCCCTCAGAGGCAGCTCTGATTGTATTTTTCCTCTTTCTGCTTTTGTCCCCATCGCTAACAGCTCTGGATTCC
>NW_011494785.1:10135986-10136202 GCF_000754665.1 Bison bison bison | reverse complement strand
CCTGGAGAATCCCAGGGACGGGGGAGCCTGGTGGGCTGCTGTCTACAGGGTTGCACAGAGTCAGACACGACTGAAGCGACTTAGCAGCAGCAGCAGCAGCAACACATATTCTAGGGTAATTAGGCCATTACTTTGGAGAAGGAAATGGCAACCCACTCCAGTGTTCTTGCCTGGAGAATCCCAGGGACGGGGAGCCTGGTGGGCTGCCGTCTATGG
>NW_011494785.1:10117698-10135886 GCF_000754665.1 Bison bison bison | reverse complement strand
AAGACAGGGCAGAAGAAGGTTTTCCAGCTTTTTAGGTCCTTCCTGTCTCTTTCCCCAAATTAGCTGGTTATCTTCTACCCCTGAGCCCCTTTCTGGTAGACAAGAGACCAGCTGCCCAAGGAGAAGCTAGAGTATACTTGGCAATCAGTATTCCGGGTTGAACCCAGAAGCATTCCTTGTCAATAGCACCAGATTGACCAGCCCCTGTGACTCGTGACCTTCTCCTCCTCTGCCCTCAGAGGGCTCCTCCTTATAGGAGTTTGTGTCCTGATTCTGCCCCCTGAACATTCAACATGGGAGGTCCTCTCTGGGTCCCCCTCTTTGGGGGAGGGTGCATCAGTCCTCCTCTGTCTCTCCTCCACCTGGTACTCAGCCCTTCCAGGGTGCTGATAACAGGCTGATGTGCAAGAGAGTCAGTGCTTGTCTCGGCTTTTGGCTGAACAACAGAATGAGAACAAGTACAATTTTAGTTTCTCTTGTTGCTATACAATGAAAACTGGCCAGGTATATAGAAAATGCAAAGTTATCATTAGGAAAAAAGAGACTTATTTTCTTTTTTCATCCTTTCTGCAATCTAAAAGGCATCTTAATGTAGTTAACACCCACAGGAATGCACGCACAAATCGTTCGACTGAAAGCTACACAAATTCTAGTCTTGGCTGTAAACCTCCGGTGAGCTCTTTGGTCAGACCTTCAGACAATCAAAACCTTGGCTTCCCTGCCTATAAAATGGGAGTAATATCTTTATGCGTCCTTACCAGCTTATTGCAATTATTTTTTAGTGTTTTTTTAAAAACTGTATTGCTGTGTAGTTGGTTTACGGTGCTGTGTTGTTAATAGTCTCAGGTGTGCAGCAAAATGAGTCAGATTCGTGTCCCACGTAGGTCACTGCAGAGCGTTGAGTAGAGCTCCCTGTGCTAGACAGAGGTTCTTAACAGTTCTCTAGTTTTTATGTAGTACTATGTAGACGTCAATCCCAATCTCCCAGTTTATCCCCTCCCCTTATCCCGATAGCCATGAGTATGTAATCTACATATGTAATTCTCTTTCTGTTTTTGAGATAAGTTCATTTATACCTGCTTTTTTTTTTTTAGATTCCACATATAAACAATATCATAGGACATTTGTCTGTCTCTGTCTGGCTGTCTTCACTTAGTATGATAATCTCTGCGTGCATCCATGTTGCTGCAAATGGCATTATTTTGTTCTTTTTTATGGCTGAGTAATATTCCCTTGTATATAGGTACCGTATCTTCTTTATGCATTCCTCTGTTGATGGGCAGTTATAAAATTAGACAATATACGAATGGGCTTAAAGAGCTACAAAGAACTGTACAAAAGACCAGTGTGGATATTATCTGCTAGAGAGGCTGCCTTTGATGAAAAAAAAAAAGTGACAAAGTCTCTTAAGATATGAACATGCAGTTGACAAGGAAGAAAATAAATGGGTGTTAAGATATGAATTGATGCTTTTGAACTCTGGTGTTGGAGAAGACTCTTGAGAGTCCCTTGGACTGCAAGGAGATCCAACCAGTCCATTCTGAAGGAGATCAGCCCTGGGATTTCTTTGGAAGGAATGATGCTAAAGCTGCAACTCCAGTACTTTGGCCACCTCATGCGAAGAGTTGACTCATTGGAAAAGACTCTGATGCTGGGAGGGATTGGGGGCTGGAGGAGAAGGGGACCACAGAGGATGAGATGGCTGGATGGCATCACTGACTCGATGGACGTGAGTTTAGGTGAACTCCGGGAGTTGGTGATGGACAGGGAGGCCTGGCGTGCTGCGATTCATGGGGTCGCAAAGAGTCGGACACAACTGAGTGACTGATCTAAAGATATGAAAAGATCCTCACCCTCCCTGCTGATAAGAGAAATAGAAACTAAAACTTTAGGAGATCATGTTTACTTGTCAGGGTCTCTCTCCCTTTAGTTTCTCAGTCCTGTCTGACTCTTGCGACACCATTGACTGTAGCCTGCCAAGCTCCTCTGTCCATGGGATTCTCCAGGCAAGAATACTGGAGCGGGTAGCCACTTCCTTCTCCAGGGAATCTTCTCCACCCAGGAATCAAACCCGGCTCTCCTGCATTGCAGGCAGATTCTTTACCAACTGAGCTATGAGGGAAGCCCCCCTTGTCAGGTTGGTGAAGTTCAAAACAGCTAGTAGTGCTGTGTGTTAGCCAAGGTGAGGAGCAGACTCACATTGCTGGGGGCGGGGGTGGTGTAAGAATTGATACAGTTGCTAGAGAAAGACACACTGGTAACGTTAGCTGAAATGAAGATGCGTAATTTGGGGCAAGCAGTTCATTTCTTGCAATTTATCTGACAAACGAGCTTGCCCTTGTGCAAAATAAGGCATCTCTGTATTTACTGATTGGGAATGACTTTGAAGATATTTTAAGTGAAAAATGCCAAGTACGGTTTACAAAAAACAGTTTTTGTTTTTTTCTTGTCTTTTAACAAAGAAAAGAACTGCTGATATTTGCATAGATTATGTCTGAAAGGATACACCAGATTTAGATCATTGTTTTAGGGTTTTTTTCTTTCTTTTCTTTGCCTCCCTCACCTCCAACTCTGGTAGTAATCGCTGTTTTCTGTTTGTTTACTGCCCAGGAGTAGAATTGGGTGGCTGGCGACAGGGGTGATAAGATTACTTACTTCTCACTGCATATCCTTTCTAACCTTTTGAATTTTGTCCATATGCAGCCATTACCAATTTTTTTTTAATTGAAGCAAAACGGAAGTAAACAAAAGGAGTGAACAACAAGCATTATAGGCGGAACCCCAACTCTGTTTCCTTCTTGCTAAAATAAAGCAACAAAAAACGAAAGGAAGAAAGTCACCGAAGAGCAATCGCTCAGGTTTTTTTGTTTTGCTTTCTCCTGCCCTTTTCCATGCTTGACTTTCGTATGCCTCTCTGAGAGTATTTTCCTTCCACTCTTTGGGAAGCTAACTTGAGCTGGCTCCTTACAACTGCAAAAAGAGACTTTATTTCATGATTCTAATGAACCAAACAGTCGTGTCTGTGCTCTCCCCTTGATCTGCCAATCTTTATTTCTAAGATCTGAGTAACCCTTGAAAAGTTGTGAGCATCAAACCTAACCTAGATATTCATTTTCCCTGACTTCCCAATGAGCAATGGCATTGGCTGGAAAGGCCCCTTGGGGCCTGCCACCCAGGGGATTCTTCTCCAGGGTAATTAAATAGCTGTTCAGGGGCTGCGGATCCTAATTGGGTATTGAACATCTTGTTAGGAGACGTTCTGCGTCTCTGCTTTATTAGGAATTAAAGTTGTGTACTAGGGGATTGTACCTCCTGTGTTCTGCTTTCTTTATTTTTACATATTATTTAAGGAAAGGGTCCTTAATTGGGCTTGTCTTTTAACTTGATTAACCCACAACCACTGCTTTGCAGAGCTCTTCTTTATCAAATTGTCCCCGTTGTGTGATTATGGGGAGCTCTGTGTCTTCATTGCTGTGAAGGCCGGACGGAGCCCTCTGGACCAGGTGGGGTCTCTTGAAGGTTTTCAAGTGAGGAAACCCTCCATGAGCCCTTGCCAAAGGGGGTGTTCGAAAGAGCCCCTTCGCGTTGACCTCCCGTCGCCTTCAACGAGGAGAAATCAGCACAGCCCACGTGACGATGCCCTTCAGGCCCCAGTGAAGAGCTTGTTTCATTGTGCGTGTGGACCGCTTGGCGTTAAAGGCTATCTTCAACTAGGGGTCGCGTTTACATTTCCACTGTGAACTAAAGCCGCCTGCCTGTTGGAGCGGGTTCGCCTCGTCTATGCACTATTCATGCCTGTAAGTCAGAGGGAGCTTGATGTGGTGCCACATGTGTGAACTGCACGCCTCTGCATGCTGGTAGGGACTTGGGTTCGGCTAATATTTTCACAGGCCTTTCCAGCAATCCTTATAGCCTCACTTAAGCAAACAAATAGTTATATCCTTTACAAAACAACGGAGCACACAATTCAGAGTGGTTTTTCAGATGCTCTTTACAATGATTGGCCCAAGGCCTATCCTAACATCATGTACTATGGAAGCAGCTCTGAGTTCTTTGAAGAAGAAAGATAAATCTCGAGGCCACAGATTTCCTTCTGTTTTCCTTCAAGTGGTTGGCTCCAGTTCAGTAATTAGTTTTACGTAGCTTAGAAAGTCATGAAAATGTGTAGACATTGTTACCTTTCCGTAGGTGACTATTATTACAAGGTTCCCAGTCTCTGTGGATTTCCAGCTTTTTGGAGTCTTTGCAAAAGAACTTTTGCCATGGCATGAGATTAAAACAAAAGCAGAGGAACCAGATAGCTTTGGCAAGAGAAGATTCTGATGTCCAAGACTGAGTCATGGGCAAGGCCCTACACACAGAGTGTACCCCAAGGCAGCAGCTATCTGGCAGAAAGGAAAAAGAAAATGTTGGAGTGGGAGTCACCGGGCCTTTATTCTATGCGCGTGTCTTGAGTAGGGCTTCCCTGTAGCTCAGACGGTAGAGAATCCGCCTGCAATGCAGGAGACCCGGGTTCGATCCCTGGGTTGGGAAGATCCTCTGGAGAAGGGAACGGCAACCCACTGCAGTATTCTTTCCTGGAGAATTCCATGGACAGAGGAGCCTAGAGGGCTACAGTCCATGGGGTTGCAAAGAGTTGGGCACGACTGAGCAGCTAACACTACGACTACTGCCACTGAGTACTCGTGACACCCTCAGCACTGTGCCAGCTGCGCACACGCTGTGCGGAGACGGAGTGGTCGGCCAGACCGAGGGACCCACCGTGCGTGCATGCCGCGCACTAGGTCACTTCAGTCGTGTCCAACCCTTTGCGACCCCATGGACTATAGCCTGCCAGACTCCTCTGTCCATGGGGGAAGCTGGAGGGGCCCTTTTGTTTGAAGAGGGGTGGCGGAGATGGGTTGCAGAGATGTGGCGATGTCAGTAAGGAGGGCTGGTATTGGTAGGGCAGGTTGGACCGGAAATGGGTTAGAAGGAGGGTGGCAGCATCAGAACCTACTCTGCTTCTGTGACTTTGATGTGAGTTTCACAAAACTGATCCGAATGGTTCAGAAGACTAAGAACAAAGGAGATTAACCCCAGAAAGTCAGATCTATAACTCTTGATCCCCTTAGCACAATGAGGTGCCCCCTATGAAGGATGTTTTCCCCTACCTCACCATCCCAAAAAGGCAAAAAATTGCCTCTTTTGCCTCCTGCCGCAGTGAAAATATTTCTACAATTCTTGGTAAGTAAATGGAGTCTTAGAGCTTAAACCTCTGCCCCGGGCAAGGAACCAAAGGATGTC
The DNA here is from genome assembly GCF_000754665.1 of Bison bison bison. Classification (NCBI taxonomy): domain Eukaryota; kingdom Metazoa; phylum Chordata; class Mammalia; order Artiodactyla; family Bovidae; genus Bison; species Bison bison. Next base: position 10,130,600 of record NW_011494785.1, on the reverse strand, counting down.
ATTGTGCATAACTTCAAAGGCTGATAAGATGTTTAAGGTCGCTGCTCTCTGAAAGAGTTTCTTTCTTTTAAGGCCAGCCAGAAACATTCTTGTGCACGTCCCATTATTCCAATGAGAATCGTTTCTTCAGTGTGTGCAGACGCTCGTGTTTTTTCTGTTTGTTTGCTTCTACCCCACAGAATATATTCTGTCTCTCTGCCCGACAATTGTTGCATTGTGTTTGGATGATGGATGTCCAGTAAGCATGATATTAAAGCACTACCTTTTCTGTATGGAGGAATCAAAGTCACAGTGGTTCTGCCGCACGATTTCTGTGTTTGCGAGAAGCAGTCGCCCCAGGACTTGGGGCTTCTTGAAATTTGGGGAATTATGACTGGTGTGGGATAGGCTGGTGGAAGATATGTGAGCTGCTTTCTCACTATCTCTGATTATCCCGCATTTAAAGCCTCTCGGTGCAGACGGCACAGGTGATGTTCAGAGCCTCCGTTTGTCAAGGACACGTCTCTCGAACTTTTCCGTTTTTCCCCGAGCAACGTAGAACGTGCTGGAGTCTCTCTGTCACCAGCAGGCAATTTGGCACCGCAGACGCCCTCAACCTGCGAACTCGGGTGGGAGTTTTTAGTAAATTGTCCAGGAGATAGGAAGATCCTGGCTGTGCCGCTGGGGATGTTTGCTGTTGACTGCACGTTCTTCCGCACAGAATAGCTTCCAGTTAAAGGGACTTTTTGTACATTCTGATTTTGAAAATGGAGACCTGCAGTGTCAAGTCGAGGAGGAGAAGGCCCCCAGAACGGAGGAGAAGGCGCTCTTGAAATGATTCATTGCCCCTGGGGGGGCTGGTGGAACACGGAGGCTTTGATGGCTGGGGATGGTGACACCTCCTTTGCGTCTTTATAGCTCAGAGCTCCTAGGGACTCCGCAGATGCCTGCGGGTGGTTAATAAAAGTATAATTCAGAGTTCTGCTGCTCGCTTGTGGTTTCTCTTGTTCTTCCCCTGAATTCCTGGCCCAGAGGATGGAGGTAGAGACAGAACGCTGTAGTCCTGCCTTACGATGACAGTCTGCCTTATTGCACGCCACAGGGTACCCCATCACTGCCTTCCACAGAAGGCACATTAGCCAGCCTACCAGATAAACATGTAACGTAAATGAAGACTTGGGCCCTCACTATTTGGAACTCTGCTTCTCGCATTCCAGACCAATGCCCTCAGGCAGACGGGAGATAGCTTAATACAAGCGTGTTTGTAACACTCCGGTTCCAACCAGATCAAAGGGCAGTGAGCCTGCTGGGGCCGCAGTCTCCAAGATGAAAACTGGACCCTGGAAGTGAGTCAGTGTGACTTGGCCCTGCCTTGAATCCGAGAAGAAATACCAATTCGGTTATGGCTGTTTGAGCCTTGGGATGGAGACTTTGAAGTCTCTTTGCCTATAATAAGTTGGATTCAGTGTCTCCCTTAGCCTGCCCCCACCTTGGACTAGTTTAAGATTGGGCCTTTCTTCTGAAGTGGTGCTTCTTGTTGGGGCTCTTGGGGTAAATGAAGTGATCACCCAGAAGCCAAATAGGTGCTGGGATGCTGAGAGCCAGGCAGGGCTCAGTGCAGAGGCTGGGCCTTTCAGGATATTCCAGATGTTATTGGACAAGTGAAGGTACTGGAGCTTCCCTGGTGGCTCAGATGGTAAAGAATTTGCCTGCAATGCAGGAGACCTGGGTTCGATCCCTGGGTTGGGAAGATCCCCTGGAGAAGGGAATGGCAACCCACTCCAGTATTTTTGCCTGGAGAATTCCATGGACAGAGGAGCCTGGTAGGCAGCAGTCCATGGGGTCACAGAGTTGGACATGACAGACAGAGCGACTAACACTTTAGCTTTTCACTTTCAGAGGCACTAAAGCTACAGGTACAGAGGACCCTCGCTCTCTTTCCTTGAACAGACAGCGGGTGTGTTGGTGCTTTGTTGCCTGAATCAGTTTTTTTCAGACTTTTAGTTTCCGTGGATTAATAAATTTCAGAAGAAAATGTTCTTTTCTTTCTTTTCTTTTTTTTTGCAAATAAGAGCTTTAAAAATTGCCACTTGCTACCACTATAACTAACCTAGACAGTGTACTATAAAGAAAAGATATCATTTTGCTGACAAAGGTCCATATCGTCGAGCCTGTGGTTTTTCCAGTAGTCGTGTATGGATGTGAGAGTTGGACCATAAAGAAGGCTGAGCGCCGAAAAATTGATGCTTTCCAACTGTGGTTCCGGAGAAGACTCTTGAGAGTCCCTTGGACTGCAAGGAGATCAAACAGTCCATCCTAAAGGAAATCAGTCCTGAATATCAGTACTGAAGCTCCAGTCCTTTGGCCACCTGATGCAAAGAGCCGACTCATTGGAAAAGACCCTGATGCTGGGAAAGATTGCAGGCAAGAGGAGAAGGGGACGACAGAGGATGAGATGGCTAGATGGCTTCACTGACTCAATGGACATGAACTTGGCAAAGTCTGGAAGGTGGTGAGGGTCAGGGAAGCCTGGTGTGCTACAGTCCATGGAGTGAGAAGAATCAGTCACGACTTGGTGACTGAACAACAGCTGTACTATAATTCTATAAAACAATGGACCTTTGAACAAACTAGGAAAAAAAATCAGTAAGAATTTAATTTCAGAATAAAAGCAATCTCTTAAATATAATACATTTAGCATTATATACATTAAAAAAAAATCTTAACACATTGTTATCATTTTTCTCCTTTTGCTTCTGGCCAGGGAAAACTTTGTCACTGATCAGGATTGGTCTGTGAACAGGTTATTAGAAAAGTTGTGTTGGCTACATATATAATACATATACATACATGTGTACGTATATACAAATTGAAAGAAAAAAGCATGATTATTATAGTAATGACACATTTACATTATTACGCAGTAATACATTTTAATTACAGAGTACTTTTACATATATTATCTCATGTGATCAGTTAGTGTATGCCTTTGAAACATAAATTAGTCTTAATAGCCTAAGCTAAATAGAATTAAGAATAGAAGGGAAGTCTGGTGTTTAAACTGTTAGTGTCCTAGAGCCTAGAGTCAAATATGAATAATTTAAAAAATTATCTACTGCTTTGATTTTTCCATGTTTCTCTACTCTGCTTTATTAGTGAGAGTAAATAAACAGATAATCCTGTGATGATATGCACACATTTTTTTTTTTCCCGTCTGCACCGCCAGGCATGTGGATCTCAGTTCCCTAAGCAGGGATGAAACCTGTGTCTCCTGCAGCGGAAGTGTAGAGTCTTAACCACTGGACTGTCAGCGAAGTCCCCAATGTGCACACATCTTTAGAAACCTGTGTGTCGCCCACTCCCATACAGGCATGTACTAATACTTATGATGTTTGTTTCTGAATAAAAATATCAGGATATATATTCTGATGAATGTAAACGTGCACGTGGGGAAAAATAAAACCATCTGAAATACATTCTGAGAAATGTTAGAGGACTGTGTGTGACGGGTGTCAGGGAAGCAGGCTGGGGGGAAAGGGGGAGAGAGTGAGAGCGAATTTTTCCTGTAAGTGAATAGGGGTGTTTCTAGCCCCAAACTTGCATTTAAAATAAATATGTATTTTGACTACAAGTGTCTGTCTTGAACATCTGAATAGAGGTGCTTCTGATTTTGAATGTTCTCTTCAAATAAAATTACAGAATATTTTCCCTTTGCCAGCTTCTCCTTCCGGCTCCTACTAATTCTTCTAGGATTTTGGGATGCCTTTTTTGTTGTTCAGTTGCTCAGTCGTGTCAGATTCTCTGCGACTCCATGGACTGCAGCACACCAGGCTTCCTGTCCTTCACCATCGGCCAGAGCTTGCACAGACTCACGTCCATCGAGTTGATGATGCCATCCAGCCATCTCATCCTCTGTCGTCCCCTTCTCCTCCTGCCCTCAATCTTTCCCAGCATCAGGGTCTTTTCAAATGAGACAGCTCTTTGCATCAGGTGGCCAAAGTATTGGAGCTTCAGCTTCAGCATCAGTCCTTCCAATGAATATTCGGGGTTGATTTCCTTTAGGATTGACTGGTTTGATCTCTTTCCTAAAGGAGGGTGCTGACTTTTTAATTTAGTTTCTAAGTTTCTCTGAAGCAAAAAAATCTAGTGCACGACCAGTAGCCTAACTGCTCAATTGTGGTCTTATTTCAGAGACGCTTGGCTAAGCTAGAACTTCAGTTAGGTACTACTTTACCAGCCAGTTGATCAATTCAGGTAGTGATCATTCAGTAAGTGTGAAGGTGCTTCATCCATGTCAGTCTTGGCGTTGGGCCATGGGGCTACTAAGAGAACTCAAGATAAAACAGTTTCTGCCCTTGGGGAGCTCACAGTCTATTGGGAAGACAAACGAGGCCGCAACAAGTAATTCATGACAAACAGTAGGAAACAAACAGGGTGCTATTATCTATAAGCTTGAAAGAAGCCAACTTGCAAACTTATCAGGTAAAGAGAGAGTTTAACAGTCAACAATGGGCAACTGACGTGTGCTCGTGTGTACATGTGTGTATATGAAAAAGACAAAGGCTATACAGTGCGCTTGTAAGGCTTTAATGACATAGGAAATCGTTTTCAGAAAGGAAGACATTAGGAGCAAGTTCACCAACTCAGTTTTCTCATGGCCTCTACTTACTGAATAATTCCTCTGCAACACTGCAGTTTACCAGCTTCCTTACAGGGTGTGCAGGGCACTCCAACTGGAAAGGCAGAGCCAGGTTGGCCAGCAACACTCAGACCACAGACTCATCTTTCCATGACACAGCACGGATGGTTTGACCAGACATCTCAGATGACCTACAAACTAAAAAAAAACTTTCTTCGGGGTTACATTTACGCACCATTTTGTTTTCTTCCAATGAAAAACAAAATCATCTGACATTGAGCATCTGCTCTGAATCAGGCCCTGAGCTTGCCCTTGGGGAACACACACCTGGTTGGAGAGAGAATGCTTATGGGCACAGGATGAATATAAAGTGGAAAAGGTTCCGTGCGGGAGCAGAGCTTCAGGGAGCGGCGGAGCTGAGGATGGGGGTGGAGGGCTCCATAAAGGCTTTCTGGGGTGGCGTTTGGACTTGACCTGAAAGAGCAGGCGAGCATCAGGCTTGTGGAAGGTGGCAGCCACCTGGACAAGCTGATGGGAAGACCCATCAAGCCCTTTTCATATTAAAACTAACAACTCTTTGTTTCCTGAGGGCATTTGTCTTGATAGGGAGTGATGATAATGTATCAGTGTCCATCACGCTGCGTTTTATCATCGTACTGGTTGCGGAGGAGGCTGCTTTTAGCCCCATAGTGCATTTTATTTATTTTTTTTAATTTATTTATTTTTTAATGTGCTGCAAGAAACACGGGAAGTTGACGGGAGGCGTAATGGACCCGAAATGGACAAGGGGCTGACGAGGCCGCAGATGGGACTTGCCACGTCTGGAACGTGAGTGCTCCACCTGAAGCCGTGTGCGTTCTCCACGTTAGAGGGAGTCGGCGGGCACCAGCTGGCTTCCCTCGCAGCTCCTCGGAGGGTGATTGCGCCACTCCGGGGCCGCTGCATCTGGTTGCCTCTGCCCTCAGCATCCCTGTGCTGGGCCTGTGGCTGCTGATGACCTCAGCAGGTTCAGGATTGCACGAGAAGCGGACCCCTCTGTCTCTGTGTGTGCAGTTTTCTGAATGAGAGGAGTTTCTTTTTTTTTTTGGTGGGGGGCGGGGGGCTTGTGCTGCATGCCATGTGGGGTCTTAGTCCCCTGACCAGGGCTCTAGCCTGCAGTGGCAGTGCCGGCTCTTAGCCACTGGACCGCCAGGGAAGGCTCCCAGAGGAGCTGTGTTTTGTTTACGGCAGGAGGTGAAACATTATGAATGTTGTAAAGGATGTTTTTCTAAAAGAGGAAAGTTTGGGATCAAGTGTGAGTGTGTTTTATGGTACTCCGACCCCTGGCAGGTAGGCCTGGGTCACACCAGCACTCTGGGGAAGGGCAGACCAGCCTTCAGCACTCGGGCCTGATCACTTGGGAGGTCTCGGCAGCTCGGCCAGTATATCTTGGGGGTGCTTTGCATAAGCCAACACAATCAGTACCAAAACTAACCTTCTGTGGAGGAACCTTGGTTGGTGAGAAAAACCATCTTACGTTCTGTCCTAATAGTAAATTTGTTCTGAACGAGGCCTGGCCTAAAGTCCTACGTTTTCCCCATCATGCCCTCAGCATGGGGATGGGAGCTCAGAGTCCTTAGCAAGGGCTTGCTGATTAGTGACTAATGTGCTCAGGTGTTTGCAAAAAGGTGCAAACACCTTCACCCCCAAAGATGCATTTGAATCCAGAACTCCTTGTGGCACTGCGGCTCCATCTTTGTAACATTAGTATTTTTCTAAAATACAATTTTAATTGAAGCATAACTGACCTAGAGCACTGTCTTAGTTCCAGTCGCGCAACATCGTGGTTCCATGTTTCTGTGCTTCGCAGAATGACCACCGTGATGCCTAGGTGCCACCTGTCACCATGCAGAGATATCGCAGTGTTATTCACAGTATTCCCCGTGCTGCGCATCTCACCTCTGTGCCTCATTTATTTTGCAACGGGAAGTTTGTTCCTCTTAATCGCCGTCAACCTGCTTCATTCATCCCCCACACCAAAAGATTCTTGAATGCTGTTTTTCCCCATTGCTTTTGAATATTCTCATCTTAAAACAAACTTGTGTGTATACCAGGACGTGTAAGAGATTTATCACCCAACAGAATGAACTTTAGTGGGCTTTTCTTTTCCTGATCACTTAGTCTTAATGTTTACTATTGGGATGTTTTCTGTCTGTCCATGATTCCTGAATTTGGAAACGAGTGAGTTACAGTACGTTTTGATTTGGTTTTAATCCATCAAAATCAAGTTAGTTATAAGTGATGGAAGAGCTTACTTTGTGTAGTCCGGGCTGCCTGGAGACATCAGCCACATGCCAAAAGCTTGCTCGTTGCCCGGCAACCTCGCCGGAGGAATAGATTTTCTGCCACTGGCTCCCTTTTTAGTCGAGGCAGAATCTATTAACACTACTCTTCTAGCCTGGAGAACCGGAGCTGGAGTTTAGCTGCAAAGAATGGTCGGAGGGTTTTGTTTTTTTGTTTTTTTTTTTAAATAACCCAGCACCATGTTTCTGACTTCCAAACTCTACTGCTAATTTCATTGACTTCCAAGTAAAGATTTAGAGCTTATTAATATTACTCAACACTGGCCAGGCTACAGAGGTTAGTGCTGTGCCTGCTTGGCCCCTGAAGAAGGTCATTGTTTAGTTTCTGTAGAAATGATCCCGCGGGGCATGGGTGGGAACCGTGATCATCCAAGTTGCAGGTGGAGCAGGTAAGAACGACCTCATTCCCCCTCAGACTTCTCCAGGTCCCCACTCGGGGTACTTTCTCCTACTTTCCAGTAGCAAACTTATCCTCTGTCGAAGCTGTTATTTCTTCAAGTATGTACGATCTCGCTCTGATTGCAGAGTGGCTCTGTATTCCTTTCTCTTATCCTTCAATCAGAGAAATGTCTTTTCTCCGTCTGTAGCTCAATGCTTCACCAGCAGGACTGGTGGTTTCTGTCTGCCGGGGAGCTGGTGGGGCTGTCAGCCCTATTGTTTTGCTTATGCTTTTTAGTGGAATAGCTTTGGGTTGGTAGCAGGAGAGGATGGCCAAGCCCAGTGTCAGGTGGCTGGAGTGTCTGCCTCTGCTGAAACGCAATTTTAGTAATGGACTGGATCAGCTCCCCATGTTTTCCTGCCCCTTTGTAAAACAAAGGACGATTTCAGCGCGTTAACCCGTTGGTGGCTGGAAAAATCAAAATCTCTAAGAACCACTTAATTAAATGCCAGTGGCTTCTCACATTAGCAGTCGGGCATAGAGGCTGCAGAGATGCCCTGCACAGGAGAGCGGGGGGTTGCTCTTATTTTAGGAAGTGGACATTAGCCTCCTCTTCCGTTTTACCCTTTCCAAGGGCCAGATGCAGAAAGGAACATACCGTGTGTGACTCGGCAGCCAAATGAGCTAACTCGAGACAACTGTGACTAACTCAATAAAACAGTCTCTAAATGCATTTGGTTATTTGTTCTGATCATTGTAAACTTTATTCATTATCATAGCTCAGGTCTTTGGGGTTCTATTTTCCAAAATAATCTTAGAATGCTACTGATGTGAGGAACCTTTAAGAGAGTAGTTCAGGCACCCTAGAGAGGAAATCAGAGAGGTGGAAAAGTCTGCTCAAGGATACATAGCTGTGTTGGGAGTGGCAGAGCAGGTACCAAGATCTGAGTCGGTTGACTTTTTTTTTTAATATATTACTTATTATAATTCATGAGCAAAGATCATTTTAACATTTATTTGTGTTGTCTTCCATCTCTTTCCTTAATGTCTTATAGTTTTCATTACTCAGCTCTTTGACTGTCTCCGTGAAAATTTTTCTTTTCCTGGCGGCTGTGCAAGGTGGAATCTCAGTTACCTGACCAGGGATCGAACCTGCAGCCCCAGCTTTGGAAGCTCTGTGTCTTAATCCCTAGGCCACTGGGGAAGTCCCCCAGTCAGTTGAATTTAAGGACAGAATTTTAATGACACCCAAATGATATGTTTGAAATGAAATGAGAAGGGCAAAGCTCCTACTTCCACAGTGCAGATTCCATCTATGTATCCAACAAGTATTTAAGGCACGCCTTCTGCTGTGTGCAGGTAGGTAGTGGGCCACATGCTGGAACAAGGGGAGGCACTTTACCTTCAGGAAATTACATTCAGAAGTAGGTGATCCCCACAGTCAGCAGCGGAACGATAAGAAAATTACAGGTTGTGATAAGTCCTTAAATAAGATATAAGGGGAACACAGGAATGTTGGTGACAGTTAGATAACAAAAGTATTATCTGCTAAGGGACTTCACTCTTTGGGAACACCTGTGTTATTACCACTAACAGAAAGTATGTTGGGAAAAATATGTTGAGGAAATGGAAGCCTTTGGGAGGGTTCATGGTCACCCATTATGTTGTTTGAATTAGAAGATCTGCCTGTGGGATTGTGGACTTCCTAGGACAGTGTCCAACCCCAGACTGATGCTAGGGGGACCACAGGACTCTTCCATCTCTCAGAGGCCGGAATTCAGGCACTTTGCTCTTTGATTTCTTCACCTGTTAATTCAGTTTCTTCATGTTGCATTTCCCACTTACTGTTTTTTTAGTAATTAATTTTTGATTGGAGTGGGTCGACTTCCCTGGTGGCTCAGATGGTGTAGCGTTGGCCTACAATGCAGGAGACCCGGTTTCAGTCTCTGGGTCGGGAAGATCTCCTGGAGAAGGCAATGGCACCCCACTCCAGTACTCTCGCCTGGAAAATCCCGTGGACAGAGGAGCCTGGTGGGCTGCAGACCACGGGGTTGCAGAGTCGGACACGACTGAGCAGTGGCGCTTTCTTTCCTTCCTCCTTTGATTGGAGTGGAGTTGCTTTGCAATGTTGTCAGTTTCTACTGTACAGCAGAGGGAATCAGCTCTCCGTGTACACATGTCCCCTCGTTTTCTGGATCTCCTCTCCAATGAGGTCACCAGAGAGCCCTGAGGAGAGGTCTCTGTGCTGTCTCGCAGGATCTCTCGTGTGTGTGCGCTCAGTCGTGTCTGACTCTGCAGCGCCATGGACTGGAGCCCGCCAGTCCGCTCTGCCCTTGGGATTTTCTAGGCAAGAGTCCTGGAGTGGGGTGCCATTGCCTTCTCCAGGGGATCTTCCTGACCCAGGGATCGAACCCCAGCTTCTTGTATCTCCTGCACCGGCAGTCTGATTCTCTACCACCAGCACCACTGGAAGCCCAGGTTCTAATTAGTCACCTATTTTATACGCATGTCAGTAGTGTGTGTACTTCAGTCCTCCACTTACTATTGAAAGTCTGTGTACAAAACAAATCTTTTGAAGACCAAATCTGACACACTTATATCAAGGAGTATTCCATACAAGCTCCTGTTATCAGCAATCTGGGGACATTTTATTCTAGAGAATTGGATTAAGTCGCGTCGCTTGCTTTCTTCTTTCTGACTAGTTGCTTTAGTGCTCCGGCATACAAGACTTTTTTTTAATGTGCGCTGTGAAACCTAGGGTGAGGACTTGCTTTTGCTGTAGGCCTGTATCCAGCAGGTCTGTTAGAGGGCAGTGAATTGACTTGGCCAAGTGGAGCATCTGTTTCAAAGTCTCAGTCTTTCCGTGAATCACACGGTCATTTGTTGCTGGCTCTGCCACTCTCTCTGTGTATTTCCTTAGAAATATCCTGGGTCCTGAAAATCTGGTGTCCATTTACCGCAGTGGATCTTGTCTTTCCTTCCTCTGCCATGCTGCCAGCTCGACTCCAAGGCTCCGAGTGAGCAAATGGCTAAAAGCGGCTTTCTTGCTGCTCGTGCGTTTTCTTTGTTCTCCCGATACTCTGTGATGTCTGGGTATCAGATGTCGGAGAAAAGTGAAGCGGTGCTGAGGGCGCTCTTTTCGTGATTTCATGCTAACTTCATTTCCTTGCAAGTGTGGCTGGGAGCAGAGTTTCCTTCAGACTTCTCTGCGATTTTGGTGTCTTTCTTGTTCTCTTGCAAGGCGGCTGACGTCTTTCACTTGCATTCAAGTTGAGAGGATCTTCATTTTAGCCTGAGAAGACACGGCTACAGCGGACTGACCCTAACGGGCCTCCCTGTCACCCTGGAGTGTCTCGCACGGCGGTTTCTGAACATTGAAAGCTTGCTCTTTGCTGAGCACTCGCTGGAGAACTTGACTCTATCAATATTCCTGCTCGGTGTTGGGGGTAGGTAACGGCATTATTCCCATTTGACTCGTGTGCAGACTGAGGCCAGGAACGTGTGAGCCATGCTTAAGCCAAGGTCACCTCGTAAGTGGCGAGCTGGGCCAGAAGCTGGACTTCACGTGACAGTAAAGCCCCTCTACTGCGGGAGGGCTGCCTATGACGCCCTCTGTACGTGTCCATCATGGCCACTCATGTTTTCCTTTTAACCTATGACAAAAATGAGCCTGTCCAGAAAATTACAAGAAAAGGAGGTGATGTATTTGTCACGTCTTCTTCCAGAACGCTAGCCAGCAAGATGTTTCTAGAAAGCAGAAAACAGCATTAGCTGAGTTTGGTCAGAACTGTACAGTAAATCCGCTTCTAGATGATTCTGAACTCACTTTTTCATATTAAAAATGTCTGAGCCATCCTTTAGTAAGAAAATATTTTTATTCTAAAATTTAAAATTTAATTTCCCCAATTTTCCCTTGGACTACAAAACCTTTTTTTTTTTTTTTCTCCTAATGCCTTCAAAAGCACAATTTAGAGAAGTCTTCAAGTAAAAGGGAAGGAAGGGACTTGGTGCTTTCCACTATAGAATTGAATTTTAAAAAAAGAAGAGGAGAAAACAGAATGCTCTCAGCCTCCCCGAAGATCGTGGCCTCCTGTTTCTCTCTGTTCTACTTTAAAGCTGCTTCTATTTTTCACCCAGATACCTCCAGGGTGAGAAATATGAGTCCCCTGCTCTTTTTCTCCTGACTTGAGACTTTAATTAATTTAAAAAATAATAAATTTAAAAAATAAATAATTAACCCCTGACCAGAGACTGCCCTCGCCCCCTCCCGCCTGCACCGGGAGCATGGAGCCTTAGCCATGGACACTGGGGAAGTCCCAAGACTTATTTTTTTGCGTAAGTCTCTGCTGGGCTTTTCACATCTGTGCTTGTCCGTCTCCAGTGTCCGTTAAGCTCCTTGAGGGGAGGAACTGGGCTGTAGCGTCTTTGTGGCCTCACAGTGGCTCAGTAACCATGTGGGAAATAGGGAAATGAACGGCATTTCCAGTCCAGGAACAAATGCAGGATAGGGGTCTAGTTTTCCGAGTTGACTCCCGCCCAGGAAAGAACCCCCTCTTTGAGTGGCAGGGAGACACTGGAGTAGCTGCAGTAACTCATTTGTATCAGGAGGGCCCTGTTTGGACACTGATGCCTCCTGTTATCTAATTTAATTAGTAATTGTGTTTTCAGTTCCAATTGAAAGCCTCAGAAGAAAGGATGGCAATAAACTGTGGTATTTGGTATTATTATTGTTATCTAATTGTGTTCACTATTGTGACGGTTTTAGACGGAGGCACTTTTCAAGGAGGGACATGTCTGTGTTATCTGATTGCTTTTTCTCTTCTGTCCCAGCTCCTGTGTAAAGTCCAATATTAAGTATGAGCCCTCTTTCACACATGTGAAAATCGATGCAGGCAGACTTGTGGTTATTTTTTTGTTTGTTTTTAAACAAACGCCCTAAGGTTACATGCAAGTCCATCCTGAATAGGGAGGTCGAGCCTCGGGTCTTCGCTGCGATGTCGCCCACTCGCTGACAAAGGCAGTGTGGTTCCGGGGATGCTGACCCAACAGGAGTTTGGAAGGCGTGGGGTCCGCTCGGCTCTGCCGTTTACTTGTTGGATGGCTTTGGACCACTCACTCATTCCCTCATTCTTCAACATTCTGTGGAGTATCTACCAGGTGTTCCGTGCTAGGCTAGCTGCTTGGGCTACAGAGATGAATACCCCAGTGTCCTTGTTCTTAGGGAACTTCCTGCTTAGTGCATAGATTCAGATGCATGAACCAACGAGCTCAGAAAAATCTGTGGGCACTTTGCTAAAAGTGTGTCCGTGTAGGGTGGGAGCCCCAAAGAAGGACGCACAGCGCTGTCTGTGCTGCTGCAGAAAGACCTCGTGGCAGAGGTGATTTGGGGGACTGCCCTGGCGTCCAGCGGTTAAGACGTCGTCTCCCAGTGCAGGGGGCGTGGGTTCGATCCCTGGTCGAGGAGTTAAGATCCCACATGCCTTGTGGCCGAAAACCCAAAACATAACACAGAAGCAATATTGTAACAAATTCAATAAAGACTAAAAAAAAAAAAAAAAAACAA
>NW_011494785.1:10111041-10117598 GCF_000754665.1 Bison bison bison | reverse complement strand
TAAAGACTCAAAAAAAAAAAAAAAAAAGCATCTTAAGAAAAAACAAACAAATGTGATTTGGGGTTGAGTTTTTTGGGGAAAATAAATCTCATCCAGGGATTATGCCAAGAGAAGGAATTGGGACTTTATGTGTCTCTCTCATTTCTGGGTCGTGAGAATCACTGAAGAGGTCTAAATGAGAACGGTACAGTCATTTTTGTGTTTTAGAAAGATTTGTGTTTTAGAAAGGATGAGTTCACAATCTCTGGGACCCTCCCTTTTCTTGTCTGTAAGGTGCACACAGGTAACACCCACTTCTTTTGTCTCATGGGTTTATTTTGGGTTGCATTTCTTTAGAATGCAGCAGGAATAGCTGGCCTGCACCCACTTCTTTCTAAACCTTTGAATCCTCACAGCAACCCTGGGAAGGTCATTATTGCCATTATTTGCATTGTACTTTATTTATTCACTGGCAGAGCAGTGCGGCTTATGGAAATCTTAGTTCCCTGACCAGGGATTGAACCCACACCCTTGGCAGTGAAAGTGTGGAGGCCTAACCACTGGACCACCAGGGAATTCTCATTGTTTGCATTTTAGAGATGGGAATGGTCATAGGCTGACCGTCTGACCCAGGGAGACACAGCCAGGATTTGAACCTAGGTCTGCCGGACTCTGGAGCCCCTTTGCCCTTAGCCAACCACGTGTTGCTGGCAAGTCTTTCTTGCTCTTCATTTCTTGCCTGAAACGTTTTGACTGGTGGCTGTATCTCCTCTCTGGTGACCTTTTAATGTAGAGTGTTGATGTCCTGGAAAGACTCAAAATCAGCACCAAACAAATGTGCCATTATTTGCAACTGTTTCATCTTTGTCTTTAAGAAGGTAGTCTTTTATCATTAGACAGAACCAAATTTTCATGGAGTAGAATCTGTGACTTTAATTCTTCTGCACTGACTGGGAGTTACCAAGGACGTGTGTTTCTATGGGCATATACATAAATCTTCCTTCCGGTGTTAACGGAAGATCGATCAGGATTCTGACTTCATCCTTTTGGGGAGTTCTTTGAAGATCCGTGTTGTGAGTAGGTAACAGCAAAATGGAAGACAATGTAATGAGATGGATTAGAGCAGAGGAAAGACTTTGAATGGGGTAGCTTGTCGGAAAGAGTTGCCAAAGAACAGAACAGACAAAGTTTAGGAAGTAGTTTTGGCAAACTCAGCAAGCCCTGCTTGTTGAAAAGACGTTTTGGAAAATATTCTGTAAGTTCACACACAAGCAGTTGTAATCCAAGGACACGTTAACAGCACCTCTTTGGTAAAGAAAAGTGTATTCACTATATTTTCTCTGTACTTGGTCACTGCACGGTGAAAACGGCTGCATTATCTGCTAACCATGAATGAGTTTCTTTAAGAATCGATGCTTGGAGATGCAGGAGGTTCAAGAAGAATAATTAAAATAAAATGCTGTTTTGTGTCTTGACCTGTGTTCAGTGTGCCAAAAAAAGAGCCCTGAAAAACGCCAGGGTTGCACATTTTGTGACTTGGGAGGAACGTTTTGATCAGCCTTCAGCTACTCATAAAAAATAAATACAGCCGTGTTCTTACTTGGGCTGTTTCTTGAAGATCTTTTAGAGTAGATTTCCAGCTGAAATTTCACCGCCAGTTAAAAAAAAAAGAAGAAAGAAAGAAAAGCTGAGCTTCCTTAAACATTAGGCGTGTCACGTGAGAGTCAAACGATGGAATCGTAAAGAGAAAATGCCCTGTTGAGATACAGCAGCTGTCCTGTGTGCTCTGTCGCTGCTCAGTCGCTAGTCGCATCCGGCTCTGTGACCCCACGGCGGCAGCACGCCGGGCTCCCCGTTCTTCACTGTCTCCTGCTGTTTGCGTGCGTGTTGTTCATGTGTTTGTAGGTTATGCGTTAGCAGGGAGGAATATTAAGGGAATGAGAAAGCATTTATTAACTAGAAGAGCATTGCAAAGAAATATACCCCCACTGAAGCAGCTGTTTTAGAAGAGCAGGTTCTGGAATGTGAGCGGAAGTCTATATCCCGAGATTCAGCTGCCCGGCATGTGGCAAGAGTTGGGGTAGATCTTGGAGGTGCGGGGCCATGGGTGGAACCGAGCCCGTGGCGTCTGTGTGGGAGTCAGTGTCACTGCTGGGCTCATGGGTTCTCACACTTGGATGGGCATTGGAATCACCTGGGGGGTTGAAAAAATTCAGTGCCTGGTTCTGTGCCCAAGTGAAAGTTGAAAGTGAAAGTCGCTCAGTCGTGTCTGACTGTTTGTGACCCCATGGACCATAGAGTCCATGGGATTCTCCAGGCCAGAATCCTGGAGTGGGCAGCCGTTCCCTTCTCCAAGGGATCTTCCCAACCCAGGGATCGAACCCAGGTCTCCCTCATTGCACGTGGATTCTTTACCAATTGAGCCACAGGGGAAGCCCAAGAATACTCTGTGTCCAAAGGTTTGACTTACGGGTCTAGGGTGTGCCTTGGGCACTGGGATTTTTAAAACCTCGCCAGAGGACTCTGACCTTCAGCAGAGATTGAGAACCATGGGCCTAGAAGATGCCCGATTTCTTTCTTTTCTGATGTTCTTTGCTGCTGGGGCAGTTTGCTTGTAAGTACTTTGGTTTGGAAGCCTCCTTCTTGAGTGAGGGGCAGAAGCCTTCGAAGCCAACCCAGAGAGAGCGCAAGTCTTTGGTTTGCTAGACTCCTCTCTCAAAGGGCTGAAAAGGAAAATTCCAGTGTTCCTTTGAAAAAATGGATCCTGAGACTTCTTTCTGTCATACAGAAAATCTTAAGTATATTCTCTCTGAACTCCAAAATAGGCAAAAAGAAAAAATAAACAACAGCATTCAGATGCTGGCACACTTCCAAGTGATTGGAAAATGCTGTGAGATGATACTGATTAAGGTGTCTTCAGGCTTGAGACTTGACCCGAGATTACTGTTGGGAGCAAAAAAGGAAGGAAAGAAGAGTACATTCTTAGTTATGGGTCCAACGGTCAGAACTGTGTACCACCTGACCTAAGCGGAGCTTTTCCCTTTTGTTCTGGGGGTTTCCAGGGGAATACCAGATGGCACGGTGTCGCGAAAATAAGAGGGAACATAGCTCTTAGCTGTGTGCGTGTGTGCGCACGCGTGTGCCCGCGTTGTGCGTGCGTGCATGTGTGCGCGTATGTGCGTGTGCGCATGTGTGTTGCGTGCACGCGCACGCATACGTGTCATGAGTGTGCACGTGTGCGTGTGCATGCATGTGTGTGCGTGTGCATGCATGTGTGTGCGTGTGCATGCATGTGTATGTGTGCGTGCGCGCACGCGTTGTATATGCGTACATGTGCATGCACGTGTGTGCGTGTGCACATGTGTGTGCACGCTTGCGCGCGTGCACACATGCATGTGTGCGTGTGTGTGCATGCGCTCACACACATGTCTGACTCTGCTACCCCATGGACTGTACCCCGCCAGGCTCCTCTGTCTATGAATATTTCCAGGCAAGAACCCTGGAGCGGGTTTCCATTTCCTTCTCCGGGGGATCTTCCTGACCCAGGGCTCGAACATGCGGCTCCCGCATTGGCAGGTGGGTTCTTTCCCACTGCACCACCTGGGAATTGCTGGTAGAAACCACTGACCTTCAATAATTCCCAACTGTTTTTTCTCAGTCCGTAAAACAGGAGTCACGCTGTGACTTCTACTCCAAAGTAAGACACAGTGTGATAAAGGCCATTGACTTCCTTAGAAGGAACTGCCCCCCATGTCGGTATTTTAGTTTGGGGTGATTGAGAAGGGCGTCTCACCTTCATTTCCAGCAGCAACCAGGAAAAAGTCAGGACGTCACAGTGGGTATCCAGGTGGGTCCAAGAGGCCGGAAGCAGGCTTGGGCAGCTCACCTCGAGGAGGCTGTGCCCACAAATCTAGTAGTGGTGGTTCAGTTGCTAAGTCGTGTCCAGCTCTGTGACCGCATGGACTGTAGCACGCCAGACTCCGTGGGGCTTTCCAGGCAAGAAGACTTGGAATGGGTCTCCGTTTCCTTCTTCAGGGGATCTTCCCGGATCAGGGATCGAACCTGCGTCTCCTGCATTGGCAGGCGGATTCTTTACCACCGATGCCCCCCCATATTTAGACATGCTGTTAAAACAGGTTCTGAACAGATCCAGGGCGGGGCCCAAGAGCGTCTCCACCTCTGGGTGGTGCTGATGGCGCTGTTCCCCGGCTCACCCTTGAGAGGCCCGTCGGTCCCGGCATCTGCGGGGACTTTTCTTAGGGCAGCGGGAAGAACACAGGACGCGACGGAGGAGACTGGCCTGTGGCTGCCTCTGTGCAGGCAGCGCGTGGAATCATAATTTTTTGGCTTTGAGTTTATGTGGCCGCAAGCAACTTGGTGTGATCAATGTCTATTTGTGTTCTCGACGGCTCTTTTTATAGATACTAATTTTTATATGCTTTCCATCCTCTGCATGACCTTGAGGCAAGCCCAAGTATAAAAATGTAGTTTCTTTCTCCATTAATATTTCCTCATTTTTATTGAATTCTGGTATGTAAGCCTCCTACCTTTCTCTGTGATTCAATCTAATTTATCTTTGGAGTCTTTCTTATCTACATGTGCAGCTAGATCTCTTTAATCTGGTGCCTACCGTGGTAATTAAAAAAAAATCTCTAGGTAAATGGTGAAATTATTCAAAACAATCATCTGGTTGACCTCATCCTTACTGGGTTATCGGTGGAAATGTTGGGGCAAAATCAACCTGCCAACACGGTTGTGAATAAGATCCTTTGCTTATATTGTTTTCGCAGTGGGTAGAGTTTTGTTTGCTGCTCTGAATCGGGGGCTGTGCTGTGCTTTCCTGACCGTCTCATAATGTGCTCACACATTATTTAAGGTTTGTAAAGTTTAAGAATAGACGTAGTTTTGAGTGTTCTAATTTAAATGTAGAGTTTGGAAAGGGAAGAGAGTTTTTAAAAATACGGTTGTGACATGTTTATTATAAATATGTGAAAATGGAGCCCGTGATTATGCTGGTGGTGTGTGTATACTGTACCTTGTCAACAAGAAAGCTCTTGTGTTTGTGTATTTCATATGGTATTTTCTTCCTTTAAAAAAAATTAGAGCTGATGATGTCTCTTGGAAGACTGCAACACATTCTGGTTTAACATAGTCCTCTATAACTGGGCTTCTTCTAGAAGTGTCCATGGCAGGCCTGTTGAAATGGAGCTGGTTGGATTATCCGTGTGCATCAGAATCCACCTGGAAGGCTTATTAACGTGCAGACAGCTGGGCTCTGTCACCGGTTTCTGGTTCTGGGGGTCTCTGGTGAGGCTGGGGGGCTTGCTGTTCCTCTGCTGCCCGCTGTTGCCAACACTGCTGGTCGAGGTACCGCCTTTGAGAACCGCTGCAGATTCAGCCCTTGCTACGTGTCGACTAGAACCAGCTGCATATATGTTGCACCTGGCTGATGCATCACCTGGGACCCTCCTGCACTGTTGGTGGGAATGTAAACCGGGACAGCCACTACAGAGGACAGTATGGAGGTTCCTTAAAAAAGTAAAAACAGAGCTGCCATATGACCCTGCAGTCCCACTGCTGGGCATATATCTGGAGAAGAAACGTGGCCCCAAAAGATGTGTGTACCATGCCCCAGTGTTCACCCAGCACTGTTTACAACGGCCAAGACATGGAAGCAACCTAAATGTCCATCCACAGAGGAATGGATAAAGACGAGGTGGTGCATACACACAGTGGAATACTACTCGGCCATTAAATGGATGATATAAGGCCATTGGAGTCGTACTGAGTGAAGCAAGTCAGACAGAGAAGGAGATATATGACATTCCTTATATGTGGAATCTGAAAAGAAATGATACAAATGAACTTACAAAACAGAAGGAGACCCACAGACTTAGAAAGCGAACTCATGGTTGCCAGGAGGAGGGGATAGTTAAGGACTTTGGGAAGGTCATGTACACATCGCTATATTTAAAACGGTAAACCGACAAGAATCTATTGTGTAGAACAAGGAACTCTGCTCAGTGTTAGGTGCCAGCCTGGATGGAAGAGGGTTTGAGGAAGAACAGATACATGAGTATGTCTGGCTGAGGCCCTTCACGGTTCACCTGAAACTATCACAAAGTAGTCATTGGCTAAATGGCAGCCGGCTCCAGTGTTCTCGCCTGGAGAGGCCCCTGGACAGAGGAACCTGGCAGGCCACAGTCTATGGGGTTGCAAGAGTGGGACACGACTGAGTGACTAAGCACACACATACCCCAATACAAAATGTTTTAGGTATTAAAAAAAAAAAAAAAGAAATGCAGCATCTTAGGCTGCAGCCCAGACCTACTGAATCAGAATCTGCATTGTAATAAGATCCCACATGATTGATGGGACTTCCCAGGTGGCCCAGTGGTAAATAATCTGCCTGCCTATGAAGAGGCCGCAGGAGACGTGGGTTAGATCTCTGGGTTGGGAAGATCCCCTGGAAGGGGAAATGGCAATCCCCTCCGGTATTCTTGCCTGGAGAATCCCATGGGCAGAGGAGCCTGGTGGGCCACAGAGTCAGATGCGATTCAGTGACTTAATCCTTTGCA
>NW_011494785.1:10081044-10110941 GCF_000754665.1 Bison bison bison | reverse complement strand
GGCATGCCCTGGAGCCAGCTTAGGACCCTCGGGAAGGCCGTGATGAAGAGGGTGGGCCCTGCAGGGCACTGGGGCGGGGTGTCCCCCAGGCGGCTCAGCAGTGGCCCCTCTGAGGATGAGCCTCTTTCTCAACAAAGAGCCGGGCCCCTTATGGCGTTGTCTCCTGGAGGCGATCCCTACGGGGGAAGAGGGGAAGTGACAGCTGGAAGGGAGCCAGGTGTCACGGGCTCCCCTGGGGGCTCAGACGGTAGATAATCCGCCTACAATTCGGGAGACCTGGGTTCCATCCCTGGGTTGGGTAGACCCCCTAGAGGATGGCATGGCAACCTACTCTGGTATTCTTGCCTGGAGAATCCCATGGACAGAGGAGCCTGGTGGGCTACAGTCCATGGTGTCGCAGTCAGACGCGATTCAGTGACTTAATACTTTGCAGGTGAGTGCTCTGTGACAGTCACTGTGGCTGGAGGTGGCCTTGGGACCAGACCACACAGGCAGCCTGCAGGGATGATGGAGGGCTCAGAGGGCAAGAAGGACTGGACTCTGCTGGGTTCCAGGTTTGAGCCAGAGCCAGACGGTGGGAACTGCACGAAGCCCATTATTCCCATATCTCGAGACCTTTCTCACAGCCGCAGCCATCTCAGACTCCTGCGGCCTTGAGAGGTGGGCGTTCCTGTTGGGTTAGCGCTTACTGAGCCCTCCCAGAGCCTGCGGTGTTCTTACCTGAGAATCCCATGTCAGAGGAGCCTGGTGGGCTACAGTTCATGGGGTCGCAAAACATTCAGACATGACTCAGTGACTAAACAGCAACAGCCATCTTTCTGACAGCGTCTTCTCTGGCAAGCTGAGGTCCACCTGGCTACAGCTGAACTCGCTGAGACGAGTTCAACTCTGTATTATTCCAAGAAATAATTTTTGATCATTTTCTTAATTCTAGAGAAAATGACATATTTATTTTAAATCACTCACCTAAGAAGTATAGTGAAATTATTTATCATTAAATTGTTTATCATTTAAAAAAAAGGAGCTCATCTCATCAGATTCATTCTTTGCACATTCTGCCCTAAAGTTTTGCAAGTACTCGGGAGACCGTGGCAGACAGATGAGCCTATAGACGGGAGATTGGGGCAGAGGGCCACTTCGCTGCGGATTCTTCTCAACAGCCACAAGACTGTGTAATGAAACCTGAAGCCCATAATTATAATCTGGAGGCATTGTCTAATCCAGGAGAAAGTGAACAACAGCGGAAAAAGATGTTCTGGAATAGCTAGAGAGTTCAGTGAATTAGAACCCAAAGTGTCCCTTTCCTGGGTAAATGGAAAGTCTAATGCATTTTCCTTTCTTTCAAATTGATTAAGTGACAAACATTTGGAATTCGTAGCTGTTACCTCCTTAAAAGAGGAAAATAGTGCCTGACATTGGCAAGTATATTTCCTGCCCTTGTTTCCCAGCGATTACAAGTTAAAGAAAGAGGAATGGTGGAGGGAGAGAAACACTCTAAGGAGACAGTCAAAGCCTCTAGACTTCACAATAATACTGCCAAAATTTAAAATTCTCCTTTAGTTGTGTGCCAGGGTAAGCTGTGCCATAAAGAAAGCAGGGTACATCTTAAGGTGCCTGTTTCACCTGAAGATTTGTACGGGGAGGAGACAGTGTTACACAGTCTGACTCGTAATTCATGTTGAACATTCTGCTTATATTCAAACAAACACAAATTATTTATGGACTAGGCAGGAACTTGCATACCATTTTTTTTTTTTGCTTATGTATATCAATTTTTACATGAGACTTAAAGAAATTAGGTTTTTGTGGCTGGCTACTATGGGTTATGGGTTTCCCAGGTGGCATGGCGGCAAAGAATCTGCCTGCCTATGCAGGCGATGCAGGAGATGTGAGTTCTATCCCCGGGTGGGCAGGATCCCCTTGAGGAGGGCATGGCAACCCACTCCAGCATTCTTCCTGGAGAAGCCCATGGACAGAGGAGCCTGGGGGGCTGCAGTCCTTGGGGTCACAAAGAGTTGGACACTGAATGACTGAGCATGTATGCATGCCCTGTGGGTTACGTAGGGACCTAGGGTTTGATTCCTTTTATACTATAGAAATACACGGGTCAAAAGCATTAAGAAGCATGTCTTAACATATAGGTAATCTTTCCAGAAATTACCTTTATTGAGCTATCACTGATGAATAGTACACTGTACATATTCAAAATGTGCCATTTGGTAAGCTTTGACATATGTATACACCTGTGAATCCATCTGACAATCAAGGTAGTGAAGATATTCGTCACCTGCCAAAGCGTCTTTTCCTCTCTGTAATCTCTCCTTTCATCCCTTCCCTCCTTCAAGTAGGCAAGTGAACTTTAATCCGCCTTCCATCACCGTGGAGGCACTGCCTATAAATTTACATAAACGGGGTCACATGGTGTGTGGATGTGTTTAGTGCAAGTGTGAAGCATGGCGTGAGGAGGTGTGTCTCGCTTCTTTCATGCAGTATAATTATTTTAGCTTCATCCATGTTGTAGTGTGTGTGAACACTGCCCTCTCTTTACTGCTGAGTTATATTCCTTTGAATGAACATACCAGAATTTATTTTTTCATTCACTTTCTGATAGACCTTTGAGTGTTTGCAGTTTTTGGCTATCAGAAATACAACTGCCCTGAATATTTGTGTGCAGATGTCTGTATGGTCATATGCTTTCATATGCTTTTCTCTTGGGTTAATGCCTAAGAGTGAAATGCCTGGATTGTATGGTAGGTGTATGTTTAATTTTTAAGAAACTGCCAGAATGTTTCCCAAAGTATTTGTACCATTTTACATTGCCACCAACAGCGTATGAGAGTTCTAGTTGCTTCACATCCTTGCCAAAATTTGGTGGGTCTTTACAAATTTTAGCCATTCTAACAGATATGTAGTGGTGGTTTCTCATTATAGATTTAATTTGCATTTCTGTGCTGACTTATGTTATTGAGCATCTTTTCATGTTCTTATTTGTCATTAATATATCTTCCTTAGTAAGAAAGAAAGATAGCGATAAGTTGTGTGCGACTCTGCGATCCCATGGACTGTAGCCCGCCAGGCTCCTCTGTCCATGGGATTCTCCAGGCAAGAATACTGGAGTGGGTTGCCGTGTCCTTCTCCAGGGGAACTTCCTGACCCAGGGATCGAACCCATGTCTCCCACACTGTGGGCAGATGCTTCCCTGACTGAGCTACGCAGGAAGCTTCTTCAGTGAAGTGCCTGTTGACGTCTTTTCCCCAGTGTATTGTCAGGTGGATTATTTACTTATCATTGAGTTTTGAGAGTTTTAAAATATATTTTAGATACAAGTTTTTTTTTTTATCAGATATGATAAAGGCAATCAGTCATGAATATTCATTGGAAGAAACTGATGCTGAAGCTGAAACTATAGTACTTTGGCCACCTGATGCAAAGAACTGACTCCTTGGAAAAGACCCTGATGCTGGGAAAGATTGAGGGCAGGAGGAGAAGGGGATGACAGAGGATGAGATGGCTGGATGGCATCACCAACTCAATGGACATGAGTTTGAGTAACTCTGGGAGTTGGTGATGAACAGGGAGGCCTGGCGTGCTGCAGTCCATGGGGTCACAAGGAATCAGACACGACTGAACAACTGAACTGTATGCAAATATTTTATTACAATCTATAACTTATATTTTCATTCTCTTAATTGTGTCTTTCAAAGAGCAGGCATTCTTAATTTTGAAGTCCAGTTTATCAATTTTTTCTTTTAAGGATGGAACTTTTAGTGTTATAACTAAGAGGTATTTGCCTAACATGAGATTCACAGAGGTTTTCCCTTATGTTTTTCTCTAAAAGTTTTATAGTTTTGTATTCATTTCTGTGATCCATTTTCAATTAATTTTTGTATATATTACAGGGTATGTACTGAAATTCATTTTTAACTATATGGATTTCAAATTGTTCCAGAACCATCTGTTGAAACTTTCTTTTCCCACTGAAGTGCTTTTGTACCTTTGTTTAAAGTCGGTTGACCAAATACCTATGAATCTGTTTCTGGAGTCAGCATTTTGCTTCACTGATCTGTTTGTCCGTCTTAATGCTAGTATCACACTGTCTTGATTATTGTAGCTTTATAATACATCTCAGGGTTATGCAGTGCAGTTCCTCCCTATTCGTTCTTTTTGAAGGTTGTCTTGGCTATTCTGGGTCCTTTGTACTTCTACGTAAATTGTTAATCATCTTGGCAGCTGTTACCAAAAAAGTGATGGGATTTTGATTGAGATTATGTTGAATCCAGATTAATTTGGAGAGAATTAATATTTTAATGAATTGAGTCTTCTAATCCATGAACATGGTATATCTCACCATTTCTTTAGGCCCTTAATTTCTCTCAGTAGTTTTCTGTGGTTCTTAGCATACAGGTCTTCCATATCTTTTGTCAGATTTATCCTTCAGTATTTTAATGTTTATATCGTATTGTAAATTGTCTTTTCGATTCTGATGGTGCGCCAAGATATAGAAATATAGCTGTTTTTGTATACTGATGCTGTATTCTTCACCCTTGCTGAACTCACTAACTAGTTCTAGCATCTTTTCTGCAGATTGTTTGAGATTTTGTACAAAGATGATTACATCATCTGCAAATACAATTTTACTTTGTCCTTTCTCATCTGATTGCCTTTTCTTGTCTGAAAGTTCTGACTAGAACCTACAATAAAATATTAAATAGAAGTGGTGAGAACAGAAAATGTTGCCTGTTCCTCATCTTAGGAACAAAGAATTCAGTCTTTCATCTTTAGGTATGATAGTAGCTATGGGATTTAAAAAAAAATTGTGTTCTTCATTAAATTGATGAAGTTCCTTTCTTTTCCTTGTTTGCTGATTTTTACCAAGAAAAGCTATTGGATTTTCTCACATGTTTACTGAAGTGAGCATATGACTGTTTTAGTCGTTACTATGGTGAGTTAGACTTCCCTGGTGGCTCAGACGGTAAAGAGTCCGTCTGCAATGCAGGAGACCTGGGTTTGATCCCTGGGTTGGCAAGATCCCCTGGAGGAGGGAATGGCTACCCACTCCAGTGTTCTTGCCTGAGAATCCCACGGACAGAGGAGCCTGGCAGGCTGCAGTCCATGGGGTCACAAAGAGCTGGACACAACCGAGTGCCTAAGCACAGCATAGCACATGGTGAATTATGTTGATTGAATTTTCTAACATTGTTCAACCCTGCATCCCTGGAATAAACCCCAGTTGGTTATGTGTGTGTGTGTGTGAATGATACATCTTTCACTGAATTTAATTTGGTAAACATTAAATTTTTTGTCAAGTATTCACTGTTGCTTGTGCTGGATCTTCGTTGCTGTGCAGGCGTTTCCCCAGCTGTGCTGAGTGGGGCCTGTCTCCACGGCAGTGGCTTGTCTTGAGCAGCACGGGCTCGAGGGCGCTCGGGCTTCAGTCCTCGCGGCAGTGGGCTCAGTAGCTGTGGCTCCCGAGCTCTGGAGCACAGGCTCAGTATCCATGGTGCATGGGCTAAGTTGCCCTGAGGCTTGTGGGATCTTCCTGGACCAAGGATCAAACTCTGGTCTCCGGCACTGGCAGGCGGATTCTTTACCTCTGAGCCACCAGGGAAGCCTTGTTAGACATTTTTGTTAAGAATTTCCACATGTATGTTCCTGATGGCTCTTGGTGTTTGTTTTGTGTGTGTGTGTGTGTGTTTTTGCCTGGTTTTGGTTTTGGAGTGATCCTCATCTCATAGAATACAGTGGAAAGCATTCTGTCTTCTTCAATTTGCTGAGAGTATTTGTGAGGAGTTAGTATTATTTTTTCCTTAAATGTTTGGTAGAATTCATCACTGAAATCATTCGGACCTGGAGTCTTTTTCATGAGAATATATCTTTCCCTGAAAGTTCAGTCTCTCTAATAAATGTAAGCTTATTCAGATTGTTTTCCCTATTGACTTTTATTAATTCGTGTGTTTCATGGAACTTGTCAACTTAATTTAAACTATTGAATTTATTGGCATAAAGTTGTTCATAATGCCCATTTTTAATATATATAAGCTGTAGTGATATCACCATTCTCATTCCTGATTTTTGCAATTTTTTCTTTCTCTCCCATTTACCTGGTAATATTAATTAGAGATTTATTAGTTTTATTGACCTCAGAGACCTATTTTCTAGTTTCATTATTTCCTATATTTTTTGTTTTCTATTGTATTTAGTTTTGAGTCTATTATTTCCTTTCTTCTGCTTGCTTTGGGTTTCATCTACATTTTTTTTCTCCCTAGTTTCTTAAGATGGAGGATAATAAAGCTATTAATTTGAGACTTTCTTTCTTTTTTAATGTAGCATTTAGTGTTTTAAACTTTCCTCTACGTCTGCGTTAGCAGTGCCCCACAAATTGCAATATGTTTTTTTTTTTTTCATTCAGTTCAAAATACTTTCTGATTTTTCTTTTGACTGCTTCTTTGTCTTATGGGTTATTTAGAGATGTGCTATTTATTTTTCAATTACAATATTTAAGAATTTTCCAAAGTTCATTCTGTTATTAACTTCTAATTTAATTCCATGATGGACAGAGAACATACGTGTTTGCCGTATGTTTGCCGTCAGTCCCTTTCACACACTGGCATGCTTCGCGCTCAGAGGGTCATCTCCCCTGGTCAGTGCTTCGTGTGCGCTTGACGTGCAGTGTCCCGTCGTTGGGTGTAGTGCTCTTGGCGTTGGATCAGCTTTGTTGACAGTGTCCTCTGTCCTCACTGGCCTCCTGTTTGTTTGTTCCATTAGTTCTGAGATCTCAGACTATCATTGTGGATTTTTCCTTGCAGTTCTGGTGCTTTTTTTCATGCACTTAAAAATTCTGTAATTGGATGTCTAAACGTCAAGGGCTGTTACGATCTCTTGATTAGTTGGCTCCTTTATCGTTATGAAATTACCCATTACTTAATTGGAAATACTTTGGTGGTAGTAGAGCCATCCCAGCTTAGTTCAGACTGATATTGGTGTGGCGTGTCTGCTGTCATCCTCTCGCTCTGTGACTTCATGCTTCAGTGGGTTGTATTGCTGCGGTGGTCGCTTTACTGGTAGTGTGTGTTTGTAGCACGTCTTTAACTCATGCCGTCTGCCTTCAAGTGGCAGTGTGCTAGTTAGTATATGGTGTAAGAATGTTAGACGAGTACATTAATATTTCTTTTCTCCTGGTCTCTGTGTTATTGTTCTCATAAGTTTTATTTCTGTGTCTGTCATAAACTTTATCACTCATTGTTATTATTTTTGCTGTAAATAATCAATTGCCTTTTAAAGGGATTTAAATAATAGGAAAAACAGGTGTTTATGTTAGCCTACACACCATGTCTGGTGTTTTTGATTGTTTAGTACATATCTGAATTTTTGCCTGGTATCACTTTCCTTCCTCCTGAATGACTTCCTTTAAACTTCCTTAAGGTGCAGATCTTCTGGTGATGAATTCTTTAGCTCTCGTATGTCTGAAAAACGTCTGTATTTCACTTTGCTTTGAAAGCTGTTTTCACTGGGTGTAAAACTCTAACTTGACGGTTTTTCGCTTCAGCCCTTCACAGACGGCTCCACTGTCCCCTGACTTGCATTGTTTCCGACGAGCAGTGTGCTGTCACCTCTGTCTCAATCTGTCAGGCAGGTCCTCTCTGCCTAACGTGTTACATGCCCATCTGGGTGCGTCCATCATGTTGTCTCTGCTTTTTATTTTATTTTTTTCCTCCAGGAGTTCAGCTGTCATGTGTCTGGGTGTGGTTTGGCTTTCTATATCTCGTTTGGTTTTTACTGGCCTTCTTAAATGTGAAAATTTAGGCCTTTAAGCAAATTGGGAAATTTAGAATGTTTAAATCTTTTGCTTCTCATTCTTTCTCTCCCATCCTTCTCTCCTCTTCTTCTCAGACTTTAATTGCTATACATGACATTGGTAGATAGAGAAATAGAAGGCAGTCTCATAGATCCTCAAGACTCTAATTTTTTCCAGTCTTTATTTCTCTCTGTTTTATAGACTAAAATACATTGTCTTCAAGTTCATATACTTTCTTCTTTCCATTTTGCTCTTAAGGCTATTCAGGAGACTTTATGATTTCAGATTTTTATTTTTCATTTGGTTCTATTTGGTTCTTGTTCATTATAAGCATATTTTGTTTATGCTGTGAATAGAGTTTTTGTGATAAAATATCACGTGCATAGTTTGAATAGGCTTTTAAAACCTTTGTAATTTGAAAATATGGGTTTTATAGGGATCAGCCTTTAGGATTGCTTTTGACATTTCTCTTGTGTACGCTGCTGCTGCTGCTCCTAAGTCACTTCAGTCATGTCCGACTCTGTGTGACCCCATAGACGGCAGCCCACCAGTCTCCCCCATCCCTGGGATTCTCCAGGCAAGAACACTGGAGTGGGTTGCCATTTCCTACTCCAGTGCATGTAGTATTTTATTGTTGCTGTGTGTGTACTCATTTTGGATTGTAATCTGGATGTTGTGGATGATACATTTTAGATACTCTGGATTCTGTTATTCTTGAAAAATGTTGATTGTTTTGTTTTCTTTCATCAGGGAGTTATCTTGAACTAAGTCTGATTCCAAGCCCTGTCTTTCTTTTGTTGGACAGTAGCTAAGTCTTTTCAGTTCTCTTAACCTTTGACTGAAGCTTGCAGTCTTCCTCACACACATATAGCCACAGATTTGGGCACAGTTTTTACCACAGAAAGTGGGACTTTTCTCAGATTCTCCTTTTCTGGAATTTCACCCCTCACTTGATTGCTGCTGAGGATGCCTCCGGCTGTCTTAAGCAGCTCCTTAAGCTGTGACACCTGGAGGGTTTTCTATCCAAGTTTTCAGTGCCTCATGCAGCACTCACTAGTGAAGGCGTGTAAGTGAAAAGTGGAAGCGAAAGTCGTTCAGTCATGTCGGACTGTTTGCGACCCCAAGGGTGTATAGTCCATGGAATTCTCTAGGCCAGAATACTGGAGTGGGTAGCCTTTCCCTTCTCTGGGGGATCCTCCCAACCCAGGGATCTAACCCAGGTCTCCTGCATTGCAGGCGGATTCTTTACCAGCTGAGCCACCAGGGAAGCCCAAGAATACTGGAGTGGGTAGCCTATCCCTTCTCCAGCGGATCTTCCCGACCCAGGAATCAAACCAGGGTCTCCTGCATTGCAGACGGATTCTTTACCAACTGAGCTATCATGGAAGTTGGTGTGTACTGGTCTTAAAAAACAAAAATTCCATCTATTTCCTTTTCCTTCATTCAAGTGTAGACCGTTTTTGCCACTTTTGTGACTTCTGCTGCTGCTGCTGCTAAGTCGCTTCAGTCGTGTCCGACTCTGTGTGACCCCATAGACAGCAGTCCACTAGGCTCCTCTGTTCCTGGGATTCTCCAGGCAAGAATACTGGAGTCTGTGACTCCTAATGTGTTTTAAATCTAAAGTTCAATATTTGTTATTTGGAAGGGGATTATTCTGTTAGATTCCCTTCTCCTATTATTAGAAGCAGACTCTCCTCTTTCCCTAACGTTTAAAGTTTTATCTCTGGCTCTAGGTTCTTAACCCTGCCTTGGCTTGCCCGCTACCAACAGAGCGTGGCTGCCCCGCTCAGCCCCTAGTGAGTCCCAGTCTCCTGCTTCTCCTTGAGGGACTGTGGGCTGTGGTCTCTCCATTCCTATTGGCCTCATTCCAGGATGAGCTTTATCCTGTTATACTTGACCTTCTGGCTCTAGGCCCTTCTTCTCCAAACCATCTTCAACATCTTTGCCCAAAACTCCCTAGGGTATCACAGTCTTAGTTTCTTCCTTGCTCAGACAGCTTCCTCAGATCGTCATTGCCTATCACGGGGTCTCCTTGCTCACAGAGGGTGGGATATTGGTAGTTCTGGAAGCCAGCTGCCTTTACATTCATCTTCACGGTCCTTCATAGTTTATAGCTTAGGTAAAGGAGGTAGAAGGTAGAGGTGAAGGTAGTAGGGAGGCAGAGGGAACAGAAACGTGTCACTTCAACTTCACGCCAGGACTTTACTCTCAGCACGTAGCACAGCTTCAGAATTTCAGGGAAGCGAAAACCCTGGTTTTCCTTCAGATAAATTGGCCCCCTCTGGCTTACCACCTGAGCGTCACGGGCATTTGCATTTGGGTGCAGCCCACCTGTCTGACCTCATTCTTCCTCACCCCTCCAACTTCACAGTTGCCTCCAGCTTGGTCTCCCTCCCCACTGAGCAGGTTCCACGCGCGTTCACCTGCTTGCGGATGAGTGCGTGTGAAGAACTCATTCTTTGAGGCCCAATTCCAATTCCCGTTCCTCCGCGAAGTCTTCCCTGATTGTCAATGGTTGAAACTCATCTTGCTCTGTGTGGGGCTTTCTTGCTCCTAAGGTATTTAGCCAAGTTTCATTGCAAGTAACAGAGGCCCCTTTAAACAAACTTCGTTGTTCTTGGAGTGGTTTAGAACGTATTTTAAGGAAGCTTCAGTGCCTAACTTGCTGTTTCCTGTTCTCTGAATCCCGATTCTATATTCCCAAGAAAGATAATCGGGCATGTGTAGCTTGGGTTAGGTATGTCTCCTTCCTTCAGTCGGCCCAGGCTCGGAGAGCAAGGTGACGTGTAATAAATGTGGCAGCCTGCAGGAGAGCGTTCCCGTGATCGGAGGGCTGATCAAGGAGAAAAACCTGACCCCGAGGTGGCAGGGGTGCACGCAAGCTCTCCTGGGCGGTTCCTGGGCAGGTTTGCATGGAGGGGAGGGGAGATGGCCCTCAGGGCAGGGCTGTTTCTCGGGACTCCAGCTGGAGGGTTGGGGTAGGTCCTCGGAAGAGGAGGACGTGGAAGGTCCAGGGGAGAGCATAATGGGAGACGGGGTTTGCCTGTGTTTAGGTGATGTCACCCAGCAGTGTGCTGGGGAGTCTCTAGGTCCCTGAGCTCTAAAGGGCATCGGTGGCTTAGGGTCTTACAACCACAAGAGCCTGTCTTATTGATGGCCAGCACAGGCTAGGTGGAGTTCTGTGGTGTATGCAAAGCAGGTTGTTTCTAAATGACCGAAAATCTGCTTGTCTGGGCTATTTTTAAAATAATTGGATATGTACAAATTTGAGTTTGGCATCAGCAGGCTTTTGAGCTAACAGGTCTCAGAGTTCAGTGAAGAAATAAACAACCTGTGGGCCAATACACGTGGGTCATCTCCAGCTCATTTGTGTAAACCTGGAAGCACCTCTGCTGATCTTCGTAGCGGCGAGGGCCGTGGAAAGAGATGACAGTTTCCAAGGAAAGCTAGGGCTTCTACAGTCGCTCTTTCAGCCCTCGTTACGACCAACTCAGCGTTATAGATGTTGGTGTGCATACCATCTCCTGGAAGCTCCCTGGCATATTTATCCATGTGTTAGCTAGAGTACCCTAAACCTGTATATGTGGAGAATACGGAGCAGGCTTTGTTGGGCAAATGAATGGATGAATGAGTGAATGAATGCCCTGCATCTGTCTAAAACCTGCTCATGCAGGGTCATCTCCCCGGTGATGCTTTCCCTGATTGGTCTTCATTCTGTTTCTTCTGGGTTCCTCTATTCCACTGCATTGACAGGGGGATAGACTGGTTACGTCTGTACTCCTAATGAAATTGCAAGCTTCTAGAAGGCTGGGGATATGGCCTCCATCTCTTTAACCTTCTACATGGCTGGAGTCGTGCCCTGCCCAGGGAGTGTAGAAAGCTCGCCTTTTTGGTTGGGCATGTGCTAGGCAAGGCCCCAGTCCTCATGTGGGTGGGGGGAGCTCCCCTGGCGGCTCACCTGGAGAGTCGGGACAGGAGCTGTGTTTCAGGAAAGCCTGGGTGGCCAAGCAGATGACCAAAGGTGACCGGCCCCAGAGGGGCAGCTCAGACAGGAGGGCAGGGGTAAAGTCAGTGCCGGGAGAGCGTGGAAGAGTGCAGGTGAGGTCCATGGCCGGGTCAAGGTGAGCAGTTCAGGACTGATACTGTGCACGGGGCCCCTGGCCAGACCGTACGCTTTGCAGAGTGCACGCGGGTAGGCTGAGCCGGTTCCCATCCCAGGGCCTGGGAGGCCACTGAATGCTGTTGTATTTTCTCAACTCCTGTTGTTGTTTCGTTGCTAAGTCGTGTCCAGCACTTTTTGACCTCCATGGACTGTAGCCGGCCAGGCTCCTCTGTCCATGGGATTCTCCAGGCAAGAGTACTGGAGTGGGTTGCCATTTCCTTCTCCAGGGGCTCTTTCCAACCCAGGGATTGAACCCGCATCTCCTGCACTGGCAGGCGGATTCTTTACTACTGAGCCACCAGATTCCTAAGTGCCATCCTAATTACAGAAGACAGAACTTATGTGACAGCAGAAAGACAAGTTACCGCACGTAGAATACCAAGCGTGTGTTCATCCTGTGATTTCGTTCACTTTATTTACTGCCGCACCTTAGAGGAGCAGAAGCTTCCATTTCCATCCGGCCTGTGTGTGGATATAAAAGATTAAAGCGTCAGAGAGAGGAGAAACTTTAGCCAGACCCCGTTTTTCTAAAGCTCAGGGTCCCTGAAGTGTTTATCTGCACAGATAGCCGTCTCTGCCGTTCAGTATCTGCACGCAAATAAAAGCCCTTCCGGGTGTAGCTGCTTCACCAACAGTGATCCTGTCTGCTTCCCTGATTTGCACAGCTTGTGGGTGAAGTAACTACTCTTCTGTAATAATTTGGGTGCTTAATTTGGACAGTTTGAAAGCTGGGTGTTATTTTTTTGTCTCTGCCCACACCTGATGGCATTTTGAAATCCCTGCAGCCATGTTGAG
The DNA here is from genome assembly GCF_000754665.1 of Bison bison bison. Lineage (NCBI taxonomy): Eukaryota > Metazoa > Chordata > Mammalia > Artiodactyla > Bovidae > Bison > Bison bison. Next base: position 10,098,189 of record NW_011494785.1, on the reverse strand, counting down.
TGGTGTGGCTTTTGACCGATGCCCCGACAGAGATAAGGGGCACGCGTGCTCCTGAATCCCAGAGGCGACCACGCTGTCGCAGTTAGGGCTCCGTAAACAGCCCTTGGGAACCAGGGGCCGGAGGAATGTCTTGTGTTGCAGCCTGACAGCCTCAGCATTCGTGACTGGTCGTTCTAGAAGCCAAGCCTTTAACTCTTAGTTACATCTGTTATTTTAACAGTTACGCATCTTTGAATGCATGCTGGTTGGCGGGTTTCCACCAAAATGGTCTTCCCTGTACTTGAAACACTTCTGAAAAGTCAAGCTTCATCCCTTCCTAGGTGACAGTGTGTGCCACACGTCAGCAATGGTGAGCTTGTTAGTGCCCTAAATCTTGGGGAGAAATGTTCTTCTACCATTGTCCAAAGCAGCTTTTCTGTCTAGGACTAGCCCTTCAGAATACTATGGAACACACTCAGCTGTGAATGTTTTGCCATCTCTGTGCTGTTGAGATGACAAGCAGATGCCGATCAGTTTAAACTCTTGGACCCCCTCTTCTTTTAAGGAGAGTGCTACAGATAGATGGATGGGAGGCACTGAATAGAGTGAAGCTTGTAGAATGGCAAAACGCACAGATGGAGTGGGGACGATAAAATTCCTCGAAAGCACGAGCCAAGTGTGTGATGAACTAAAATTAACCGTGGTGTGCTAGGCAGTGTGGGAGTGGGAAGCGACAACAAGCTCTGCTCCTGACAACTCGCGCGACCTTGACCGACTTCTCGGGGCCTCAGTCTCTGTAGTGAGGCCTGGTTCCAGCTGATGATGTCCTTTCTAAGGTCCAAGATGCTCGGCTCTAAGATCTCGTGATAAGGAATGTTCCTTGGCAATTTAATTGCACTTAATGGAGGTAACATTGCTGTTGTCTTGGTGTGTGATTTACACAGAGGTTCACCCCGGGGAGGAGGTGAGGAGAGGCCTGAGTTTACAACTGCAGACGCTGAGGTCTTGAGTCTGAGTGATGCCGAGGGCCAAGGGCAAATGCATTGACACTAGCTGGTCCCTCTGACCTGCGGCAGAAAAGCCCTACCCGGGCAGAGTTGCTCCGTTGCCCCGGCCGTGCAGGTCTGTGCGCTGGGAGGGGAGGCCTGCTCACCTGGCTGTGAAGACAGCCTCTCCCATTCCCCATCCTCCCCTTCTCTCACTCACCTCTTTCCGCTTCCCGAGCACCTTCTCCTCCCTTCTGGCTTGTCTCCAGCATCTTCTTTCCCATTATCAGCATCTTCACCTGGTTTTCCAGCCGTGCTTTCCCATGAGCCTCTGGCATCCTGGGAAAAAAACAAAGATAGATCTGTGTCCCCTTCCCTTGTAGTTCATCTGGAAATTCAATCAACTTTTCTGTTAGTGTCGGGAATGGTGTGTGTGTGTGTCAGAGAGAAAGAGAGAAAGAAAGGGAAAGAGACTGTTACAGTTGGTGTGACAGTACTTAGGGTTTTGAGATCAAAACCAAACTCAAAAACGGTGGCCCTGGAGACACGGTTCAGTACCGTGTCTGCATCTGAGAGGTAGGGCTTGAGGAAGCTGAGACTGCCGGTATCTTGTATTTCACGCTGATAACTTTTGCCATGCGAGAGTCCGTCCCCAAGCCACCTGGCAGGCCTTGCTACCCCGTCCTGAGGAGGTGAGAACATGCCACCCCCAAACCTGCCACTTCGGCCTGCTGATCACTTGGAGCTGAAGGCGCTGGAGAAGCAGCGGCTTCAGGGAGGGAGCTCTGCCCTCCCCATCTCCACTTCCGAGCAGAGCCTGGGCTTCCTGGGAGAAAGGCGTCCCACTCCACCAGGAAGAGGGAAATGTTCTTATCATTGGAGAAGGGGATTTGAAGCCGAGATGGGTCTGCACAGAGACACCTTTTTCCTAGAATAGCCCTTCTCTCCCATTCGTTTCCCCCATATACTTCCAAATCACTTTCCCGTTAACCCGTTTTTCCTTTATTATGTCCCATCTCTGTAGTTTTATCATTCTTTGTTAAAAGTGTATAAGCCTCTGGGTCTAACTGATTCTTTGGGTGTCATTTCTTTCTGTGAAGTCACCTGTCCCATGTAAAAATATTAACATTGAGTACAATTTGTGTGTTCGTTCTTCTGTTAATCTGGCTTTTGCCAGTTTAATTCACAGGTTCCAGGCACAGAACTGAAGAGGGTAGAGGAGAAGCCTTTCCTCCTCTAGAGAGCCCAAGCAGCTGGTTATGTACCCAGTACCCCTCTGGAGCAGTGCTCCAGTGCTCTGCTCTGGAGCCATACAGACAGAGCTGTTTGTTCTGTGGAAAGTGTAGGCAGATGGCTGAGAACAGGGGTTTTCTGTTTTCTGGAAGCAGCATACTGCCCTTTTTCGCCTCTAGTGAATCTGCACTGTTCATATGAGGACCACAAACCTCATTTAGGTTAATTTAGGTTTAGGACCTTTAGGGGATGACCTTTAGGCTTCTGAACTCTGAGTGAATGTGATTTATAATGTGAATTATAAGCCAGGCAGGTTTTCTGAGAACCCTGACCCCAAGAATGATCTGAATGTGAGTTGAGGGACTGTCTGGACACTCAGGAATGCCTCCAGGCCCGCTGTGGCCAGGCGTGCACTTTGGGGATGGTGTGTATGGGGTTTCTCTGATGACTCAGTAGTAAAAAGAATCCGTCTTCAGTGCAGAAGACACGGGTTCCATCCCTGGGTTGGGAAGCGCCCCTGGAGGAGGAAATGGCAACCCACTCCAGGATTCTTGTCTGGAGAGGACAAGAGGACAAGAGGACTACAGTCCATAGGATCTCAAAGAGTCCGACACAGCTGAGCAACTGAACACATTTGTATTCAAGCAGAAGTATACTTTGGGGAAAAATCAAGTGGTGGAGAACTTGGTCATTCATTTTACTCTGTGACTTCAAAGTCTTGGAATTTCCATGCTCTGAAAATGCACTGTCCTTCTGGACGTGCCCGTGACCAGTGGTCACATAGCTTCTGGGAATTTAGGAGGAGCTGCTCACGCCCTTGGCCTTTGTGCTTGAAGATGTGAACTGGCGAGATGCATGGCCAGCCCAGAGGGCAGCAGGGGTCCTGGGCTTACGCTGGACACGCAGTCCCGTCTGCTCAGCTCAGGCTGCCTGCAGTGTGTGCAGGACTCTCTTTGGTTCCGTGAATATTGTGAGATTTTTTTTCTGGATCCTTGTTGTGGGTTTTGGAGCTGAAGTCGGTTCTCAAAGCAGATCCCAGATTTTGTTGATGAGGACAAGCACAGTGTGAAGAGTATTGGGAGCTAGGGGGTGTGGGTTCGAGCCCCGGCCCTGCCATCACGGCAGTGAGACCCTGCGTGAGTCACGTGCCTCCCCGATCATCACCATCTCTGCCTGCATGCTGAGGGATTCCCTCCCTGCTTCCAGCTTTTCTCCACGCATCCCTGTCTGCACATAGGAGTGGGAGGCCCCTCTCCTGGGGAGATCTGCCTGCCAGTTTTGATCTGCGTCTTGTCTGTGTGGGTCCCATGAGGGGGAAGGAGGAGGAGTCCAGGCTGAATGGTGAATGAGAGCTGAGGAACACGGGGGATGCCTTTCCCCGTGAAGCCCGTGCTTGCGAGACAAGATAAAAATACAACGGATCCTTTTGAAATCTCCCAAGAAGTTTCTTCAGATGGAAAAATACCATTAGAAGTATGCAGACAATCCCTGAAGTTTTTGAGAATGATGGTTGGCACTTTACAATTTCCACTAAATATTAAACTCTTTCTTTAGTTCGCAAATATTTAGGTGTCACACACTGGAATAGATGCAGCCGTGAACAGCACAGACAAAATCCTCGCCCTCCTGGGACGGACAGACTAGTGGACAGATGGACAGTGAGCAGAGTAAATGATATATGTCATTTGCAAATAGTTGTAAGTGCTGTGGAGAAGGACATACACTTTTTTTTTAATTGGCTGTGCCACAGGACTTGCGGGATCTTAGTTTCAGCGTGCAGGATCTTTCGTTGTGGCTTGCAAACTCTCAGCTGTGGCACATGGAGTCTTAGCTCCCTGACCAGGAATTGAACCTGTGCCCCTTCAGGAGAAGCATGGAGCCCTTACCAATAGGCTGCCAGGGAATTCCCCAGAAGGACTTATATATATATATATTTTTTTTTTTGGGGGGTGTGGTGATGACCATTGAGTTTTATTTTATTATATACAAATATCAAGGGCTAAAAATATCTTTAAGAAGTCAAGGACAGAGAATAAAGTGAAGCCATTTATTCATGCGGATTTTATTAAATAATCATCAATTCTGTGTGTTTATGAAGAATGGATCCTTTTAAAATTTATTTAAAAATATAAAACATTTAAATTAACTCTGGGATTTGCCTTTGAAGTGACATGTTAAAGTATGTAGACATACTAGTTTTTCCAATCAGTTCAGTTCAGTCACTCAGTCGTGTCCGACTCTTTGCGACCCCATGGACTGCAGCACACCAGGCTTCTCTGTCCATCGCCAACTTCCGGAGTTTACTCAAACTCATGTCCATTGAGTCGGTGATGCCATCCAACCATCTCATCCTCTGTCGTCCCCTTCTCCTCCTGCCCTCAATCTTTCCCAGCATCAGGGTCTTTTCAGATGAGTCAGCTCTTTGCATCAGGTGACCAAAGTATTGGAGTTTCGGCCTCAACATCAGTCCTTCCAATGAACACCCAGGACTGATCTCCTTTAGGATGGACTGGTTGGATCTCCTTGCAGTCCAAGGGACTCTCAAGAGTCTTCTCCAACACCACAGTTTTTCCAATAGAAGAAGGGAAAATTAAAAAACAATAAAATTATTATAAAATAAAAACAATGTAAAGAAAAAAGAGGTGTCAGGGACATATACTGTTTTTTTAAGGATGTATACTTTTAAAGGACCAACTGATGGGAAGTATTTCATTCTTGCCATGTGCAGAGCCTGTCGTTTGGAGAGGTGGCATGGTGATGCCTCATGTCATAAGGTCGCAGACCGTGTGGTGTTCAGATCCTGCTGCTCAGTGTGGGCTCCACGGGCCAGCGGCCCCGGCATTCCCTGAACTTAATTCAAAACGCAGACCCTCAGCCCCGCCCCAGATGGCAGCGTCACAGCCAGCTGCGGACAGGCGGTCCGCCGGCTCCTTCACGTCAAGTCTGACCGGTCATCGGAGGCCCCTGCTCAGAGCACGTCCGCTTGTGTGTGGCGGCCTTGGGCAGGACCTTCACTGCCCGTTGATTCCTCAGTTTCCTCCTGAGTGCAGTGAGGAGACTAGAGTGGCCTTGACGCTGTCTGCTCTGGCCGAGTCCTTCTCTCTTTCCTAGTATGTCCCTCCCCTGCCATCATGTTCCGCATCCATCAGACCAGACTCTCTCTGAGATGGTAGAGGTCAAGACGGTGCGTGGGGAGCTGATACTCTGAACACTGTGTAATTCCCAGGATGTGCTCTTATCTCTAAACAGAGTGTTCCAGATGCCCAAGGGGCTTCCCAGGAGGCTCCGTGGTAAAGAATCCGCCTGGCAATGCAGGGACGTGAGTTTGATCCCTGGGTCCCGGAGATCCCCTGGAGGAGGGCATAGCAACCCACTCCAGTGTTCTTGCCTGGAGAATCCCATGGAGCCTGGTGCGCTACAGTCCACGGGGTTGCAAAGTCGGACACAACTGAGCGACTGAGCAGGCTCGCGCACTCGGTCCCGTGAGAGGGACAGTGGTGCCTTCTCTGAGCGTGTAACACTGCTCACCCACCTTCAGCAGGCGTGTGCTTTGAGCAGAACCACAGGTGTGCTGGCTGCTCTGTAGACAGAGCTCCTATCGTCTCTGGCTAGGCCCCTCATGGGCCCAGTGGTTCCAGATGCTCAAAGGCACGTTACCTCTGAGGGTGCATGGAGAGTCGCTTCTGATGCTGTACTGACTGGGCCATATTAGCATCGGGCGTCACGCACTCCCCCTCGTGAGGCAGAGACACCGCCCTGTGGCCTGGGCATGGAGCCTGGAATCTCGACGGTCTAATTTTGGCTCGGCTGTTACGTGCATACCTCATTTTATTGTGCTCTGCTTTCTTCACTTTACAGATACTGCATTTTTTACAAATTGAAGGTTTGGGCTGCATCCCGCAAGCCCATTGGCAACATTTTTCTGACAACATTTGCTTACTTCATCTTTCTGTGTCACAGTTTGGTAATTCTCACGGTATTTCAAACTGTTTCGGTGTTATTGTATTTGTTACAATGGTCAGTGAGCTCTAATCTTACAATTGTGAAAGGATCACGGCTTGCTCAAGGCTCCCAGTGATGGTTGGTGTTCTTTTTAGCAATGCGTAAGGTATGTATGTTACTGTTTTAGACAATGCTGTTGCCCACTGAATAGACCACTGCATAGCATAAACATAGCTTTGCCAGCCCTGTGAAACCAAAAACTCCTGTGATACTCGCTTTATCTCGGTGGTCTGGAACTAAGCCCCAAATACCTGTGAGGTGAGCCTGTGTTAACTTCTGGGGAGTTGAGGCAGGTCACCTCAGATGCTTGGGTATCAGGCTGCTTATTGACCAGGTGAGGTTATAATAATAATCATTTCTACTTCCTCGGCAGGTTTTAGAGACTTCATTCTATAAATGCTTTTGAGAGCTATTTTTAAATGTGTGATTTCCATGCTTAGGTCACTACATACTAGCGTGCTCTTTTTTTTTTTTAAACGAGTGTGAAGTCCTCTCCCTGCTCCTGATGGTTTAATGACTGGAGCGCTGATGAACAGGTTGAGGCAAACGCCTATTAATGTTACTCTCCGATTACCGTGGGTTAAGGAACCGAGGCTTTGACCTTTCTTGGCTGTTTCCAAACGAGTCACACCTTCCCATTGTTCATGTAGGTCAGTAAGTTACGTAGTGTGACCTACGTAAAGTTAGGGTTGATCTCTTCCAGAATACAACTTGGGCTTTCTTCTTATGATGAAGTTAAGGGAGGCTGATGCATGCCTTGCAAGTGAGCAGAAGGACCTTTTCAGCAAAGCACTTGCTCAATTAGGGAGCTGCTAATTGAACGTCGGTTTGGGGCTGTGATCAAATCCGCAGCTTTCCCAAGTGCCTCCTGGCCTGCTGGGGGCTCTAGGAAAGCTGTCTTCAGCTGTTACTGCCATGTTCCGTTGGTGGGGTCACGCGATAGCTGCGTCTCACCTTACCGACTTGCAGTTCCAGATGAGCCCAGTGCTTGCTGGGATCGGGTATTTTCAGATCTTTGCTCTTGTCCTGTGAGACGGGCTTCTGGGCTCACTTGACCGACTGCTTAATCAGCTGCTGTCCACGCTGCGTAAAGCAGATGAGTTCAGGGACAGTGTTTTATTAGCTGTGTAATTCTAGGCAACTGACAGAGTACAGCAGGTGAGCAAACACCACGGGCTTCCCTGGCGGCTCAGACGGTAAAGAATCCGCCTGTAATGCAGGAGACCCGAGTTCGATCCCTGGGTCGGGAAGATCCCCTGGAGGAGGGAATCTAACCCACTCCAGTATTCTTACCTGGAGAATCCCACAGACAGAGGAGCCTGGTGGGCTACAATCCATGGGGTTGCAAAAAGTTGGAAGCGACTGAGCAACTAACATGCACACACAGACATCACGTTCACAGCCAGCACCAAGACTCCCTTGGGCACGCCACACCTCTGATCACGTTCAGGCTGCAGGGAAAAGATGCGACCGTCACAACTTAACCAGGCAGAGGCCGTGCAGGGGACCGAGTCATAGACCAGGCATCCCTTCCAGCCCTTGGTCACACCCCCCTTTATGTGGTTTCTTTGTGGGGGACGGAGATCATTCGAGACCTCTAGGATTCCTGGAGGCCTGTCAAGGAGCAGAGTGCTTCATGACAAGGTCTTGTCAGGTTTGGAAGCTGCTGGGATACATGTGGGTTAGATCTAGGAGCTCTAGAAGGATTGGGGGATTGGGAAGTGGTAACATTGGGATTGGGAAGTGGGTCTTGAGGGCCATGGTTGCCTTGACAGGGAGGTTAGCCTGGTCATATCCTAAGCTGTCATCCTGTTTGTTTATCACTTTGGCCGTGCTGGGTCTGCTTTGCTGCACCTGGGCTTTCTCCAGTTACAGCAAGCGGGGGCCGCTCTCCCGTTGCTGAGTACGGGTTCCAGAGCTCAGCTGCCCCACAGCATGTGGGGTCATCCTGGACTAGGGATCGAACCGCTGTCCCTGCTTTGCAAGGCAGGTCCTTAACCACTGGGTCATCAGGGCATCCCAAGGTGTCATCTGAAGAAGAGTTTACACCGAGAAGAGGGTCTTGCCAAGCAACATGAAGCCCCTCCTTGGAGATTTCCCCCGGACTTGGGGCTCTGATTGGGAGAACGGTGGCAGGGGAGACAAGGGAAACGCATCGGTCCGTTGGTGGCTGGCCCAGGGTGCCGTGGACGCTCTCACCCTCTCGCACACAGAGCTGTGGCTCTCTGCCCTGCCCTGGCTCTCCCTGGTGCCCTTGGGAAGATCTCCAGTTTCCATCCACTGGACCACGTTGCAGGGCAGTCCACTGGGATTTATTGCCAGGGCAGATCCAGCAGGAATGCTCTCGTTTTGCTCTCCCAGCATCTCCATAGGTTGGTACGAGATTGCTCACTTCTGTCACACCCATTTCCCATTTCCGAGTGTGCTGGCGTCAGCACACGCAGCGTTTGGACCACCCCGTGGCGTGGTAGGCATCTTGCAAACATATGAGTTGGATTCTTGACACATAGTTGTGGAAGTGGGCTAACATAGCACCTTGGATTTCAGTCTTGCGGGGATTGGCATCCCCTGAATGCATGTGAGTGGATTAGTGATCACGTGATCCTTAGCTTGTGTGTTTCCTGGCTGAGTGACCCACTTAGAGGCCTGGCCCACGGACAGAATGAGCAAGGCTCGCTGGGCACTGTCAGGAAACCTTCCCTGCTGGGGCTGGAGGCTCCTGCCGTCCGGCCATGGGCACACACGAGAAGGGAGGGAGCCCCTGCTGCTGGCTTGGCCCTGGGTCATTTCCTTTCCGGCTATGTGGGTAAATAGAAAGAAGTGAAAATCCAATGGGCTTAGAATTAGAGCTTGTTTCATGGTGTGACATATGTCTTTCGGAAGGAGCCGTTGTGCATGGTCTTCTGATTTTTTCATCCAATTGTTAACCAAACTTGAAACATTTATGGGTTAATAGGTCCAGGGAGGAATGAATCATTATTGCATCCTTATCCGTGCCCAAGCTGAGCTTCGGAGAGGCTGAGACCCGGGGAAAGTCACAGGCTCGTAACTCACCAGGCTGAGCAGACTCCCGCCCCGGACTCCGTCTGTGCTCCTGTTGTCTCTCACGTGGGGAAGTGGCTCCATCTATAAAACGTGTAAGGAGAGTTGGAAACACGCTCGTTTCTAGATTACCTTTCAGATATTCAAATTCATGCACCAGTGGCATATGGCTAGGACTTCTATTTTTTCACTCACATGTCTTCCAGTGTGCTTCACATCAGGTTTGAATTTTGAAAATGCCAACTGTGTACTAACTGAATGTGAGAAATGAAGAAAACTTTCATAAATTAGGAAAGAAATTGGTGATTTATTTTTCTGTGTTCAAATAAACGAGCTGTACGAATTTATTTTCCCTCCATTTTGGTTTATTTGCATCTTTAAAAAACTTTTTTTTAGTTTTTGTTTTTATATTTGTATCTTGATAATATTGGCAGGAACAATGTTGCCTGTGTATCCTTCACTGATTTTCTACAAGAGACATCTACTGTAGCACATATCAAAGGCAGCGGGACCACGTGGGCTTGCCCATCACGTCTGTAGGTCCAGTGCATGGAGCTCACTCTGGGTCGAAGGAGAAGCCTTTGCTACCCTCAGATGGCTGTGTCCTCTCGGCCTGTCCAAAATTTTGGTCCAGCAGTGAGCTGATTCTGATTTCTCCCATTTCGAAGAGTTTCAGTTGTAGCTGCCGTTTATACTTTTGTTGTTTACCAGGTAGGAGATTCTCGAGCGGTTTAATAAAGGAAGGATTTTATCGCAGACTAGTCGCAGGGAAAATGAGTCCAGTGTATGAGTTTCGCATAACTTTCATCAGCGTCAGAGGCACTATCGCGGGAAAGAGCACTGGCTCATGGATCAGAAAACCACCCAACGGAGAGAGCTCCGGCGTGGGGCCGACGAGGCTCGTAGCTTGCTACGTCTGCTTGTGGAAACGACCCCCACCCCCGCTGTCAAACCTATTAAAATGCACCGCAGTCCACATGCCGTAGAATTTATATGTTAGACATCTTCACATCTCCGTTACTATTCATTGTCAGGTAGGACTTTATACCCTACTAAGAGAAAATGCTGCCTATTAATATAATGAGATGTAGTCATTTCAGAGTTCACATGTAGAAAAATGTGCTTTTTTAGAACTATGAAATGAATATGATTCATTTCATATTGTGATACTGTGAAATGAATATGATGATACTATGATACTATGAAATGAATATGATGAAATATGATTCAGTTATGAGCTGAGTTGCAGTCGGGTTGTTGAGACAAGGCTAAATTTTGTAGTGATGCTGGTTTAGTTGCTCAGTTGGGTCCGACTCTCTTTGACCCCATCGAGTGTTGCCCACCAGGCTCCTCTGTCCATGGGATTCTCCAGGCAAGAACACTGGAGTGGGTTGCCATTTTCTTCTTCAGGGGATATTCCTCACCTGGGGATCAAACCTAGATCTCCTGCATTACAGGTGGATTCTTTACCAACTGAACCACCAGGGAAGCTTTCTTAAATTTTGTAGATTTCATTATAATTTATTTCTAACATAAAAAGCTGAAACACCCATGTAACTATTACCCATCTTTGGCAGGGCTCAGCATTGTGCCATTGTTACTTCAAATATGTAAAAACAAGACACGACAGACACGCTTATAGACCCAGGACCCAGCCCGCCCTTGTTCCCCGTGTAACCACCGTCTTGGATTTGGTGCTGATCATTTCCGTGCATGTTTGTAAACTTTTACTAATATATATTTGTGTCCATTCATCTGTTTAGTGTCTTTAAACCCAAAAGTCCTGGTGGGTACTTGTTCACCAGTATCCATTCCCGCTTTTTTGCTTTCAACAGCAGAACCCCAGAGCGTTAGCTGAACACCGTCGGCTAGGATGGCCACATGACCGAGTTCTGGCTGGTGAATGAACGTGGGAACGATGAAAACACCCTCTGAACTTTGCCGTTAGGAAGGAGGAGCGAACCTTTTGAGTTCTCTTTCCTTCTGGCTTCTGATTAAGGCGGGGAGAAGAACGTGGTAGTAAGCTAATTAGCCCATGCAATTGTAGGAAACACACAGCAAGAGAGCAGAGTGATGAGACTGAGAAGTTCTGGGTCCCTGCCTTCAGGGTATCAGCTGCCCAACGACAGCCCACTCACTCCCTGTCCTGCCACCAGGCTGCCCACCGTCTCAGGCTGTTTTGTGGGAATTAAAAACAAAAACATGTTTTTATTTAAGTGAGTATTATTTGATTGCAATTCAAACTGACCCCAAAATGTTCCAGTAGAAGTGGTTCCCGCTCTGATTATGTACACTATTAGTGACTTATTATGTTAAAATTTTTCACTTAAGTAGGGAGGATTAAGGTAAACCACTCGGGTGTGATTCATTGCATCCCAGATTGAGGAAGGAGAATAAGACATTTTACAGCTGCCCCAATGGCTAGGTGTCAGTGGACCTGAGCCCATGGAGGGCACATGAGTTGAGCTCCTCTTCGTCCATGGAGGAGATTCGCACACACTGAGGACCCCCGACTGCTCTGTTCCCAACTGGAGACATTTAAAGCAAATGTCCTGATGATCGTTTGAGGATGAGAAGGAAAAGTTTCCGTTCCCAGGAGAATTTTCTTCCCAAACCCTGTCTCAGCATCCAAGTGGACAACTATTTTTTTAAATTAATTCATTTATTTGTCTGCACCGGGTCTTCACTGCTGCGTGAGGGCTTGCTCTGCGTGCGGCGATCGGGGGTTCCTCTCTAACTGTGGTGGGTCAGCTTCTCCTTTCGGTGGCCTCTCTTTTTGCAGAGCTCGGGCTCTAGAACACGGGCTTCAGTAGTTGCTGCAGGCAGGTTTGATTGCCCCCGGGCACATGGGATCTACCGGGTCGAACCTATATCCTCTGTATTGGCAGGGAGATTCTTAACCACTGGACCACCAGGGAAGTCCCCCAAGTGAGCATCTCGAGAGTGAGACCTTCCTGGTCCATTTCTCTTCTCCAAGAGGTTGCCCCAGAACTCCCCACTTCCTGCGTGACAAATGGCAGAGCAGCTGCTCGAGGGAGGAGGAGACCCACACTCGCTGGCTGGCACTGTTGCAGCTCCAGCCAGGGTGCCAGGCTGGGCGGGATCTTGCTTTCTGCACGGTGACTCGGGTGCTCTACCCAGAGGGGCAATGTCTGTGTAGATAGAACCCCAGGGGGACACTGGGAGAGTCCAGGGACCGCCCTGGTTCTCGCCTGCCCCACTGTGCAGCCCTGGCTGTCTGGTCACTCACTGGCTCCTTGTGCCCGACCTCCTGGGTCAGCTTGGCTTCTGGCCTGAAAGGCAGGCCCGGTCTTCGGTTTCCCTCTCACAGGGCGCTTGGAGTAGGCTGCAGCAAGGCATGTGACCCCTCCTCTTGAACGGGGCTGGTACCATCCGTCCCAGTCATACTGGGTCTATCTCGACCTTGGGCCTTCCCCCACTCCTCCTTGTGTTAAGAGTTGGACTGTCACAAATGAACTTATCTGCCAGCCAGACTGGCAGACACAGAGAACAGATTTGTGGATGCCCAAGGGGAGGGAGGGTGGGCGAGGGAAGGGTCAGGAGTTTGGAGTCAGCAGGTGCAGACCGCGGTATACAGAGTAGAGAAAAGCGAGGGCCTGCTGTATCAGACAGGGAGGTATATTCAGTATCCTGCCATTAAATCAGAATGGAAAAGAATATGAATATATATCACTGAATCCTCGACAGAGGATGAGATGGTTGGATGGCGTCACTGACTCCATGGACATGAGTTTGAGCAAGCTCCAGGAGTTGGTGACAGACAGGGAGGCCTGGCGTGCTGCAGTCCATGGGGTCGCAGAGAGTCAGACACGACTGAGCCACTGAACTGAACTGATAACTGAATCCCTTTGCTGTACAGCAGAAATTAATACAACATCAACTATACTTGAATAAAATAATTTCTTTTTTAAAAAAAGCAGCATCAAGAAAAAAAGAATTGGGTTGTCAGATGAGTGATCCTCAGACTCCCCCGTCTTTGTGTTGCTTTGATGCCGGAGGTCGTGGGTGCCTCCTACCTCATCTGTGGTCTGTGCTGACTGCTTTAAAATGTACAACAGAGGCTCCTGGCCTGAGTGAGCAGACCGTGAGCTCTGCTCTAGCTGAGACCCACGAGCTGAGCTGAGCTCAGGAGTGCCCATAAATTACATTCATGGTGGGAAAAAACAAAGCCAAGCAATACCAAATTCCTTCCCTCCTGTAGAGGCTGGAAACTCAGCTGTGCAGAGAGTCCGACGCAAAGAGAAGAAAAAGGGGCCCAGGTAGCAGGCCACGTGTGCATTCTGGTCTGGCTGAACCACAGGTGTCGTCAGGCAGATTTTTGAATTCTAAAAAAAAAAAAAGAAAATTAGAAGTGAAAATCCCTCAAAGCACCAGTTCACCAGAAACTCAGTTCAGGTGGATTGTTTTTTGCATTCATTGCCGCTCTCTCCAAAAAAGTATTTAAGTTAAAAATTAAAATAAAACATAAACTAAAATTTAAAAACTAGCTGGGTGTGCACTTGATGCTAAACACCTTATAATGCCAAAGAGATGGCAAAAAAAAAAAAAGACAAAGGACACTGGCATGTAAAAACCGACAAAAATGTTTTAAGAGATAGGCAAATTGCTCATTAGGTGACTGGCTTTAGGCTGGTTGATCTACGGTCAAGGGTATCCAACAGCGGACACTTTTGTGCTCAGAGACACTTTCTCGGGCCTGTTTTCATTTTATTTCAGACTAAAGTCTAATCAACTCTGTTATGTGGTTTCCCAACTCCTGGCATATTAGATGTGAATCAAAACAGGGCGGGTACCGTCTGAGCCAGGCCACTGTGTGTGTTCAGAGGCTGGTTGGTCCCCGACAGTCAGGGAGGGAAGCGGAGGCCAGCGGGAACTCACAGGTAATACAGGCTTAGAGCACTGAAGTGGCGGGCGGGGCCTGTCCTTTCTGTGGCCCTGTCCTCCCCTCTTGCCTCGAAATTCTGTGGCTTCTGAGGGCACCTCTGTCTTATAATGTGCGTAATGCCGGCCAAGTCATGAAAACTATTTATAGCAGGCTATGCACTTTGCCACATTCATTGTCCTCTCGTACAATCCACTTCAGAGAGGTTTTCATTAAAAGGGACCAAACCATTGGCTCTCGAACGGGAGCGTCCACTGGAAGGCACTCGATTCCCCTGCCCTCCAGGAGGTGCCTCCCAGAAGGCTGCTTGTAAGGGTGCCTTCTGCTGTTTGACAAGCTCCCCAGGCTAACCTAGAATGGGTGCCATGGCCTGGAAGAATTCACTCCCCGGAAATGAGTTCACCTCCTGCACCGAAACGCAGCCAACCCAATGCAGTTCATTCTCGATATTCAGGGTGGTGTGGGTAGGAGGTTGAGAATAGCCCAGATCACCGTGAAATCAGCTTTTGACGATCTGGAGGCTTCTGGTCCAGAATGGCTTCCTTCTTTGAGGAAATGTGTTAGGACTTTCCAGAGAAACAGAGCCAACAGTGTGTGTGTGTGGACCATTTTTAAAGTCTTTACTGAATCTGTTATAATATTGCCTCTGTTTTATGTTTTGGTTTTTTTGGCCGTCAGGCATATTGGATCTTAGCTTCCTGGTGAGGGATCGAACCCACCCTCTGCAATGGAAGGTGAAGTCTTAACCACTGGCCCGCCCGGGAAGTCCCTATATATATCTTTATCTTAAGGAATTAGTTCCTACAGGAAATGGGTTGCCTGAGGACCAGGAAAGTTGGTCTAAGCTCCAGTGTAAGTGCAGGCGAGAAAGTCCCAGTTTGAAAACAGGCAGAAGGAGCGGATTCTCCCCCGCAAGACGTTTGTTCTTTTCCGGTCTCCGGTGCCTGGGGTGGGTCACCATGGGATGGGATGGGTTCCCCCGCGCCGGGGAGGACGGCCGACTTCACTCGGTCCACCGAGGCGAGTCTCATCCAGAAATGTCCTCAGACACACCCGGCATCACGTTTAACCAAGTCTTGGGGTACCCTGTGGCCCAGTCAAACAATTAACCATCATAGGTGGTTATTAAAAAAGGCTGAAAAATGAATCATCACAGAACGCCAAAAAAGCTAAAACCATCCCGGGAGGCTAGAACAGCTCACCACTGTATTGCTGCTTCCTGATGCTCCCAAACTCCATGTCCTCCAAAGCCCAAGGAGCCCCCAACCACCTTTTTCCCCTCCAAAGCCCCCTCTGAGGAGCGGCCAGGACTGAGGGTGGGACGCTTGGGCAGGAAGGGGGGTCAGGGATGGGGCGGGTGGAGAGGGTGTGCTTTGGGGGCCGCTGCTGGCCCATCCCCTTCCACCCGTGGAGACATTCGGGCAGGTGAGGGCTGAGGACCATTGCCTGACCTTAAACACTGGCCATAATGGAGCCTCACAGCAATTCCTCTAGGACTTAGTGTCTGTCCTCTGATAAGTATTGTTGCTATAGTTAAGTCTGTATCATTAAGTCTGTAGATTATTGTTGCTAAGGCATTCTAAGTCCTTTACAACCCCTGCGTTTGTGAGCACACCTGGAGGCGGTGTGGAGCAGGGAATCAGTTACCAGAAGGCAGAGTCATGCCTCTGAATAATGTGTGACTCCAGGCCAGTCCCTGGCTTGGGGGAGTCAGAGCTCTCCCACAGGAGATGAGCTTGCTGGTAATTGCCAAAGTAATTCATAGTGGAATCTTATCATAGTGCTTTATGAAGGGCTCCTCTGGTGGCTCAGACAGGAAAGAATCCGCCCGCAATGCAGGAGACCTGGGGTTGATCCCTGGGTCGGGAAGATCCCCTGGAGAAGGGAACGGCTACCCACGCTAATCTTGTCAAAGTCAAATGAGATGACCTGTGTGAACGTCCTTTATAGTGTTCAACAAATATAGAGAAGGGTGAAGTAAACATAAGGAAAATCCGGTTTTATCACTTTGACCATGCTCCTTAAGTTTGTAAGTACTGACCGGGCCCTTGTAGAGACGTGAACGGACCTGGAGACTGTTGTGAAGTAAATCAGAAAAACAAAGATTGTGTATTAACGCTCATATGAGGAATCTAGAAAAGTGGTTTTGATGATCTTATTTTCAAAACAGAAATAGAGACACCGACGTAGGGAACAAACGTGTGGACCCCCCGGCGGGTCTGTGCGGGCTGAGATGAGTCGGGAGGTCGGGGCTGACGTGTCCCTCGCTGCTGACACTGTGTGTGAGCCGGTGACGATGGGGGCCTGCTGTGAGCTCAGAGGACCCTACTCCGTGCTCTCCGGTGACCTGAGTGGGAGGGAACTCCAAAAAGGAGGCGATCTATGTGTCTACCTAGACACATAGGTAAGATGTGTCAACATTGGAGTGTGTCGGTAACTGTTCTTAGGTGAGATGAGATGGCTCACCTTTTTTTTTGTGCTGTACAGAAGGAACTAACACAACATTGGAAAGCAACTATAATCCAGTAAAAATTAAAAAAAATAAAGTCATCGCCACCTGCCCTGCTGATACTCAGACTAGGCTTTATGCGGCACGACCCTAACATCTTCTTGACATTGCTTTAAAAAAGTGACCGAGTCCTTTCACCAGTAGGCATATCTATTTTCTGTTTTGCCTTGTCTTATGGATGAGTTGATCATTATTATTATAGCATGTAGCCAAGAATGATTCCATTTAGGAAAATAATAGTGAAGCTTTGCTGATCTTTTGTAGGATAATTTTGCCATGCTATGCTATGCACTTCAGTGGCGTCCGACTCTGTGCGACCCCATAGACGGCAGCCCACCAGGCTCCCCCGTCCCTGGGATTCTCCAGGCAAGAACACTGGAGTGGGCTGCCATTTCCTTCTCCAGTGCATGAAAGTGAAAAGTGAAAGTGAAGTCGCTCAGTCATGTCCGACTCTTAGCGACCCCATGGACTGCAGCCCACCAGGCCCTGCG
>NW_011494785.1:10080753-10080944 GCF_000754665.1 Bison bison bison | reverse complement strand
ATTTTATTGTGCTCCCAAGATTTTTTCTCTTTTTAATTTTTTTAACCGATTGAAGGTTTGTGGCAGCGCTGCAACGAGCAGGTCTTTTGGGGCCATTTTTCCAACACCATTTGCCCACGTTGTGTCTCTGTGTCACGGTTTGGTAATTCTCGCGGTATTTCAAACTGTTTCAGTGTTATTATATTTGTTAC
>NW_011494785.1:10069659-10080653 GCF_000754665.1 Bison bison bison | reverse complement strand
TATGCACTTCAGTGGCGTCCGACTCTGTGCGACCCCATAGACGGCAGCCCACCAGGCTCCCCCGTCCCTGGGATTCTCCAGGCAAGAACACTGGAGTGGGCTGCCATTTCCTTCTCCAGTGCATGAAAGTGAAAAGTGAAAGTGAAGTCGCTCAGTCATGTCCGACTCTTAGCGACCCCATGGACTGCAGCCCACCAGGCCCCTCCGTCCATGGGATTCTCCAGGCGAGAGTGCTGGAGTGGGTGCCATTGGCCTCTGCAAATAAAGTACCGGTTTCTTTAACGCATGCCAGTTCAGAGTCACGGATCTGTACTTTCAAAGCCTACGGTTGATTGTTTGGTGTGAAAATTGTATTCCAGTGAAGCACATAAGCATGCAGATCTAAAGTATGGCCATTTTCATCTAGATTGACTGTTATTAACTAGCCTGAGGGATAGGCTGTAATGAAGATTTCGTTACTTTTGTTGACTGTGATGAGTAGCCCCAATATTTACAGTGGGCTACCGGTTTGAAGAATGGGAAGATGGCCCAGCAAGACAGTGTCTACACATTTTGGCTTTTAGGGGTAATGAAAGAATTTGACTTTTTCTTCACCGATGCAAACATTTGATAAGGGCAAAGATTTGAACTCAATGCAAATACAAGAATGTTCAGATTTCAGGAAAATCACATTTCTTTCTAAATGATGGCAGATTTCCATCTGGTTAGTCACTTACTCATTGTAATACCTTCTTCCATGGGTTTAGGGACAAAGAGCGCCTGGGGACACGTGAAACCCTTGTTGGGGTTTATGCTTTGCCTGATTAAGACAGTTGTATTTACAGCCTGCTGATACAGCTCCAGTCAGAGGGGAGAGCCACTCTCGGCTTGGATTCACTTTGGAAAGTTTGCAGAACCCTTCTTTGCCTCTCGTAGAATTGCTCTGGCACATTTCTGCTAGCATCTTCATCGGAGTGTGTTGGTAACTGTTCTTAGGTGAGATGAGATGGCTCACCTTTTTTTTTGTGCTGTGCCACCCCCTTTTAAAAGAAAGAAACAAACTTCTCCGTTTCTCCCAGGAGAAGTTTAAGAAAGGATCCATGCATATTTGCACCACCTTACACAGACCCCCAGCAGGCTCGGTCGGCACACAGCTGTCATTTCAGCCACCCGTATTTTCAGGTGTACCCTGTGTATTTAGTACATCATTTGATAATGCTAAAAAAAAAAAATTAAAGCAGTGTGAGACTGAAGGAGAAAGAAGATGAATGTTAGCATTCCCCTGGGGTTCACGGGTGAAGGAATTAACGCAGCGTGGCACTCTACCCTAGCTGTGTTTGTTTCCATGGCAACAGCTACGTACATGTTTCAGACTATCCACAGTGACACAGTTGCAGAAATAGTAGCTTGCAGGTTTCTGATATCGCATCAGTGGACAGGCAGCACGCACTATATTAAGTAAGTGTAAAGGAATTTAAAATACGGCTCGGATTCAGATGTATATTAGCTCAGCTAAACGATGTTTTGGGGATTTCGGCGTCCCCTTTCCTCACGACCGCAAAATCTGGGCAAAGTTGAAAGTTGCAAGATTCCAGTCAAACAATTGTCCTTGCTTGGGTGAGTGTCATCGAATGAAACCAATGTGAGTGAGTTCCAAAGGTAAGAAAATGGCCTTGGCAAATGACATATTTAAGAAGGAGGTTGCCAGTGAAGCTGGTTCATTGGAGGAGGGGTAGTGATGGGTAAATAATGAAAGCTTTGGTTGAAAATAGCTGAGTCTTAAAGCAAATCAGTGTGCACCGGAATCTGACTGCTGCTGAGTTTACAGCAACTAAGGTGTTTGAATGGATCATTGCAAAAATTGCTTCTTTATAAAAGTGATCAGGTGAGGAGCAGAGAGGTTGACTGGGCATACAGTTAAAGAGAAAGTGGGGCTCCATTGTCTTTCTGAAAGCTTATGCAAATATCTCCCTTCTTGCCAGAATGACCCTGGTTTGTCTTTGACATTCGCTGCTACTTTTTGGTACCGTTTTACGGTTCTGTGTGTTTCTATTATGTTGCCACATTGTAGCCTGATAAGACTTGAGTGTTGGTTAGAGAGCAACCAAGTAAAGATGATAGACTTTGTAAGTGTGTGACTTTGCAATCAAATTGTACAGTAATTTAGGAGGAGAAGTGTTCAAATGGGTATTTATTTACAGGCTAGACCTCTGCTTTTGAATAGCAGCCTAGGTATTAGGTTAATGGGTTTTGATGTGCACATTATGATTGCGGGAGCTTTCAAGTACGTGGTAGTTCAATTTATACTGTTTTTCAAGTCAAAATATTTTTATTTATGCCCATTATTCAGTGTAAGCCTGCATTTACCTTACAGTTTTATGATTCATGTATCAGGAGAGAGAATGTAAAATGGCATGGAAATTTAAGCTAATCTATCCATTTGAGGAGGATTTATTTTCTGACCATAGGTGGACTTTTACAAAAAGTGGTATGAGAAACAGAGCTCTTGGATCTGTGGGACTGTCTCATGTGGGCACAGGGAACTGGCCCCGGCATCTGCTGCACATTCTTCTTCACGGTGAATGTTTGGTTCAGTGAAAAGGGAACACCCATGGGGGTGATGGCGTTCCGGAGCTTCCTGCCCACCCGGGCATGCAGGGTGCTGGGAGAGACTGTGGAGTATAAATCAGGGATGGAACCCTAGGGTGTTTGACACCTAGTGGGGAGATATGACTTGCCTTTCTTTGGGGCTTCCCTGGTGGCTCAGACCGTAAAGCATCTGACCGCAATGCAGGAGACCCGGGTTCAATCCCTGGGTGGGGAAGATCCCACAGAGAAGGCAATGGCAGCCCACTCCAGTATTCTTGCCTGGAAAATTCCATGGATGGTGGAGCCTGGTGGGCTACAGTCCACGGGGCTGCAAAGAGTCGGACACGCTGAGCAGCTTCACTTTTCTTCTGAATAAGGTGATCCAGGGACTTCCTTAGCAGTCCAGTGACTAAGGCCTGGCCTTCCATCGCAGGAGATGCAGGTTTGATTCTGGGTGGGAAGCTAAGATTCAGTAACTGAAAGCGAAGTGGTGTCCAGCTCTTTTCGACAACATGGACTGTCGTCCATGGAATTCTCCAGGCCAGAAGACTGGAGTGGGTAGCATTTCCCTTCTCCAGGGGATCTTCCCCACTCAGGGACCGAACCCAGGTCTTCCCCATTGCGGGCAGATTCTTTACCAGCTAAGCCACAAGGGAAGCCCAAAAATACTGGAGTGGGTAGCCTAGGCCTTCTACAGGGGATCTTCCCAACCCAGGGATTGAACCGACGTCTCCTGCATTGCAGGTGGATTCTTTACCAACTGAGCTATCAGGGAAGCTCAAGATTCAATAAAGACTGTACAAATGGTCCACATAAAAAAGATAAATAAATAAGGTGCATGAAGGCACCTGTGCTTGGCGCTTCCCGAGGCAGAGGAGTCAAATGCCGTTGGTGTGAGGGTTTACTTGATGTTCCGCTGTTACATTTGAGGAGCCCTGGAAACCTTGGGTTCATTAACCTGAAGCTCTAAAACTAGAAATCAAAGAAGTGCCAATGAACTGCGTTGTTTTCTTTTCTTTAAAGTTTTTTTTTTGATGGGGATCGTTTGAAAGTCTTTATTTAATCTGTTGTGCTGTTACTTCTGTTGTTTATGTTCTGGTTTTTTGGCCACAAGACATGTGCAATCTTAGCTCCCCAATCTGGAATCAAACCTGAACCCCTTCATCTGGAAGGTGAAGTCTTAACCAGTGGACCGCCAGGGAAATCCCCTCGTGAACTACTTTGGATGACAGTTCAACTTTTGTCTGTTTGAGGAGTGCAAGCCCTTCCAACAGTTGAGACATTTGTATAGTTCTTTTTTTTTTTTTCATCATCCCCAAATGTTTTCCAGTATAAAAAAAAACTCCAAAAAACACCAGTCTAGGCCATGTTTCGTTAACTCTTTCCTAAGAATAGAAAAACAGAGAAACCTAAACGGAGAGCCCCAGGCCGCAGCAGCTATTCAAATGTAAAACCCTGGCAGCGCTGTAGGAAACTCCATTGCTTCCATTTGGAGGGCCAGGAAATTGATTTGGAAAAAAGGGAATTTGAGGGATTCCCAAATAGTGGCAGCATGAAATAAATAACAGAAAAACGAAAGTACAGACTGCTCTTAGTGTTACCAATGGTAAATGGTAACAGAATTGCCAGAATAAACTGCTCGGGCACAGCTCTCTGGGAGCCTCCACCGCCTCACAGTTACTGACGGCTCTCACTGCTCACGGGCTGAGAGCCAGTCCCCAGGCTGGTGTCCAGCCTCAGTCCCTTCCAGCCTTCCCTGTGACTCGGTCTCTTTCTCGGGCTCCTGGGGGCCTGTCCCAGGGTAATAAATAGTGTATCTTGGCCCTGGGGGGCGGGGGGGATGGTACATCGCTAGGCCTCTGCTCTTGCTGCTGTCTCTGCCCAGATTTCTTTCCTCCCACCCTCCCAGCTTGAATTCCTCCAGAAAACCTTTTGGATCCCCCCCCACCCCCCGCCTCACCCTCATTGGGATGACTTTTCCATCCTTTCCATCATGTGTCCATAACAGTTGGGCTTCAAATTGTAGCACTTATTTCACTATATTAGGATGAGTTGTATCTTTTCTTAATTGTGATGTAAATATATCAAAGACACAGGACCTGATTTAGGTACTTCTGTAGCTTTGGCCAGATCTAGAACAGTATTTCAAACTTGTATTTCACTGAATCCTTAAACACTCGCAAAGATACGCATCACCGAACAATGAAGGCTCGAGACGCTGACCACTGTCTTCTGCTCAGACAGTCTGTTGGACACTGAGATTCCTACATCTGTGTCTGTCACAGCACCAAGCATCAGGACCAATTCAGCCACTTGCAGATGCTTCCAAGCTTTTGGCTGTTCGGCATCATCCAAACACAGAAACCAGGTGGATGGCTGATAATTTTTTTTTTACCTTCATGGAATCAAAGATTTTAGAGCCAGAAGGAACCTCAGGGAGTTAAACTCATGTTACAGAGGAGAAAACTGTGACTTCTCCCAAGGCGCACGGCTGATCAGCCACCCAGGCGAGTAGACCCAGCTGACCCCTCCCTCCGCGGCCCTGCCTCCCGAGCGGTGGCCTTGGATTGCACTGAAGACCAACCCAGTCAATTCCTTTCTGCCCCAAGCCGGACCGGCTGGCCTTATGATATCACCAGGATAGAATTAAAAACAAAAGTAGACTGAGAGTTGAGCTCAGGGGGATGGAGAGCAATGCTAACAGTTCATTTGCCATCGCTTGCTGCAGCTACAGCAACTTCTGGATTCCGTCAAGTTCAGACCCTTAAAAAGAGTGGAAAAAAGAAAGCACATACTTTCCAGGGCCCGGGCGCTGCACGGCAGGCCAGCTGGGCGTAGCACCATGGCAAAAAGGTCTCTTCAGTTTCAGAAATTCGAGACCCAGAGCTTGCATACAGGGCTGTGGCTGCACCCGGGCCTGATCTGGCATCGCTTCTGCCTGCGGTTCTCTCAGACGCAGCTCCTGTGGGAAGCCCATTAGTGTCTAAAGAAAGAACCAGCCCTCCAAGTTGACACAAGGAGCAGGCTGATGTGTGCGTGAGTGTGTGTTTAAAGGCCTGTGTCCGAGGTCAACAGCCTTTTTAAGAGAACTCTTGGTTTTCTATGTAAACGTGTACTTCCTCTGGCCCAGAGTTAGCCTGTTAAGGGAATAAAGCACAATTCAGATTTCTGAGTTGGAAGCCTGATTAATCTCTCTGCCAGTTACATATGGAAATAAATTAGTAAATGGTCCATCTGGGACTAAACTACTGCAGAGATGATAAATTATTGCCATCATATGTCTGTGTTGCTGCAGACTGAGTCGTGCTCACCAGGAGCTGCTGAAAGATATCTGGATGCTCTATCGTGGTCAGAGGAATAAAAGTTAAAAAAAAATTTAGAAGTGAAAAATTTACTTTAAAAATTTAGAAGTGAAAATTTTACCTTGAAATATCTTTTGGGAAGACGGTTTGGTTGATGCCAAGTTTGTGCCTTAGGACTTTGCTCTGTCTGCAAATATTTAAAAGGAGAGTCTGAAGGGCATAAGAAACATTTTACTTTTATATTTTCCAAGGCCAAAACAGTAACACATATTGATTGGTACTCAAATGTCTCAGCGAGTATAATTATACGTACAATAAAAATATACCCCTGTGTAATACTGCACTTTATAATTTTCATAGCAACTTCTTGTCTATTTTCTTATTTAAATTTCAAAGAAGGTGAGGCAAGTCAGTGTCTCTAATTCTTGATGGATGAAAAACTGAGGTTTATGAAGCAGCCGATTCTGATTCCAGCCTGGTTTCCATCAGAGCCTTGCATGACATCAAAAGCATTTTCAGTTCTCCGTCACTCATCTAGCAGCACCAGGAAATAAAGCCTGCTGTTTATGTCAGTCTTCTGGAAGCCAAAGTCACCCGTGCTTGATCATGAAAAGTAGTTTTCCTTTTCTCTCTAATTGGAGGTGTTGAGTATTGGTTTACCTTTCAGGGGCATGGTTTTTGTTTGTTTGTTTTAAATATTTATTTATTTATTTGGCTGCGTCTGGTCTTGGTTTTGGCACGCGGGAGGCTTCTGTTGCGGGGCTTGGGCTTCTCTCTGGGGGTGGCGCGTGGGCTCTGGGCCTGGCGGGCTCAGTGGCAGGGCACGGACTTAGTTGCCCTGCGGCGCAAGGGATCTTAGTTCCCCGACCAGGTATTGAACCCTCATCCCCTGCATCGGAAGATGGATTCTTAACCACTGGGCCAACATGGAAGCCCCTGGGTGTATTTTAATTTTTTAAATTGAGGTGTGATTGGCATAAAATGATAGTAGTTTCAGGCGTATGACGGTTCGGTATTTGTATACATTGCGAAATGATTGCAATAAGTTGAGTTGACATCCACCACCTTTACAATTTTTTATTTCGCATGATGAGAACTTTTAAGATCTACTGTTGGCAGCCTTCATATGTGCAGTGCGGTCTTCTTAACTATGGTCACCCTGCCGTACACAGTATCTCCAAGGCTTACTTTTAACTGCACCTTTTGACACCCCTGCACCCCTTACCCCCAGTCCCTGGTTTATCTGATCCTTTTGCCTAAAGCACGTCCCTCTCCACTGGAGTTATTTTATAAACTAAAAGCATCCGTGCCCTCGAGTGTTTTAGGTGTGGTAACAAAATTGCCCCTTTGCAAATGTCTTGAGGGGACTGTGGTATCCAGGTTCTTACCCTACTTTAAAATTTTCTTTTGGGTCTTCCTCCAGGGCAAACCTTCCATAGTTCATCCTTGAAGCAGCTGAGATGCTCCCCTCTAGAAAAAGCAATCCTAAAAGTACAGAAAAACCAGACTGGACTCAGAACTAATTCAGTCTCCTGGTTTATCCGACATCAGCTTCTGTGCACACAGCAGGTGCCCCTGGGTGGTCTTCATGCAAGGAGGAGATGCGGTCAGCCCCTTGAGGTGACTTGTCTGCTTGGCCGTGACCTTGTCTCACCCAGGTCACCTGAAAGCTGCTCACTTTTTGGTCAGACCTGGCTCCTCCGTGCATCTGAACAGCTCTCTTGCCTTCTTGGTGACTTGTCTGCTTGGCCGTGACCCTCTCTCACCCAGGTCACCTGCAAGCTGCTCACTTTCAGTCAGATCTGGCTCCTCCATGCATCTGAACAGCTCTCTCGCCTTCTTACCTCTGGGCTTTTGCTTCAGCTGTTGCCTGTTCCCTCCTGTAAAAATCCTGTCTGGATCTTAAGACCCCTTACCACTGTCCTGATGCTTTTCCTTACCTGCTTCCCCACCCCAGAGGTCTCCTTTGTAACCGTCTGATTATTTGTTAGAGGAAATAACACAGTTGAACTCTATTTGAGTTGCCGGTGTGTCCGTCTTCTGTTCCAGTTGTTGCTGCTCCAGTCACTAAGTCGTGTCTCACTCTTTGCGACCCCATGGACTGTAGCCCACCAGGCTCCTCTGTCCATGGGATTCTCCAGGCAAGAGTACTGGAGTGGGTTGCCATGTCCTTCTCCAGGGGGTCTTCCGACATGGACTGAGGAACCTGCGGGGTCACAAGAGAGTTGGACTCGACTTAGTGATTTAAACAGTAACAAATACCTGTCTTATCTCCCACAGAAGACAGGACATTTCTCCAAGGCAGGGATTTCATCATCCTCTCTCTGACCCCTCCTCCCTTCCTCACCCCTAGCCTAGTACTTTGTCCTTAATTGAAGCTTAAGGTGCATTAGAGCAGGGTGCTTTAAGAAAAATAAATACTCACTTAGCTGCCTCGGGCCTTCATTGTGGTCACTGGATCTTCAGTTACAGCAGGGGATCTGGCTCCCTGACCAGCAAGTGCACTCTGGCGCCCTGGACTGGAAACACGGGTCTTAGCAGCTGGACCACCAGGGAAGTCCCTCTGGAGTAGGATAATTTTCTTTTGCAACAACAGACTCAGTGTCTTTGGATGGGTAGATAAAGTAATGATTTGAGACGTATCAGTGTCCCCCTTGGATGGCGTGTTAAAGCAGATCCCTGGGACCCACCTCCCGATATGCAGATTCAGTGCCTGGTGGGCGGGACCGAGAATTTGCAATTCCAACAGGCTGTCAGAATGATACTGCTGGTGCCCTTTCAGGGGCCACTGTTTGAGATCCACTGACGGAATGAATTTATTTCCTAATATTCTCACTCTAGGCTCGTAGGCTCATACCATTCTTTTCTTTTCCTTTTTTTTTAAAGTATCTTTTTGGAATCTTATCTTTTGGCTGCACCAGGAGGTGTGTTCCTTGACCAGGGACGGAACCTGTGCCCTCTGCACTGGTGGCATGGAGTCTTAACCACTGGACCCCCAGGGAAACTCCCTCATTCTTTTCATGAGAGAGTCATTGCTGTCTCTTCCTTGAGGTGTAGGCCGAAAAAATATCTTCCACCAGAAATTATTATGCTACTGGACTTCCCTGATGGCTCAACAATAAAGAATCTGCCTGCAATGCAAGAGATGCAGGAGACCCAGGTCCAGTCCCTGGGTTGGGAAGATCCCTGGAGGAGGGCATGGCAACCCACTCCAGTATTCTTGCCTGGAGAACCCCCATGAACAGGAGAGCCTGGTGGGCTGCAGTCCACGGGGTCACAAAAGAGTCGGACACAACTGAAGCGACTGAGCACGCACGCATCTCATGCACCAGCTTTTCTATTCTGTAAGATTATTGGTTGACTGTAGCCTCCAGACTTGCAGCCCACATGTGAGCTTTAGCTTGATGGGATCTTTTTCTCCAGAAACAGAGCCGGAATAATTTTATTTGACAACAACAGACTAAAGAGCCATTGACTTTGCAGCCTGTCCACCGGGTCTACCCGGAGGATCGAGGTCGGTCTCGTGTGGTGGAACACTGGCCCTGAATGCTTGTTGGCACGCTGATGTTTTTCCTTTATATAGATGAGTGTTTCAGTGGCAGCTGTAGTAAAATAAAATGATCTCACAAATGTCTCAGTGGCAGCTATAGTAAAATAAGATGACCTCACAGTGTCTATGGCATGTATTTTTAAATCTCTGGGTTCTTTTATGCCCCATGAGGCAGTTTCAAGAATACTCCATCGTGAAAGACTTGATGCTTCAATAACTTTCCAAGAGATAAAGAGGTGCAGTTGCAATTGACTTCTTCACTGAAGTGTGTCGTGCTTTAGAGAGGTAGCTAGAGATGACGTCCCCTGTGGTTGAGAGGGTTCGCTCTCCTCTGCTCTAATCCCATCTTCCTTCTGCTCCTCTCCACCAGCCACTAGACGCACCATCTCCTGGAAGACCAGCGTTCTTGTGATCATGGAGGCCTCTCTGTCCTTTCTGTGACTGGAGCAATGCTGACTGTGGTTTCCTGGACCCATTCTGACTCAGGTAACCACGCTGTGCCTTCCCCAGCTCGTTTACGCCTCATGGAGACTGCACTGAATAGATGAAATACCAAAGCAATATTTAAATGCAGATGCCAGATTGATTGCTTTTCCAGCAATTGATATTCTCTCCCTCTTCTTCCCTATCTTCTTAATGATCAATATATGCAGCTGATCAAACTGACAGTGTGGTCAATCAGTTTAGGCATTAAGATAATAAGAATGTTGAATGACGTCTTTATTTAAAACTTCGGTGTGTGTCATAGACACACAAAGCCGTAGGAGCATCGCTGGGGATTTTCGTATAGAAACTAGCTTCTCCTGTACATGGTTTCTCTAAATCATTTTCTTTCTCATAATATTGGATAGGCCAAAAAGTTCATTTGAGTTTTTCCAGCAGATCTTAAGGGACAAACTTTTTGGCCAACCCAATGCTGTGTTTCACCTGAATTATAGTAATCTTCCTTACATTGAATCTTTGAATTGGGTTTCATAAATATTGTTAAGTATCTGTTTTGTGTGCTCGGGACAGATGGGGATAAAAAACTATAGGATGTATAAAAATATACGGTATATCCTCAGGCAGCTCACACTTAAGCCAAAGAGCCTAGACTCGCTGGTGAGGCAGTGCCAGAGGGTGCTCAGCCGCTGGCTGGGGCTGTGTGCGGGGGTGGTTCTCTGGTTCAGGGAACGAGAAGACTCGGAGGACTGGGACTGAGATACTTAGAATTCATGGAGGATGGAGGGCCTCCGGCGGGCCATGTCACTGGGGTCATTCCGCCGGAGGGAAGAGGATCTGCCTGGCCTGATTTCGATGGTGGGAGTGAGCCCGGCCAGGGAGGGCCTGGCGCCTGGACCAGATGGGTCTTGGAGGACCCTGAGCCTCTGACCCAGCCAGAACCAGGCTCCCACACTGGGCCTTGTCCCTTTAAGGTTCCTCCGGGGAAACCCTGCCTGCCCCTTAGAGCTGCTTTGGCTGACAGCTGCCTCCAGGGGACCCTGGTCACCCTGCTCCCTGGCCAGCCTTCTGCCTCTTTGGGCTTGTCCACACCTGGCCTCTGCTTGTCTGCTGACTGTCTGCCGTCTACACCT
>NW_011494785.1:10062205-10069559 GCF_000754665.1 Bison bison bison | reverse complement strand
GCCCCCTCCCTCCATGCTTGGACTGGCAGGCGTGGCTTCACGGGGCCCCGGGATGAGCCAAGTGCCCTGTGAGGTCGGAGCCTGGTGATTCCAAGGAGCTGATTCGGAGCTGAGAAGTGGAATGGAAGGGAAGGGTGGGAAGAAGCAGGAGTCTGTAAGTTGATGCCAAGAGTGTACCAAGAGTTCTGAAACCCAGGATATGGGGAGGGCCTCGGGACTGAAGCTGCAGCCACAGTCAGGGGTGGGAGCCCAGCGGGCTGGCTCATTTTGCGATGGCCCAGTGGACCTCGCCCACCCTCAGCTCTTTTGAATCCAGCAGTGGCCGCTTTATGGGGCTTGAGGTTCTCCTGAGGCTGCTGCTCGTCCCAGCAGCTCTGCCTGGCCACACTCGCCCTGCCACACCATGCTACATGAGACCCAGTGCCGGGCAGACGCAGGAGCTCTGGCCTTCTTGGACTCAGGGCTCTGCGTCCCCAGCCTCCAGGAAGTGGAAGAACTGGAACAGCAGAATTTCTCTTCTCCTCCCATGAAAGCAGTTGCTTAACCTGTTGTTGCTCTGCCTCTTCTAAGCCTGGGTGGGTCAACAAGGGCCCGCCAGGCTGGTGTGACTCATTCCTTGTTGTTGGGGGTAGACAAGCCGACATGGTTTTCACACTTTTAGATGACTGGAAAAAATTAAAAGAAGAATAGCATTTTTTTCTTCATAGAAATGATATAGAATTCAAATTTCAATGTCCCTCAGTTAAGTTTTGGGGACTTCAAATGTGGCACTAGTGGTAAAGAATTCTCCTGCCAACGCAGAAGACGTGGGTTTGATCCCTGAGTCAGGAAGATCCTCCGGAGAAGGGAATGACAACCCGCTCCAGTATTCTTGCCTGGAGAATCCCATGGACAGAAGAGCCTGGTGGGCTACAGTCCATGGAGTTGCAAAGAGTCACAACTGAATGATTAGGCACACATGCAAATTCAGCTTTACTGGAACACAGTGACTTCAGTTCAGTCGCTCAGTCGTGTCTGACTCTTTGCGACCCCACGGACTGCAGCACTCCAGGCCTCCCTGTCCATCACCAGCTCCCAGAGCTTGCTCAAACTCATGTCCGTGGAGTCGGTGATGCCATCCAACCATCTCATCCTCTGTCATCCCCTTCTCCTCCCACCTTCAATCTTTCCCAGCATCAGAGTCTTTTCCATATGAGTCAGTTCTTCACAACAGGTGGTCAAAGTATTGGAGTTTCAGCATTAGCATCAGTCCTTCCAATGAACACCCAGGACTGATCTCCTTTAGGATGGACTTGTTGGATCTCCTTGCAGTGCAGGGACTCTAAAGAGTCTTCTCCAACACCACAGTTCAAAAGCATCAATTCTTTGGCGTTCAGCTTTCTTTATAGTCCAACTCTCACATCCATACATGACTACTGGAAAAACCAGAGCCTTGACTAGATGGACCTTGTTGGCAAAGTAATGTCTCTGCATTTTAATATGCTGTCTAGGTTGGTCATAGCTTTTCTTCCAAGGAGCAGGCGTCTTTGAATTTCATGGCTGCAGTCATCATCTGCAGTGATTTTGGAGCCCCCAAAATTAAGTCTGTCACTGTTTCCATTGTTTCCCCATCTATTTGCCATGAAGTGATGGGACCGGATGCTATGATCTTAGTTTTCTGAATGTTGAGTTTTAAGCCAACTTTTTCACTCTCCTCTTTCACTTTCATCAAGAGGCTCTTTAGTTCTTCTTCACTTTCTGCCATAAGGGTGGTGTCATCTGCACATCTGAGGTTATTGATATTTCAAAGATGAGCTTCTCCATCTTTAGCTGCAAATAATATAATCAGTCTGATTTTGGAACATAGCCATGCTTATTCATTTCCATATTATCTTTTCCATTACAAGGGCAGAGTTGAATAGGTGGGTCAGAAACCATAAAGAATTTACTTTCTGACCCGTTACAGAAAAAAATTGCCATTCTCTGAACTAGGCAGTTGCATAACCATTGTTTGCAAAATTTGAGGTGTAGACCTTTTTCCTTCATAGAGAAAATATGGGGGCTTCCCTGTTGGTCTAGTGGTTAAGACTTCACCCTCCAATGCAGGGTTTGATCCCTGGTCAGGGAACTAGATCCCGCATGCCTCGCAGCCAAAAACCAAAACATAAAATGCAAACAGTGTTGTAACAGATGCAATAATGGCCTTAAAAATGGTCCTCACCAAAAGAAATCTAAAAGAAACAAAAGAAAATAGGGTGGAAGGTTGAGCAGGATTCGAATAAGCTAGAGAGGAAGAGAGGAGTCTCTAGACTGAGGCAGAGAGGTGGTCATCCTCTGTCGGATCTTTCTGTTCATCTGTTTAACTTTCAATTAAAGCTAGATTTGACACCAAAGCCATTTCATTTCAACAACCTAATTATTAGGGTTATCTTTAAAATGAGGCGTCCAGACTTCTTGGGTTAATATAGATGTTGGAACAAATAAACACCAAATTAAAATATACCCTGCATTTTGAAACTTTTTTCACTTGGCACCGAGTATGAACTATTTTACTTTAAACCAGATAAACATTTTGAGTAAGCATTGAAGATTTGCCATGAGTAAGCTATGGCATTTAATCTTGGCAATATTGTCCCAGTCTGGTGGGATTTTATGATACTGTTGAGTGAAAACTGGTGAAAGCTGGAGATGTGGGTTCTAGTCCTGCTAACTTGCTGAGCCAAGGTAGGCTATGTCGTATACTAGGGTAAAGAGTACACCCCCAATTTTGGGGCTTCGTGCAATAAGAGTTTATTTCTCACTCAGCCAGAATTGGATTGCACCAATATGGCTTTGCTGCCTCCAGCTTCTGAGGTTTCCTGTCTCCCCCATCTTGTGACACCTACGTCTCAAAATGTTGCTTCCTGGTTGCTGCGATATGTGAAAAAAGAGTTGAGAACACACACCCATTCTTAGGTGGCTTAGACCAGGAATGACTCAGACCAGTTCCACATTGATAGTCCATTGGCCAGAACTAGTCACATGATTCTCGTTGCTAGGAGACTGGGAAGGAGGGAGGAGCAAGAAGGATGCTCAGGGTCCTGCCTGCCCCTGCAACACTGGGTCACTGTGGGAAAGCTCAAACTTTATCTGTCTTTTGTCTGCCCTTCATTAAAGGCTAATTAACTAAGACCTATACTTTTCACACCGTTTATGAAAGGCTCAAATTAAACAGTTTATGAAAGAGCTGTAAAAGGTATCGCAAGTTGTAAAATATGTAGACTGTAATTGCTACCTTACTTCTTCACCGGGTTTTGAATTGTGAAGGACTGGAGCTGGAATAGTCACACACGCCCCAGCACGCCTGAAGGTATCATAGCGTTTGCCATTGACCCAGCGTATTATGATACAGCTGTTCCCTTCACACCCGGAAATATGCTGGTATGGACAGTACGTAGATATGACGCCCCAGCTTGACCCCACTGGTCATCCTTGGAGATTAATGTCAGCTACTGTTTACTGAGCCTCTTCTAAGAGTCACACTGTTCTACGCTTTTGCCTTCCTGGTTTCATTTAATAGCCCAAACAAACTTGTGAAGTAGGTGCAAGTAATCTCATTTTAAGATGAGGTAACAGGCACAGGAAGGTTTAAATTCCGCATCATCACAGCTAGCGAGTCGCGCTGCTCCGCTCTGCACCCCGGTCTGTGTTAAGCAAATTCCATGTGACTGCCTCCCTCATCCCTCACAAGGGTTGTGTCCTCGACCACGTGGGGCCCCACTTCCCCGACACTGGCTTTGGAGTCTGTTCCCAGACCACACACTGGGAGAAGGTTTCCGCCCTGAGCGGTGAGCCCAGTCCTTTAGGACCCCGATGAGAAGATGAGCCATGAAGTCATGAAGGCCTTCTCTAGAACCAGCAGATAGTGGGGCCAGGGCTGGCGAATTCCGCTCCCGTTATTCTGTCCCTCTTCACTCTCTTCCCTGATGTTGACAACGGCAGCATGTTTTCAAAATGGGCACTGCCTTTATATAGAGGGAGAAAAGATTTTATTTTGAAATCTTGGGTGGAGTAGAAGTTGAGCCAGTGAAGACTTGCCATGTGTGGTGCAGTTGATCCAAACAGGCATCTTCCCAACGCAAATAGCGAGTCCAAAGCCAGCTCCATTTTCAGCAAGTCTATTTACAAATCTATTTATTAGAAAAAAGAAAGTCAAACCACAACTGAAGACCAGTGTGCTTGCAGAATAATACCGGATAAAAACCCATCTAATCAGGAGATGGTGTCCATTTCCCGGGCCCCTGGCATTCCGAATCACTGATTGTTGAAAACCGACCCTGCAGAATCAAAGGGAACAGACTCTGAAAAGTGGGCCAGCTGTATCAGAATCATCTATTGCATTGCTGGCTTCCAGAAACCCCACCCCACCCCCAGACAGCTATACACGTGGTTTCTAAATGTCCAAAGAACACTAAAGGAATTCCATTATGAAAGAGGAATTAGGTGGAAATTTCTAATCCCGTCTCATAAACAGTATAGGAGTAACTTTAAAATATTCTGCTTTAAGCATGCATTTAATTTGTGCTCTGGGAACCAAATAATGTTGCTAAGATAAAACATTCTAATAATGATTTATGTAAATTTATTTGTACAAAGTAATGGTGTAGTTGCCTATAGCAAATTGCTTGGAATAGGAAATGACATTTATGAGATTATTTTTTTTCCCCCTCCAAATGAATACAATGGAGAAAATAAGAGACTCCAGAAAGGGAAAAAGAAATCTATGTTCAACATGGCGTCTAAGGGCAGAAGAGGCAGAGACAGCTCGACAGGTTAGAGGGTGTGCAGACAGTCGAGAAACTCAGTTCAGCGTGTTTTCCTGTGATGGTCTCATTATTTGAGGCATTTGTGGGCCACGTAAAGAGGGTGTTAGATTCTTAGAAGGCTAGAACCCTTTATTTTATAATCATAAATTGCTCAGACACCAAAGCTCTTTCCGAATAGCCAACGACAGATCACTTGTTGTCAAAGTGCCCCGAGAGACAGGGTACTTACAACATGGGGGGCCAAGAGGCCAACTGTAATTAAAAACTGGGCAATTAATCTCAGTGCCCAGTCACTTTTGTGTCAGGGGAAGTTATGCTTGAGTCGTAAAGGGGGCCCGAATGTTAATAAACCAAACAGAAAACTCTCCCAAGGACTGATTCATCCACCTGCTCGGGAGTTCTCCTATGGCTGCCCACTTAGCGCTCTTGGTAATGGCTCTGAGGTGTTTCCCGGAAACATTTCCTTAAATCCCCATATAGGTAACTGAGAGGGTTTCTGGATCTGTGCTTTGGCCTTGTAAATAAATGCCCGTTAGAATTTGCCAGAACCTTTGGAAAAGGTATGATATTAAGACCTTCGTTGTGGGAGGCATTAATTGTTTTCTCAAAATATTTTTACTGTGTCACTTGGTTGTCACACTCATTTTTGTGAGGAAAGAAGAGTTTGTGTTCTGCTTATAGACCGAGGGGCCGCAGAAGCCTCCCAGGAAGGCCACGCAGCTGGACTTTGGCGGCAGGGTGGGGAGGGAATAGCTTCCCCACGACTGTTTGTCTCGTCATCACGAACCAAAGCTGATGAAAGAGATTTGTGAACTTTGGAGGGCGTACTTCATTTTACAGCAAGATCAGGGTTTTGGTCCCTTGTAAAGCCTGTTGGAATGGCACTGACCATCCTCAGAGAAATGGCCTTGTCTGATTGGACAGAATGGCGGCTGTGGGACTGAGGCCCGAGGGCTGATATCAGGGCTCCTGAGAGCCGGCGGGAGGCCTGAGCAGGACTTCAGAAGGCAGTGAGAAGGCCGCGGGCTTCTAGGGAAGAGCGGATGGCCGGGCCTTTCAGCAGTGCCGTTAGAGTGAGTGTCCTGTGAAAGCGTGGCTTCTGGTCGGGGTACTTTTGGTGAAGGGCCCCAAGGGCCCCAGGGGGATGTCAGGGACAAGAGTATCGCCAGAGTTTCAGACTCCTGTCCTGCCTCTTTCCGGCTGAATGACTTCGGGTATAGATTTCTGAGCTGTGGATTCCTAGAAAATAAAGGCAGTATCTGAGCCTGCATTTGCCCATCTGTAAAATGGGGATAGTGATATTCACCTTATAGAGTTGGAGTGCGAATTAAATAAAATAATTCTTATAAAATATTTGGCACGGGGGAGGATGGTTGGGTGAAATAAGGGAAGGGAATTAAGAGAGGAAGACTTCTAGCTGTAAAATCATGGGAACGTCATATACAGCACAAGGAACAGTTGGTAATACTGTAGTGATTTGCGTGCTGACAAAGGGTTACTGGACGTGTCCTGGTCAGCCTTTCATAATGTATTCCATTGTTGGAATACTGTTCCCTGAAACTAACATAATGTTGTGTGTCAACTACACTGCAATTAAAAATAAAAAAATAAATGAAAGTTAAATATTTGGCCCAGTGCTTGGCAGGCAGTAAACACTCATTTTATGATAGCTCTTAAATGATGATAATTGTTCTGACTCAAGAATTATGGTTTTGACTGATAACTGGTAATGAGATTAAAATCCACTCATTAATGAGAATGAATCGAAAAGATTTCTAAATCATTTGTTTCTCTGTAATGAAAGATAGCAGGCTCAGTATGAGAACTCATTCATTCATTCAACAAACAGTTCTGTTTTAAAAAATAATTTATCGACATATGTTGCTCTGAGTCTTCGCTGCAGCGCAGGGACTCCTCACTGTGGTGGCTTCTCTCGCTGTGGAGCACAGGCTCTAGGTGCCAAGGGCTTTGGTAGTTGCGGAGCACGGGCTTCATTGCTACATGGCATGTGGAATCTTCCCTGACCCGGGATTGAACCCGTGTCCCCTGCATTGGCAGACAGATTGTTATCTCCTGTACCACCAGGGAGGTCCCACCAAACAGTTCTTGAGGCTGAAGGCCTCTGGCAGTCTGTTTGCCAAGAAGGGAGAGGCCGAATACAGAACTCTAGTCTCAAGGGATGAGCAAGATTTTTACGCAAAGGCCCTGAGCGGGCCACTTTAACACATATGGTCCTTGTTTTGCAAGAATCAGAGATTAAGCTGGTCTACATCTTTAGCTGCTGCGGAAAGCCCTGGTTTGGGTTCAGACTTTGCCCGTTGGTTGCCTTCAGAACCGCGATCTTGGCCAGGGGAAGAGTAGGTTTATGTCAAGAAGAATAGATGGAACCCTTTGGTCCTTGCTCCTTCTGTCCGCCTGCAAAAGGAGGTGTTCTTGGCCACCGTGGGGTCGGGCCCCTGGGCTGAAAGGGTGAATGCATCCTTTTGTTAGAATTCATTTCCATTAGAAGCACACATCCCCCTTCCTTATCAAGGGTTGAAAGGAATCCAATGTAAAATGTGTTGATTTTT
>NW_011494785.1:10057693-10062105 GCF_000754665.1 Bison bison bison | reverse complement strand
TGATTTTTCTTTTTTTGAGATGGCCATATAGTTATTTCACCTTAGAAAAGGGGTTTCACAGAAGTTCTCAGAAGGGAGATAAGGAAATGTGAACGGTTCTCAAGTGAGGTGAGGAAGTCGGTAATAATCCTCGGATTCGGGGTCCAGTCTGTCTATTTCAGTGGTCCCCAAACACCAGGGCTCCTCCGGGGTGGACTCTGAGGGGCCTGCGGGGTCGGGTGGGGGCGACAGACAGATAAGTACAAATGAGAGTTCAAAGATGAGCTGCTCCCCAGCCCAAGGCAAAGAGAAAAACAAGCACAGGAGAGTGCCTTCAGTATCCTCTACTAGGAAAAGTAAAAGTTGGCAACCTACGCCTCTCCTGAAACCATTTTTGGAATCTCCTCGTGGTGCAGAATCACGATCTGGGAACCTCCTTGCCTTGGCTTCTCCCGTCCTGTCTTCCCTGGGTCCCTCCTCACCTCCTTCTCCTCCTTTCTGGCTCCTTTGCTGTTTTCTGGAGGTGCACAGCCTCTGGCTTATCCTCCTTATTAACAGGAGGTGGGCAAGTGTTCGAGACGTAGCAGCAGTTACGACTTCTCTGTCATTCAAGGAGGAGAAAATAAAGGCCTGGAACAATGATTAGGCATCTGTCCGCAGCACTCTGGCTTAAGAGTAGCATAGTCTGGAACTTGCCTGGTGATCCAGTGCTTGGGACTCCACGCTTCCACTGCTGGGGGTGTGAGTTCAGTCCCTGGTTGGGGAAGGAAGATCTTGCATGCGGTGTGGTGTGGGCAAAACATGATGAAAGTTAAAAATTAAAGAATACACAGTCACACCTTTGTCTCCTTGTGGAAATCTGGCAGACAACATTGCCCCTGCAAAGGCAGAGAGTGGGCCGTTACTTCCTGGCCCAAAGTGCCGTATTGTGCTTTTTCCCTATAGTGGACACTTATTTGTCCACATTTATTTTACTCTCCCTCTGGTATATGTGTGTGAACTCCCCAAATGGATATTTGGGTGTTGACCAGGGACAGAGTCGTCTGAGCTCAAACTCAGACTTGTGCTCATCTCAAAGCTGCCTGCAATGCAGGAGACCCGGGTTCGATTCCTGGGTCAGGAAGATCCCCTGGGGAAGGAAATGGCAACCCACTCCAGTATTCTTTCCTGGAGAATCCCATGGGCAGAGGAGCCTGGTGGGCTACAGTCCATGGGGTCGCAAGAGTCGGACATGACTGAGCAACTAAACCACCATATCTCCATCAGTGATAAAGGCACATAACTCAGGTGAGAGGTTTTTGGTTTAATAGTAGAGAGTTAGGTTCAAAGGAATAATTATGACTCAGAGCAGGGCCGTCTCCCAGAGTCTGAGAGGAGATCTGTTTTGAAGCTGATACCCTTTGAAAGAGAATGGTGTCCCAGTTGCCCTCGTTAATATGGTGGCTCATGGTGAAGGAAGGGAAGGCGCTCTGCAGAGGGCAGGACACACGCCCAAGCCCAGTCCCTGCCTCTCAGTGGCTGGACGTTTAACCGACACTCAGACGCTAGGAGAGGGTGGGCTTGTGAAGTGAACACATCTTACGGCAGGTCAGTTCAGTCCACTTCTTCGCATGTCTTTATCCTTGCCGGGAGCTGCGGAGACCTCACTGTCTTTGACCTTTTTTCCTTGAATACCAGAGGCTGTCATTACCCCAGAGAGAAAGCATATTTTTTTTTCCAGGTGCAAAAATCGAGGCAGGGAATGGGTTGCAGGAGCTACTGGAAGGTCGAGATTACTTGCCAATTAGAATTTAATAGATGTTCTCTGTGGGTAGTTGGATCTGTGAATGGACAGCTTCTCTTGTGAATCAGTCTCGGGTGAACTGCAAGAAAACTGGGTGATGCTGAGCTCTGGGTGAGGACTGGATGCTTTCTAGACTGCTCCACTGGGTCCTCTAATGTAACTAAGGAGATGCTGTGCTTTTTTTTTCTTTGCAGAGTGGTGCGTACCCACATGATAGGAAGTTAGGTGCTTGATAAATGCTTCTATATAGTCACGGCCTATTATTTGTATGGCACTTAACTTTATCCCTCACGTGAAAATACCTGCAACATCATAAGAATCTGTTTGGGGGATATATATGTATATTCCTTTAATGCATTTGTATATGTAAATATGTATGTGCGATGTGTGTATAAATAAACCAGAGATATCATTTGATTCTGGGATAGTTTATAGGATTCACTGATTTCTTATGAAAATATCTAAATCACCCCCATTGTAAGTGGTTCCCCTTTTTTGTTTTTGGAACATCTGATGAGCATTTTACTATTTTTTTAGAAATATATGTATTTATTTGGCTTTGTTGGGTCTTCACTGCGGTGCTCCGACTCTGCAGTGCAAGGGTTTAATGGTTGCAGCCTGGGCTTAGTTCCCCTCAGCCTGTGGGATCTTAGTTCCCCGGCCAGGGGTCGAAACCGTGTCCCCTGCATTGGAAGGTGGATTCTCAACCACAGGACCACCAGGGGAGTCGAGAGTCATTTCTCTTTAATACCATTCAGTCTCCACTTCTTTTTAAATTCTTTTACCCAGGACACTGTAAGTAACCTCCGGTTGTATGTTGCTTAACTGAACAAAAATGTCAACAACCTACTATTTATTTTATTAAACAGCCTGAGTAGAGATGTTTGGTCTGATTGCCGGAAATTGTTAGCTTATCACCAAGCTGCCCTGATGATTCTTATTATTCAATTTGCATTGCTTACAATGATAATTCTTACTACATAAAAGAGCATGATGTTTTATTTGTATAGTTCTTTCATTAATAATTTAATTGACTGTTACATCCGAGTGGTCCTGCAACACGCACATCTAAGTTCCTAGAGATTGGCCCCTGGGCACCTTGGGAAGTCAGAATTTAGATACAAACAGAAGCGCTTAAGGCGCGGATACGGGTGGTTGGCAGGTTCTTTGGCCTTAACATCCAGTGGGTTGGCTGTACATTTCCCCTCGTCTTTATTTCCAGGCATTTTATTGACTCCATCAGCTGTGACTCTGATCTGGTCATTTTAACAACCTAAGAAATTAGATCATGGTATAATTGTTTAGGGGCTTCCCTGGTAGCTCAACTGGTAAAGAATCTGCCTGCAATGCAGGAGACCCTCGTTTGATCCCTGGGTCGGGAAGATCCCCTGGAGGAGGGCATGGCAACCCGCTCCAGTATTGTTGCCTGGAGAATCCCATGGACAGAGGAGCCTGGCGGGCTACAGTCCATGGGGTCGCAAAGCGTCGGACATGACTGAGCGACTGAGCACGCAGCACACACATAGTCATTTTAATCACTAAGATGACTAGATCGATACCAATTTATAAGTGAAATAGGTAATGATGGCTAAAACAGTAAATCTGACCCCAAATGATTGAATCAGCGGCTTCATATCAGCAGAATCTGTGTCTCTGGGGCCTCTTCTTCAGACATGGGAAGCTTTTTTTGGTCACAGCTTAGCAAGTGTTCCAGGATGACGCTGCAATTGTGTGAGACGTATGTTTTGATCCAGGTGCTGGAGGAAAACCTTGTGGATTCTTCCCGTGTAGGAGAGTACTACAATTTTGTCTCCATTCCTGTTGTAAATAAAATGATGAATTGAAATATGACTTTGGAGTCATGAGCAATAGGGGCGAACGTGATTTTGGGGGTGTCAATCCATAGTGATATTCAAGGAACTGGCTTTTAAAACTCTGGATTCAACAGAGAAAGAGATCGGACAAAAAAGTTCGTGTATGGCCATTCCCGCCTGACATCCGGGCAGGTACTCGCGTGTGTCAATCGAGTGTTCTCCAGGGAATCTTCCACTTCAGAAACTGGGGCTTGTTAACATTGTTGCCTTCTCTACTGGTGGATGACACGTTTGAGCATGTTTTAATATCTAGCCTTGCACCCGGGGTGTGTTCGCTGGGGTCTCAGGAGAAGAATTGGAGAGTTCAGACGATTGTTTGAGAGCTGTTTATATTTATTTTTTGGCCCCACTGTGCAGCTTGTGGTATTTTAGTTCCCAGACCAGGGATTGAACTTTTGGAAAGGAGTTTGGTTTCTCATAATTAAAAATTGTGTCTACATCTGTAATAAACATCTGGATTCCTAGTACTGCAAACCCTGTGGAAATACAGCCAGTTGCCAGTTCAGTAGAAGGTCATGATCTGGTAATAGAGCTGAAGCTCCAGTACTTTGGCCACTTGATGCAAAGAGCCAACTCGTTGGAAAAGATCCCAATTCTGGGAAAGAGTGAAGGCAGGAGGAGAAGGGGATGACAGAGGATGAGATGGTTGGATGGCATCACCGACTCAACGGACATGAACTTGGGTGAACTCTGGGAGACAGTGGAGGACAGGGAGGCCTGGTGTGCTACGGTACATGGATCGCAAAGGGTCGGACGTGGCTTAGTGACGGAGCAAC
>NW_011494785.1:10057375-10057593 GCF_000754665.1 Bison bison bison | reverse complement strand
CTTTGGCCATTGATGCAAAGAGCCAACTCGTTGGAAAAGATCCCAATTCTGGGAAAGAGTGAAGGCAGGAGGAGAAGGGGATGACAGAGGATGAGATAGTTGGATGGCATCATCGATGCAAAGAGCCAACTCGTTGGAAAAGATCCCAGTTCTGGGAAAGAGTGAAGGCAGGAGGAGAAGGGGATGACAGAGGATGAGATGGTGGGATGGCATCATTG
>NW_011494785.1:10044136-10057275 GCF_000754665.1 Bison bison bison | reverse complement strand
TGAAATCTGGGAGACAGTGGAGGACAGGGAGGCCTGGTGTGCTACGGTACATGGATCGCAAAGGGTCGGACGTGGCTTAGTGACGGAGCAACGACAACACACTCTGGTGACTGAGTGGTGCGTTTGTGTCCCTGAGGGTAGACTAGGTTATGGGTAACAGATGCCCCCCCAGACTAAGGGGCATGAAACAATGAAGATACTATTTCTTGTTCATCCTACATATCTGCTGAGCTTGGCTGGGGGACTCTGGCCTAAGTCATCCTCATCCTCGCTCCCAGATGGAGGTGACGGAACACACCCCATCACCAAGACTGAGAAAAAGGAAAACAGCAAAGCTCTTGCTGGCTCTTGAAGCTGTCCAGGAGTGACCTGTGTCACATCCACTCACGTTTTACTGGCCAAATCTAGCTCCCACCTAACTTCAACAAAGTGGGGAAAATGTTGTATAATTGTGCACTTGAAGGAGAGAGAGCTGAACTATTTATAGACAACTTTATGATGCCCATCGTATACAAGGTGTGCTCAGCCACCCAGTCATATCTGACTCTTTGCGAGTGTATGGACTGTAGCCCACCAGGCTCCTCTGTCCATGGGATTTTCCAGGCAAAAATACTGGAGTGGGTTGCCGTTTCCTTCTCCGGTGGATCTTCCCAGCCCAGGGATTGAACCCACGAATCCTGCATCGGCAGCGGATTCTTTACCGTTGTGCCACCTGGAATACCTCTTATTGATAGAACTCTAAAAACCTAGCTCAACAGAAGCCAGTGAGCAGAGCTTACGAGAGAATTCTTTGCATCCTTCAGAAAAATGGACCAGTCACCTGAATTGGAGCTGCTTCATCTCTTCGGCATCGTCCTTTCCCAAAAGTGGATGGCAGTGGCCGGAGGCGCCAGCCTCCCAGATTCCTGTCTAACACACAATATAAGCCCTGTGAGCAAGCCTGTAGTGTGCCTGTTTGCAGGTGGGCCATCTGTGGAGCACCCCTAACTTTCCCCGGCTTGGCCAACCCTGGGCCCACTCAGCTCCTCCTGCACCGACCTTCGGGACAGCCACATCCCTTGGTTTCCCCTTTGGGTATTCACTGTGGACTGTCTCCGTGTTTGAAAGTCATCCTTTAAACTTCATTTTCCTATGTGGGCATCTGGAGATTTCTTCTTGCAGAGACAAAGCCCCCCAGGTTGGGCTATTGCTTTGTGCGTGCGGCCCATGGTGGGAGGTTGTTCCTCACTCCCGGCTCCCAGAGGCTCCC
The DNA here is from genome assembly GCF_000754665.1 of Bison bison bison. Classification (NCBI taxonomy): domain Eukaryota; kingdom Metazoa; phylum Chordata; class Mammalia; order Artiodactyla; family Bovidae; genus Bison; species Bison bison. Next base: position 10,056,026 of record NW_011494785.1, on the reverse strand, counting down.
ATTGTCCTCGCCTCCATCTTCTCGGCATCTTCCATCCATCTCTGACCCAGGCCTCTGGCTTCAAGTCTGTCTGTTGGAACTGAATACTTGGCTCCAGGCTTGTGTTGTTGGTGTAAGGATTTCCAGCAGGGCCTTAGTTATGTCCTTCAAGCCCCCACAAGGAATTTATATCCACAGAAGAGAGCCTCACGGAGCCAGCAAACCCAGCTCTCTGGAATAGAGCCAGGAGTTGTGCAGTGCTAAGTCGCTTCAGTCATGTCTGACTCTTTTCGACCCCCGGATGGTAGCCCACCAGGCTCCTCTGTCCATGGGATTCTCCAGGCAAGAATACTGGAGTGGGTTGCCATGCCCTCCTCCAGGGGATCTTCCCTGGAGTTAGGAAGAAACAAAAAATATCCCAGAGAACAAAAGAGCTTTCCTCAAATCTGTACACTAAACTTTAAGTTGATCATTGCTGGTTTTGTGTTGTAAATGCAGCCACACTTTTAATTAACTTGGTTGTCTGAGTCCCAAGAAAACTTAGGCACAAAGAGGTTAAATAATTCGCCTAAGGTCTCAAAGCTACAAGTGGTAGAACAGGTTCTTAGGATTCTAGACTTAGAAGGATAATCAGTGTTTGTGATGGTGGCAGTGAGATAAGGAGGCAGGTTGGACTGTATTTACTTTTTTTTTTTTTTAAGAAAATAATAGGAAAATACATAATAATTGTAGGACGAGTCCTTTCAAAATCTTTCCTTTTCTCCTTTGCCTTTAGCTTCCTTTTCTTTTCTCAACTATTTGTAAGGTCTCCTCAGACAACCATTTTGCCTTTCTTTTTGCATTTCTTTTTCTTGGGGATGGTCTTGATCACTGCCTCCCATACAATGTTATGAACCTGAATGGCATATTAAAAAGCAGAGACATTACTTTGCCAACAAATGTCCGTCTAGTCAAAGCTATGGTTTTTCTAGTGGTCATGTATGGATGTGAGAGTTGGACTATGAGCACCGAAGAATTGATGCTTTTGAACTGTGGTGTTGGAGAAGACTCTTGAGAGTCCCTTGGACTGCAAGGAGATCCAACCAGTCCATCCTAAAGGAAATCAGTCCTGAATATTCATTGGAAGGACTGACAATGAAGCTGAGGCTCCAATACTTTGGCCACATGATATGAAGAACTGACTCATTTGAAAAGACCCTGATGCTGGGAAAGATTGAAGGTGGGAGGAGACAGAGGGTGAGATGGTTGGATGGCATCACTGACTCAATGGACATGAGTTTGAGTAAACTCCGGGAGTTGGTGATAGACAGGGAGGCCTGGTGTGCTATAGTCCACGGGGTTGCAAAGAGTTGGACACGACTGAGCGACTGAAGTGAACTGAGCTCCCTTCAAAATGGCCACATTTATTTTTTTAATTCTAATGTCTGAAGAGTATCAGTTGGCTGAGAAATTCCAGCAAGTGGAATGGGGCTTCCTAATTTGCCAAAAGAATGTGAAGTTACTCTGTGTTCTCTTTGCTGAACATCTAGTTTAGCTGGTGTATAAAAAATGCTTATGAAATGTGGTGGTTTTTTTTTTGCACAATCAAGGTGAAGACTTGACTTGGTCTGTGTCATGCTGACCAGCCTGGTTCTGGTGGGCCTGGGTGTGAGCTGGGGGGCTTCAGGAATATTTGGGAGTAGGGAGCAGTTCGGTTTAGTCACTCAGTCATGTCCGTCTCTTTGCGACCCCATGGACTGCAGTAAGCCAGGCCTCCCTGTCCATCACCAACTCCTGGAGCTTGCTCAAACTCCTGTCCATGGAGTCGGTGATGCCACCCAGCCATCTCATCCTCTGTCGTCCCCTTCTCCTCCCGCCTTTAGTCTTTCCTGTCGGGTTCTTTTCCAATGAGTTGTGTCTTCACATCAGATGGCCAGAGTAACGGTGATAAGTAACAATAATGCATGTTTTTGAGTGCTGTTTACAGTCTCAGAAGTTGACACGTATTGACTCACCTATTTCCATTTTTCACATGAAAATGCCGTGGTGCAGTGAGGTTAAAAAACCTGCTCCAGAGCAGGACATAATCAGAAAGTAGCATGGTAGACGGAGTGCAAAGCAAATATTTCGGGTTGAGAACTTTGTTCATTGCCTTTTGTCTTAGTTTGTTCAAGCTGCTGTAGTCACAGGCCATGGGCTAGGTGGCTTGTAGGCAACAGGAGTGCGCTTCTCAGGGCTCTGGAGCCTGAAGGGCTGTGGTCAGGCTCTGCGCACGGTCTAGTGAGGACCCACTTCTGGGTCCAGGTGTCTGTGCTCAGCTGCGGGAAGAGGCTAGGAAGCTCTGTTTCTGTCCTGTGTGCCTCTGCAGTCCCATGGACTGTAGCCCACCAGGCTCCTCCGTCCTTGGGATTTCCCAGGCAAGAATACCGGAATGGGGTGCCATTTCTTCCTCCAGAGAATCTTCCCAACTCAGGGAACAAACCCATGTCTGCTGGGTCTCCTGCGTCGGCAGGTGGGTCCTTTACCACTGAGCCAGGGGGAGCCCTGGAGTGCGGTGTAGGGTGTCTTATCAGGGCACTGCTCCCGCTCATGAGGGATCCATTCTTGTTACCTAATCATGTCCCAAAGGCTTCACCTCCAAATGCCATCACATTGGATGTTAGGATTTGGGAATGAGGGGCACACCATTATCCAGACCATTTTTAAGTGGGGAAAAAAAAAAGCGAATTTCAGGAATGTTGAGTCCTATTTACATTAAAAAACTCAAGTCATATATGTGTGTGCATGTATGTACTTATATCTTTATACTTATTTTTGGCAGGATACATAAGATGAGGGTAGAGAGGACTGAGCGTTCAAGGTAGGAGGGAAGGCAGAGCATTCCTGTATTGTTTTGTCTTCAAAAACAGCAAAACAAAAAACCCCAAACCAAGGGTGCCTGTAGCACTTTCTTTTTAAGATTTACATGGGCCTGCTTGTTTAGGTGGTGAGGTAGGGGCCATTTACATTTTCTTTACCTTTTTCTACATTTAGAAATGATCTAGTAAATCATCGAGATGAAAAGGAGGAAAGACAGGTGGAGGTGGTGGTCCAGAGACACTGGGAAGCTGCTCGAGTCGGACGCTCCTGAGTTTGGGGTGGTGGAGACTAGGGGAGTAAGGCCTGTTGGCTGACTTCTCCCTGCCTGGGTGCTCAGTGTTTTCCATAAAACACTGGAATAACTGTGTTTTCCATAAAAATTGGAGTAACATTTAAAACTAATCTTACCTGTGGTGATGGATGCATGTGTTTGTGAATATACGAAAGACCATTAAAATGTACACTTTAAATGGGGGCAAAAATAGTAAAACAAATCTCTCGATCAAGCCAGAATGATACTCTGCATCTCCGACATCTCGGGAACTCCAGAGTTGAGATTTAAGTGGAAAATTCCAGGAATGTCCTCCAGTCTGTAGCACCAGCAGAGATCTTCACCTGCAGGAGTGAATGGAATGTGACCTCTGAGTCCCCGAAATGACAAACAGCTCAGGTTGGAGGTGTTAGATCACTCTTCAGTCTTGCCAGTGTTCAAATCTGTTGAGTTTCCGGGAGCCCCTTTCACATGTGGTCAGTGGTATAAAGCGCACCTCCTCCAGCCACCTTGCTGAACTTACTGAAGAGTTAAGTTCATAAACTGAGCGAAGGGAGCTTTCTCTGCAAAGATTTCCCGGAAGGAGGAGTCACTCAGAAGTCTTCCAGGGGGTGCCGGAAGGCATCTGAGCACTGTGGTCAAGCGTGTATGACGCCGGGATTGCCTTTCAGTGGGCCAGGAGGATGAGTGGAAGTCTGAGTTCGAGAAGAGTAGGCCCCTGAGCTGCCTTTAAGCTTCAAGTTAGCACAGGAGCCCCGTGGGGCGGGGAACCGGGGCAGGCCTGGAAACGGTGAGAAGATGAAGGCATCAGAGAGCCCCACCTGTGACTTCCCTGTCCGTTTCTCCCCACCTCGATCCTTATCCTTTCCTGCCCACTCAGCTGATGGGCCCCGGAGAAGCTGGATGGACTCCGTGTGCACTGCACGCATCAGGGCAGTGGGCGGGGATTCTTGCCCCTGCGTGTCTCTGACACCCCGGGCGTTGGGCCACAGAAAACCATCAGGGCGGCCCCAGGCTTTTATGGCCCTGGAGCAGGTGCCATGTGGCTTTCTGAAATGAGGAGTGGGTGCAGTCTGAGTTTCAAACACGCCCTCCTAGAAGTTCCTAATAAGCTTTCCCAGGTCTCTTCTCCTCCAGCAGTACTTGTTCAGCGAGGTGGCGGGCATGAGAGAAAAAGCGGATTATGTAGGGACGTATTGCTCATGAGGAGACCTTTGACAGAGTTAGCCAGATTCCGTAGCATCCCAGTAGGATACATTTGACCTTGGATGAACTTCCCGACGTCAGGGGTTCCCCTAAGGAAGAAGAGGAGGAACTTGACTTCTGACTGCCTGGTCGGGAGAGCTCACCAAAGTGGCCCTCCCCATAATGGAGGGGTTTGCCCCAAAGGGGCAAAGGTTCCTGCTTTCCTTTGATCAATTTTATTTTTTTTTAAGTTTTTCTTTTTCTTTGTTTTGCTTAACATGTTTTTTTAAATTTAATTTATTTTGAATTGGAAGGTAATTGCTTTACAATATTGTGTTGGTTTCTGCCATACAGCACCACGAGCCAGCCCTAGCTATACGTATGTCCCCTCCCTATTGAACCTCCCTCCCGAACTTCCCTCCCATTTCCCTGATCAATTTTAAATAGCCTCCTGGCTTTTCCTTGGCTACCAAGAATTCAGAACTTTAGAGGCATAGACTCTAAGCTCCCTGCGGTACAATCAGGAAGCAGTCATTCATGAGAAAAGAAGGCGTTTACAGATGTTATTTTATCAGACAGAAAGCTGACCTTGTTTTACCAGACAGGGCCTGTCTCTGCCGTTTGTCATACCCCAGCGCTGCTCCTGGTAGCTCACCAGAGTCCTTTATGGACAGGTGGGCCCGGACGCCACTGAGCTTTTCTTTCACACTAATTCTCAATTCTGAGACACCCTGCGTTCCCCTTTCCTAGCCTGACTTCTTCTAACAACCTATCCATCTCCTCATGTCTGTCCTGACAGTTGCCCCCGGGATGTCTTTTCCTGACTGCACCAGCTCGAGGGGTACCTGCTTCCTTTGGGCACCTACTCCAGACACCACAGTGTCATTTCCAACGAGTCTTAGATAAAGTGCTTTATTTTGTAAAGGACTTGCTTTTTATTTTTATTAGAAAGACTTTAAGGCTAATACGTTGCTCAGCATCACTTTCTGACATACTTTATTAATTAATGATTCATTATTCACTTAAAAATATTTCTTAAGTACTGTAGGCATCCCTGGTGGCTCAGACAATAAAGAACCCTCCTGCAGTGTGGGAGATCTGAGTTCCATCCCTGGGTGGACAGAAGGTCCCCTGGAGAAGGAAATGGCAGCCCGCTCCAGGACTCTTGCCTGGAGATCCCATGGACAGAGGAGCCTGGCAGACCACAGTCCATGGGGTCATCGCGAGTTGGACACGACTAAGTGACTAAGCACAGCACGCTGGGCCAGGCTCTGCCCTGCTGCTGGGGACACGGCAGTAAACATGGAGCGGAGGTCCTCGTCTGTGACATCTGCATCCTGGTGGGGAAAGACAGGCGACCAACAGACAAGAGATTTCTAATCATGACCCGGGCACTGAAGGAAGTAAACACGCTTGGAAGAAATCGGCTGTGGGGCTGGTCTGGGCAACAGTCCGTGGGGAGGATGTTGCGGCTGAGACCCGAGGGAGGGAAGGGAGCGGGAAAGAAAGACTGCGATCGTCCCTCAACTGGAGTGCCAGGTGGGAGCCAGGTGGGAGTCAGTGCATGATGGGGTCCCCACAGCAGAGAGGCTGCGGCTCCTCACCTCAGGTGCCCATCTGGTACCTGGAATTTCTTGCCTTTTTTCTTTGTTTTTTTAATGAACCTTTTTATTTGGAAATAATCATAGACTCGGAAGTTGCAAAAACAGCATCGCGAAGACCCTTGCATCCTTCCTGTCTCATCCTCTGTGATATCATACACTTTAGTACATCATTAAAACCAGAAAATCAACATTGCTACAATACTATTAATTAGACAGACCTTATTTAGAGGACTTTACCGGCTTTAAAGGTATTCATTACATATGAAGGACTCGCCTCTGTGTGTGTTAACATTTTTTGGGGGGTTTTTTTATTGGAGTGTGGTTGCTTTACTGCGTTGTGTCAGTTTCTGTATGTTACATTTTTAATGTGCACATTTCGTCATCTCTTTAAAACTTAGTTTGCTCATGGTTTCAGGAATATCTGATTTACTTATTCAGTGAACATTAATCGAACACCTACCACATATGGTTTCCTGTTGCATTCTGAAGACACAGGATGAATGGGACAGAAGCAGAGGGTGTCGAGGGGCTTCAGTGACTGGTCAAGGAAAGCTGTCCAGAGAGCGTGTTGGGGTGAGCTGGGGAGGTCTGGATGAGAGAAGGGATGAGCCATCCTGCTCGTGCCGGAGGCCAAAAAGCAATGAAGTTGGCCAGGGTAGGTTAGCAGGTTTCGAGTATGAGGGGCCCTGGGAGTCTGGGGTCCTTGCCTCTTTGCAGATTACCTACTGCGTAGCTGAGGTGGGACCTCCGAGAATGAATGTAATTGATGGACTGTTGCTGTTCTTCAGTTGCTAAGTCGTATCCGGCTCTTTTGCGACCCCGTGGACTGCAGCCCACCAGTCTCCTCTGTCCATGGGATTCTCCAGGCAAGAACACTGGAGGGGGTTGCCATTTCCTCCTCCAGGGGATCTTCCCGACCCAGGGATCGAACCTGTCTCCTGATTGGCAGGCCGATTCTTTACCACTCAGCCACCTGGGAAACCCCGTAATTGATCGATAACTCTATTTAATTTATTTTCTGTCTGATCCATTCTTTGGGGCAACAAGGGCACTGTCTACTGTGTGCAGATCTGACCCGGAGAGGCTCCTGGGTGCCGCCCTGTGAGGCCCCTCCCAGGCAGAGCAGCAAGAAGAGAAGCCCGTCACATCCACTCAGACAAACCAGCGTTCTCCGCAAAGTGCCTGTGTTTGCATATCATTGGCATTTGTTGTACACGAAGAGACGAGGTGTTGGACGCTACTTAGATGTTTCCTTCAGTTTGAAGCAGGAGAGAGAGGCCTGTTGATTACTGGTTCCACACAGACTAAATAGCACCCTTCCACCGGAAAAGGAACATGCGCTTTTAATCAAAACGTCTAGTGCTTGGCTATGACCCTTGGAGCTTGTCATTCTAGGGCAACGACGCTGTTAGACACAGCCTGCAATGCCCCTCGGAACGCTCAGCAAGGAAGCTCTAACTGGGTGTCCCTGTCTTTTAGAATGAAATGCAAGACAAAGAAGCCCCCCACCCTGCTCCCCCCACCTCCCCATCAAGAAGCAGCTTGGCTTTGTACAGAAGGAAAGTGGACAGTAGACCCCAGATAAGTGTGCTGTGGGCTCCCAGTGGAGTTCCCGCCTGGACTGGATTGCTGGGGTCCTCTCAGCTTCTCGTAGCCCGTGCTGGGCAGTTTGCAGTCTTCCCCTCCTCCCAGCGGGGAAGAACCTGCCTGCTAGTGCAGGAGACGCAAGAGACGTGGGTTTGATCCCTGGGTCTGGAAGGTCCCCTGGAGGAGGAAATGGCAACCCACTCCAGCATTCTTGCCTGAGAATTCCAAGGAAAGAAGAGCCTGGCGGGCTACATCTATAGAGTCGCAAAAAGTCCGACACAACTGAGCACGCGCATGCGTGTGTGTGCGCGCGCACACACACGCCCCTACCGCTGTGGGGCTGATGGTTCTGAGCCATCTGTCATCTTGCGTGGACGTGTGCCCGACTCGCTCATCACACAGTCCCCGCAGGGCTGTTTGTCCAGCCTTGGGCACAGGTTGCTGAATGCAGGTTGATGGAGGCAACTCTCAGGGGTGATTCTGATACCATACAGGAAGTTTCCTTCCAAGCAAAGGCTTCCGGGTTTCATGTCGGTTGTGATGGACCCGCCCGCCATCCAGTTGGCACTTGGGCCAGGAAAGCCGTGGCGGATGAAGGTGAGGAGGGACACACTTCTGGCCGAGCGGTGCAGACCGTGCGGGGAGATGCTTCGGGCAGAAGGTGAGGCTGGATTGGGTGATGGCCTCGAAAACCCCAAGGTCTCTTTCCGAACGATCACACTGTCATGCTACACCGGAGGCTCGTATTGTGAATGCAGATCTAAATTCACTCTGATTAAGAGGGTGCTTTCTATGAGCCACCTCCTCAGCGACTGTCAAGCAGTAGTTTAGGGGTTTTCTTCCTAAGGTTTCCCAAGCTCTTACTGGTCTAAAATAGCGACAGTGTGATTGTCAAGTCATCATATTGCTATGTGCTAAGTTGCTTCAGTTGTGTCCGACTCTTTGCAACTCTGTAGACTGTAGCCCACCAGGCTCCTCTGTCCATGGGATTCTCCAGGCAAGAAGACTGGAGTGGGTTGCCTTGCCCTCCTCCAGGGGATCTTCCCGACCCAGGGATGGAACCCGCGTCTCCTGCATTGGCAGGCAGGTTCTTTACCACAAGCACCACCTGTTGCCTTTAAAAAATGGTTTTTTGGAGTGCATCTTGTGGCATGCTGGTTCCCCAACTAGGGACTGAACCCCTGTCCCCTGCAGTGGAAGCACAGAGTCTTAACCACTGGGCCACCAGGGAGGTGACCCCCACTTTTTGGAGAGAGCTGTTGCTCTTTTAAAGGATCCATCCTGCACACAGCTGTTTGCGGAACACCCTGTCGGGAGAGCCGGCTGATGGTCTGTGATCCAGAGACCCCAATGTTGACGTCCCTCCAAGCAGGCGGTATTAGCTTAGTCTTTCTATGAGAGGAGGCGCACAGAGGAAGCAGCGGAGAATTACTGTTCCTGGTCTGTTTGGAGAGCTTGCAAACGAAATTTGTTTCCTTTTGTCCTTTTCCACTCAGCAAATACCGACTTTGACTCTTGGCTGTGAGTGGGGCTGGAATGAGCGTGGCTAATCTCTATTTAAGGGCTTTATCTTCTCCAGGGCCGGATCAGCCAAAACTTTCCGCTGTAATCACTGACCAGGACCTGGAGGGGGTCCTGATGGCTGAGTTCTCCGAGGCTCACACGGGGCCAGCCAAGAGGGCTCCACACCCAAGACAAAGTAGCCGGCACATGGCGTGGGCGGCTGGATAACTTTGGGGTAATTATTTGATCTCAGGAGTGCCAAGGCTGCACTTGAAGCTCGCATTATTCACACGCATAACAGCCAAGCTCTCGGTTCACACGGGAGGTCTCAGCCGCCTATAGAAGGAACGGGGTGATGTTCTGAGAAGTGCACCGTCGGGCGCTTGGTGAAGGGCGCCCAAGGGGCGGTGGCGTCCACAGGTGACCCACATGCTGAGTGTGGTGGGAGAATGATGTGCTTATCCCGGGAGGAAAGGCCGTTCTCCAGGGCAGAGCCCAGATCTCACAGGAGGGGCCGCCCAAGGGACTTTCTTGGAAAAGGTACCTTGTGTGTTTCTCATGTAGGATCAAGACAAGAAGACCTGAGCCTGCAAGGCCCAGGGAGTGGGCTTGGGTTCCCACAAAGGGAAGAGATGCAGATGGCAAAATGCGCAGAAAATGATGGACATTTCTTAGCGGGGAGAAGCCTTGGAGGGCTTGGCTCGAAGAAGCCGTCGAAGTCACAGTCGTTTCTGATCCGATGTTTCACCACGCTGTTCCCCTTCCTTCAAATCTTCTAATCACTCTGACACTGAGAGTAATGCTGGGCTTCCCTGGCGGTCTAGTGGTTGAGAATCCGCCTGCCAATGTGCAGGCGACATGGGCAGGTTTGATCCCTGGTCGGGGGAAAAAAGGGGAGCCATAACAACAGATTGGTGTTAAAGATAGATGCAGATCCCAGGTCTTGGTTTAAAGAATATCAAGATCTTTTCCTCACCTTAGTTTGCATCTAGTTTCTTAGGCCAAACAGGTATGATGGACTGTCACACTTTTTCAGCTTCTGAATCACTTCTTCAGTCATTCAACAGATACTTCTTGAAGACCTACTGTGTGTCAAGCCTTTTGCTCATGTTTCTCTAGAGGCAGCCGGTGTATCACCAGCAAGGCTCTTTCCTCTGCCCTTCAGAGAGAGTTCCAGATGATTGTATGATTAATAAAAACGGGAAAACACGGGAAAGATAGTCTCTGTAGTGTTTCTGCAAATGGGTTCCTTGATGTCCATGCTGCTGCTGCTGCTAAGTTGCTTCAGCTGTGTCTGACTCTGCGTGACCCCTTAGACGGCAGCCCACCAGGCTCCCCTGTCCCTGCGATTCTCCAGGCAAGAACACTGGAGTAGGTTGCCATTTCCTTCTCCAATCATGATGTCCATGATTTCTTACAAAACCAAGAGAAATACGATCTCTGCCTTTCTTCCCCTTTTTCCCCAGGTAGGTACTGCTGTTGTCTCCCGTTTTCCAGGTGAGAACACTGAGGTTTCAGGTAGTTAGGTAACTTGCCCAAGGTCACACAGTTAAGAGTGGTGGTGTCAAGCATTGAATCTTGGCAGACTGGGAGGCTCCAGATTCCATGCTTGCAACCACTATAGCCTACTGGGTCTTCCTTAGTGAACAGGCTCACGGATCGGGAGGCCAAATCAGAGTCAGACCTCAACAGTTTGGGCCTGGGCTGAACCAGAACTGCCTGCACAGCTGCTGGGTCTCCTTGGCCAGTCGCCGCGTCCTCCTGGCTCACACACTTTCACAGAGGCTTTGGGAGAGGCTTTGGAGACATGCAGAGATCGCGCTCTGCATGCAGCTCTGAAGGAAAACTGCAGAAGCATCGTGTTTTGAGAAGAGGCTGTTGCTGTTAGTTATCAACTAGTAGCTCACAGAGGACAAGCTGAACCAAACTGCATCACTTTTTTGTGAAGCTTGTGGCTGTGGGAGGCGCGTGGGCTACGGCGTGAGTTGACGTTATTAATAATAATGATACAATGTCAGTTCCCATTTTCCAAGAACCTACAGAGAACTAAACGTCCCATGCTGATGTCTCCCATACATCCTTTGAGTCTCCCCTAAAGCCCTGGAAGGTGGCTATTGTTACTCTGCTTCACAGATGAAGAACCAAAGGTTCAGAAGAGTTAAACGACTTACTCAGGGCTACACAGCTTATCAGTAGTCCCCCAGCTCTGCCTCCTCAGATCATGCCCTCTCTACGACCTCATTCATTTGTTAAAATATTCACTGAGCACTCATCGTGTGCCAGCCATTGTTCTCTGGGCTGGGGGATGTTGTGGGGAAAACAGTAGACACGTCTCTGTTTTCTGGAGTTTACATCAGACAATGGTGGCCGCCGGGGCCTGGGACCCCCCCTCAAGTAAACAAGTGGGAGACCAGGGTCCCCCAGGGAACAGGAAAGCAGTGAACCCACGGGTTAGTGGTGGTGAGGAGTCATCCAGCCATGGGACTCTGGACCTGTGGGTCCTTCAAGGAGGTTTAATCACTTACTAGCATCTGTTAAAGGGAAAGTTAGAGATCGAATTGCCAACATCTGCTGGATCATGGAAAAAGCAAGAGAGTTCCAGAAAAACATCTGTTTCTGCTTTATTGACTATGCTAAAGCCTTTGACTGTGTGGATCACAATAAACTGTGGAAAATTCTGAAAGAGATGGGAATACCAGACCACCTGACCTGCCTCTTGAGAAATTTGTATGCAGGTTAGGAAGCAACAGTTAGAACTGGACATGGAACAACAGACTGGTTCCAAATAGGAAAAGGAGTACGTCAAGGCTGTATATTGTCACCCTGCTTATTTAACTTCTATGCAGAGTACATCATGAGAAACACTGGGCTGGAAGAAACACAAGCTGGAATCAAGATTGCCGGGAGAAAATATCAATAACCT
>NW_011494785.1:10040871-10043855 GCF_000754665.1 Bison bison bison | reverse complement strand
ATGAGAGTTGGACTGTGAAGAAAGCTGAGCACCGAAGAATTGATGCTTTTGAACTGTGGTGTTGGAGAAGACTCTTGAGAGTCCCTTGGACTGCAAGGAGATCCAACCAGTCCATCCTAAAGGAGATCAGTCCTGGGTGTTCATTGAAAGGACTGATGCTGAAGCTGAAATTCCAATACTTTGGCCACCTCATGCGAAGAATTGACTCATTGGAAAAGACCCTGATGCTGGGAGGGATGGGGGGCAGGAGGAGAAGGGGACAACAGAGGATGAGATGGCTGGATGGCATCACTGACTTGATGGACATGAGTTTGAGTCAAGTCTGAGAGTTGGTGATGGACAGGGAGGCCTGGCGTGCTGTGATTCATGGGGTCGCAAAAGAGTCAAACCTGACTGAGCGACTGGACTGAACTGAACTGAACTGAAAGGCAAAGTATTGGGTTTCCCTGGTGGCTCAGTGGTAAAAAATCCACCTGCAATGTAGAAGACCCATGTTCGATCCCTAAGTCGGGAGTATCCACTGGAGAAGGGCACGGCAACCCACTCCAGTATTCTTGCCTGGAGAATTCCATGGAGAGAGGAGCCTGGTGGCCTGTGGTCCATGGGGTCACAAAGAGTCGGACATGACTAAGCAACTAACACACAAAGTGAAGAGAAGTGGAAGTTGCTCAGTTGTGTCCGACTCTTTGCGACCCCGTGTACTACACACCCCATGGATTCTCCAGGACAGAACACTGGATGGGTGGCCTTTCCATTCTCCAGGGGATCTTCCCAACCCATGGATTGAACCCAGATATCCTGCATTGCAGGCGGATTCTTCACCAGCCACAAGAGAAGCCCAAGAATACTCGAGTGGGTATCCCATCCCTTCTCCAGCAGATCTTCCTGACCCAGGGATCTCCTGCATTGCAGGCAGATTCTTTACCAGCTGAGCTATCAGGGAACACACAAAGGGAAAGCACAATTATCATGAAAGACCCAGAATGGGCCATTTTGGAGTTAGGCAGTTTGTAGGATTTGTGTTGTTTGTCTTTCTAAAAAACATTATTTTTATTTATTTGGCTGTGTGGAGTCTTAGCTGTGGCATGTGGGATCTAGTCCCCAGACCAGGGAGGAGACCCGGGCCCCTGCGTCGGGAGCATGGAGTCTTAGCCACTGGACCACCAGGCACGTCCCGGGCAGTTTGTCGTTTTTCGACTCGGGCTGACTTGGGAACAGGCTGCAGAGGGCTGATGGGCTAGTGGTCCTGCCTCCTTGCTTTCCTTCTCAACCCCCCAGCCGGCCCCTGGCCCCCACCCTGGCCCCTGGGTCAGGGAAGGAAGCGGATGCCCACCAGCTGGCTGGCGCCCCTCACTGGTCCTCCTGGGCCGCGTGGATGGCACTGGTGTGCACCTGTCCAGTTCCTCGTGGGAAGCTTCGCATCTCCGCCACCGCTCACGGTAGGCTGGTAGCAGCTGCCTTCTCCCGTTGTTGCAACGATGCAAACCACACCTACGTATTTCCAGGCACTCAGTTCTCCAGTTGAGAACCTCAGAAATGTGCTTGTTTTTCCCCTGCGTCCAAACCCCTTTGCTCTTTCCCCCCAGCTGACTCTACCCCAGCTCCCGATGACGCCGGTGGGCCTTTTCTCAACTGTTCCGTTTCCCACCGCTTCCTGATTTCAGGCCCTGTCTCTGTCCCCCAGCGTGTCAGCATGTTGACTGAGTACTTCATTCGCGGAGAGTCTGGTCAGGGTGTGGTCAGGGTCCCTTTAAATCCTAATCTTAAAATCAAACAGCTGGGATGCAGGAAGAAAACTGGCCCAAGGTGATATTCCCAAGTCACGGTCTTGTAGTCTGTTCATCGCAGAGGCCATTTTGCAAGCACAAAATATATCTTCAGTGTGAGGGTATTTGAAGACTTGGGATTTTGAGCCATTTATCAACTGCTGTTGCTAGGATGAAATACCAAGCCCATAGCCCTTGTTCTCTAGGATGTATGAGAACCATGGTCCCCGAGAATCATTCCCACTCCAGGGTAAGATAAGGGGTTGTAGATAATTAACATAAAAATGGAGGCATTCATTTTTCCCCTTCTGATTACAAGTTATTGTTTAATGTTAAAGATAAAACATTAAAATCCTAACAATTTATAAGTGCTTATCATGGGAAGTTTAAAGTCCCTAATGATCCACCCATTGAAGACTTCTTTGTGCGTGTATTAACATATCTAATCCTGTTTTACAAAAAAGCAAACTTGATACGTGGTTTGCAATGTACCTTGCTCTCTGAACACCTTTTCCCATAAGTACCATGGTTTTCTTTTTTTTCTTTAAAGCAGTTAGCTTTCATTTTGTAAATGAACCAGGATTTAGCTAACTGATCCCTTTTTGATGGACATGGAGTTCTTTTCCTCTAAAATAATTTTCCTCTTTTTTTTTTTGGTAGTGCCACGTGGCTTTTGGGATCTTAGTTCCCTGACCAGGGACTGAACCTGGTTCTTGGAAGTGAGAGTGTGGAGTCCTAACCACTGGGAATTCTTACATTTTTCCTCTATCACAAATAATGCTGAAATAATTCTTGTACACATATATATTTGTACAACGGTATATTTCTGGACAATGGATGCCTACAAGGAAAATTGCTGAGTCAAAGCCTATGCGCATTTTAAACTTCATAGATTTTGCTAAATATTCCCCTAAAAAGATAAGACCCATTAACACTCACATCCATTGAATGAGACCGTCTGTTTCTTTACATCTTCACCCACTGGGTTTTTACAGATCTTTTAAATGCAGGAGCTAAATATTTCTCGGGATATTGTCGTTTTTTGGTACAATTTGAGTTGATTTTTTACATGTTCGTTATCTCTTTTGTCCAGGGACAAATTGTTTAAAAGCATGGTGGTTCCATTTTAGATAGGCGTTTCTTTTCATTTGGGGTTTCTATCTTCAGGCTTTTGAAAACCTGAAGCCCTTCAGGCTTTTGAAACTATAGTCCCTTCCC
>NW_011494785.1:10020906-10040759 GCF_000754665.1 Bison bison bison | reverse complement strand
AGTCCCTTCCCGACATTTTTACGCACGGTTTGCCGTCGGAGCTAACGCGTTTCCTGGACCCTGGTCACATGCTCTTGAATGTGGATGCGCCGGCCTTCTCAGGGCTCCGTAAGGGAAAAGAACTGATTTCCGAGGCCCGAGGTCTCAGCGGGCCGGGGCTGAGGAAGCGTCTTGAGGCTGGCTGATTCTTGAGCAGAAGCTTCCCATCTTCTGGGAAGGCTGGCTTCCCCCAGCGGGCTGCCGAACACACATTTCCTAGCCCAGATGGCCTCGCCGGCCTGGACACCTGGCTGGGGGGAGGGGCCGGCACCCCCTGGGCCCACATCAGTGATGCCCCTGTGACGGCGCGGGCAGTCTGACCGCGCCCCCGGCTCCCGCAGGCGAGCTGCGGAGACGGAGACGGGCCCGCCGGGCGGCCTTCCACAGCTCCGCTCAGGCACCTGCCAAACCAAGGTGGGTGAGTTATCACTCTTTGCACGGCCCCTGCAGTGAGAGGCCCTGTTTATCTTCGTTCCGACCAGGGATTGAGCGCACGTGCCCTGCAGTGGAGTCTCAACCACTGGGGAACCGGATGCCCTTTTAAAAGCTGCGTTAGAAGAAGCAAGATCATCTCTAGAGACAGCAGTGCAGTGGCCTCCTAGTTTCGGGCGCCGTTGTCTTGTTTTTCTGCTTTCCTCCCTCCCTGCCCTTTTTAGAGAAACACACCTTCATACCTCTGCTGGAGAGAAAGCACACGGGGCCCTGCTCTATCTCCAGCCTGTTCTAGGGGATGACCTAGGGTCAGTCATTTACACACTGGTCTGAATGTGGGGTACCGGATATTGGACACAGCAATAGAGGGAGGAAGAGCCTCAGGTCAGGGCTTCAAGGCGCGGCTGCTTCCGACCCTCTGAAATCACTCCCTGAAAATGACCCATTTTCGTGGCAGGTGAACTCAGAGATATTTAGACAAGGCAGGCGGTGGAGTAATCCTGCCGTCCTTAGAAATCTGAATGATTTTGGCAACTCTGAGGTCCAACCACCCATGCTTGAGTGATGACTTCCAAACATACACTTTGTGTGTGTGTGTTTTAAAGCTATTTTAATTTAATCCATACAGCATATCCACACAAGCCTTCAAATCTCTTCACTTGGGTAGTGAGTGAATACATGCAACAATAGGAAAGTGAGTCTGAAGTGTTATGACAGGCAGGCCGGGATGATGAAGATTTAACCTGGAGGACTGTCACCCTGAAGCTACAGCAACTCTCCAGATGAACACGGGGACGTGCCGCACCTGCCCGTGCTCAGGCTGACATCTGCATGGTGACACGCTACTGACAGGGAACACGATGAACGGAAAGCATACCAATCCATAGGCCAGCCCAAGGAAAGCGTGTTCAGTCAGCACACGCTCCAGAAGCTCCGTTTCTAGGACTCTGGGCCCCCGAGCATACGTGGTAGCTGGTGGTCACTCTTAGGGTTGGAACCCCTGTTGGAGGAATGACAGTTCCTGACAACCGGGCAGAATGTTTACAGCACCGTGTTGCCAGATGGTCTTTGTCCGCCCTCCTGAGAGCAGCTGGTCACCAGGGATGCCCCCCAGGGCTGGGCTGATGGTCGAGATCTGGCTGACTCACTCTATACCTCCCTTGTTGTCTTCAGCCTCCTGACATGGGGAGCAAAACCAGAGGCAGCTGAGGTCTGGGAGCGCTCTGAGGTCTTCAGTCAACACTGACTTTTCCCTCTTGCTATCTTGGCCTTCACTGGTTAGCCTGAGATTTCCACTTGCAGTGTCCTGGGCCCTTTGCTCTGGAAGAGACCTTAGAATTCATCCAGTCTGCCCCACCGGTTGCAAACTGGAAAACAGAAACATCCTTCTTTAAGCCTGTGGCAGGAGGATGTTGCCTCCAGGCCCTGTGATGTCCCACAGATACCCGGGAAGGGAAGGCTAGCCCGGGGGGACTTCTCGGGCAGGCTCCCTGTTCCAGATTCCTTTAACAGGCGAGTCTGGAAAGTTATTTCTGTCAGTGGTACAGGCAGCAAAGTTTTAAGAAGAAAAATAGACAGTGTTCGTTTTGTCAGCTGGAGAGAACCTTGGAGGAGAGCCGTTCCTGCCCGTCGTTGTCAGAATAGACAACGACGGGCAGGAACAACCGTCGTCGTCAGGTCCAGAGTGGGTCCCAGGCTTTAAGGCCAACTTACGGTGGGTTGGGTCGGCCTCCAGGAAATTGTTGAAATTTCAGCAAAGGGCGTTAACCAAGACTTGGAGGAAGGAGGAGGAGGGAAGGGAATCCTGCCTGTAGGAACCACGGGCTCCGAGGCACCTGGGAGAAAGTGCAGGTGGCAGCTGAGGGCCACGGGGGCCTGTGCGGCTCTTCCTCGGTGGGCAGCTGACAGGGGTGACTGCGTAGGATGCTCTTGTCTGGCCTGACGCTCCATGAAGCAGGGTATTAGGAGTTGGTGAAATAATGCATCTTGCAGAACACACTTCATTAAGTCCTGTTGTACAAACATTTCTGCGAAGGTTGGGAGAATGTGAGGACACCGTGAAACGGACTAGAACGGGGTTCTCTGGGGGCCCCCGGAGGTGGACACAGCCACAAGCAGACATCTTTCTCCTGCCACCCGCTGGCGGCCTCCTAATGCAAGAGTGGGGAGCGGCAGGAGCCCGAGACTCCTCCGTCCAGTGTGGGCTCAGAGCCGCTGCTCATCCAGGGCAGCAGACGGCAGGGGCGGGGCCGTTGGCTCTGCCCCAGGCACCCAGCAGACCCTGCTGTCAGGGTGGCACGGGCAGTGCCTCTGGAACAGGCGGACATGGCCAGAGTGCCGTCTGCAACAGGGGTGCCCTCATCTTCTGCTGTGTCTCCCTGCTGTGTCGCCCCGCCCGCCTCTGACCGCCCCGCCCACCTCTGAATGTCCCCTCTGACCGCCTCTTCCACCTCTGACCACGCCTCCCACCTCTGACCACCCCTCCCACCTCTGAACGCCCCCGCCCACCTCTGACCGCCCCTTCCACCTCTGCCCCCTCCACCTCTAACCGCCCCTCCCCCGGTCGGTCCCCTTAACTCAAGAAATAGGACTCTCACGCTAACTGGATTTCTTTCGAGCTCCAGCTTTCTGTTTCTCCCCATGAACCCACCTCCCCAGGAGGCCTCCTGATGGCAGATCCTTTTTGGATGCCGCAGGAGAAGTCCTTGGGCAGGGCTGTCGGACCCCCACTGGGACTTGGCTGAATTGCGTGCACAGGGGGAAGTGGGCCTGGCAACGCCGCGGCTCCAGAAGAGAAGGTCCAATGCCCTGGAAACTGGCCTCCTGCCCCCTCAAACGTGGTGATTCCAAATGTCATCTTGGCATTTCCTTCTCAAATAAATTCTGTCTTGTTCATATGACAAGAAAACCGGAAACATGGACGGGGGGACGTCTGTGTTGATTTCTCAGTCCTCTGATAGACTTGCTGTGTTGACATGCTGAAGTATTAAATCTCTTTCATGGATAAATGTGAACATGGAGATTTTTGTCTGTTGAGTACTGGAGACCTGTGGCTTATTTTGAATCAAAGAAAAGAATCTGGACTTCATGTTCTGTGAGTGTGTGTGTTAATAGGAAAAGACTATAAGTTAAAGAGTAGTGAATACTTGTGAAGAGCCATATGGATTTGTAAAAAAAAAAAAGGATCACAGATGGGTCAAAGGTTTGGAGATATCTTGATAACACTATCATCAGAAGCTAAGGGAGGGGGATGATTTGGGTAAAAGAGCTGTCTGTGTTTGACTGTTGAGTCCAAATGCTTATACTTCAGTCCTTGACAAAGTTCTTGTGAAACACACAAGGGAGATGCAGGGGAAAAGCCCACCCATTTGAAGAGGAGAAAATGAAGGCCGGGAAGGAAACTGACCTAGTACTGGGTTGGCCAGAAAGTTCGTTGGTGTTTCTTCATTAACATTTTCTGGAAAAACCTGAAAGACCTTTTGGCTAACCCAGTAATTCTGAAACAAAGGTAGGATTTGAATCTAGAGTTTCTTTTATTGAGAATATAAATAATTTTTCTTATTTTTGCTCTGTCTGAAAAGGCCTCAGAGAGAAAGAAGCTCATGGTTTCCCTGTATGGTCAACTCTTAGCCTCACGAGGGGATGGAGGGGAGAGAACTGGGAGGAAGCAGAGGGAGCCTGCGAGTCATGCTCTGCGTCGCCTGGCATCCCGGGCGTCCTAGAGGCCAGTGTGGCGGGGGCATCCCGGAGTCCAGCGTGGTGAGGGCATCCTGGTGTCAGTGTGGCGGGGGCGTCCTGGGCGTCCCGGAGTCCAGCATGGTGAGGGCATCCTGGTGTCAGTGTGGTGGGGGCCTCCCGGGCATCCTGGAGTCCAGCGTGCTGGGGACGGGGAGAGCGCATGTAGACACTGGAGCCCTTCATTGCCAAGGAGCTCCTGCTCGCAGTGATCATTGGCCTCTGGAGAGCGAGGGGCCGGGGTCTTTCTGAGTCACAAGCCACACAGCTCCGTTTTCACGCCCACAAATGACCTCTTTACCCGCGGGGGGCGGGGGAATCAGTTATTCGTTTGAAATTTATTTGGCAGTTTTAGATTAGGAAGAACAGAACATTTTCTAAGAGGCAAGTATTACAAGTGTTTTTTTAGCAGTGTATCTTTAATGTATGTGTGTAATCAAAAAGACATTTGAAAACCACTATGGACATTTACTTTCAACGGCAGATATTTATAGACAAGCTCAAGCAAAACAGACTTGGTGCCAAAGACACAGATTGGGTGTGGGTCACTGTTTATATGGAAAGATTGGGTTTTTTGTGTTGCGTCTGAGGAAACCTCTTGTGTTCCAGGGGGGTGCGGGGAATGTTTCCTAGTAGAACATCTGTTTGGATGGTCACTTCAGTCGTGTCTGCCTCTTTGCAACCCCATGAACTGAAGCCCACCAGGCTCCTCTATCCGTGGGATTCTCCAGGCAAGAATACTGTAGTGGGTTGCCATGCCTTCCTCCAGGGGATCTTTCTGACCCAGGGATTGAACCTTCACAGGGAGTTGATAATTTTCCTTGTGGCAATATTAGCTGCCACAGTTTTTTTCAACGGAGAGAATGTTGAAGGGAGGCTGGTGTGGAGTTGCTGGATATTGAATGAACTTCAAATCCAGCCCTCAGTTCCTTATTAAAATACCTGTTAAAGGAGTCTACAGTTTCCCCTTGGGGCTTCTTCGGTGGTTCATCAGTATAGAATCCATCTGTAGTGCAGGAGACTCAGGAGTTGCGGGTTCCATCCCTGGGTCAGGAAGATCCCCTGGAGAAGGAAATGGCCACCCACTCCAGCATTTTTGCCTGGAGGATCCCATGGATGGAGGAGCCTGGAGGGCTATGGTCCGTGGGGCTGCAAAGAGTTGGATACGACTGAGTGCACACACACAATACACATAAAAGTGTGGCTTGAGGAAAGAGAGAAAAAGTGAGCAGACTTGGGTTGTGCACCCAGCTCTTATTTATTCATTAAATCCCGGGACTTTGTTTTTTATTTAATTAATTAATTTATTTTGCGACTTGTGGGATCTTAGTTCCCTGACCAGAGGTTGAACCCCAGGCCCACGGCAGTGGAAGCACAGAGTTCTAGCCATTGGACCTCCAGGGAATTCCCCCAGCTCTGTTTAAAAACTTGTGCCGAGCCCTCGAGTGCGTCACGCCCTATGAGCTGCTGGAGGAGACACCTCCGGGGATCTCAGGCCCCGAGTCACCAAGGACACTGGGCTCTGTGGCGGGCCGGGCAGCCGGAGCGCTCCCGTGGACTCGCCAGGCTGCTGACGCCCGGGGCGCTGCTGTCTGTCTCCAGGGCTCCGGTCCATTGGGAACCCGGGGCTGTGCTCAGACCTGGGAAAGAGTTTCTGTATTAGTCCTGTGATGATTAAATCACGGAACTGCCTCTCACCTGGTGAAAGAAAAGGCAAAGCTGCCGTTGACTGGCACTAGCTCAGCCCAGTGTCCCTGCCCCTCGAGAGACAGGGGCGCGGCTCCGTGGACTGAGCCTCACCTGGTGCCAGGTACAGCGTGCAAAGCACTTCGCAGATGTGGTCCCAGCTGAGGCTCCCGACGTGCGCCTGGAAGCAGGCACTCATCACCGTCTTTGACAGGCAGGGCCCTGAAGTTCAGAAGGCAGGTGAGCAGAGCGGGTGATTCAGTGGAAGAGGCTGAGATTCCGACCTGCTTCATGGCAGCAACTTTAACCTCTGCTCCGTACTGCCTCCCTCTCTGAGAGGCAAGCTCTACCATAACCATAAAACCAGACGCCTGAAGCCAGGGGACTGTGTGAGCGGGGGACCCACCAAGTGGCAGAATGCTGGGAAGCTGGGAATGCAGAGGCTTGAATGGACAGAAGCTTATTTCTGAGGAAAGGTTTTTTGTTTTTTGTTTTTTTTTTTGGCTTGTGGGATCTTAGTTCCTGACCAGGGATGGAACCCTCAACCATGCATAGAAAGGTGGATTCTTAACCACTGGAGCACCAGGGAATTCTCATTTCTGATGAAAGTTGATGCAGAGAAAGCTACTCTTAGCTGCCTTTTCTGGGGGGTTATAAATGAGGAAATTGGGGTCTGAGTTAGTTGAGTGAGTGAGAGAAATAACCACCCTCCGTCTATTCTCTATAATAACCTTTTCTCCTGCTCGTGACTTGAAATCAGAGGCCAGTGGTTACTCCTTGCATACCTGTGCCTCCCCAGAGACTGATAACATCCCGGGACCTCACCTTTGTTGTTGACTTTTTTCCTTGAAAGAATTTTCCTTGCCGGGTTCTAGCTTTGCTTATTTAGTAGGTATTAAAAGATGATAAGACAAATAGGAGATACCAGGGACACACAGATAGGAAAATTTAAGTTAAAATGAGGATAAGGAATCAATCATTCCGTTTCCACATCAAAGGAATGTTC
This sequence comes from Bison bison bison, assembly GCF_000754665.1. Lineage (NCBI taxonomy): Eukaryota > Metazoa > Chordata > Mammalia > Artiodactyla > Bovidae > Bison > Bison bison. The sequence goes on along the minus strand of NW_011494785.1, from coordinate 10,033,861 downwards.
CAATGTGATCGGTACTACTGTTGACCTTTGAACAGCATGAGTTTGAACCACGTGGGTCTACTTAGACTCTTTTCAGTAGTAAATATAGTACTCCAATGCCACACGACCTGTGGTTGGCCCACCCCACAGATGTGGAGGGATAGCAGATCGGGAGGAATCATGTATGAGGGTGAGGGCCGACGGTAAATTATACTCAGAAAACAGTTCTCCTGTCGTGCCTTCAGAATGCACACACCGGGGAATGAGCGAATCATTTACGGTGCACGTGTCCCTCAGGACTAACCCTGTTTTATGACTGACATAGAGGCAGGGAAGTGAAAACACTGGCATGACCTCTCCAAACCAAGCCACTGGGGGAAACAGCCCTCGAACCCAAATTCCTTTCTGCTAGCTCACTGGGCCGCTGTTCCATTAAACCATCCTAGGCCGTCGGGACCTGGTGTAAATGCTCTGGTGGCCTTTGTCATCCTCTTTTCTCTAAGGGGTCAGCTAGTAAACAGTTTAGGCTTTGCAGGCTCTACGGTTTCTGTTGGGACAGCTCCTCTCTGCCTAGGTCTTGGGAAGGCAGCCCTTGATGGCTGGGGCTTTGCTTGAAACAATTTTACTTACAAACACAGGCATTGAGTGGACCGGATGGGCTGGCAGGTTGTAGGCTGCTGTCGAAGGTCCCCTCCTCTTCGTTCCTGATGTTGGGCGCGGAAGTCAAGTGAGCCATGAGAAATGTTCCGTTTGAACACTTGAGCAGGCTCTGAAGTTGGGTCCAGGCTGATGTGTAAATGACGTCCATGGCTGGGAAGACTGGCTGGTGAGGACAAAATTGGGAATTGCGTGTTCAAGCAATCGACTGTGTAGCTGACAAGCGGCAGATGGCCGGTCATCCCGTGAACAGGGATGTGGTTTCCAGGGAGACGTGTTGGGAAGACTCTGGAAAATTCAGGGCATGTGAACCCCTGAATGAACCAGCCTGGGGGTGTTTTCCACCATGGAGGGCATAGTGACATCACCTGCCAACCCAGCCAGAATGATCCAGTCTGCTGCAGCTCTGCCTACAACCCACAGATCATCCCATGTTCCACCTGAATGTGGACGCAGGGAAGGCCCGATGCCTGCACGCGCTGCAGTGGGCACTCGCTCTGCCTTGTCGTTCACGGCAATGAGCAGCTTTTTCATGGGCAGCAGAGTGCTGGGCGTGGTGCCATCCTCCTGCTTCAGGACAATGGTGCATCCTGAAATGTATCACCAGAGATGACGGATACCTGTCCCCTGAGCAAAACAGGTGCGTCTGAAAAGAAAACGGCTTAAACACTGGCTGTTGGGCTTCCCTGGTGGTGCAGGGGTGGAGAGTCTACCTTGCGATGCAGGCGACCCCAGTTCGATCCCTGGTCTGGGAAGATCCCACGTGCCTCGGACCAACTAAGCGCTTGCACCACAACCAGCACCCACGGGCCACAGCCGCTGCAGCCTGCGTGCCCCAGAGCCCGAGCTCCGCAGCCGGAGGACCTCGCAGGGGGAAGGCCCTGCCCTGCAGAGTAGCCGCACTTGTCGCAACTCGAGAAAGCCCACGTGGAACAGTGAAGACCCAGCACAGTCAAAAATTAACTAACCAAATCAATAAATAAACTTTTTTTAAAAAGAAAAAAAAAAAAACTTTGCCATCTGTGTGTTCGGCTGCCCTGTGACAGCCCTGCCTAGGAACGTGCGTTCTCCAGAGGCAGCCTCCTGCAAACCCTGCTGGGGTTGGCGGGTTTGGTCATTAAGGTCAGGCAAGTGTGTCGTAGGTCTGCTGTTCTGAGAGGGCGTGCCGTTTTCCTTCAGCAGAGAAAGCACGGGATCTGGGACCAAGAATAGAAAAGTTTCTCTGCAGATCTTCTGGGAGTTGTAGAAACTATCGAGACATCCTAATTAATTCCAGGAAAGAATTTCGATGGTTTCTTGATAGCTTAAACCATAAAGAAAGAAAAGAAGAAAAGCTTTAATCGTTCTGCTTGGGAGAAAATGTACCAGCATTAGGCACAGTTGATGTAAATAATGAGTGGAATAATTCCTAATGTTGGCTCTTAACTCTTGTTCTATTAGGATTCTCCTCGTGTTTTCCCTTAGAATGGTAAACACTCGTACAGCGTTTACCCTGTGCCACGCATCCGTGTCGGTGCTTTACAGACGTCCCTTTATTTGATCCTCCTGGCAGCCCTCTGAGGGAGATAGTATTATACCCCCCTTTTACAGGTGAGGGCAGAAAGGCCCCCAGAGGTGAAAGGACTTGGCCAGGCCCTCAGGTCTGACTGGGGCTGCAAAGCTTGCGTGCTCGCCCAGCCTGCGGTCTGTCTTCTAAGTGGACGTCGTGGCGGTCAAAGCGAAGGGTGCACCCCTTCCAGCGGTCCACCGATTCCTAGGACATCTCCGTCAGTCCTCCGGCTCTCAGTCGGCAAAGGTGTCTAGCGCTTACTGTGCGCTGGGCAGGACTCTGCTCGGCCTCTCAGACGTGATGCCGGCGGGTGGCGAGGGCAGACAGCGGTGCCGGGTGGACCAGCGTCGCGCTGGGTGACGCCACCTCCGCGAACTGCCCTCAGCCTGAGAGGCTGACCTGTTTCCCGAAGGTGGACCTGTTCACTCAGCTCCCCGGACAGGTGTGTCAAGTCAGAACGCCTGGGCACTGATTTACGGGGAGAAGCGTCCCTGCCTAGAAGTGGTTTGCTGAACCTGGGACTAGGAAGGGAGGAGCTGGAGGATTTGAATGCGTGCCACTGAGAGAACCAGTTGCTCACAGCCAGCCCCCTGGGGCTTCCCTGGTGGCTCAGTGGGATAGAATCCACTGGCGATGCAGGAAACTCGGGGTCAATCCCTTGGGTCTGAAAGACCCCCTGGAGGAGGAAATGGCAACCCACTGCAGTGTTCTTGGGTGGGAAATCCCATGGACAGAGGAGCCTGGAGGGCTACAGTCTGTGGGGACGCAAAAGAGCCGGACATGACTGAGCGACTGAATGACAGCAGTTGTTGCTGAGGCCCCGGCCTGAAGGCCGGGGTAAGGCTGCCAGTGCTCTGGGCTGGCTCGGAGAAAGGTCTTGCCTTTGTGAAGCCTGTAATGGCCCCGGTACCCTGGTCCCCCTCCCCCTCTCTCAGCCTTCTCTCCCTTTGAGGAAGACCCTGGGTTCTTTAGGTAAGTTAATACAGCCTACCCTGCCAGCTAGGGGCTGGGTGTTCTCTCCCCTTGAGACTAGTGCATGTGTTAGCAGCTCAGTTGTGTCTTTGTGACCCTTTATGACCCCATGGACTGTGGCCCACCAGGCTGCTCCGTCCATGGAATTCTCCAGGCGTGAATACTGGAGTGGGTTGCCATTCCCTTCTCCAGGGGATCTTCCTGATCCAGGGATCGAACCCAGGACTCCTGCATTGCAGGCGGATTCTTTACTGTCTGAGTCCCCGAGGAAGCCCCCATCAGTACCAGGACAGTTTTTTCCGTTCATGGGGGGTAGGACAGAGGTGGGACCTGGGGGTGACACTGAGCACCAGATGTGAACAGTGACACTTGGTTAGGGGCACAGTCAAAAGCCAGGCTTCCTGGGCTCCTCCTGGCTCCCCTGCAGGCCCCTCAGAGATGGTAAATCACGTGTGGCTTTACTGTACCATCGTTTGTATCATTAAATGAGCGGTACCAAGGGAGAGCAGACCGGGTCCTGAGTGCAGAGGCTGCGGGTGTTGGGCGAAAAGGCCTCAGATCGGGGCAGGCGGACGCAGGCGTGTTCTGAACTGAAGTGGGGGCGGCCCTGGTTAGGGGAGCCCCGGGCTGGCCCGGCTGAAGCAGACGGAGGGCTGGCGCTTCCGCCGTGCTCTCAGCCTTCACTCGGGGCTGTCTTCTCTGCCGTCCGACCATGTCCAGTCTTCTGCCTGACTCCTCCTTAAAGTGCTCTTGGACGCCGGGACCCACTATCCCTATCTGTTTCTCTGCAGTGTGATCGGCATCACCTCAACCATCAAAGGAAAGAGCTGGTCAGCGACCTGGAGGTTGTGGCTGGAAGGTGGCCCAGTGCAGAGTCTCATGTTGCCCGTGCACGAGGGTTGCACCCTCAGCTCTTCAGGGAGCTGACACATGGCTCCCTGTCCCCGGAGCCCTCCCAGGAAGCTCCTGCAGCAGCCAGGGGCCAGGGAGGCCCACCTGGATCAGAGAGAGGGTGGCCCTTCACTTTCTTGCCTTTGTGGGGGCTGGCCGACCACGAAGCAGAACTGGGCAGGCAGGATGGTCTCCTGGTTCAGAGACTGTTGGCTCAGACTGCTGGGTTCACTCTCCGCTCTGTCGCCTCTTACTTGAAGGAACCGCTTTTCTATTTTTCAAGTTTTTGGCTGAGCCACGTGGCATGTGTGTTCTTCGTTCCCTGACCAAGATTTGAAACTGTGTGCCCCCTGAAATGGCAGAAACAGAGTGTCTTAATCACTGGGCTGCCAGGGAAGGCCTGTTAGCTGAGTAACCTTTGGAGTTACTCATTTTAACCATCTTGGAGCCCAGATCTCTCATCTGTAAAATAAGGATACTAGTACCTGCCTCCCAGAGCTGTTGGCCGTCAGAGGAGATGATTAATCCATGAGAAGCGATGGGCCGGGCACATAGTAGGCACACACGGGGCAGATGTGGGCTGTGTGTGGCCGAAGTCTGTTCAATCTGGGCCAGGAGGGAACTTGGAAAAGGACGTGAAATTGCAAATGTGGAACCAGGTATAAGTAAGCCTTTTTTTCCAACGATAAAAGAAAACACAAAAAGTGTATGATTACAAAGCTGACATCCTAAACATCATGAAATCAAAACAAAGTAATGTTAGCGTATGTCTGTGTTACTTCACTTCCTACGTTTTTGGGGCTGTGTACTCCCTTTCTGGATGTGATCATTTCTTCAGTGATTTTGGAATCCACTTTCTCTCTAGAAACCTAGCGAGATAGTCCATCCATTCCTCTGGCATGGCCGCGTTGACTGAAAAAGTAGTCACAACCTATAAGTTGAGAGTTTTATGTTTTATTTGGTGGGAATTTTTCGGATTTCAAGCCCAGGAGACAGCATCTCAGTGACGCCGAGAGAACTGTTCTGAGGAGGACGGGGGAGGAGTCAGGTTAGATAGAAGTTCGCAGCCAGGGGCAGGTGGTCTGAAGACCATAGATTATTGTTAATTAAGGAAAATCAGATATCTCAAGTAAAGGGATTTAGTGCTTTTCTATGTATGGGAAGACGCAACAGTCTGGGCTTGCTGAAACCATTCCTTTCATGTGCATCTCAGCTCTCTGGGGCCAGCATCCTTTGGTTTGATGTTCGCATCCTGAGCTCCTTGCTCACCATAGGGAGTGGCGGCAGTTTGCGGTGGCAGCTCCGAGGCTGATGGCTCCCGGATAGCAGGCATTGTCCTCCTGGGCTCAGAATTCGTATGTGAAGGCTCGGAATCCCTGATGGCTGTGACAGCCTTGTTTATTAATACGGCAGGAAATACTCCATTTTGTACTTGGTTGGGATTTGTTTTTTATAATTAATAGTTTGTAAAAAAAGTTCTTTGCACTTCACAACTGGTTGTTGGTAATGTCATGTAAATTTTTAGGATTATTGTCAAATTTGGGGAAAGCTCTTTCAAGTTTTTTTCAACATATGAGCTATAAGGTTTCAGGGCATTTTAAGTGTTTCTGTGCAGTGTCTCCTTTAAATATGAAGGATGCCCATTCAACACATTTTTGGGGGCCTTCCCAAGCCTTGGATGGGACTTGTGTGAGTGAGGGGTGCTGAGGTTTAACTTTCAGTATTTCATGGTAAATTTTCCTGTGAGTACACAATAAGTGTTAACTAGATTATATTTTGAAGAAGGCGATGGCACCCCACTCCAGTACTCTTGCCTGGAAAACCCCATGGACGGAGGAGCCTGGTGGGCTGCAGTCCATGGGGTCGCTAAGAGTCTGACAGGACTGAGCAACTTCACTTCACTTTTCACTTTCATGCATTGGAGAAGGAAATGGCAACCCACCCCAGTGTTCTTGCCTGGAGAATCCCAGGGACAGGGGAGCCTGGTGGGCTGCTGTCTATGGGGTCGCACAGAGTTGGACACGACTGAAACGACTTAGCAGCAGCAGCAGCAGCAGCAGATTATATTTTACTATGTTTGCTGACATCTTAGTTTCACACTTTTAGATTAACTAAAGAATGAATTCTCATTGACACTAAATAGAATCTTAATTTAGTTAAATTTGTGCAACAGTTATTTCTCCAGAATCATTTTTTGGCTGTCTACTTTTATCAGCCTACGTCACACTGACCATTGGGAGCCTTTGATGACATGAAGCGGATAACAGAGCTCAGTGTCTTCATGTAGCAACTACACAATGAGCTAAGCCTCTGTGGTCACCATCACCTTCCAGTCACCATCAGATCTGGAAATGGGCACTTGGGGATATGAAGTTCAGATATTGTCCCTCTGGGAGGTTGACATGGGCTTGGCATCAAGTCAAACTCTGAGACCTGAGGGAGAGTCAGCAGTTCAGTTCAGTTCAGTTGCTCAGTTCTGTCCCACTCTTTGCAACCCCATGGACTGAAGCAAACCAGGCTTCTCTGTCCATCACCAACTCCTGGAGTTTACTCAAACTCATGTCCATCTAGTTGGTGATGCCATCCAACCATCTCATCTTCTGTCATCCCCTTCTTCTCCTGCCTTCAATCTTTCCCAGCATCAGGGTCTTTACCAGTAAATTATTTTGCATCAGGTAGCCAAAGTATTGGAGCTTCAGCTTTAGCATCAGTCTTTCCAATGAATATTCAGGACTGATTTCCTTTAGGATTGACCGGCTGGATTTCCTTGCAGTCCAAGGGACTCTCAGGAGTCTTCTCCAACACCACAGTTCAAAAGCATCAGTTCTTCTGCACTCAGCTTTCTTTACAGTCCAACTTTCACATCCATACATGACTACTGGAAAAGCCATAGCTTTGACTAGACAGACCTTTGTTGGCAAAGTAATGTCTCTGCTTTTTAATATGCTGTCTAGGTTGGTCATAGCTTTTCTTCCAGGGAGCAAGCGTCTTTTAGTTTCATGGCTGCAGTCACCATCTGCAGTGATTTTGGAGCCCAGAAAAATAAAGTCTGTCACCGTTTCCATTGTTTCCCCATTTATTTGCCATGAAGTGATTGGACCGGATGCCGTGATTTTAGTTTTCTGAATGTTGAGTTTTAAGCCAACTTTTTCACTCTCTTTCACTTTCATCAAGAGGCTTTTTAGTTCCTCTTCACTTTTTGCCATAAGAGTGGTGTCATCTGCATATCTGAGGTTATTGATATTTCTCCTGGCAATCTTGATTCCAGCTGGTGCTTCATCCAGCCCAGCGTTTCTCATGATGTGCTCTGAATGAAAGTTAAATAAGCAGAGTGACTATACAGCCTTGATGTACTCTTTTCCCGATTTGGAACCAGTCTGTTGTTCCATGTCCCATTCTAATTGCTGCTTCTTGACCTGCGTACAGATTTCTCATGAGGCAGGTAAGGTGGTCCGGTATTCTCATCTCCTGAAGAATTTTCCACATTTTGTTGTGATCCACAGAGTCAAAGGCTTTGGCGTAGTCAATAAAATGGAAGTAGATGTTTTTCTGGAACTTTCTTGCTTTTTTGATGATCCAGTGGACGTTGGCAATTTGATCTCTGGTTCCTCTGCTTATTCTAAAACCAGCTTGAACATCTGGAAGTTCTTGATTCACATGTTGTTGAAGCCTTGCTTGGAGAATTTTGAGCTTTACTTTGCTAGCGTGTGAGATGAGTGCAATTGGGCGGTAGTTTGAGCATTCTTTGGCATTGCCTTTCTTTGGGATTGGAATGAAAACTGACCTTTTCCAGTCCTGTGGCCACTGCTGAGTTTTCCAGATTTGCTGGCATATTGAGTGCAGCAGTTTCACAGCACCATCTTTTAGGACTTGAAATAGCTTAGCTGGAATTCCATCACCTCCACTAGCTTTGTTCATAGTGATGCTTCCTAAGGCCCACTTGACTTCACATTCCAGGATGTCTGGCTCTAGGTCAGTGATCACACCATAGTGTTTATCTGGGTCATGAAGATCTTTTTTATACAGTTCTTCTGTGTATTCTTGCCAGCTCTTCTTAATATCTTCTGCTTCTGTTAGGTCCATACTCTTTCTGTCATGTTTCATCTCAACTCTAGATGAAGCTTGCCTCCCCTCTAGCTATGAATTCTCTACAGTTAATCTCCATTCGTGAATTCTGCCTTCATCAATAATGCTCTATTAATATGGGCAAATTTATACTTTCAGGCTTACTTTACAAAAATCATTTATTTATTTGGCTGTTTCAGGTCTTTTTGCCTTTTTGTTGTGATCATGGGGTTCTTGAGGCAAGCATACTGAAGTGGTTTGTGATTCCCTTCTCCAGTGGACCACGTTTTGTCTGTCCTGACCAGCAGGGACGTGCCCTTCCGCCTCTCCACGTAGCTCAGTTGCGGCACGGGTGATCTCTCTTCGTAGCGGATGGACTCTCTAGCTGTGAGGCGTGGGCACAGTCGTCGCAGCCTTTGAGCTCAGTTATTCTGTAGCATGTGAGATGTTCGTCCCCCACCCAGGAATTGAACCCACATTCCCTGCATTGCAAGGTGGGTCATTCACCACTGGACCACTGGGGAAGTCCACATTCAGCCATACTTTTAAAACGCTCAGTGATAATATTAACTTCATGTATTTCTCCCAGATCTTTTTATTCCTATCAAGTCCAGCCACTGTTTGGCAAACATACTGTTTTCTCCATTTCTTTTTAGTGATTGACAATGTTGTATGAGTTTCAGGTGTACGGCACAGCGATTCAGTCATACATATATATTCATAAGCATATGGATCTGCATTCTTTTTCAGATTCTTTTCCTTTATAGATTATTGTAAAATACTGAGCACAGCTCCCTGTGCTGTAGCTTCTTGTTCTTTATCTACTTTATATATATATATATATAGTAGAGTATAGTGAAAGTCACTCAGTTGTGTTCAACTCTTTGCAACTCAATGGACTATACAGTCCATGGAATTCTCCAGGCCAGAATACTGGAGTGGGTCGCCTTTCCCTTCTCCAGGGGATCTTCCCAACCCAGGGATCAAACCCAAGTCTCCTGCATTGCAGGCAGATTCTTTACCAGTTGAGCCACCATGGACGGCCAAGAACATTGGAGTGGGTAACCTATCCCTTCTCAAGTGGATCTTCCCGACCCAGGAATTGAACCAGGGTCTCCTACATACCAACTGAGCTATAAGGGAAGCCCAGACTGTGTATATATTAATCCTAAACTCCTAATTTATCCCTCCCCTCCTTTTCCCCTTTGGTATCCGTAAGTTTTTCCCTATGTGCAGTCGATTTCTGTTTTGTAAATAACTTCTTTTTTTTTAAGATTAGTTTTCTCTATTTTGTAACATTAAAGACTTGACTTGGGCAGAAACATCCGTGGACAGGGAGTCAAGAAGTGGGATCCATCACTAAGTCCGTGTGGGGATGTGGTGGGATGCTTTGGGGTACAGATGACAGAAAATTCAGCTCAGTCAGTGTCCAGACAAGAGAGGATGTGTGTTGGCTTCCGCACTGAGTGCTGACTGGACCTGCCTTTTCTTCAGGACCCGTCCAGTGCCTTTGGAGCTGATGATGGGGTCAGTCCAACCCAAACTACAAGACTGCAGAATTCGGGATGCTCTTGGGAAGGCAGAGGAGAATACACCCCGGAAAGGATATTACCTGTGTATGCTCTGATACGTGGCCCTAAGTCACTTCTCTGGGCTTCAGTTGTCGCCTTACTTACAGGGGCTTGCACATTGCCTAGAGCCCCTGCTCTGCAATAAGAGGAGCCGCTGCGATGAGACGCCCACGACCACACTAGAGAGTAACCCCCGCCCCCGGAACTAGAGAGAGCACGCGGGCAGCGGTGAAGACCCCATGCAGCCACGAAGAAACAGCTTTTCAAAAAAGAAAATAAATTAGGGGGCTTGTCTGAGTCCATGAGTGAAGTCCTTCTTAAGCGTCACCTTTAAGGTTTTATTTATTAACTGCTTTTTGTAATGAATGACCAAACCTTTTTCAGGCCAGTACTGTAAAGCTGAATATGTTTAGATAAGTCAGGGCAGTCAGTCTCAGTAACTTTCTTCCTACCCAGGAGTTGTAGATTTTCATCTACAAAAAGGGGCAGTGGAGGATGTGAGGAAGGAGCCCCAGAAAACGATTTAGAAACCTTGCTTTTACTGAGTAAAGCGTGCTTTGTTTGTGGCCAGCGTAACTTGGTTGTTCGTTCACAGCAGATCCAGGAAGGTCTGCTGCGGCTGCTGCTGCTGCTAAGTTGCTTCAGTCGTGTCCGACTCTGCGCGACCCCATAGACGGCAGCCCACCAGGCTTCCCCATCCCTGGGATTCTCCAGGCAAGAACACTGGAGTGGGTTGCCATTTCCTTCTCCACCAGGAAGGTCCTGGCATGGCTTATTTTTCCTCCCATAACCATTGGAGGTTCAGCTAGGAAGCTGGTATCACAAAGAAGCCGAGCGTTTTGATTTGGCTTCAGAGGGAGCTGGTGTTGGCAGAAGCCAGAGAGGGACTCTAAATGGCAACGGAATCAGATCCCTGTGGATTTGAGGGCTTCTCAAGAGCGAACCCACAGACCTCAACGTCTACTTCACCCACTTTTTACAGACCCTTTGGCCAGTCTGGACTGGGATTCCAGCAGTGGCCGCAGGACAGCTTTCAGGAAGTATGCGGGGGTGGTTCCTGAGAGAATGAACTCCTGGGCCTTGGTACCCAAAAGTTTTGGGACATGGAGGTGACGTGGTGCTGCAGATGGCAGTGCGCTATGGGAGTGTGTTTTCTCCATCTCTAGTGTGCAAGGCTGTGTGCAGACTCTGAGGACCTGGGGTTGCAAGACTGCCTTAGTGGGGAGTCTTGGATATATGGGATAGGATATATGTCCAGGATATATGGGAAGAAGTCCTACTAATCTAATGAGTAGGACAGTCAGTATATTTTTGTCGTGGCTGGCTCATTTTGGGACATATTTATAGAGCTGGCAAAGGTTGATCTGTGCCTTGATCGAATTCCATACAGTACAGCTTTGGGAAATTAGTTCTGGTGTGGTGGTCAGTGGTGTTTCTAAACTGTGCAGATGATTACCTCCTAACTTTGTGTGCAAAGTGAAAGAGAAAGAGTTCAGAAATGGTTTCTAGTCAAACATCTGTGCTTTGGAAGTGTGAGCTTGAAGGGAAACCGTCAGCTCCTTCTCTGTGCAGTGGGGGTCGTCTGTGGGATATCTGTCTATTAGATCTAGTCCCTTAAATCTATTTCTCACTTCCACTGTATAATCATAAGGGATTTGATTCAGGTCATATCTGAATGGTCTAGTGATTTTCTCTACGTTCTTCAATTTAAGTCTGAATTTGACAATAAGGAGTTCATGATCTGAGCCACGGTCAGTTCCTGGTCTTGTTTTTGCTGACTGTATAGAGCTTCTCCATCTTTGGCTGCAAAGAATATAATCAATCTGATTTCGGTGTTGACCATCTAGTGATGTTCATGGGTAGAGTCTTCTCTTGTGTTGTTGGAAGAGGGTGTTTGCTATGACCAGTACATTCTTTTGGCAAAACTCTACTACCCTTTGCCCTGCTTCATTCTGTACTCCAGGGCCAAATTTGCCTGTTACTCCAGGTGTTTCTTGACTTCCTACTTTTGCATTCTAGTCCCCTATAATGAAAAACACATCGTTTTTGGGTATTAGTTCTAAAAGGTCTTGTAGGTCTTCATAGAACCGTTCAACTTCAGCTTCTTCAGCAATACTGGTTGGGGCATAGGCTTGGAATACTGTGATATTGAATGGTTTGCCTTGGAAACGAACAGAGATCATTCTGTCGTTTTTGAGATTGCATCCAAGTACTGCATTTCGGACTCTTTTGTTGACCATGATGCCTACTCCATTTCTTCTAAGGGATTCCTGCCCACAGTAGTAGATATAATGGTCATCTGAGTTACCTGATGAACTATGGATGGAGATTCATGACATTGTACAAGAGAAAGGGATCAAGACCATCCCCATGGAAAAGAAATCCAAAAAAGGAAAATGGCTGTCTGGGGAGGCCTTACAAATAGCTGTGAAAAGAAGAGAAGTGAAAAGCAAAGGAGAAAAGGAAAGATACACCCATTTGAATCCAGAGTTCCAAAGAATAGCAAGGAGAGATAAAGTCTTCCTCAGAAATCAATGCAAAGAAATAGAGGGAAACAACAGAATGGGGAACACTAGAGATCTCTTCAAGAAAATTAGAGATACCAAGGGAACATTTCATGCAAAGATGGGCTCGATAAAGGACAGAAATGGTATGGACTTAACAGAAGCAGAAGATGTTAAGAAGAGGTGGCAAGAATACACAGAAGAACTGTACAAAAAAGATCTTCAGGACCCAGATAATCACAATGGTGTGATCACTGACCTAGAGCCAGACATCCTGGAATGTAAAGTCAGGTGGGCCTTAGGAAGCATCACTATGAACAAATCTAGTGGAGGTGATGGAATTCCAGTTGAGCTATTTTAAATCCTGAAAGATGATGCTGTTAAACTGCTTCACTCAATATGCCAGCAAATTTGGAAAACTCAGCAGTGGGCACAGGACTGGAAAAGGTCAGTTTTCATTCTGATCCCGAAGAAAGGCAATGCCAAAGAATGCTCAAACTACCGCCCAGTTGCACTCATCTCACACACTAGTAAAGTAATGCTCAAAATTCTCCAATCCAGCCTTCAGCAATACGTGAACCGTGAACTTCCAGATGTTCAAGCTGGTTTTAGAAAAGGCAGAGGAACCAGAGATCAAATTGCCAACATCCACTGGATCATGGAAAAAGCAAGAGAGTTCCAGAAAAACATCTATTTCTGCTTTATTGACTATGCCAAAGCCTTTGACTGTGTGGATCACAATAAACTGTGGAAAATTCTGAAAGAGA
>NW_011494785.1:10011241-10020806 GCF_000754665.1 Bison bison bison | reverse complement strand
AAACCTATATGCAGGTCAGGAAGCAACAGTTAGAACTGGACATGGAACAACAGACTGGTTCCAAATTGGGAAAGGAGTATGTCAAGGCTGTATATTGTCACCCTGCTTATTTAACTTCTATGCAGAGTACATCATGAGAAACGCTGGGCTGGATGAAGTACAAGCTGGAATCAAGATTGCCGGGAGAAATATCAATAACCTCAGATATGCAGATGACACCACTCTTATGGCAGAAAGTGAAGAGGAACTAAAGAGCCTCTTGATGAAAGTGAAAGAGGAGAGTGAAAAAGTTGGCTTAAAGCTCAACATTCAGAAAACAAAGATCATGGCATCAGGTCCCATCACTTCATGGGAAATAGATGGGGAAACAGTGGAAACAGTGTCAGACTTTATTTTGGGGGGCTCCAAAATCACTGCAAATGGTGAATGCCACCATGAAATGAAAAGACGCTTGCTCCCTGGAAGAAAAGGTATGACCAACCTAGACAGCATATTCAAAAGCAGAGACATTACTTTGCCAACAAAGGTCCGTCTATTCAAGGCTATGGTTTTTCCTGTGGTCGTGTATGGATGTGAGATTGGACTGTGAAGAAAGCTGAGCACTGAAGAATTGATGCTTTTGAACTGTGGTGTTGGAGAAGACTCTTGAGAGTCTCTTGGACTGCAAGGAGATCCAACCAGTCCATTCAGAAGGAGATCAGCCCTGGGATTTCTTTGGAAGGACTGATGCTAAAGCTTAAACTCCAGTACTTTGGCCACCTCATGCAAAGTGTTGACTCATTGGAAAAGACCCTGACGTTGGGAGGGATTGGGGGCAGGAGGAGAAGGGGACGACAGAGGATGAGATGGGTGGATGGCATCACTGACTCGATGGACATGGGTTTGGGTAAACTCGGAGAGTTGGTGATGGACAGGGAGGCCTGGTGTATTGCATTCATGGGGTCGCAAAGAGTCGGACACGACTGAGTGACTGAACTGAACTGAACTGACGATGAAGACTGGAGAGAGGGAGTAGATTGTTCCTTGAGTTGTTCTTTCTGAGGATCCATCCAAGGGGCAGATGGGGCAGACTTGGCCTGGCCTCTGGAGTTGTCAACTGTCGTATGTTTTTTTCCCCAAAACTTCGTGCTTTATAATTCAGCCAGGAGCACGGGGCTGGCATGTGACCACTGCACTGGGACCTTTGGCATTTTGTAGATAGGTTTGCCATTTACTGAATGATGTCCATTTCTGTGTGGGCATCAGGAGCTAAGCCTGTGGAAGTAGAAAGTGTGTCTATGGTTAGTGGTCTATTTGAAAAAGGCTATGCAAAAACCAAATCAAAGAAACCCAAAAGTGTCTTGCCTAAGGAGCTCGATAGGTAGATTGCAAGCAACAAGCCGTCTTCTGTGAGCTTGGAAATTAGATCTTGGATACCCCAAATGGGAGAGGTCAGTGCCAGAGACGGTGGGCTGTGCAGGCCAGAGAGACTTGTGGTCTTCCTTTTCATTGCAGCTCTTCGCACCAATTATTCACCACCAGCAAATAATTTCTTTATTGTATATTACTGCATTCATTTCACATTTTGGCTGTGCTGCACAGCTTGCAGAATCTCCATTCCCCAACTAAGAACTGAACTCTTACGGCAATGAAAACTCCGAATCCTAACCACCAGGCCACCAGGGAACTCCCGTCACTGAACTTCTTGAAGCCTCCGTGTCCTCATCTGTAGAAGAGGATGACAGCCCCTCCCCGGGCAGGATCATGGAAGAACACGATCAATGCTGCCGCTGGAGCTCCTGGCTTGGTGCCTGGCACACGGGGAGCATTGGAGAGCTGGTGCTCTGTGTGCTGGGTGGGTCTTTGGGTCGTAGTACTTGGTGTTCCGCCTTGAACATCCTCAGGCAAAACCAACCATCCCTCGGCCTCAGGCCAGGGAGGAGTAAGGAGCTGGAAGCAGGGCCCTGGACCAGTGGGTCTGCTGCCGATGCGGGAGCGGCACAGCCTGTCTGTCAGACTTGTTGCTGGGGAAGGGCCCCCTGTGGCTTGGCTTCAAAGCGCTGCATTGTCCCCGCCCTTCCCGGAGAGGTGACAGAAATGTAGTGAGCGGCGAGCTGTAGGGACACGGAGACTTCACCAGGACGCCATTTCCGACGTCGCCATTTCTTCGGATGGAATCGGGCTTTCACACGTTTGATGCAGACGCCGACGACCACAGCGAATCTGCAGGAACTCTCGTGCCCAGAGGACCAGAAGAATGGCTCCCCCCTCGACACAGAAACGTGGGTAAAATCACACCACGCACACGAGGAGCCCCCAGGCTGCTGGCGGGCGGTGGCCGAGCACTGTGCTGTCAGTATGGCAGGACTCCTCTCGCTTTGAAAGGAAAAACTTGCTTCGCCCTTTCAGGCAGCGGAAATGGCCGGACCAGTCTTTAGTTCACAGGCTAGAAACTGAAAACAACGTGACAGGCTTTCCTTAAATGGAGACGCAGCTTGGCCGGGTCTCAGGTTGAAGTTCAAGCCCGGGTCTCAGTTGGCCTTCCGTGGGGTGCTTCTCGTGTGTTATGCGGGCTTCCTCTGCCTACAACCGGGGAGTCATTCGTTTTTCTCCCCGTCATCTCGAGGTGTGTACGGGGCACGACCGAGCCTCCGACCTTTCTGCTTTCACTTTTGGTTATCCATCTGGCGGTATTTGACTATGAGTGTTTTCTGTGGCTTTTCTGTGGCTCCTGTTCAAAGTATTCAAAGCAGTTTAAAAATACATAATGTGCAGCGATCTGACCAAGAACTAATGTAAGTACTTATTTGAGGACTATTTTGGGGGAAAAAAAAATACCGATTAGATTTGAACCTCTTTAACTCTTACTGCGTCTTGGAAATAGATACTAAGATTTAAAAAACAAAAGGTTTGAAAAATACAGGACTACTTCTCCAGAGTCATAATGCTTGGAGTGGTGACAGCAGTTACAAACAGCACAGTTTGTACAAACAGAAGAGCTAAAATTCTTTATTTAATATTAAACAGGAAAGTGGAAGCCGTGTGCAGCCATGTGGTGGGTTCCCAGCAAACCTGCTGCTGGGTTTATCTTCGCTGAGCAGCCAAAATGAGACATTTCCCCTTTTATTCTTTGAGTTTTCATGAAAATCTCCACCAAAACATGACCACTGGAAGCAGGTTCTGTCTTGTTAGATTTTAAAACAAGCCGTTTCCACTAGAACCTAGGGACATTTGGAAGCCAGTTGCCACCCTCTCCGAGAGAGTAAAAGCACTTCTGTTTCGGCTTTGTGTAGGGTTGTCACTCACCCAACATGTGCATCTGAATATTCTTTCCGAAGACCTGGGCTTCATTTTAAGGTCAGCCTTCAATTTCGAGAGAATATAATTTGCTGCTATTTTTAGAGCATCATGATTGCTCGTAATAACTAATGGAAAAAACTCTACAGAGAAATAAATGTGTAACAGCTGTGTCTGCTTAAACTTGATTAAAGGCAGTGAAAAAAAAAAGTAAACAGAAGAACGAATGTGACAATGGATGGAGGGAGAGACAAGCACCCCTCATTGTGGAAAGTTTTACAGACGTAAGGCGCTCTTCTTTGGAGGCCAGAGGTGGCTGTGTTTAAAGTTTACTTTCCTGTTTGTCTTGAGTGGGATCAGTGTTGCAGTGAATAATTTATAGGCAGCATGAATGAGCTCATTAGTCACCTTTTCAGACTTTAAATGAGTTTTGTGGTTGTCATTACTCGAGCCTTCTGTTCAGCCGCCGAGCAAAATGACAGTTTGGCAGTTGGCTGCCTTGTTGTTGGGCAGTCTGCTCCCCGCTCAGGTCGGTGTTGCTTTTGTGTTTCCTTGAAACCTTCCCCTTCTCTCCCTGCACCGGAGATGCTCACGTTTCAGATTCCTTTTGCACCCCCAGTTTAAATGAGTTTTTTGGGGATTAAAAAAAAATCTTTCAGTTGTGTCTGCCAGAGAGAATGCAGTAGATAGAGTGAGCTTTTCCCTCCCTAGCAACTCTCGTGTATGATTCCCTTTGTGCTCCCATTGATCCTCAGATTCTCCAACAGCAATAAGCTCTGGAGTCCTCGCTGGACGGCTGAGCTGGGCTGTCACACGGGGGCAGGCGCTGCAGGCCGGGAGATGTCACCGGAGTTTGGAGGGGAGTCGGGTGTGTCGGGTAGGTTCTCATCATTCAAGTCCTCAACAATCCATGTGCTGTGGGTGTGTGTGGTTGAAGAAACTTATTCCAGCAAATCTGCCTGGCCGGATTATCAAGGCCAAAGAATCGTGTTTTTCCTATAAAGAGGTCGACCAGATGACCTTTCAAGAGCCCAGCCATATCATTGGGAATGGCCATTGCTTCTTCCCCAGCTCTACATCCTCCCAGTGCTAGGTCATTACGAGAAAGTCGAATGGTTGCAGCTGCCTCCTCACCGTGGCCTTGGAGACTTGTGGTGGTGGGGGGAGGCTGGTACATAGGGAGGATGAGTCTGAGCATGCCAAGAGCAGGTGGAGTTTCTTTGGAACTGATGTCATGATGTTCATCCCTCCTTTTGACCTTGGCTGGGGGAGCCTCCAGAGAGCTCTGACATCCACGCTCTGGGACTGGACTCCATCTGGAAGTCCAGGGCTCTGTGGCATGCCCACCTTGGCCCTCGATCACCTCTGCTGGCACTCCTGGGGCATGGATGCTTGCATGGGAAGTCTCAGCCAACTGCCTGGACCCGCATGCTGAGGCCCCCTGACGTTAGCTACAAGCAACGGGCACCCATGGCTGCCGTCAGCGGTGTGGGCAGCACCCTCTTCCAGGAGCCACACTGTTAGCCAGCTGGCCCAGCACTGGGTGGGCACGGAGGAAGGCTGCTCAGGGCTCCTCTCTGGAAGAAATGCCAATGTAGAAAGGATGCCTGGTTGTCCAGGGGCCAAATCCTCGGAGCCAATCAGAGTCACATGTCTTTGAGTATAGAGAAATGAGGGGTGCGCCCGCAGAAAGACAGCAATCCATTTGACTGCTTCCTCCTCAGTCTCCCCCTGCCCCCCGCACGGGATGGAACGTGCACAGGCACTCATGCCTCACACTTCATGGGCACGTTTTGTTTGCATCTGAATCACAATATCAAAGGCACAAGAGATGCTATTTTTGGAAGGAGGAGGGTTTTCAAAACTGAAAGTGCCGGTGAACTGCGCTACCCAGTAGAGAAGAGACTTCAGGGCTGGCTGTCGTAATAAACTGAGTAAGTTGCTTCTCTTTGTCAAAGAACTTTGTCCAGCGGGGAAATATGCTGGTAATCGTTTTACACTATGTAGTGTTCCCCAGACAGTCCAGAGAGTTCCCCAGATTTGGAGCTTCTGTGGTACTTTGTTTTAAAAAGACAATCTCACGGCAGAAGAATCGATTGTTTTCTTTCACATCCCTCTGAAAAAGTAAACTGAGAGAAGTTATTTCTTGGCATGGTTAGGACTTTGGCAGACCCAGTCACCGAAAGCCACGAGACTGAGGTGCTTGGCGTGCTTGCGGCAGAGAGGAAAACAATAAATGCTCTTAAAAATGCCGGCGGAGAAAAGGGTCGATGATGCTACTTTCCTTTTACTAATCTGTACAGTTACTAGATGGGCTTCCCAGGTGGCTCAGTGGTAAAGAAGCCACCTGCCAGTGCAGGAGGCGTGGGTTCGATCCCTGGGTCGGGAAGATGTCCTGGAGAAGGAAATGGCAACCCACTCCAGTATTCTTGCCTGGAGAATCCCATGGACAGAGGAACCTGGTGGGCTACAGTTCATGGGGTCCCAAAGAGTTGGTCATGACTTAGTGACTAAACGACATAGTAAATAGATACCAGTGTAAGAGAGGGATAAGAAAAGAGCATTTTTTCCCCTAAGTGATTGATATTTTTGATTACCACTAATGCCACATGCTGTGAGCAGAAGAGAAGTAAAAGACAAGGTCCTTGCCTCTCAAGGCACGTGACAGTCTGACACTCAGCAGCTAGATATTTTTTTCTATTTTAAAGGTACACCATACCATACTGATTATGACATACATGCTGAAGTTTGTCTTTTTGCAACTTTGTCCTTTTTCATTCAGTTTGAAATTTCCTTTTTTCCTTCCCCCTTCTGGTCACAAGTTTTCTTGCACCCCACTGCTCCGGCCCTCCACATGCTTGACCCCTAAGAGGTTCTTGAAGAACTTGCTAAAATTTATCTGTAATCACAAAATAATACTTGTGATGCTTTCGTGGTCTTCCGTGGACATGTGCAGAGCGGCAACAAATTTGAGTCACCCAGCACACACATTCCCAGCTGAGACGGAGCAAAGCAACTCTCCCCTTTTTTGTGTCTGCTCTCCTACTGCAGACAAGTGTCCTTTGAAATGTCTCTTTAGTGTGACATTTGTGTGTGTGCTTTGTGTTGGTGGCTTTGCAGTTTGGAATGGTACCGGCTCACAGTGCTGTAGTCCTGTTTTGTGCTTGTAAGTGCTAGGGGCCGATTGCCATCTGGACAAAAGACTGGCTTTTCTTGTGTTTGATAAGCTTTGTTTAGACATGAGTTCTAGTGCTGGTAGCGGTGAGATCAATGCTACTGAATCAACATATATATAAATATGTATTTATATTACATAAGGTATTTTTGAGTGCAATCAGAGAAAATAAGATAACATTCGGATCAGTTAAAGAGCAGGTGGTGACCAGTGGCTCGCAGGAACCTAACCTTAGATTTCCTCTAGGAGCAGCGGTGCAGTATTTGCTAATTCAGTGTTTAACTGAATACCGAGAGTTGACTGTAGCTAAATGGAATCCAGGTGCTCAGAGGGGCAGCCTCTTCTAGGACACACTTCTGACTGCAGGGAATATTTGCGGAGAAGCGGAAGTAGTTCTGGCCACGCCGAGTGCCTCAGCTCAGCACAGATTTTTCTATCGGATTTGAAAAAAACCTTTAAAAAAGATATAACCACATTTGGTCTCGTAGAAGCATGAGTTGTTATAGACCATCCATCTGGAAACAGAGTAAATTCTTAATTTAAGAGCATTTTCCCTCGCCTTTGAACCTATGTACGAGTTTGTGGAAAATGTTTGATACCCAAAACCAATAAATTGAAAGCTTTCCCCCAGCCAGACAACAGACCCCATTACGCAGGGTATAATATTTGTTATGCTTAGCAATTCTTTTATTTTCTGGGAGCACCAGGCTTTTCAGAAAGGGATCATTTTGTCCCTTCTGATTGAAAAGATCACAAAATGCTTCAATTTGGTGAAAAGCTTTGCCAACGTATCTATTTTCCCCCAAACTCTTACATTATGAAATGTTTGCAAATGGTTTCACACATACAGTGTGTAAGAATGTGCAAGTGATTCAGAAAAGGTAAAGCTTTGCTTAAAATGACTGGAAAATGCAGAAAGAAGGGAACAAAGGGAACGGGTGAGTGTGGCCTGTGTAATTTAACAGCATTTCTCCAATACCTCTGGACTCTTTTTCGGCAGCTTCCAAGTTTCCACAACTCGGTCCTAACAACATCCTAACGAAATTCTCCGGAAAACGCTGTTGCGTATTTCAGTGCTCTCACTCAATACGTATTGCCTGAGTGGCTTCCATGTGTCAGACGCTGGAGTAAGTGCTTGAGTACGCTGCTGAATAAAATAGGCACAAATCTGGCTGTCCTGGCGCTTATTATCTCGTGTGGGTAGGCAGTCTGGTGGGGAAGTTTCCTGTCTTGTTTGGGTATCTCCTTAGGATACATTCATACATACATTTTCATTCAGCTCATCAGACGGTCCTCTGAAACAGTTATACAGAGTCATGTCCCTCTGACGCCCCTACTGACATTGGTATGCTTATTCTTTTTAAGTCTGTGCCAATCTGATAGATGAAATGAGTTCTCAGAATTGCTTGAATTGGCATTTCTGTGATTTTTTTTTTTTAACTGAAGTTGTGTATCTTTGCATGGGTATATTTCCATTTATGTTTCTCCTTTTGTGAATTTGTCCCTTTTCTCATCAGGGTGCTAATTTTTTCCTTGAGCTGTAAAGAGTTATAGATTTAAAATATTAACCTTTTTTCCTATGTATGACAAATGGTTGTGTTTTTTTATCTTTTTGTCTTTGAACTTGATTCATGACCTCTGGTCCTACATGCAAAGTTTGAATTGTTTTGTACTCAAATGTGTCAATATTTTCCTTTTGATTTATTTACTTAACAAAACTAGCTGTAGGTGCGGGGCGCTCACTGTTGCATGTGTCTTATGAACACCCACCCATTGGATCTTCGTCACAACCCTGCGAAGTGGTCTTGTGTGTGTCCTCCACTGCCCCTGCCCCAGCGCCCTCCCCCCACACACTATTCTAAGATGAGGAAAGCAGGTGGAGAAAAAGAAGTACTGTGCTGTGGTTAAGGTTACAGCCGGTACGTGGTGAGTGAGGTAAAGCGTCGTCCCCGGCCACTAAGCCTCGTCAGCCGTAGTCCAGGTGTCAGGCTCTGCTCATGTTTGTGGTCGCTTCAGAAATGCTCACTGAATCCTCCCCAGCTTTTTTCCCCCCAATATGTATTGATTCAACTGCACAGGGTCTTAGCTGTGGCACGTGGACTCTCAACTGAGGCTTATGGGATCTAGTTCCCGGACCAGGGATCGAACTTGTGCCCGCTGCGTCAGGAGCATGGAGTCTTAGCACTGGACCAGCAGGAAAATCCCTAGACTTCCCCATCCTTGAGGGCAAGCACCACATCTTTTGCTTCTCCCAGTGTCCTCCATACAGTACTGGGCACAGTGTAGCTAGTTGCTTATGAATAAATACTTTCTGACTGAATGAGTTGACGACATCTGGATTCTGGATCATCAGAGCACACTTTTGTTCCTGCTTGCAGAGGAGCTGACAGCTTCAGTGTTCTCCTGTTGCCCCTCGCTGGTGACTTGGTGAGCTCGGCTCTGGCACCTGCGCTGATGGAATGTCCCTGTCCGAGGTCAGCAGTAGTTCCCTTACTCCACAGCCTCCCGGCCCTCCTCAGAAAAGCCTCCTGACTCTCATCTCTACCGGAGAAAATCTAATGAGCCTTTTTCTAGGCTCCACTCTTCAGCATCTGTCATATAAACACCAAGAACACACAAGAGGAAAACCCCAAGAGGGGATGACCAGGAAGCCCAGAGAATGCTTGCTCAAGCCTTTGACACTCACCCAGAGATGGAAAGTCTTCCAGCTGTGGTCCTGGGTATCTCTTCCTTCTGCACAGGAGGGAAGGAAGTGAGGAACTATTAGACTGTTGTGGATGGCATTCTTACATGCTAACTCAAAGAGACTAGTTAACCCGTGATTAAGGAGCTATCTCTGACCGTAATCTCTCCTTCTCCTATCATATTCAGTCATTTGATGGATTCACTTGGTTCTTCCTTTGAAGCCTCTCCTGCATTCATTTTTTTCCAGACTCCCTGACAGTTCTCTAATTTAGTGGTTTCTAAAGTGTGGTCCTTGGACCAGCAGCAGCATGTGGGAGCTTGTGAGAGATGTGAATTCTCAGGCCCCAGCTCAGATATACTGAATCTGAAACTCTGGGGCTGTGGGCCAGCATGCTGAGTTTCAGTTCAGTTCAGCCGCTCAGTCGTGTC
>NW_011494785.1:10005248-10009878 GCF_000754665.1 Bison bison bison | reverse complement strand
TGTGGTAGTTTGAGCATTCTTTGGCATTGCCTTTCTTCGGGATTGGAATGAAAACTGACCTTTTCTAGTCCTGTGGCCACTGCTGAGTTTTCCAAATTTGCTGGGATATTGAGTGCAGCACTTTCAGCATCATCTTTCAGGATTTGAAATAGCTCAACTGGAATTCCATCACTTCCACTCATGGCCCTATAAGTAATTTTGTTGCACATTCAGGTTTGAGAACCATGGGTCTAATGGGACCCCTCTTTATCATTCAGTTCAGTTCAGTCACTCAGTCATGTCTGACTCTTTGCAACTCCATGAATTGTAGCATGCCACGCCTCCCTGTCCATCACCAACTCCTGGAGTTCATTCAAACTCACATCCATTGAGTTGGTGATACCATCCAGCCATCTCATCCTCGGTCGTCCCCTTTTCCTCCTGACCCCAATCCCTCCCAGCATCAGAGTCTTTTTCAGTGAGTCAACTATTCGAGCGAGGTGGCCAAAGTATTGGAGTTTCAGCTTTAGCGTCATTCCTTCCAAAGAACACCCAGGACTGATTTCCTTTAGGATGGACTGGTTGGATCTCCTTGCAGTCCAAGGGACTCTCAAGAGTCTTCTCCAACACCACAGTTCAAAAACATCAGTTCTTCGGTGCTCAGCTTTCTTCACAGTCCAACTCTCACATCCATACATGACCACTGGAAAAACCATAGCCTTGACTAGACGGACCTTTGTTGGCAAAGTCATGTCTCTGCTTTTGAATATGCTATCTAGGTTGGTCATAACTTTCCTTCCAAGGAGTAAGCGTCTTTTAATTTCATGGCTGCAATCACCATCTGCAGTGATTTTCATTAAAACATTGTAAATGTGTTAGGTGCTTATTGTAGAAAAACGGGAAAATACAGACAAGTAGGAAGGAAGCCCAAAACAAAAATTACCCCATAACTCTTAACACTCAGAGGAAACTACTGTTTTAATTTCTTAACATTTTTTTTCTTATTAAGAAACAGTAAAAAAGATAATCTTTATTCTGTCCCGTATGGATTGTGCTCAGTCAGTCAGTCGTGTCCAACTCCGTGGGACCCTATGGATTGTAGCCCACCAAGCGCCTCTGACCATAGGATTCTACAGGCAAGAATACTGGAGTGGGTTGCTATGCCCTCTTCCAAGGGATATTCCTGACCCAGGGATTGAACCGGAATCTCTTCTCTTACATCTCGTGCAGGTAGGTTCTTTACCACTAGCAGCATCTGGGAAGTCTTTTGTATGGATTACTGTGGACTTCCCTGAAGCTCAGATGGTAAAGAATGTCTGCAGTGCGCAAAACCTGGGTGCGATCCCTGGATTGGGAAGATCCCCTGGAGAAGGGAATGGCAACCTACTCCAGTATTCTTGCCTGGAGAATCCCATGGACAGAAGAGCCTGGCGCGCTACACTCCACAGGGTCAGAGACAGTTGGACACGACTGAGCCACTAACACGACTACTCTGTGCTTTTGGTCTTCCATTTCTCTCTTTCCTTTCCCCAGTACTATCTTGGATCCATGATCCCTATTCTTCTTGTTTAAAATCGAAGGATATTTGACCTGTAACACGTGTGGATCTAAGGTGTGCAACATACTCATTTGGTCCGTTTATACTGAAGCATGATCACCATTATAGTGTTAGCTAATCCCTCTATTGTGTCACATAATGATCATTTGTTCTAGTGTTGGGAATAATTAAGATCTACTCACTTAGCGGGTCTAATGCTTATAATACAGCTCTGTTGTCTGTAATCATCGTGCCCTGTATGAGGGCTCTAGGGCTTATTCACCTACTGGAGGCAAGCTGTTCTTTTTAATGCATATTCCTGACAGAGCAACTTCTGGATTCAAAGATACTCAGTGAGTTCTTGCCCTCTGATTTCGGCACATAAATGGCTCGCCTTTGCATTCAAGGAGTTTTGTGATGGGATGTTTCCGTGCTTACCCACTAATATGCCTGTTCTGTAAGGGACAGACGTTGTATCCCTGGCACTTAACTATGCCACACACTCAGTGGGCACTCAGTGTGTTTGTTCAGGGAATGAATGCATGTTCTGATACCGTCGAGTCACCGGTGAGGAATGTACGTGTGCCTTTCATTTCTCCTCGCTTTAAAAGCAGTTTGTGCTGCAGTGCTTTCTCAAAATGCACACGGCTGTGTCTGTCCCAGGAGATTCCGACCCACTGGTGTGGCTCCCCAGGCATTCCTACCCGAGAAGCTCAGGTCTAGAATGTCCCTTCCCCATTTCTGCGAGTCAAACAGGGGCCTGTGTTTATTAGTCTCCTTCCACAGCCGACTCCCCTCCCCTCCTGCGTCCTGCCATCCAGGTGGTTCTACCAAACTCTCTGTCTCCGCTGTTAGCAGGGGATGGGGCGAAGGGCAGAATGACACCAATCAGGCCGAGCCAGTCAGATTCTTGCCCTGGGAATCTGAACGGTGTGGTGGAAGGCGGACGCGGTCGAAGGCAGTGGGTGCTGGCACTCAGGTCCTTTGCCCTTGGTGCTGGCAGCTGTGTGTGATCCTAGGTGAACCGAGGAGGCCGGCCTTCAGGGAGGAGAGGGGATCAGACATATAGAGCGAAGCAGGGAAGACAGTAAGGTCTCAGAGGGAAGGAGCCGGAGGGAACCGTCCAAGGACGCTCTGGTTTCCCGAAGCCAGCTTTGCGGCCCGAGCTGACTCAGCCTCCCACTCGGGTTCCCTTTTCCCTGGTCAGTTTGAAGGATCTTGTTGAGAAGACCCTCTTTACAGACCTGCCTCAGATTGCTCCTCATACTTGAATGTCCCTCAGGGGACATTTCCTCGGGGATTCCCAGGTGGCGCTAGTGGTAAAGAGCCCACCTGCCAATGTAGGAGACATGGGAGACGCGGGTTTGATCCCTGGGCCAGGAAGACCCCCCTGGAGGCGGACATGGCCACCCAGTCCAGGATTCCTGCCTGGAGAGTCCCGCGACAGAGGGGCCTGGGGGGCTACAGTCCACGGGGTCTCAGAGAGTTGGATATGATTGAGTGACGCAGCACGCACGCAGGTCTTCTCACAAGCAGCCCGCTCCCACCGCATTTATTCCGTTTTTCCGGCCTCAGGCGGGATCACGGGGCTTTACATAAGTAATCAGGTTGGTTGAATAACCCGGGATGGGGGAGGGACCTCACTGGTCCAGGGCAGAGGACCTTGCTGGAGAAGAAGGCACAGAGCACCAAGGGGGTGGGGGGCGTTCCTCTCCGCAGAGGAGGAACCTGGGTCCCACGAGGACTGGGGCCTGCCTGGGCTGGCAGCCCGGCCTCCTGCTCCCGGATCCTAGTGCACTTAGCCAGGTGGGGCCGTGGGAGGGTCCCATCTCCCCAGTCCAGGACCAGGTGGTGCCCAAAGGGAGTTCCAGCGCGCACAGAGGATTCTGTTTGTAAAACAGTGCTTTAAACAGTTCCATCTGTCTCTCTCAGACTTCTCAGGCTCAAGAGTGTTTCCCAAAAGTTCACAAAGGGAACGAGAATGAGGTGGTTCCTAAGGAAATCTGGCTCCTGGCCCCTTTCGCCCGGGAGCAGGTCCCAGAACCAGGGGCCTCTGGGGTGACAATATGGGGAGACCCCTTTCCGCCTCCCGCCAGCTTTCAGCAAAGGTCTGGGTGCCCCCTTCAGACAGCCGGGCCACCTGGCACACCCGCCCCTCCCTCTGCAGGCGTCACACCTTCTCACGCCTCTCTCACCGGCAAGTGGAGAGAGAGATGAGGAAACAAGTTGGAGGATGGAAGAAACCAGAAGCCGCCAAGGGAAAGAGGCGAGCTGGGGGAAGGCAGCCCTCCCGGGCTCCACCCCCTGCTCAGGGCTGCTCCTGGCCCAGAGCTCGCTGCGACTCTAAGTTTTGGTTCTCGTCGGATGGCTGGTTCAGACACGGCCCTTGTGCAATAGCCACGTGCTCACGGCCTTTCCTTCTGAGCGCTGATCAGGAAGGGAGGGCGTGGGCTGGGAACGCCTGCCGCCCCTGCTTCCCGCAGAGACGCCCGGCCCCAGTGCGAGTGCGGTGGGGACTGGTGTGGAATGGGGGCACCCAGCACGGTTATTTCTTCCTCTCCAAGCCAGCACGGGAGTCGGTGACTGACAGGGAGGCCTGGCGGGCTGCCGTCCACGGGGTCGCAGAGAGTCGGGCACGACTGAGTGACCGGACTGAGCAGAAGCCAGCCCCGGTCTGGACCAGGGACTCACCAGCCCCGACTAACAGGCGGATTGAGGTTCGCGGACCAGACGGAGCTCCTGTCCTGTTTGTGTCGCCACCTCTGACCTTTAGAATCTCGCGCTCAGGACTTGGGATACACCTAGTTTGCCCCTCTTGCCACATGCCTTTTGCTTAGTGACTTAGGGTAGACCAAGCGCTCGGTAATCAAAGGGGTGGGGCCGCGTGACCTCCGCTGCCCCGCGCCTTCAGGGCTGAATCACCTCCCAGGTGGGTGGGATTTGCCTTCCCACGGCTAAGCAGTAAGGCCTGCTGGTGAGTGTCCTGCTGAAAACTTAGCACCCACCATCTTGTAACTTTGAGAAGGGGAATGACTATTCAGATGGATCGGAGTTTCCTTAGTCTTTGGAAATTAAAACGTTTCAGCAACCCGTGGGATTTCTCTCCCCCACCCC
>NW_011494785.1:10003998-10004512 GCF_000754665.1 Bison bison bison | reverse complement strand
CAAAGGCAGCTGCTTGGTGCGGCTGCAGCAGGCGGGTGGTCCGCCTTCGGAGGCGCCTGAAGTACTCGGAGTGGCGGCCCTGTCCATTTGTCGGTGCGGCTCTCGAGCGCTCTAAACGTGGAGGACCGGAGCCCTGTTTTCGCTGGAGGCTCAGAAGGCGGCCAGGGAGTTGGGCACAACGCGCCGGAGGCCCCAAGGTTTGGCCCTCAGGACGGGCCTCCGGCTCTGTAACCTGGAATGGCCACCCTCCCTCCCCGGGCAGCCGGACGCCGGCGGGCAGCCCCCAGGGGCAGCCCCCTGGGCGGGAGGCGGCGGTGCCCTTGGGCCCTTCCTCTCGGGGGCACGGGGCGGCCGCTGGAGGAGGGCCGGGGCGGCCCCGGGAGTCCCGCCAGGGCGCCGGAGTGGGGGAGCAGTGGAATCTCGTCTCCCCCTCGCAAGCCTCGCCCGCATCGTAATTCTTTTTATTTTTACTTTCAAGCCATGTAAGGCGCGCGGATGGGGTAGGAGCGTTCCG
>NW_011494785.1:10002905-10003419 GCF_000754665.1 Bison bison bison | reverse complement strand
TGAAGCCCCCCTTGGGCCCCGGAGGAGTTGGGGGGCGGCAGGCTTCCCCCGATGTGTTTCTCGGGCCCGGGGCGGCCGATAAAAGGCTGGTGCCGTCTGACCGGCAGTGAAGGCATGCGGGCTCGGGAGGGCCGGGCCGGCGGGGCAAGGAGCGGTTTCCCTGTCGCCCGGCAACGCCGCTGATGGACGCGGGCCGCCGCCAATCGCCGCGCCTGCAGGTCCCCTGGAAATGTTTTTGACATGGACCGTCGGCGAGGGAGCAGAGCGCGTGTGCGCGTGCGCGGAGCGGGGTACCGCCCCCCCCCCCAACACCCCAAACTCGCCACTGCCCTGCTCCGTTTGTGGGGAGTGGGGGGGCGGGGGTGATTTCTCAACTTTTTAAAGTTCGCATTGACCATCTGTTCGGAGCTGGGCCACTCATGCCTTTGTCAGTTATTTGCAGCCCTCTGGCAGTGGGCAAGGAATGAGCTTTTCTGCTGCATTTTCTCCATGAAAAAAAGGAAAAAATAAAAAA
>NW_011494785.1:10001309-10002805 GCF_000754665.1 Bison bison bison | reverse complement strand
AAAAAAAAAAAGGATAACGAAACCCAGCAAGTCACAAACAAGCAGGAAGGTGTGCGTGTGCGGAACGTAGCCAATAGCTAACCGAAAAGTTGTAAGGAGGTCAGTGGTAGACATCTGCGGATCCGGCGAGCAGCCTTACTGGCAGCCGATGGAAAATGTTTGCTGAACTGCAGACACATGATCTGGATTCTTCCCCCCACCCCGGCTTCTAAAGAATAGT
Organism: Bison bison bison; assembly: GCF_000754665.1. Classification (NCBI taxonomy): domain Eukaryota; kingdom Metazoa; phylum Chordata; class Mammalia; order Artiodactyla; family Bovidae; genus Bison; species Bison bison. The sequence goes on along the minus strand of NW_011494785.1, from coordinate 10,002,585 downwards.
AGGAAAAAAAAGATTTGGCGAATTATGTCGTTAGAGATCATAATGGAAAACTCCTCAGTGTGGTTTCTGGAAACGGTAGCGGTCAGCAGCTCTTGATGCGGTCGCTGTAAAATGTGGATTTATGGTGGTGCACTTAACAGCTGGCCGGCATCGGGGGCACCAGAACACAAAGCCTGCGAGCGATCCAGGGGTGCTGAGCCCCTGAACCCTCTCTTCTGGGCAGCGCCGCTTTCCTAAGAAAACCGTATTGCTGGCAGTGTTTGTTTAAAACAAAAGAAAACATGGAGAATAGCATGTTAGTTCGTTTGGGAAGCTACTGACAAGTAAGCAAATTAAAAAGAAAGAGCAGCATGTTGTCATAGCAACAGTGCAATTAAATTACTTTACTGTCAGCCATGATATAATTTTCCTGTTTGGTAGCTCAGGAGACGTAAAACTTTTTTCCTGTGGAGCTAAAGTTGACTTCAGCGGCTGGGTCGGGTTTTTTTTTTTTTTTTTTTTTTTTTCGCTTTTGTACTCGACTGTGTGGATATTCCCTGTTATCAGAAAATTAGGTTATTTGATGAGGGGAGTCCTGTGAAAACTTTGAGAGGACAAGCCTAGCCTTGATTTGTTTACAAAGACGGTAAAAGCAGTATCAAGCTGGTCTCTGTCTTACCTCCAAATTGAAAACACTAGATTATTCTTTAATAGGTATCCTGTATTACTCAGAGTAGCCTCCCTATTTGATGAAAAACATATTCCCTGTGGCTGAACCCGAGGTATCTGAACTACCTGCTTCCATGGGACTTTGGTGCCTGTGAAAATTCTTTCTCTTCTAACAGTTGGACGTTTCAGGGCAGCTCCCCAGCCCCGCCCAGGCCTTCTGTCTGCAGGCTGTCTGTCCACCTTGGCCTCCCCTCAGCCTGCGTCTCCCAGGGGTGGGGGTGTGGGGGTGTGGGGGCTGTGGGGTGGGGGTGGCGCCACCAGCTCTCAGGTGCCTTTGGGTATCCAGTGCCCCAGTGCCCCACATATGTTTCCTAGAGCTTCCCCAGCTAAAGTGGCAGTTATTTTAGGTGTGGTGTCAGTGAACTTTTGGAGCCATGGAATGATCCCATCTTTGCTTTTGCTGTGTTCATTTTTTTCTTTTTCTGTTTTTCTAAATAGCCTGCATGATGTTACTCGGGGGTGGCCGTGCTCAGTCGTGTCTAACTCTTTCGAGACCCCGTGGACTGTAGCCCACCAGGCTCCTCTGTCCATGGGGTTCTCCAGGCAGGAATACTGGAGTGGGTTGCCA
>NW_011494785.1:10000792-10001209 GCF_000754665.1 Bison bison bison | reverse complement strand
CAGGTCTCCCACATTGCGGGTGGATTCTTTACTGTCTGAGCCGCCAGGGAAGCCCAGGGCTGGGGTGGAGGATAAAACACGCCCTTCTTACGCCCAGCATGCTGTGGGAGAGCGGGAGACCTCTCTCCTGATCTTCCTGCTCTTTCTGTCTCTCGTTACGTGCTCGAGGGATGCACGTGCTTTGTAGCTGCTGGGGTCACCCGAGTGTGGACCTGTCTCCCCCTATTGTCTTTCCTCCTCAGATATTTTACCCCCTGTGCTAGGCTGTTGATAAAAGTGGGGGAGAAGCAGAATAGAATTCCTTAGCAGTTTTTGTTGGATATGCCTTCTTTCTTGAAGCTCCTGGCTGCTCTCCTGACTTTTTGCACTGATTTTAATTTCAGCTGATGGCTCCTTGTTCACATTCCTCTTTATTTG
>NW_011494785.1:9981746-10000692 GCF_000754665.1 Bison bison bison | reverse complement strand
CGTGCTCAGTCGTGTCTGACTCTTTCGAGACCCCGTGGACTGTAGCCCACCAGGCTCCTCTGTCCATGGGGTTCTCCAGGCAGGAATACTGGAGTGGGTTGCCATGCCTTCCTCCAGGGGACTGAACCCAGGTCTCCCACATTGCGGGTGGATTCTTTACTGTCTGAGCCGCCAGGGAAGCCCAGGGCTGGGGTGGAGGATAAAACACGCCCTTCTTACGCCCAGCATGCTGTGGGAGAGCGGGAGACCTCTCTCCTGATCTTCCTGCTCTTTCTGTCTCTCGTTATGGGAGAGCGGGAGACCTCTCTCCTGATCTTCCTGCTCTTTCTGTCGCTCGTTACGTGCTCGAGGGATGCACGTGCTTTGTAGCTGCTGGGGTCACCCGAGTGTGGACCTGTCTCCCCCTATTGTCTTTCCTTCTCAGATATTTTACCCCCTGTGCTAGGCTGTTGATAAAAGTGGGGGAGAAGCAGAATAGAATTCCTTAGCAGTTTTTGTTGGATATGCCTTCTTTCTTGAAGCTCCTGGCTGCTCTCCTGACTTTTTGCACTGATTTTAATTTCAGCTGATGGCTCCTTGTTCACATTCCTCTTTATTTGCGTGGTGTCTGACAGCGCTCACTTTTTTGTTCAGAGTGTAGTGTCCCAACGAAATTAACTGTGCTTCCTCCTTCACTTTGAATCCACAGAATAATTTGGCATCACTGTTTAGACTTGCCAAATGTTATTAAAGTTGCAGTTTTAGGTCATGATAAAACACTACTAAAGTGGTTCTCCGGAGAAGGCAATGGCACCCCACTCCAGTCCTCTTGCCTGGAAAATCCCATGGATGGAGGAGCCTGGTGGGCTGCAGTCCATGGGGTCGCTAAGAGTCGGACACGACTGAGCGACTTCACTTTCACTTTTCACTTTCATGCACTGGAGAAGGAAATGGCAACCCACTCCAGTGTTCTTGCCTGGAGAATCCCAGGGACGGGGGAGCCTGGTGGGCTGCCGTCTATGGGGTTGCAGAGAGTCGGACACGACTGAAGCGACTTAGCAGCAGCAGCAAAGTGGTTCTCACCATAGCCAGTTTTAATTCCCAGGCAGTTGTGATGGTCTTCGCACGGAACAGCTGAACTTAACCTGAAACAGCGGGTCTTTTTTCTTTTTTTCTTGAGAAAGGTAACTAGTAAGACCCGTCACCCGAAGTGACCTGGGTTGTGGCCGCACTTATTTTGTGGTGTTTATTGTGAGGCTCGAAAGAATCTTGTACATTTTCATGTGAAGCAGGTAAATAGAGGCAAGCAGGAAATGACTGATTTTCCTAGGGTCACGGTGAGAGGCTTCATGGATCCGGAAGACGACCTTGTGGAACCCACCCCCCCTTTTTTAATTATTGCAGTACAGTTGATTTACAGTGTTGCGTTAGTTTCTGGTGTACAGCGAAGTGATTTTATACGTAACATATATTGGTTTTAACATTCCTTTCCGTTACGGTTCATCACAGGATACGGCATACTGTTCCCCTGTGCTGTTACACAGGCGGGTTGTTTATTTTTTTGGCCCTGCCGCAGAGCTTGAGGGATCTTAGTTTCCTGACCAGGGATGGAACCTGTAGCTTCTGCAGTGGACGCGCTGGGCGCTCCCGCCGGAAGCCTTGCAGTTCGTCCGCTAGGTGTGGTGGGCTCCCAGTCCCCTCCTCGCGTCCCGCTCTTCTCTTCTCGTGAGGCAGGAGCCCCTGAAGGGCGCTGCGAACGCTCCCGGTCTTGCCCTTGCGGGCCGTCGGGTCCCTGTGCGTGGGCCCGGCGGCTCCTGCTGCCCCTGGCGGGCCGGCGAGGGGGCGTCTCTGAGGGGCAGGGAGCCCACCGAGCCGGCGGGGCGGGAGGCCGCGGCTGCCTCTCTGCCGTCGGGGTCCCCCCTCATCTTCTCTGTGTCGTGTGTTTCAGGAGCCTTCACGTAAATGGGTCCAGTCATGCCTCCCAGCAAGAAGCCGGAAAGCTCAGGAATTAGCGTCTCCAGCGGGCTGAGTCAGTGTTACCGGGGCAGTGGTTTCTCCAAGGCCCTCCAGGAAGACGATGACCTCGACTTCCCCCTGCCCGACATCCGACTAGAGGAGGGGGCCATGGAAGATGAGGAGCTGACCAACCTGAACTGGCTGCACGAGAGCAAGAACCTGCTGAAGAGCTTCGGGGACTCGGTCCTGCGCAGCGTCAGCCCGGTCCAGGACCCGGACGACGACCCGCCGCCGTCGCCCGCCCACTCCGACGTGCCCTACGACGCCAGGCAGAACCCCAACTGCAAGCCCCCCTACTCCTTCAGCTGCCTCATATTCATGGCCATCGAGGACTCGCCCACCAAGCGCCTGCCCGTCAAGGATATCTACAACTGGATCTTGGAACACTTTCCGTATTTTGCAAACGCACCTACTGGGTGGAAAAACTCAGTGAGACACAATTTGTCCTTGAATAAATGTTTTAAGAAAGTGGACAAAGAGAGGAGTCAGGTAAGCCTCGGGGGCTGGAGCTCAGGTTTTTCTTTTGGAAGTGAAACGTGTCTCCATGAAGAGAAAATGTTCAGGAATGTGAATTTGTTGTATGGAAGTGCCCCTTGCGTAAATGGAGAACGCGGTCTCATTGCATGCGTTCAGGCGCTTGTCAAGAACTTCCTTTTCCTGCGTTTGGTGTTTCTAAAGCTGGCTTGAGGGCTTCCCACTGGGGAGCAGGGTTACAGAACAGTGGTTTGCAGGCCTGATGGGTTCTTAGTATGGTCATCCTTCAGCGTGGGTGGGTCCCTTTGGTTTTCAAGACCAAACAAAGGTCTGTATTCTGAGAGCAGCCATGAGCCATGAGGAGTGTAAATATACATATGTAGGAAAATTGCCACCAAGGGCTAGAGAAATGTGGCATTTGTATTCTTTCTGAATATTAACTCAGAGAAAGGCTGTCGGTCTAGGGTTCTGGAATAAATAGACAGTGGTGGACATTGTACAGATGACTTGAACATCTTTATATACTGCAGGAACAAAGACCCCAAGTGCCCAGGTGACTCTCTTGAAATTCTGGGCTCTGTAAAGTGTTTGGCAACTTTGAAATTCCCTCTCAGGGTGGAAAGGGGTCTGAGGGTAAGGTTCTCATTCAAGACTGGCTTTTTAAAAGGTAGAATTTTTGCTTTAAAGCCTTTAAAGCTTGACCCTTGTGGTTTGCTAAAGGAAGTTTTAATAATTTGCTTTATCTTTCTTGTATGGAATATGATACGTAGAGTAGAAAGAAGGTGGGCTTGTTAGAAAAATGGTAACCTAGCTTGAAGTCGTGAAAAGTAACATGTGTGCGTGCTAAGTCGCTTCAGTTGTATCTGACTCACTGTGACCCCATGGACTGTAGCCACGAGGCTTCTCTGACATGGGATTCTCCAGGCAAGAACACTGGGTTGCCATGCCCTCCTCCAGGGAATCGTCCAGACCCAGGGATAGAACCTGCATCTCTCGCATTGGCAGGCGAGTTCTTTACCAGTAGCGCCACTTGGAAGCCTGGAAAGTAACGTGGCCACGGCTAAAATAACCTGGCAGAAAACCCCTCTCTGCCAGGTTTTCGTGTTGCCGTGTCCCCAGCTCTGGTCTCTGCGTCAGCGGTGCTGCAGTGTGCAGCGGGCAGTCTGCGTTCCTTTCTGTTTTACTATTTATTTGGCTGCACCAGGTCTCAGGGATCCTGAGTGGGATCGAAGCCAGGCCCGCACCTGGAGAGCTCGGAGTCTTAGCCACCGGACTATCAGAGAAGTCCCTGCTTTCCATTCTTTTTGAAATTCAGGTTCAGGCCCAGGACCACTCTTGTGTGGCTCAGCAGCTGTGCAGGCTTGGGGCCTTTCATTTCTTCTGTCTCCGGGAACAGATTCATGCTTCCAGTAGGATCTTGAACCTGAGAAGATTCCACTTGCTCAAGTCTGTAGCTGGCTGGGCTGAAGCCCCGTTTATCCTTGCTGCCGCTGGGCGTGTTTGCCGGCAGGTGCTGTTCACCCAGAGTTTGTGCTGAGGACGGGGTGGGGAGGGGTGCAGGGCCTGAGGAGGGTGTTGCCCAGGAGGAGGAAGGTGTGGACGCCGAGGAGCTTTGCTGCTGACCCGGGAGCAGGTGGCCCCCCGGTCAGAGTGCAGGAGTGAGCACGCCTGAGCGTGCCAGCCCTGCCTCCCCAGGTCCGAGTTTCCTGTAACTGTAGCCGTCATGGGTACTGCTGCCGTCCCTAGGAGTCCGTCACGCTCTCCTCCCGTCCTTATCCCAGGAGGGTCATCGGGAGACTGACCTCCGGACTCGACTCTGAAGAGTGTTTTCCCATCATTCCTTGAACTTAGAGAAAACTCACTGTTTCCCTGTAAAGAACTAAGCCCATAACCTTAAAAGCTACCATACAGGTGGGTCCTCTGGAAAGGGAAGGTCTGGGCGAACAATTCCACATCCCAGGTGGCGCTAGTGGTAAGGAACCCGCCTGCCAATGCAGGAGACATAAGAGACTCAGGTGTGATCCCTGGGTGGGGAAGACCCCCTGGAGGAGGGCATGGCAACCCCCTCCAGTATTCTCCACGGAGAATCCCATGGACAGAGGAGGCTGGCGGGCTATGGTCCTTGGGGTTGCAAAGAGTTGAACATGACTGAAGTGACTGAGCACGCAGCACGGAGAATTAGTTGCAGGGTTGGAAGGTGGAGAAGACAGAGCTGTCAGGCCCGCCAGGGTTGCACGTCCCTGCTGCCGCGACGACCAGGGCTTTTAGCTTGGTGTGAAACGATTCTGCGAGTTACTGCACGCCTGGGTCGGTGTGTTTGCTGTCATGCTGGGGCACATGAGAGTAATTTAGCAAACGCACACACTGAAATGTTCAACGAGACCAGCTCCACGGCGAGCGGAGACACTCAGGAGTTATCGTTCATCAGCCTGGGGCGTGTACAAGTGGGTGTCCGATAGCTCCCCCCGGCACCCCACCCGCCACCCCAACGCTGCTCTGGGAATCTGGTTTGCCCAGGGTCTGTCATGGCACATGCAGCGCGTGTTGAAAGGGAATGGTTTCGAGGGCTTGGAGGCAGTTAATTCTGTGGAATGCAGAGTCGTGGCTGCCCAGCCGTTCGGACCTGTACTGACGTCCTTCTGATGAGATGCCAGTCGGTTCTGTGGCCGGGAGTTTGTTCTCGGCGTTGCTGATGCTGCGAGGACAGAGTAAGGGTGTGAGCTTCCCGCTTCTCTGCGCTTCCCTCTGGCTCCCTGGGGGCCAGCTGGAGGCTGCCTGGTGAGGAGCAGGCTCCTGGGTGCCCTCAGGCACCGGTCCCAGCCCGTTCACTTGGGGCTCTCTGCCGCGGCCAGTGAGTCAGGGAAAAGCGTGTGCCCGCATTCTGCCCAGTGAAAGCCCTTGGACTCGCAGGTAAGCTTGTTTTTCCCTGGGGGGTTTTCCTTGGCTGTGGCTCCTGCACTGAGGTTCCACTGCAGCTCAGTGGTCACGTGCGTGCCTGAATGCTGGTGAGAAGGATGCTGGGGTTGGGGGCGTGGCGGTGTGGAAGCCTTGTGTTTGTGTGCACAGGGTTAGCCATCCCACTCTGTTGTCTTGTTAAAAGTGCAGGATCACACTTAGGCCAAGATGCACAAGCGTGAGCATGCAGAATCTGGTGTGATCCTTGTCTCTGGGGGCTGGGGACACGTGCCCTGCCGCGCAGCTGCTCAAATGGGGCTGGAGAGGGGCCACCCTGAACCACACCAGAGTCACCTGTGGCTCTTACACACCCACCACTTCTCCTGATTCAGCAGAAGAGACTCTGATTCAGCAGGTTTAAGGTGGGCTGGGGAACACCGAGATTCTTCATAAGCTTCATATTTCTGATTTCAGCCGGATTTGGGAATCCTTAACTCAGATGCCCTTTCGGGTTCTTTCCAATGCAGAGATTTCATCAAGAACATTCTCATGAATGAGTAAGTTAGGTGTGAATAGTATTTTTTTCCCCTGTTTTATTTCTAACAGGACTTTGAAAGATAGAAGTTTTTTTTTTTTTCTTCCCCTCCCCAATCATGGAAAACTTCAGACATGTACAGCACAGGCGAGAGTGTAGTGACTCTATCGCCTTCACCACCATTGGCCACGGATTCAGCAGTTAACAGTGCTGGCCTGCCTTCCTTCCTTCATTTTTGTTTTTCTGCTCTTAAGTAATTTGAAGCAAATCCCATCCCTCGCGTCACTTTATCCCGACCTGTTTTAGTGTGTGTAGGAGTCGTTTCGGTAACCACAATGCCAGTGTCACCTCTAACAAAACGAACAGTTCTTTGGTCTCACCAGATGCCAGCTCTGTTGTTCAGATATTCTTGATGGTTTACAAAATGTTTGTTTGAATCAGGATCCAGACGTCGTTTAAGCGCTGCACTGGGCTCTGTTGCTTCAACCTGTTTAACCTGTTGTCACCCGCGGCAGATGCCCGGCCCCTTCCTTGTCAAATTGACCCGTCTGCATAGCACGTCTGCTTCGTTGGGGCTTCATTAAGCTTGTTCCTCTGTCCTCTTGTAGGGATACTCTGTGAAATGGAAGTACGTGCTAAAAGGCTAGATCCCGTTCTGGCTTGTTTGGCCCCCGGGGAGTACTTTACAGCCGCGTCTCGTGCCTTCTCACGTCAGGAAGACTGGTTGACCCACGCCTGGGGGCGCTGAGCTTGAACTGTGGGCTCATGTAGGGTTGGCTGCTCGCTGTTCTGCAGAGTCCCCTTCAGCCTTTCATCTCACGGTCTCATCTGTGGGTAACCTTTGCCCAGATCAGTCAGGATAGAGGTCCAGAGTCTGGGATTCCGTTTTGAATTTCCTAACTACAGATCTCAGTTGGAACCATAAGATTGGTGTGTACTAACCTCTCTGAGTATTTGTAAATGAGACGTAGAGCACAGGTTTTTATTTTTTATAAACTGGATTATAGGGGCTCAGGTGTGCGTGTTGCTATTTCTGTGCTTTTTCTTGACTTTCCAGTTTAACAAAACATACTGTTGTCATAAGAGGGTACAGTGTACAGTGTACAGAAGTATATTTATTATATTCAGAGCTTTAAGTACAGTCTTAGCTTATAAATATAAGCAGCTTGTCTTGGTTGAAAGAGGCCTGGATTGGAAGCCAAGATACCTGGTTCGAGTTTTGATGCTGGAAGTACCTGGCTGCTTGGACCTCAGTTTCCTCAGCTATAGAAGCAGAAGTTTATTGTTACTTGGGGCTTCTTAACCTGGGGTCTTTGAATGTCAGAGGCTTTGCAGACAACTCGGAATTGCTGATAACATGTCATGTGACTATGCATTTTCCTAGAAGATTTCAAGATTTTGTTCGATCACTTTTTTGGTTCTCAGTGGGACTCCTGACCCTGGAAAAGGGAAGAACCACGCGTGTTTTGTAATAACAGTAATGGACTTAGAGAACACTTTATTTGTACTTTCCCAATATCTTATTTCTTCCTCACTACAACCCTATGAGGTAGGCCCTAATTTCATTCTTAAAATAGATGATGATTAAGCTCAGAGTGGTTAAGGGACTTGCTAGAGGTCACACAGCTACTAAGCAGCAGAACAGGAATTCACCCTGATTCCCTCCAGTTCTGAAGGACATGCGCTGACCTTAAGCCCAGTGCTTGACCATGCTTCCTCAGGATAGAGGCTGATCGTTGATCTCGGGGTGCTTCCTCAAAGTATGCTATGAACATCAGTTATAGAGGAATTAAGATAACTCAAATACACCCGGAATTTACTCTGGGGGTACAGGGTAGAGGAAGATAAATATAGAGAATGTTTTTGGCTTTGAAACGAGGCCAACCTTTAAGCAGCTGGAAAGGCGTCGAGTTTGCACAAAGCGTGCGGTGCGCGGCTCCGCCAGGCCCCCTGCCTCCCAGGGCCCCTCCACAGAGGTCTGACCCAAGTCCAAAGCCCCTGATCCCTGTGTTTATGCAAATTCCCCCTCCAGTTCCCAGCTCCCTTGATGTTTGCTTTTCCATCCTGCTGGATGAAATTTCTTTTTCAGAAGCAATTTTGAAAACGTAGCCCCTCTGACATGGCAGAGCGCCCCTCGTACAGCAGCACCTCCGTATCACAGTTGCTCTTCTTCCTTCCCTTCGGGGGTGCAGCCGCAGAATCAGAGCATTTCCTTTTCCCATGACAGTGCCACCGCACCTGTGATGGTCATTTTAGGAAGAAGAAAGGCCCTAACTATTACTGTTATTATTTTGTTGGCGGGGAGGTTGGTGGTCAATGATGGTTTTTGATAAACTCTGCAGTTCGGCCTTGTTGAGTCAATTACTTCACATCGGGGTAGTGTTGCGTGGTGGGACATGCAAATATCAGATGAGGCGTCAAAGGTTCTTCTGTGGTCGCCGGGGCAGGTGATGGGCCTGTTTGTCTCTGAGCGGGGCTGCCCTGCGCGGAGCAGGAACACGGCCTCTTTCTCCTGTGCCCACTGCCCGGCAGGCCGCTTTCCATCGTCTGTGCTGTAGGCTGTGTTGCTTTGGAAGGTTGAGATGTTACTGGGGTCTCTGGGGGGCCTGAAATAAACATCCTCCCATGTCACAGTCTCTGGAACAGAAAGCACTTCATACCAGCATCCTCAGGGAGGTCAAGAAATCTGTGTCCTGCCTTCGGCCACGCTGCGCTATCCGTCCTGCCCATCTGGTCCTCCCAGACCCCGCTGCTCCCCCTGATTCTTCCAGGCAGAGGTGCCTTGGCTGGGGGGCGTTTCTGCTGTCTTCCTTTTGCCAGCTCTTCACTCCTCATTCGTTCATTCAGCAGACTTTGAAAGCACCTGTTGCGTTCAGAACCAGCTGTGCTTCCTGTGCCAAGTGCTAGCAGGGCGCAAGGTTGAGCGTGGGTGGCCCGGCCTGGAAGGCCTTCTCGGCCCCGCAGCCCACCTGCGCGGCTTCCTACTCGCTCACAGAGCTCCCTGGCAGCAGCCGTCCTTCCTGTGCGCGCTCCGCCTTTCCTTGGAGTGTGTCCTGTCTCTCTTCTGGCCCGTCCATTCCAAGAGGCCCCTGCTTCTCTAGTGCCCACAGTGATTCCCCTGCTACTGACCTTGATGAGGGTCTATACAGGAGTTCTGGAAAGCTTGGTTCTTCTGAATCTGAGGACCCCATTAACGTATCTGTCCAGTATTGGAATGCAGGAGACCCTGGTTCGATCCCTGGGTCGGGAAGATCCGCTGGCATAGGGATAGGCTACCCACTGCAGTATTCTGGCCTGGAGAATTCCATGGACTGTGTAGTCCACGGGGTGGCAAGGAGTCAGACAGGACTGAGGGCCTTTCACTTTCAGTATTGTTTTGCATTCTTTTAGGTAGGGATTGGTGGTACCCAGCTACGTGTGTGAGATACTTCTTCACTGAGGGGCTACCTGGATATGCAGCCACCAAGAGACTGTTCTCAGAACCTCCCCTGTTGAGCTGAAGAGGCTCTGGGAGTCCCCTCTGAAATCACGTTAGCCGCGGGGTAATTCTCTGCACTAAACACTGTAGGAATCTGGCACACCAGTCTCCTCTTTGAAAGTCGTGTGTTTTGCTTTTAGTAACGGGTTGTTGGGATCAATTCATTCCCCCTCACAGAGCCCTTGAACGTCTTAACACTCTTACGCTTTAACAATACGGTGACAGGTTTTACACTTTTTAGAAAATCTTCTCTTCTTCTCAATGGACATTTTTTGTGGTTGAAACAGATGATGATGAATATATATATATATACACATATACATTTAAAGGCTGATATAATGTTCATTTTGATGATTCTGTGTTTATAGGCTGCTCTTTTGTTTGTGGAGTTCAGATGTGTGGCCCCCTTAAAGTGTTTAATTCTTGTTCTCCATCCCTGTTGCTGGTAACTTGCTTGTTTCTCCTCTCAATGAATATGTCCAGCCACCCTGTAAGGATGTTTCCTTCTTCCTTTTCATCCTGCTGTCTTTCCTTTCTTCCTTCCTGCCGTCTTTCCTTTCTTCCTTCCTTCCTTCATTTCCTTTCTTCCCCCCCTCTGTTCTTAGCTACAGCGCACTGGCTGGCTTGTCTCCAGTTGTGATGCGTGGCCTTGGGCTTCATGGCTCCACGGCGTGTGGGATCTTAGTTCCCCGGCCAGTAATCGAACCCACGTCCCCTTCTTTGGGAAAGTAGATTCTTAACCACTAGGCCAGGGAGGTTCCCAGCCAAGTAAGAATTATCCCCTGGCTACATTTGCTTTAACACTGGCTTAAAGGGGCTTCCCTGGTGGCTCAGACAGTAAAGAATCTGCCTGCAGTGCAGGAGACCCAGGTTCAGTCCCTGGGCTGGGAACATCCCCTGGAGAAGGGGATGGCAACCCACTGCAGTATTCTTGCCTGGAGAATGAGAATCCCCGTGGTCAGAGGAAACTCGTGGGCTGCAGCCATGGGGTCACACAGCGTTAGACACAACTGAGTGATCAGTACTTTCACTTTCTGGCTTCACAGTGTTCAGACAGTTGAAATTCACTCCTGTCGCTCCTATGGAATGCCTCTGCCTTCGTAGAGCATCAGTGTTTCACTGCCTGTAATTTCAGGGACTTTTTACTTATTGGTTTATTAAACTGAGATTTGCTTCTTGCCTTTTGGAAGTTTACATTCCACTGAAATAGGAGACATTATCCAAATACAGATTTAAAAGCTTATAAACCATCGCAGGTATGAGAAGAGTGCCAGCTTGGTAAGTGAGGTCAGTCAGGGAGACTTCGCTTCCCCAGAGAGGGGCACTTGGAGCTGAGGTAAAAAGTAGTAATGGGCAGGTTTTGAATAGGCCTTCTGCGGGGCGGGACACTTGAATAAATAGTTTACAAAGCATGAATGGACATGAGACCTCCAAGGATAGATTAGTTAGGTCGAGGTTTGACTGTTTCTATTAAAAGATGCTTGCTCCTTGGAAGAAAAGCTATGACCAACCTAGACAGCATATTATAAAGCAGAGACATAACTTTGCCAACAAAGGTCCGTCTAGTCAAAGCTTGGTTTTTCCAGTAGTCGTATATGGATGTGAGAGTTGGACTGTGAAGAAAGCTGAGAAGAATTGATGCTTTTGAACTGTGGTGTTGGAGAAGACTCTCGAGAGTCCCTTGGACTGCAAGGAGACACAACCAGTCCATCCTAAAGGAAGTCAGTCCTGGGTGTTCATTGGAAGGACTGATGCTAAAGCTGAAGCTCCATTACTTTGGCCATCTGGTGCGAGGAGCTGACTCATTGGAAAAGACCCTGATGCTGGGAAAGATTGAGGGCAGGAGGAGAAGGGGCCACAGAGGATGAGATGGTTGGATGGCATCACCGACTCCACGGACATGACTTTGAGCAAGCTCTGGGAGTTAGTGACGGACAGGGAAGACTGGTGTGCTGCAGTCCATGGGGTCGCAAAGAGTCGGACACGACTGCGCGACTAAACTGAACTAATTATAAACAGCAACTGCAGAAACTGGTGATTGAACGAGCTAGAAGTGCACTGCTTTGCCACATAAAGCGGGTCTTGAGGAATGAGACAGAAGCGCGCCTCCCGTCTGTCTGTGCACTCTGCTGTTCTCAGTGCATCGCTTGTCTCTGTTCGCACAGTCCGCTCATGGTCTAAATGGCATCTGCTGGGTTGTTCTCATTTTGGGAAGCAGGAAAGGGTATGCAGGCACAGACAAAAGGGAGTCCCGTTGAGTCACCCATTTTAAGGAGCTTTTCAGAAACAGTCCTCCCCGACACTCTGCTTTCATCTTGCTGGCTAGCTCCTGGCCACGTGACTCCTGTTGGCAGCAAAGACGGCTGGGAAGCGTAGTCTTTTAGCTGAGGCCATTGATACGCAAGTGAAATGCTGATTCTGTTACTAAGCAAGCATGAGGTTTTCTGCCACAGAGGTACGGACGGTCTTGGAGATGAATGTTGCTGGGCCTAAAGGATATGTTGGAACAGTGTCAGAGAAGAGGAAAGAAATGGGTGATCAGAAAGGTTATGTAAATAAGTATGAAGAACTGGTGGAGGAGGTAGCATGCTAAAGGGAAAACTGTCAATTGTTCCAGTAACGTAAGTAAAGCGGAGATGATGACCCATTTTTCAGACATTCCATTTATCGGGGTTTTGCTTCCAGATATTCTAGTTAAATTGCATTTAATATCTTCAGAAGCAACAGTTTGATAGAGGTGAAGATGTAGTCATGTGCCAGGTGTGATAAGAAAAGCAGGGGAAATACATGGTTGAAGATAGGGAGGGGGTGAAGTAGTTCTTTTAATAATAGCTCGATGGTTTGCTATGCGAGGTTGCCAACAGTTTCAAAAAGAGAATGGAGTCTTTGATGTGTGTGTGTGTGTGTGTGTGTGCGCGCGCGTGCGTGCGCATGTGCGTGTTGTGGTGCTGTTTGAGTACTTTTGCTTGTGAACTTAGCAGGAGACCAGTCAACACAGGCAGAGTGACTGCTGCTTCTCGGGGGAGAGGCTCTCCTATTCCCCTTCCTTCCTTCCCTCGAGTCCCCACGGCTGTGTCGGGCCCCCTCCGGGGCCAGTGAGTTAGAGGTGAGAGTGGCCTTCACTGGAGCTCTGTGCAGTGTCTCATACAAAGTGGTGACTGTCATCCTCAGGGGACGGGGCCCACGAATGACTTCACTGACGTCAGAAAACAGCCAGCACAGCGCTCAGACACACGTACTTCGTGTTTAGAAGAAAAGATCAAGTCATGTGAGCGCTGACTCCAGTCGTGGTTGTCATGGAAGGAGAAAAGAAACACATCCAGTCTCCTGGCATTAGAGGGCAGGCAGTGTGGCTCAGAGCTGGGGTGCAGAGTCTCGTTCAGGATGCCCAGAGTGCCCCATAGAATGTTGTATTCCTTCTAGAATCTTCCCTTGGCGCAGTCATGTGAAGTGAGAAACTGCATTCACAGCCACATTTCTGAGACGCTACGGAAGCCTTACCCTGCAAAGTGAAAATTAGACTCTGCACTTATAAACAGGGCTTCCCTGGTGGCTCAGTGGTAAAGAATCCACCTTTAATGTAGGAGATGCAAATTCGATCCTTGGGTCAGGAAGATCCCCCTGGAGAAGGAAATGGCAACCCACTCCCGTATTCTTGCTGGGAAATTCCTTGGACAGAGGAGCCTGGCAGGCTGCGGGCTCCTCTGTCCATGGGGTTGCAGAAGAGTCGAACACGGCTTAGCAACTCAACAACAGTAGCAGCTCGGAAAGAGAAGTAGCGTCAGTCATCTCAGAAGTAGAGTTCAATCATGCCGTACACGTTGTGATGTGCCGGGCGCCGTTCTGGGTACCGGGGATACATTGATGACCTGTGATGCATCGTCCCTCGTGTTTCTCCTGGATTGCCCACGTCGTGGGGGCAGAGAGGGTGACAGGGAGGGCTGCGTTTAATAGTAGATCCATGCGTGGACACACGAAGGTAGTGATGATGCCTGCAGTGAAGACCAACGGGAGAATGGCCTCGAGGGGCTGGGAAGGAGAGCAGGAGGCTTTCCGAGGGAGCTGAGGGGCCAGCCTCGAGTGGCAGGAGAGGTGCAGGCAAGAGCGAGCAGCACATGCAAGGCCCTGGCAGTGGCTTGATATGTCAGGGAGGGGGGTGACGTGCTTAAAGGGACAGGGCAGGGAACATCTGGGGCTTGTTCTCTGGTGCAGGTTAGAGGTGATGGGAATGATGCTGACTTGGACCAGCCGTGGGGTGTGCCGATGAAGGCCTGCGTGCAAATGTGGCTTGGGAAGTGGGAGGCGTGGCTGGAGCCAGAAATACTGTTTTGACCATGTTGAATTTGAGATGGCTTTTGAACATCTAGGTGGAGCTCTCAAGTCAGAGGTTTGGTAACGTGAGTTTCAAGCTCGCTGCAGAAGTCGGAGTCGAGGTATAAATCTGGGACGCGTTAGTGCTTATTTGGTGAAAACTAAAGAGGATTTGTGGATTACCTCTCCTTTAGAAAGGAGCTGAAATCAAGCCTCTATTTTAGTTTTGTTGGAAATTTTATTTCCATTAGTGTTTGAGTAGAGAATTCATTTGGGGGTGTAGTCAGCCTGGTGAATAAAAACCAAAGAGGTTTATATTTAGAGGGAGAAGTTCAGAATTATTTAAAAAATAACTTACCTGTCATTACGGTAGTTACTGCCTGCGGTTTTACAGGCAGCAGAGGATATAACTTCCAAATGAGCTTGGGGCCAGGGACATCTCTGATTTACTGAGAGAAATGCACCCCAGTGAACATTCCTTTCTAGCCCCCTGACCAGGTGGCTCAGTGGTAAAGAATCTGCCTACCATTGCAGGAGATAAGGAGACTCGGGTTCCATCCCTGGATCAGGAAGATCCCCTGGAGGAGGAAATGGCAACCCACTCCAGTATTCTTGCCTGGAGAACCCCATGGACAGAGGGGCCTGGAGTGGATAGAGGGGCTGGGCTACCGCCAGGCTCCTTTGTCCATGGGGTCGCAAGAGTCAGACACGTCTTAGCCACTAACCCACCACCCCTGGCAGGAACTCACAGAAGTCGTGGGTCCCAGGCTCGAGAGAGGGGTTTTTCTCGTATACGTGTCTCCAAGCAACGAGGTTTGCAGTGGCTCTGGAAAGTAAGCAGTTGCTTCAGGGGATGGACAGGCTGACCAGACTGGCCTCGATGTGCGGCACGGAGCCCTGTAACGTCGGGCCGCCCCTGCTGGCCCTGCGAGTGTAAAATCAGCCTTGCTTTAGAAGAGATCACTGCCCTTCCGGCTTGCAGAAGGAAGGGCTTAGCAAGGTAATAAATCAGACAGAAGTAGCTGCTGTCAGTCGAAATAGATTCTAAGAGAGATCTCCTGCTGGTGGAATGTATTTAGCTCCACTTAAAGGAGAATGTGCTCATCAGGGTACATTTGGTTGCAAGGAAAAGAAAGTCACCCAAGTTGCCTTAAGAAAAGGATGCTCAGCCCAAGGCCTCAGCAGCGGTTCCCTGGACTGGTGGTGACGGGTGGTAACACGTCTGGGGTCCATGGCGATTCACACTGCTCCCTCCGTGGCTCCGTCCGTGGCCACGGGGCCACTCGTCCATGCCGTTGCGGTCTCCTCATGAGCCTGGATTCCTCCGTGTGGTCCTTGATTCCGAGTCTTCACACCACCGGCTTGCCGAGGCAGCGCTGCTGTGCTTGGCACCAGCCCTTGTGATGTGAGGGCCCCAGTGCTCCGTGGAGTCGGCTCCACCACCCCACGCAGCGTCTGTCATTATTTTAGACGCACAGACCCGTGCTCCCTGCATCAGACGTTCGGCCCTGGTCCCAGCAGGGGCAGGGTCCCCCGGGGTCAAGACAGCAGTTGGGGCCACCCGTTAATCTGGAATGAGGCGTGGGCTTGGGCGGGGGCTTGAAACGTGCCTGCAACAAAAAAGTTTTTTGGAAAGACTCTGGTCTTTGGAAACAATTTTTTTTAAGATTTTTTTTTTTTTTAATGTGAACCATTTTCAGAGTCTTCATTGAATTTGTTACAATATTACTTCTGTTTTTTATGTTTCGGCTTTTTTGGCTGCAAGGTGTGTGGGATCCTACCTCCCCAACCTGGGATCCCATGCAAACTCCCTGCGTTGGAAGGCAGAGTCTTAACCACAGGACCCCCAGGAAAGCCCCCGAAACATTTTAATAACACAGAGGAAAATAATGAGTGGCTCTGGAGTGTTCTGTGAGCCCTGCTTTCCTTCGTGTCCTCTCTGGCTCTCTCTCCCAGACGATGGATTTTCACACCAAGGAACTTGGGGGCCATCTCGCGCTTCCCTTCGTTACGGTCTCTGGGGATGAGTTCATCTTTCTCACATTTTGTTCCCATAGATTTGGGGCTGGTGATTCTCAAACTAACAGTTTTCCTTGGTGGCTACTTCTTCCTGCCAGCTGCCCTCAAATTGCTTGTAATCACAGGGTTGAGTGGTTACCAAAAATGATGAACTCTAGCCTCCGGTTGCAGACAGGAGTGAATGTCAGGCATCCGACACAGGCTGTCTTGATTTTCCAGAGCAAGGGATGGGGTAAGGGGCCTTGCTAGCAACCATTGTGTACCAGCCCCTGTCATCACGTTGACATGTTCAAAATGGGGGGAAAATGTGATTACTTCCTGCCAGGGACTGGAGATGATGAAACTCTGGTGGAGTGGGCTGGGCAGAGGTAAAGAGAGGCCAGGGCCAAGGGACTGACAGTCCAATGGCCAGAATGGCATGCTTTGGGAATCCAAAGGAGAAAAGGATCCCTGGGGGTTAGCAGAGCCATGGGAGAAATCCTGGAGAGGAGACGGGATTTCATTAGCTGGGTGGCCAGGGCTCTGGCTGGTGACAGGGAGAGAGGAGGTCACTGGAGTCCTTAGGGTTGACTTGGACGTGGGGGTGGGGACGCATATGGCCCAAGACTGGGTTTGAAAATGGGACTGACATGTCCACCTGTCTGGTTGGGAGTTGTTTGTGATTGTGTGAGGCATTGTATCCATGAACGTGTAGCTTTCGAACAACTGTACGGTGGAGACTGTGTTTGCATTACAAGTGGGGAGACTGAGGCTCAGAGAGATTCATCGGCTTGCTAAGTGGCCCAGCCAGATGTTTAACCAAGATCTGGGATTTCCGCTTTCCTCTACCCCACTTGGCTGAAGCAGAGGGCTCCTGTAAGATAGAGAGAAGGAGGTTTGCAAGGTTTTAGTTGAGCTGGACTTTGGGTGTTGAGTGCCATGCTGAGAAGTCTAGACTTTTCTTATAAGGCAGGGGGCAGCCCTTAGGTATTTCTGAGAAAATGCATGGCATATACGAAAATAAAGAAGTGAAAGTGAAGTTGCTCAGTCACGTCCTACTCTTTGCGACCCCATGGATTGTACCCCACAGAATTTTCCAGGCAAGAGTACTGGAGTGGGTTGTCATTTCCTTCTCCAGGGGATATTCCTGACCCAGGGATCAAACCTGGGTCTCCCACTTTGCAGGCAGAGGCTTTACCTCTGAGCCACCAGGGAAGCCTGCAAAGCAGGAGGCAAGTCATTCTTGTCTTCAGGGTTTCTGCGGCAGCCTTGTCCACCACAGCGGAACTTTCTGATGCCTGGAAATTTATGGAGAAGAAGACCATGGCCGGCACTGACTGATTTTCCATAGATTTAACTAGCTTGGACCAGATTTGTAAACAAACAGATCAAACAGTCTCCAGCTTATTTTTTAAGTGTTTTGCTCTTATTTTTATTTAATGATTCTGTTTTCACTGGTCATTGCCTTTGCTTGTTGGTGCCTTCACTTCCTATGAATGACTTGACCGTGATGGAATTCATAGTTTAGAGAGGAATGGAATGAGTGACCCACACCCTGGTACTGCTCTGTGGATTTGATCATTTTTTGGTGTCCTGATGCATTTTTCCCTCTTTGGGTTTCAAATGATAACATCTTTTCCCCTTGGGCATTGTCGGAAAGCACAGTAATATTAACCGTTTAGTACTACCTTCTTGGCACTAGGGACCGGTTTAGTGGAAGACAATTTTTCCACAGATTGGAGTGGGGGGATGGTTTCAGGATGATTCAAATGGGTTGCACTTATGGTGAATTTTATTTTGATTTTTATTGCATCAGCTCCACCTCGGATCATCAGGCATTAAATCCCAGAGATCGGGGACCCTTGACATAGGTGATTTATTTTATTCCTTTGTTCTTTTAGCCACCGTGAATTCTTGGAATGTGGAGAGAGCTGTGCTCGACGCTGTGGGGGACACAGAGGTGTGGGCCTGGGTCCTCGGGTCGGTCCGTCGGGTCAGCCGCTCGGTCTGACTGCGACCCCGTGGACCGCAGCGCGCCGGTCCTCGGGGGACACTGATGCCTCCCACTGTCCCGATGTCCGGTCCTTCTGCGAGTCTCAGGGCCCTCTGTTTCTGCGGCGTCCCCAACCCCTCCCGTTCTCAGCTCCACCCCCCGTCAGCTGTCGCGTCCTTTGACTCTGCCTCCTTCCGGGCTCCGATGCCCCTTCTTCTGTAACCCCAGCCGCTGATCTTTACTGTTTGCCGGGTCATGCAGGAGCCCCTAGCCCCTTCCTGCCTCCCGTCCGCGAAAGTCCATCTACACAGGGCTGCTAGCGGGGTCATGAATTCACAGCCCTGTAGCGGCTCCTGTTACCTGGGTGGTTTATCTCAGAGTGTGGCTCTGACCACCGACCTAGAGTGATCTAGGGTGTTGATGAGAAATGCAGATTTCTGAACTTGAGCCCAGACTGAGAATTTCTGGTGGTGCTGTCTAGGAAGCCGCATTTAAACACACTCCCTAAATGAGTCTTGAAAATTTGAGAAGCAGCATTTGGAGGAATAAGATCAAGCTCTTCAGGTGGGCTTATAAAGTCTGCCTTCCTTATACTTTATATTGCGGAAGGGTTAGTACTGTAGTGTGGTGGACTGGAGTGCACAGCGTAACCATCGTGGGAGCCGACACACCGCGCATATCATCACTCAGCCGGTCTTGTTTCCTCCGAGCTCCGTCTGCCCCTTCTCACCCCCTCTGCCTCAGTGTCTTAAAGCAAATCTCAGGCAGCAAATCATTGTATCTCCAGATATTTCAGAATATATCTCTAAAAGAACTCTCAAACTCACAGAAACACACTCCTCTCCCCAAAACCACTGTCACTCCTAAAACCAAATTAACCAAGACTCTTTACTGTATCTAAGAAAGTGAAAGTCACTCAGTGTCTGACTCTTTGAGACCCCATGGACTATGCAGTCCAGGCCAGAACACTGGAGTGGGTAGCCTTTCCTTCTCCAGGGGATCTTCCCAACCCAGGGATCGAATCGGGGTCTCCCTCATTGCAGGCAGATTCTTTGCCAGCTGAACCACAAGGGAAGTCCAAGAATACTGGGGTGGGTGGCCTATCCCTTCTTCAGCGGATCTTCTCGACCCAGGAATTGAACTGGGGTTTCCTGCATTGCAGGAATTCTTTACCAGCTGAGCTGCTAGGGTAGCCCGTGTGTGTGTGTGTGTGTGTGTGCGTGTGTGTGTGTGCGCGTGTGTGTGCGCGCGCGTGCGTGTGTGTGCA
>NW_011494785.1:9976644-9981636 GCF_000754665.1 Bison bison bison | reverse complement strand
TGCGTGTGCGTGTGTGCGTGTGCGTGTGTGTGCGTGTGCGTGCGTGTGCGTGCGTGTGCATGCGTGTGTGTGTGTGTGTGCGCGCGTGCATATTTATGTATTATATAGCACATCTTCGTTAACCATTCATCTGTTAATGGACACCGGTTCCTTCTGCGTCTTGGCTGCTGTGAGCGTTGGGGTGCACGCATCTTTTCAGATTAGAGGCTTTGTCTTTTCTGGACACACGCGCAGGAGTGGAGTGGTTGGTATCTCTGGTTTTAGTTTTTATCAAGGAGCCTCCGTGCAGCTTCCCCCATAGTTTGTGGTGGTTTCATTGAAATACCTTACAAGAGAATGGACGCGGTGTAAGCCACAAACTCAAATATTTTAAGATAAATTCAGTTTATGTCTTTTAGTTGTGAATATTTACTGCTAATAAGGTTTGTGTACCCTGTATGAGCAGCTTTCTCTAGTTAGGAAGAACACTACTTTCAGTTTTTTGGGTTTTTTCAGTCCTTTGTAAGACTATGGGCTTGTCCAGACAGCTGCTTCTATCTACTTTCAGTGGTGAAGAGTTGCCACCCTCTCGTCCAGAATTATCAAAAGGGACCCAGCGTTAGCACTGAGCGTGCTGACGAAGGAGCGTTTCACAGTTGGGAGGAAGAGGTGGCTCACGCGGCATGGGAGGATTGACCCCTGCCCTCTGAAATTCGCTGAATTGTGGACGACACCCCACAGTCTGGCACTTTTGTTAAAGCCCAGATTTTCTTTGCTGTTGCTGTTCCCTAAATTCTTTGATAGAGCGCTCTTCACGGGGATCCTAGAAGATGACAGTGGTTTTATGGAAGAGTCTCGGGTCCCAACAGTACAGGCGACTTGCTGGAGGCTCAGTGGTCACAGAGCCCAGACCTGCAGCTCTCCACTCTGTACCACCTCTCCACTGCACTCTTTGCTCAGGACTCTATTGACTGGACATGGACATGAACTTGAGCTGTTATTACATGGGACTTATTTTCCTTTGTGTGTCTTATTTTGAGTCACTGAATGTACTAAAATTTTCTGTAAGTGGTTTATCATTTTTGTTTGTGACCTTTGAAAATACGCTCAAGCCTATCACATTTTTGTTTCATCAGTTACTCAGAATGTCCTTGAATTTTACTCTTTGACAAAGTCTGTGGACCCTGTTTTGAGTTACTTGCTCATTAGTATTGTAGCCATCAGTACGATCCACCCAGATCTTTCTTAGTGAGCTGGGACCTGTTTATTGATAGATACTTGCATTACGCGTAGAGACGGCAGAATGCCCGGGAGCAGTGAGAGGTGGAATCAGAGGACTGTGGGAGGATGTTTTTACTTATCTGTCTTAACTCTGCCGTCATTATCTCTGGTTCGTTAACTTATTTTACAAGTTTTCCCTTCCTCCTTAGAGACCAGTTTATATTGAGGGGAGTTCTTCCTCAGAAATAATGGAAATAAGTTATAATGTAATGGGACCACTCCTGTATGCCGGAAACTTTCTCATAACTCATTCATTTGTTCAGCAACTGTTGATGCTGTGCTCATAAACAGACTGTGTGCTGGGCACGAGGGAAACAGGGATGCCTCCAGTCTTGCGGGAGAGACGAGCATATAAAGACATAGGTGCCCCCGATGTTATATGACACGCACACAAGGCGGAGAGCGGGGAGGAGTGCAGCTTGGCTTTTACGTGTGTCGATGAGTAGAGGATCTGTCGCACGGAGAGGGTTCTTAAGAAGCTCAGCTGATGCCCAGAGCACGGAGGTGGATATCTAAGAGTTAACCGGGTCCCTCTCCAGCTCCGTGACCCAAGTGCCTGCATCACTCAGGACCTGAGCTTTCTCCATACAGTGCTTTTTCTCCTGTGGTCATTCGTCTGTCAGTTGAGTTGGCCTGGATCCATGATTCCCAAACCACTTGCCCCAGAGGACTCTTTTTTGTAGTTTTGTTGTTGTTGTTGTTTGTTTGTTTGTTTAGCCACACTGCACAGCATGTGGGATCTTAGTTGCCTGACAAGGAATCGAAGCCGGGCTCCCTGCACTGAAAGCGCTGAGTCTCAACTACTGAACCATAGAGAAGTCGCTTTTGTGTGTTGTCTGTGTGTGTCTTCTTTATTTTCCTGGAAGACTCTGTCATCCTCCCCGTCCCATGCTTTTATCAGACACGCAGGTTGACGGCCAGTCCCGGTTGCCGCCCTGGGTTGAGGATGAGCACTTGTTCCCACAGCGCAGGAGCATACTCGGCCCCGTAGTGCATAAACGTGTGTCTCCGGGAGGCTTGAGGAGGTGCTGGGGGGCAGCCCTGCCCACACAGGGCTCACTCTGCAGGAGACTCTTCCCGCGAGGGAGCCTTGAGCCTGGGATGCGTGTAACCCGCAAGCCCTTGCTCCCGGCCAGATAAGAGCTGGGCGACGCTCCTGAACTGAGACCCCCCAGCTGTGCTGAGCCACCCCTTGGGGCTCTCATTCCTGCCAGCATCTCAGAGTCGGCCCTTAGGACCTGATCTTCTGAACTCTCCCCCAGGGCTCTGGGAGCCCAGGATAGAGAACAGCAGCTCCCAGTTTTCCTGTGGAGGCGGGTTCTTAGTGATCACAGGGCCTCGACCCCTGTGCACCTCTCCAGATCGCTTAGGACAGGCGTGTCCACGTGGGGCTGCGACTTCCTCCTCTCTGCACGTTTCTCTTGACGATCAGTTCTGTCTCCTTTATCAGAGAGCATCTCGCGAACTCCCGCGATGTCGGGGGCGTGACGTGCACATGTCAGCTCCTTCGTCTTTCCTCCCCAGCTTTCTGCTCTGAACTAGTCGTCCCTCTGGGCTCTCGCTTCTCTTCTGCCGCCTTGTCGCTCCTTTGCATCCAGAAGTTTGGAGAGAGGTGTGGACTGCGTTTTCTTTTCAGAACTTGCAGAAAGAACCACCCGTGCTGATCCCTTGATTTTGTCACCATCAGCGAGTGTCTTCTCCCTCCCTCTAGACAGGCCTGGTGTCTGTACAGGTGTCATTTATTGCCATGTGGCTATTTTCTTAGCGGTGGTTGAGCTTCATGAAATATAATCCCAGTTGGTCTTTTTTTTTTGGCCCTGTGCAGAGTGTGTGGTATACACTCGGGGCCGTGTGTTTGCTGAGGTGTGTGGGTTTGCTGACGAGCCCTGTTCCTGGCCGTCACCTGGCTGTGACTGATGCAAGGCCATTTGGAGATGGCCGTGAAGCTTTATAGATAACCTGCCCAGAAACGGCAGCTTATTCATGTGGTGCCATCGTTGGATTTCTCATGGTGTCTGCTGTTTGCCTGTCCAAGCAAGTGTTTTGGGTTGAATTGTGCACCCTCAAAAGAGGGGTGGAAGCCCTAACCTTCAGTACTTGTGATGCCATTTGGAAATAGAATATTTGCAGGTAGAATCAGGGTAAGATGAGGACATACAGGCTCAGTGTGGGCTTTAATCCCATGTAACTGGCGTTGTATAAGAAGAGGAGATCCCGGGAAGAGTGCTGTGTGAAGATGGAGGCAGACAGTGCACGGATGCATCTACCCGTCAGGAAAC
Organism: Bison bison bison; assembly: GCF_000754665.1. Lineage (NCBI taxonomy): Eukaryota > Metazoa > Chordata > Mammalia > Artiodactyla > Bovidae > Bison > Bison bison. The sequence continues at coordinate 9,978,097 of NW_011494785.1, read as the reverse complement.
GCCAGGACTGCCGGCAACACCGGCGCTTAGAAGAGAGGCATGGATCACAGCTTCCTTCAGAACGTCCGGAAAGAGCCAACCCTGCTGATACCCGGATTTTAGACTTCAAGCCGGAACTATGAGAGAATAAATTTCTGTTGTTTCAAGGCACCCAGTTTGTGGCACCTTTTTACAGCAGCCCTTGGAAACCAATACAACAGCAAAAAGAAGTAGCAATGATTTCTGCTTACACTAATGGTGTGAAAAGATATGACCAAACTAGACAGCATTAAAAAGCAGAGACATCACTTTGCCGACAAAGGTCCATCTAGTCAAAGCTATGGTTTTTCCATTAGTCATGTATGGATGTGAGAGTTGGACTATAAAGAAAGCTGAGCGCCATAAGAATTGATGCTTTTGAACTGTGGTGTTGGAGAAGATTCTTGAGAATCCCTTGGACTGCAAGGAGATCCAACCAGTCCATTCTGAAGGAGATCAGTCCTGAATATTCATTGGGAGGACTGATGCTGAAGCTGAAGCCCCAATACTTTGGCCACCTGATGTGAAGAGCTGACCATTGGAAAAAACCCTGATGCTGGGAAGTATTGAAGGTGGGAGGAGAAGGGGACGACAGAGGATGAGATGGTTGGATGGCATCACCGACTCCTTAGACATGAGTTTGAGCAAGCTCTGGGAGTTGGTGCTGGACAGGGAGGCCTGGCGTGCTGCAGTTCATGGGGTCACAAACAGACACAACTGAGCGACTCAACAACATCGTGTGAAGAGTTAAACCTAATGAGAGGCACTTAGGAATCGTGCAGTGGGGCTGTGTCTTTACAGAGCGGGGGATCTGAGGCTGGAGGGCTGCTGATGGATTCAGATCCAGAACCCACACCTCCAGAGCTCAGAGCTGTTTTCACTCTTAACACTGCCTATTTGAGGACATTCGAAACCTGACTTCGTTCACATTAAAGAAAAAGAAGCCAGATTAGGAGGCAGGTGGTTGGTTTGCCTCTCCAGTTTTGATGATGAATGAGGAGACTGTAGGTCTTGACGACCACGTCGGGAGAATTTACAGAGTTCTGGGCATATTTGCTTCAGAGATTGCAGGCAGACAGCTTGGGACACAAACTGATGGGATTGGTTCTTCTGGGACCATTGATTGTTTGTCATGCACTTGAACTTCCCCTCCTCTGTCAGGAATGAATTGTAGTGAGCGTCCACTTTTGTCCCCTCCTTTCTCTCACCTCCCCTCTGTTCTCTAGACGGCACCTGAAAGGCTTTTCTTGGGACTTCCTTGATGGTCCAGTGGTTGGGAATCTGCCTTCCAGTGCAGGGGATGTGGGTTCAATTCCTGGTCAGGGAACTAAGGTCCCACTTGCCCCAAACCTGTGTTCCATAGCTAGAGGGCCCGAGTGCTGCGATGAAGATTAGCCCAGCCAAAAAAAATGCAGTAAACTTATTAATATGGTTA
>NW_011494785.1:9974959-9976544 GCF_000754665.1 Bison bison bison | reverse complement strand
CCCTCCAGAGCTGCGCCCCCATCCTGGGCTGTCTGCTGTACCAGGGATCTGCCTCCGGGGTCCGCCCACATGGCCCTGTGCCCACGGCAGGTCTTAGACGTCCTGAACCCACAGGACAGCCCTTCGTGCCTGCTGACTGGCTTGAGTTGGTCCCACCAGGTGCCACAGCTGCCTGACGTTTCTTAGGATCTGTCTAAACCTTGAACTTGGAAGGAGCGGCTCTTGTTTGGAGTAATGTGTTCTTCAGCAGAAAAGTACTTTTGACTGAAATGTGAGATCAGACTCAGTTTGCATGACCCCAAACAGTTGTGTCAGATGGGCTCTTGGTACGGCCGCGAGGGCCAGCCTGCATCACTGTAGAATTATTAGTGCCCGGGCTGCTTTGTTCTGTGTGACTCAGTGTTGGCATGACCTCAGTCTTACTAAGCATCTGAAGGCACTTTTGTCGAGTGTCTTCAGTTTGCCCAGTGTGACAGCATTTTATTTCTGAGCAACAGTTGTCCCCTCGAGCCTGGGCTGCTTCGGGAGCAGGAGGACTCGCTGGCGGCCCTGGAGTGCCAGGGTCCACCTGGGGCTGGCGATGGGCAGTCAGGCTGCTCCTTGGGTTCAAGGTGATTCTTCTGAAGTTTGCGTGTGTGCGCGTGCTGAGTCGCTTCGGTCGTGTCTGACTCTTCGTGACCCCATGGACTGTAGCCTGCCAGGCTTCGCTGTCCGTGGGATTTTCCAGACAAGAATCCCAGTGGGTTGCCATGCTCTCCTCTAGGCGAGCTTCCTGACCCAGGGATTGAACCTGCGTCTCTCACATTTCCAGCACTGGCAGGCGAGTTCTTTACCACTAGCACCACCTGGGAATCCCTAAAGATAACCCCCTCCTTAACTGGCCCCAGGAGAGCAGACATAAGTCCATCAACAGAGTTTCTTGTGCCGGTCCTCTTCACCTCTGGCTTATGGTGGGCTGGACCCAGTGTTAAGCTTAGCATCCAGAAAGGAGACCTTTCTGGAATACTACCTCCTAAGTGATAAGGGCAGGAACTCCTGAGAGGGACTGGACTCCTCTTGAGAGGGTCTCCCCTCCCTTGTGTGTGGACAGGACCCCTCTCAAGGGGACTTGGAGGGGTCGCTGGAGATTTGGGGCATATGAGTCAACTCAGTTACTTTGCTGCTTCCCTGTGCCATTTTTATTTCCTTTAATACTGTGTAATTTGTTTTGCTAGTCTTTCCCCCTTAGAATAAAAGCACTCTTGATGATACGAATTCTCTAGTATCTAACAGAATGATACTGCTTGTCAGTTTGAAGAAAAAGCGAATTGTCTGCTCTGTGGGTTGGGATTTCCTCTTTTTAAAAAAAAAAAGGCAGCTTAGAGAAAATCCCCAAACATAGTCTCCTGATTGAAAAATATATTAATGGATTTCACGGCTTTATCATTTTCTTGAAGTAACAGTTCTCCTTACTTTTATTTTTTTTTAATTTTTTTTTAAATTTTTTAATTTTTTTTTAAATTTTTTAATTGACGGATAATTGCTTTACAGAAGTCTGTTGTTTTCTGTCAAACCTGAACATAAATCAGCCATAGGTATACACATA
>NW_011494785.1:9961895-9974548 GCF_000754665.1 Bison bison bison | reverse complement strand
TCTCCTTACTTTTAAAACATATTCTATATATATGTAGATATGCTATTGAAACATGACTGCAAACATTCTGCATGCAGAATTTTTTATGGTTTATAAAAGAGGGGGAGCCATAATTTTATAGAATTGAGTGGCTGTAAAGAGCTTCATTCCTTTATTGCCCCCTTTTTGGCAGTGGACCAAAGGGCAGGCATCCCGTGTGTGGTGGTGACCGGCTGGACCATCTCTGTGCGGTCTCCACGGCACGCTCATTAATATCATGCATTGATGGCTTCAGACTGCCCTTTGTATCTGGCTCCCTACATGTCATCCACAAGTGAGTGCTCCTTGCCTGCCAGCCAGCACACTGTCCGTTTCGACAGCTTTCCATCCTTGTCTTCATGACACATTTTCAGTGTCTTCATTTGGATTGCTTGTGTTCTTTGCTCTTGTTGTATAAAAATGAAAATTAAAAATTAAAGTGGTTAATAATAATTATGAAGAGCATAATTCTCCTGAACACATCCATTGAGAAAGAGCTGAAATCATTGGGTGTAAATCTTGGGTCTTGATTGGGGAACCACGGGAGCCCTCGGCTGGGAAGGGAAAGAACATTGAGGAGCCTGTGTGAGATGCCCTAAGTCCGAAAGGTTAGGCGTACTTGTGCTGGGCTGTGCTTAGTCGCTCAGTCATGTCTGACTCTCTGTGACCCCATGGACTGTAGCCCACCAGGCTCCTCTGTCTGTGGGATTCTCCAGGCAAGAATACTGGAGTGGGTTGCCATGCCCTCCTCCAGGGGGTCTTCCCGACCCAGGGATCGAACCCAGGTCTCCCACATTGCAGGCGGATTCTTTACCATCTGAGCCAGCAGGGAAGTATAGGGATTTCATAGTCGTTCCTTTCTTGTTTTGTTGTCTTAGGCGTTCTGAGAAGGAACACGCCTCTATGCTTGTGAGGAGGAGGTGGTGACAGAGAAGTCTGTGACTTCCTTGCGTTTTGCTTTCAAACCCGTTCCAGGCAGGTGTCGCAGATGGGACGAAAAGGATTGCCCTGAACCCCCAAACAGAGCTCCTGTAAAGTCCCCGCTGGGCTGCAGCACTGCCCACAGGAACCTTCCCGATGACTGCTCCCTCTCATCATGGCAGGACATTTCTCAGTCATCCTGATTTCCCTCCCAAGGCTTCAGGCGTGTAGTTTCCTGGGACCTTCTCTTTCTGGATCACCTGACTTTGGGTCCTCTGATCCCCAGAGCAGTCTGGGGCCGGGGCTCTGCCGGCTCTGGTGAGCCAGCTGCCCCCAGAGCCATGTTCCCCAGTGTGTGGAATCCATCCCTGTTTTACTTGTCTTCACCCTCAAAGATCCTGCCGTTGGCCCCTGGGGCATTTCAGTTTTATTTTTCTGCTTCTCTGTCAAACTGACACCTTCTTAACCGTCAGGTTCCAGCTCTCATGACACCTCTTCCTAGAGGTATTGCTAAAGCCCTCCCAGCGGGCTCCGTCAGGACTGTCCTCCGGGGAGCACTTCGCTGCAGGTGCATTCATGCCCTTTGTTACTTGTTTACCATCTGTCTCCTGCAAGTGGAGGACAGCGCCTTACATAAGGGGCTCCGGAAGTTCTGCTGAATGAGTCATTGGCGGCCCTGTTCTCCTGGTCCTCTGATTCCTCCTCTTCTTGGGCCTCTGGACCACACCTTGCTTGGGGCCCCACCCTTTATCCCTGAGTAGCAGGTACAGCCTTTCCCATCTCCCAGCTCCATCCCCTGCAGTCCGAATACTGTCACCACTGTGTCCTCTGCTCAGGTGTCTTAAGTTCCCAGATCGAAGTAAGTTTTCCCTGACTCTCTAGACCCTTTCTTCACCGGTTTCTGTCTTCCTTTGGTGTTGCTTCTCTGCAGCTGCACACCAGTGGGGACCAGTGGTTACCGCCTGCTCTTGGAGTCCACGAGGCCTGCTGCACTGCTTATGCTGTCTTTACCTGCACTTCTTTTGTTTTCTCCCTTCTGTACAACCCAACCAAGCTCTCTCCTGAGAGCTCTGCTTAAAGCCTATCTCCTTAATGGAATCTAGCCCTGATCTTATTACACACACACACAGTCTCTCCTCTCTCTGGCCCTTGGCACTTATAGTCTCTGTACACAGCTTATAATAAACTTTATAACACAGTCTGTTATCTAATGAAATAAGGAGTAGTGCAGATGATTTTCAGGAGCTTGGAGGTTGGAATCAGAGAGACCTAGGTATGCCTCTTTGTTTTGCCATCTGCCAGATGTGGGTCCTTCAGCAAGTTGGTTACTGTTAACGGGTATTTTGTCCTCATTTGTGATGTGAGAAGAGTGATGCCTTCCTTCACGTGGTTGTTTAAAGATTAAATGATATAATGACGGTACAACTCCCAGGATATACTGGGTGCTCCGCCAATAGTGTACCCATGGTCATTTCTCCTGTGCTGATGCTGTGAACTAAACCGTATCCTCTGTAAGTTCATATCCCCAGTGTGACTGCATTTGGATGCAGAGCTTTTAGGAGGTAAGTAAGGTTACACAATGTCATCAGGCTGCAGTCCTCATCTGATGGGATCCAGGGCTTTAGGAGAAGAGGAAGCTCTCTGTCCGCACTCGCACACCAGCGGAAGGCCATATGAGGTGCAGGACACGTTGGTGGCCGTCTGTCAGACAGGACGAGAGTCCTTACCAGGAGCCGAGCCAGCCAGCACCCTGGTCTTCGGCTTGGAGCCTCCAGAACCATGAAAAATAAATTCCTGTTGTTAAGCCTTCCAGTCAGCGGTATTTTGTGAAAGCAGCCCAAGCCGGCTAATAGAGTTGACTTTCTAATTAGATAACGGTTTTGTCGAGCTGATGTTAATTGAGCACTTGTTATGTGTCAAGCGCTTTCTCATTTTACCTTGTTGCGTCCAATCCCTCAGCTCTCACAGTCCCCTCAGGGGACCGGTTGCATACCATGCTGCGATCCCCAGAGCTTCCAGCAGCCACTCCTTCAGCCACTTCCTATTTCCGCCTTCGTGTCGTGGCGCCTCCTGGTGTTGTGCTGTCTGAACCGCTGACCCCGGCAACCCTGACCGGAGGCCATGGGTTTTCTGAGTCCGAATGAAGAGTTCTGCTGAGTGCCAGGGCCCATGCCTTGTGTTTTTCTCTCCGGTGGCACTTAGCAAGTGCTACGTGCACAGGAAGCCATTAAAAAATAATTTTTGGTCGGCTAATTTCCCCAGACAGTTAGATCGCCTACATCTGGGCAAGGAGTGGAGTTTTCCACCCACCTGCAGTCCCCAGTGTGCATCTCCTGGGCTGTCTGCAATCAGTGAGGGCATTTGGTGTTGAGGTGCAGAGCCGGAGAAAGTAAAGAAGGGTCACGTCTTCAGTGGGTGGAGGATATTAAACCTTTTTAAGTCTCCACCTTCAGTTCTCTCATTCTCTTAATGAGTCGAAGTGAGTCTTTGTGAGAATGGCCCTTCTGGAAGTGACTTTATACGTTGGTAACGTAAGTAGTTCCTGTCTTCTCCTTTGCTTTCTTCTACTTCTCTGTGAGAGCTCAGTGTAAGAGACAGACAGAACGTTAACTTTTTTTTTTCCTGCCTCAGTCTCTGCAATTCAGATAGAAATTTGATTCACTTTCCTCAGGATCCAGGTGGCTTTGTTAGTAATTAATTAACCCCTTTTCTCTCAGAAGTTGATATGTTTGGACTTCTGAAAAAAAAATATTAGCCATGTGGAATCTAACTTAGTTCAAGGTGATGGGGTTTGAGCTTTTAGAATTCCAGGGCCATATACATAGTCAACGGTATATGTACCTTATCAGCATGATTATAATTTATATTCCTCTTTCTTGTAATATGGATTACTATAAGACATGTGGTGGTGGTTTAGTCACTAATTGGTGTCCAACTCTTGCAACCCCATGGACTGTCACCCACCAGGCTCTACCGTCCATGGAATTCTCAGGCAAGAATACTAGTGTGTGTTGACATTGCATTCTCCAGGGGATCTTCCTGATCCAGGGATAGAACATGTGTTTCCTGCATTGCAGGCAGGTTCTTTACTGCTGAGCCACCAGGGAAGCCTGTAATATGTAGAAAACATCTTATAATAAGGCTATGGAAATGGAAATCAAAAACAGGCAAACCCTGTAGTGAGAGGGAAGAAGCTCCCAATCCTTAAACTGATATATTTGTTTTGATTGAGTGTCCTGACAGCCAAGGCAAAAATTGGAACTCCACAGGTTACATAATTCTGCTTCTCTGGTCAAATGCCAATTCAGGAGAGAGTCATAATCCTTAGGTGCCAGTTTCTAGGAAGAATATACTGGGGCCTCTTTCTCCAAGGAATATGAAACCACGCAGCTTACAACACGTCTGTATAGCCCTAGCTATAGTTATATCCAGCCCTAGCTATAGTTAAAGAAGTGATCAAGATTTTTGCACATGCTGTTATGGCTTTATCCTTATCTGTCTCTGGATAACTCCTATTCATCCTTTAGACCTTGACAAGGGTTACCTCCTCCAAAAAGCCTCCCATGATGCTCTCTGCCCAGGCCAAGCTGACTTCCTCTCCTCAGTGGAACCATAATACTGTGGGCATATCTTGATCTCTGTCCCTCCATGTTACTCTATGTTGTCTCATGACTAAGTGTTCCTAGGACTCATTCCTAAAATTGTGGTAGGTGTGTGGCCAGGTGGTAGGTGGTAGGTGTGTGGTAGGTGTGTGCTCCTAAAGGAAAGTTCATTGATCTAGATTAGAAACACTTTTCTAAGCGGATGAGACCAATTTCTGGCAGTGAAGGCATTTGGCTGATTTTTAGTGTCTACCTGTAGTAGATAGTAATAGTTTGTTTGTGATACAGGAAGTTGTCCATCTCACTGTATCTGTTGGAAGTGCTGGTTGTCAGGTGTAGGCTTAGGAGACCTGGGTTCTTGTCCTGATGCTTCTGCAAAGTAGAGGTGCAGCTTGTACATTTCACAGCCTTGGCTTCTACATCTGCAAGGTGAGCCTGTTGCATCAGGCCAGGGGGCCCAGAGATGCAGAGTCCCATCTCCAGCCCCTCGTTACATGCCCAGAGTGGGCAGCCCTCATTGGCCACAGTGTTCTTAACCTGCTGCAAAATGCAGATGCGAGCTCAGATTCTGTCTCTGAGAGTTGCTTCTGGAAGCCACCACCAATCCATTGGGGTTGGAATCAGAGAAGAAACCTATGTAACGTCTATAGTTATAATACATACATACATACATACATACATACAAATCCAGTTGCTAAGTCCTGTCTGACTCTTTGTGACCCTATGGATTGTAGCCTGCCAGGCTCCTCTGTCCATGGAATTCTCCAAGCAAAATACTGGACTGGATAGCCATTCCCTTCTCCAGGGATTGAACCCGGGTCTCCTGTATTGCAGGCAGATTCTTTATTATCTGAGCCACCAGGGAAGCCCATATATAATAATTTAATATATGTTTATTTATTTGGCTGCTCTGGTTCTTAGTTGTGGCATATGAGATCTAGTTCTCTGACCAAGGATTGAACCCAGACTCCCTGCTTTAGGAGCGCAAGTCTTAGCCACTGGACCACCAGGAAGTCCCCATCCATGGTTATATTTGAAGTTCTTTTTTGCCCTAATGATTCTAAAAATTTCTTGATTATCCTTGGTCATCACTGTCATGGGCTGGAGTATGTTCCCAAGATTTGTGTCCACCTGCAACTTCAGAATGCAGTCTTATTTGGAAATAAGTCTTTTGCAGCTGTTAGTAGTTAAGATGTCATCCTGGGTTTGAGTAAGCCCTAAATCCAATGACTCGTGTCCCTGTAAAAAGAGGGAACACAGACACATGGGGAAGAGAGCTCTGTGATGTTGGAGGCAGAAATGGGAGTGGTGCGGCCACAAGCCAAGGACGCCAAGGGTTGCTGGGAGCCACCAGGCCTGGGAGAAGCAGGGAGGGTGTTATTCCCTGGAGCCTTGTTGAGGGATGGTTCTGTCAGATCCTTGATTTCAGACTTCTGGCCTGGAACTTAACATTTCTTCTGTTTTACTTAACGGAGTTTGTGGTCATGACAGATCTCAGAAACGAGCACACTCATCTCATCCTTTTATTTAAAAAACATCCTTTTTTTTTCTCTCTCTGATGCTGGTGTGTTTGCCGTGTTCATCCATCTAGAGCAGTCTGACCTGTTAGAAGATGCCATATTGCCAGGTAGTGTATGGTGGAAAGAACCAGACATTTCTCTGACTCTGCATGGAAATTTAGACATTGATAAAAATCCCCTTTCCCGAATCCAGATTGGAAAAGAAGAAGTAAAACTCTCCCTGTTTGCAGATGATACGATCCTCTACATAGAAAACCCTAAAGACTCCACCAGAAAATTATTAGAGCTAGTCAATGAATATAGTAAAGTTGCAGGATATAAAATTAACACACAGAAATCCCTTGCATTCCTATACACTAACAATGAGAAAACAGAAAGAGAAATTAAGGAAACAATTCCATTCACCATTGCAATGAAAGGAATAAAATACTTAGGAATAAATCCACCTAAAGAAACTAAAGACCTATACATAGAAAACTATAAAACACTGGTGAAAGAAATCAAAGAGGACACTAATAGATGGAGAAGTATACCATGTTCATGGATCGGAAGAATCAATATAGTGAAAACGAGTATACTATCCAAAGCAATCTATAGATTTAGTGCAATCCCTATCAAGCTACCAATGGTATTTTTCAGAGAACTAGAACAAATAATTTCACAATTTGTATGGAAATACAAAAAACCTCAAATAGCCAAAGCAATCTTGAGAAAGAAGAATGGAGCTGGAGGAATCTACCTGCCTGACTTCAGGCTATACTACAAAGCTACAGTCATCAGGACAGTATAGTACTGGCACAAAGACAGAAATATAGATCAGTGGAACAAAATAGAAAGCCCAGAGATAAATCCACACACCTATGGAGAAGGCAATGGCACCCCACTCCAGTCCTCTTGCCTGGAAAATCCCATGGGCAGAGGAGCCTGGTAGGCTGCGGTCCATGGGGTCGCTAAGAGTCGGACACGACTGAGTGACTTCACTTTCACTTTTCACTTTCATGCATTGGAGAAGGAAATGGCAACCCACTCCAGTGTTCTTGCCTTGAGAATCCCAGGGATGGCAGAGCCTGGTGGGCTGCCGTCTATGGGGTCACACAGAGTCGGACACGACTGAAGCGACTTAGCAGCAGTAGCAACATGGCCACCTTATCTTTGACAAAGGAGGCAAGAATATACAATGGAGAAAAGACAATCTCTTTAACAAGTGGTGCTGGGAAAACTGGTCAACCACTTGTAAAAAAATGAAATTAGAACACTTTCTAACACCATACACAAAAATAAACTCAAAATGGGTTAAAGATCTAAACATAAGACCAGAAACTATAAACCTCTTAGAGGAAAACATAGGCAAAACACTCTCGGACATAAATCACAGCAGGATCCTCTATGACCCACCTACCAGAGTAATGGAATTAAAAGCAAAAATAAACAAATGGGACCTAATTAAACTTAAAAGCTTTTACACAACGAAGGAAACTATAAGCAAGGTGAAAAGACAGCCTTCAGAATGGGAGAAAATAATAGCAAATGAAGCAACTGACAAAGAATTAATCTCAAAGATATACAAGCAGCTCCTGCAGCTCAATTCCAGAAAAATAAATGACCCAATCAAAAAATGGTCCAAAGAACTAAACAGACAGTTCTCCAAAGAAGACATACTGATGGCTAACAAACACATGAAAAGATGCTCAACATCACTCATTATCAGAGGAATGCAAATCAAAACCGCAATGAGGTACCATCTCACGCCAGTCAGAATGGCTGCGATCCAAAAGTCTGCAAACAGTACATGCTGAAGAGGGTGTGGAGAAAAGGGAACCCTCTTACACTGTTGGTGGGAATGCAAACTAGTACAGCCACTATGGAGAACAGTGTGGAGGTTCCTTAAAAAACTGGAAATAGAACTCATATGGCCCAGCAATCCCACTGCTGGGCATACACACCAAGGAAACCAGAATTGAAAGAGACACGTGTACCCAGTGTTCATCGCAGCACTGTTTACATTAGCCAGGACATGGAAGCAACCTAGATGTCCATCGGCAGATGAATGGATGAAAAGCTGGGGTACATATACACAGTGGAATATTACTCAGCCATTAAAAAGAATGCATTTGAATCAGTTCTGATGAAGTGGGTAAAACTGGAGCCTATTATACAGCATGAAGTAAGTCAGAAAGAAGAACATCAATATATAGTGCATATATATGGAATTTAGAAAAATGGAAACGATGACCCTATATACAAGACAGCAAAAGAGACACAGATGTATAGAAGTCTTTTGGACTCTGTGGGAGAAGGCGAGGGTGGGATGATTTGAGAGAATAGCATTGAAACATGTATATTATCATATGTGAAACAGATCACCAGTCCAGGTTCGATGCATGAGACAGTGTGCTCAGGGCTGGTGCACTGGGATGACCCAGAGGGGTGGGATGGGGAGGGAGGTAGGAGAGGGGTTCAAGATGGGGAACACATGTACACCCATGGCTGATTCATGTCAATGTATGGCAGAAACCACCATAATATTGTAAAGTAATTAGCCTCCAATTAAAATAAATTAAGTTGAAAAAAAGCCCCCTTTCCCCGTTAGTAGGTGGAAGCCTGTGAATCACGTTATGTTTTGGGGACATACGTTTAGTTCAGGCTCTCTGAGGTCTTTTGCAAATTATCGAAAGCCTGGCCTGCGCCGTGTGGTTCACAGATGGTGCGGGCTCCAGCCAGAAAAGAAAAAGACGGGGAGGAAAGCAACCCTGTGCCAAACAGAGCAGCTTGGGTGTTCTGCACAGCTGGGTGCTGAGGGAGCTGTGCGGGATGGCCGCCCTCCCGCCCTTCCCACTTGCGATCCGGGAGGACTCCAGCCTTCCGCTCGGCAGGGGCGCCTTTCACAGTCCTTTTGCCCATCTTGTGCATTGTGACCTACAGGCTCTTGTCCACGTTTAGCTTGCCTCAAACACTCCCCTTTCTTTGTCCATTGTTTTCCCATCATTTAATGATCTCAGCACCCAACCACGTAGGTGATTATTGTCCCGTTTTACAGAGGAGGGGACTGAGGCTCCGAGGAACAGTGAGGTTCCCTGTCCCAGGGCACGCAGCTGGTGCGCAGCAGAATCTGAGCGGGGAGGCGGGAGGTGTCTGACTCTGACACCCACGTCCGCCCAGCCTACCTCACAGGGCATCCATGGGACGGGTAGGTGTGTAGCCTGAGCAAACTCAAGCTTCACATGCTTTCATCTGCTGATCGGGAGAGGGAGCTGGTGGAGCAGGGGAGAGCGTGAGGGAGCAGGGAAGGCCATGGTGCAGAGGACATTCAGGGAGCCCAGTGGGAGCAGACTTCGAGGCCAGGAGTGGGGGCTGTTTCTGTCCACGCTGGGAGGACAGGAAACACGTGTGAACACAGCAGCATCAGAGTGAGGCTTGGCTCAGGGAGGGCTGGTGATGGGGGCAACTACCCAGGCCGGAGGAAGCAGAGTGCCAGGTCAGGGGCTGGGGCTTTGGCAGAGGCAGGGAGTGGCTGGACCGGGTCGGCGGCCACAGGAAAGGGATCGGTGATGCCCGAGTGCTTTTCCCGGAGGTGGAGGCCAGGGCTGAGATGACAACTGGGAACTGGGGGGCTGGCGGGCCAGGAAGAGTGGTGTGAAGAGTCAGACTTCACATCTGCGTGGAGGAGAGTGTGGTGACGTCGTGCACTTTGATAGGCATTGAGGAGGAGGAGGTACATTCTGGGGTTCGGCGGGGGGACTGTAGAGAAGGTGATGGGTCCTGGTCCAGCCGTGTTGGACTCCAGGACCCGTAGGTTCCCCTGGAGAGACGGCCACGGTGGTCAGCCCACATGTGGGCAGTGTCAGGCCATGTGGAGCTCTGGAGACAGTTGAGAGGGTTAATCAAGGGGCCAGGGGCCAGCTTGATCCTTCTCGAAGAACAGGTGGCGAAGCCCTCCGGGACGGCGTGTGCCAGGGCCGCTTATGCCAGGCAGTGCCCGCTCCCGGGCAGGGGTGCCGGGACCTGTAGGACATGCTGGGCTGTTTCCATCATGCCAGCAGATGTTGTGGGGATAGCTTTAAAGAATTAAGAGCAGAGCTGCAAGCTGTGTGGTTTTGTAGGCGGTGGCTTTGGTCTGGGGTGTAATCCTCTGAGTCGCTTCAGGAGCTCTGGGAGTAAGTCATCCACAGTGGAGGCTTATTACTGTTACTGATGACTTGTATTGCAGATGACTGTTCAGTTACTTTGCTGGTATCTTCCTGATGATTCTCTGAGAATAGGGCTTTTCTCCTGCAGTTTCTGAGCTTGATCTCAGAGTTCCATACAGAGCTTTAGGCATCGTGGAGCTGGTTTTGCCTCTGGTTCCCCGTGGCCGAGCAGCTTCACAAGTGACTCTGGAAGGGCTTCCCGGGACAGCTCCTGGTTCATGGGGCCCGGGAGGTTGTGACTGACCACGGCTTTGGAAGGGGGTTGGGGCGTCGGGCACGGCCTGAGAAGCAGGCGATGTCCTGCTCACGGGTGGGGCGGGGGCTGGAGGCCATGGCTGGGCTGCTGTCCACGTGGAGTTCTTCCTGAGGTGTTCTCCTCAGGATGGCTGGCCGCACTGTGACGAGGAGGCGAGGCTTGCTGGAGTCCTTTGGTGTCCCTGGCAGATGCGGACCCTCACAGGAATGAGAGAGGGTGGTCAGCGATGTGGGAAAATGCATTGTTATCTTGGCTGCAGAGGGCAGGTCAGTCACGTGGGAAAGGCTCTCTGGCCATCGGGGCTGGGGAGACCTCTGCCGGAGCTCAGTCGTTTGTTACGTTCTGGAGCCGCAGCTCTGAACAGAGGTGACGTTGTCTGCTCAGGGCCCTCTTGGTGATGTCTGGAGTCTGGCGTCACAGCTCTGAACGGAGGTGACGTTGTCCGCTCAGGGCCCTCTTGGTGATGTCTGGAGTCTGGCGTCGCAGCTCTGAACGGAGGTGGCGTTGTCCCCTCAGGGCCCTCTTGGTGATGTCTGGAGTCTGGAGCCACAGCTCTGAACGGAGGTGGCGTTGTCCCCTCAGGGCCCTCTTGGTGACGCCCTCTTGGTTATGTCTGGAGTCTGGAGCCACAGCTCTGAACGGAGGTGGCATTGTCTGCTCAGGGCCCTCTTGGTGATGCCCTCTTGGTGATGTCTGGAGTCTGGCGCCGCAGCTCTGAACGGAGGTGGCGTTGTCCGCTCAGGGCCCTCTTGGTGATGTCTGGAGTCTGGAGCCACAGCTCCTCACGGAGCGGTCCAACTGGTTCCTAGTGCGTGGAGACTGGGGATGTTGCCGTCCACGGGATTCTCCAGGCCAGAATACTGGAGTGTGTAGCCTTTCCCTTCTCTGGGGGATCTTCCTGACTCAGAGATCAAACCCAGGTCTCCCGCATCGCAGGTGGATTCTTTAACAGCTGAACCACAAGGGAAGCCGGTAACACAGAACAGCCCCGCAACTCAGAACCACCTGCCCACAATGCCGGCAGGGCCGAGGTTGCGAAGCTGTGGGCGAGGGCTCCAGGGCAGTCTTCCCGTCCCCACTGCTGCCCGCTGGGGAGGCCTCAGGGCTCCCCCCACAGCCAGGGTGGTCCCGGAGTAAAGGGTGGGTTGCAAGAGGCCTTCGTGGCTGCTGCCAGGAGATGGAGGCCTGGCCGCGTGCTCTGCCCACCTGAGTCTGGGTCCCTTAAACGTCAAGTGAAGAGCACCAGCCAGGACATCTCTAAGACCTTGTCCAGCTCTCAAGTCCCAAGACTCTAGAACTGAGTCTCTAGCCCTATAACCTGGCACGATTCAAATAACACGGTCACAGAACTGTGCTGTTCATTCGTTTATTCGTGTCCGACTCTTCGCGACCCCATGGACTGCAGCACTCCCCATCCTTTACCATCTCCCGGAGTTTGCTCAAACTCCACCTCACGGCCATTGAGTCAGTGATGCCATCCAACCATCTCATCCTCCGTCACCCGCTTCGACACCATTTTCTTAGCCTTTCTTACCGGTTTTTACCTGCTTTTTGTGTTTCTGAAAAGGTAAAAATTGTGTAATGTTAAGCACCTGTTTTAAATGTCTCCCCTTTTAAGTAAAGAAGAGCTGCACTGATAAACACGAGACTGTTTTTATTCCAAGGAGAAGTGCATTTAACATCTTTGAAACATTTGTGCTCGGTGATGAAAATTCCATGTCTGATGACTAGGGCAGACAGACGTCTGCATTTCACGTGTCTCTCCCGGGGTTCACTCCGGCTGCGGGGAGCTCCCCACACATGTCTGGCTCTGCGAGGAGCCCTGTGAATGTACAAGATTCTGTGGTGCCGGGGTGTCTGGGTGCTCCCCAGTGGACGCAGCAGGCGTGAAGTCACCCTGAATAGCCATCTTCACACCCCCGGCCCGTGCCCACCCTGCAGTATCCCGGGAGCCCTTGGTTTTCTGTGTCAGCCGGCGGATGATGCACATGGGGCAGTGAAAGCTGTTCCTCCATCTGAATTAGAGGAATGGTCTTCCTCCCCCTCCTGGGAATCTTCCCTGTGAAAGTAGAGCCGCCATGGCTAGTGCCACAGCCCGGGTGGCTTGAACAGCAGAAAGGCATCTGCTCACAGTTCTGAGGCCAGACGT
>NW_011494785.1:9948187-9961795 GCF_000754665.1 Bison bison bison | reverse complement strand
AAGCCGCTTGCCCTGGACCTCTCTCCTCGGCTCGTAGCCGGCTGTCTTCTGCCCGTGTTGTCATGCGGCCGTGCCTCTGTGCGGGTCTGTGTCCAGACTCCTCCTCTTACAAGGACACCATCACCACCGTCATTACCTCATTTCCGCTTCAGCGCCGCCTCAAACACCCGCTCCCCAGGTGCACTCGAGTTCTGAGATACTGCTGTGTGGGCATTGGCTTGTGAATTTGGGGAGCTGGAGGCAGAATGCAGCACCTCCGCTCACGGAGATGTGCGGTGTCCTGCTCTGTCTGGGATCAGACTTCCCAGACTGCGATGCTGTCTCCTCTGCTGCCTCTTGCCCGCTTCTCATATGATTATTATGAAAAATTTCAGGCACAGAGAAAAGTGGCAAAAATACTACAGTGCTTTCCTATTACCCTACCTCTTACAGTCAGTTACTGTTAACCTGTTATA
Source organism: Bison bison bison (assembly GCF_000754665.1). Taxonomy (NCBI): domain Eukaryota; kingdom Metazoa; phylum Chordata; class Mammalia; order Artiodactyla; family Bovidae; genus Bison; species Bison bison. The sequence continues at coordinate 9,961,340 of NW_011494785.1, read as the reverse complement.
TTTGCTTCATCGTTCAGTATAGATTATATGAACCATTTAGAAGAAAGTTGTAGGTTTCAAAACATCAGCGTGAATCTGTTAGGAATAAAGAGGAATAAAGATTTTCTTCTGGGTGAGCACCACACTTATCACACCTAAGAAAACTTGAAGTAATTCCTGCAGCTTCTAATATGTCATTCATGTTCAGATTTCTCTCATTTCCCCCCCCAGATCTTTTATAACCTGTGTGTGTGTGTGTGTTTAAACCCTAGGAAAGATACAGACATTGCAATTGGATTTTTTTTCTCGTTAGTCTTTTCCATGCAAAATGATTTTACCATCCCCCCCATTTATTATTTATTTATTAAAAATTTTTTAGAAGATCAAGACCAGTTGTCTTAGAATGTGTGAGAATGTGTCTCATTCTTAATTTGGCTGGTTATTTCCTTGTGATGTTGTTCCTCTTGTCCCTGTGTCCCCTGGAAGTCAGATGCAAAGGCTTGTTCACACGGTTGCCAGGTGGTGCCAGTTGCCTCTTAAACCATCGGATCCCAGCAGGCTGTCCCGCTCTTAGTGATGCAGAGTTTGAACACTGACCTAAGGTGGTGATGCCAGGCCTCCACTGGACCTGTGTTTTGCTTTGCAATCCGCCTGTGATCTATTGGGAGACAATTTGGCGCTGTGTATATCCATTAATGATCCTTGCCTGAATTACTTCACTGGGGAGTTGCAAAATGGTGATTTTTATAATTCTATCATTAGTTGGCATTACAGTTCCGAAAATGGAAACAGTAATGACCAAGGTGTAGAGAAAAGGATTGGTGGAATAATCACTGCTAACAAATACATTTCTCTCTGTGAATATTGCTATGGATTCATAAGTTTCTATTTAGTCAATTATAGTCAATTACAGATGTGCTTTATAATCAGTTACAAATGTTGTTTAATCCTCAAATTATCCCAAACTTGGCCAGTAGGACCTTTCAACTGGCTTGAACAAGCCTTGTTTAGCCTTTGAGTACTGTCTTGCTCAGAAGTGCCTTAGGCTTATCGTATCATTTCCATTTCCAGACATGGAATCATCCATTTCTCCAACAAAGCTCCGATTCCATTTAGTGGAGAACAGTGTTTGGAAACCAAATCTGAATGCTAGCACTGTGGACAAAACGAAGGATAAACAGAGTCATGAGTTTATGGATAGTTCCAAATCGCTTTTGACTTCAGTGGGTTTCAGTCTTTGATTTTGTATTTATAACTCTTTCAGTTCAGTTCAATCCAGTCGCTCAGTTGTATCCGACTCTTTGCAACCTCATGGACTGCAGCACGCCAGACCTCCCTGTCCATCACCAACTCCCGGAGTTTACCCAAACTCATATCCATCGAGTCGGTGATGCTTTCCAACCATCTCATCCTCTGTCGTCCCCTTCTCCTCCCTCCTTCAGTCTTTCCCAGCATCATGGTCTTTTCCAGTGAGTTGGCTCTTTGCGTCAGGTGGCCAAAGTATTGGAGTTTCAGCTTTAGCGTAACCGTTTGCTTGGCTCCTAATAACTGTTAATGCTGTTGACGTGTTGCTGAACTCTATGAGACATATAGTTTCAAAAGTATATTGCCTGTTACTATTAGTAATGTAATTCTGATGAAAACACAGTATTTCATTGTAGTTCATTTTGTCCTTTGTATATATTCCACTGGAAAGCACAGCCAGTATTGAATTCAAAAGCCATGTGTGAGAATTCCTTTCCCTGTCAGATTATACTGCCAAGTGGGTCCTCTAGTTAGGTTATTTTGTTTGCTTTTATGTTTTGTTTTAAAGTTATGGTTTTTTTCTTTTTGGAATCAACTTTACTGAGGCAAAATTTAATAAATTTGTACAAAAATGCTCCCATTGGAAGCATTTTGACTAATATATATATACACTTGTGTAACCACCGACTACGGTGGAGATCAGGACAGTTTCACGACCACGAAATATTCAACCCCTTTGAAGCAATCTCTTCTCCCTCCACCCAGACCCTGGGGTGACCACTCTTGTCTTTTTTTTTTTCCCCCAGTAGATTAATTTTACTTTTTCTAGATTTTCATATGAGTGAAATCATAGAATTGTATACTTTTATTTCCAGCTTCTCTTAGCAAAATGTTTTCGAGAATCCCAGGTGTTGTGTGTATCAACAACACTTTCCTTTTTCTTGCTGAGTAATATTCCATTTTATGGAGATACATGCTTTGTTTATCCAGTCACTAGCAGAGGGATTTTGAGTTGATTGCCGTTTTTAGGGATCATGAATAAAGCTGCTCTGAACATTCTTATTTGAGCCTGTGTGGATAGATGCATTCATTTCAGTTGGGTAAACATCTAGGAGTGGGTTCACTGGGTCCCATGGAAATGTATTAATCGTATTAGAAAATGCTAAACTGTTTTACAAAGTAGCTGTGCCGGTTTACATTCCTCCCAACAGTTTGTATTTCAGGCCTTCACATCCAGACTGCATTTAGCATTGTCAGTGTCTTTTTTTAATTAATAAATGTATTTATTTGGCTGTGCACGATCTTAGTTGTGGCACACAGGGTCTTTGATCTTTAACCAAAGTGTGCAAGATCTAGTTCCCTGACCAGGGATTGAACCCTGGCCCTCTGCATTGGGAGCTTGAAGTCTTAGTCCCTGGACCATCAGGGATGTCTCGAATGTTCTTAATTTTAGCAATTCCCATGGGCATGTTGTTATATTGTGCGATTTTAACTTGCATTGTTCTCCTTCCACTGAATTTTTATTTTGAATAGCAAAATATTTCTTAGTTCCAAAGTTAGAATCCTGTGAAAAAGTATATTTAGTGAAGGCTTAAACTTATTTTTCTCAGTCCTGCCGTGGAAGGTGTGGTTTCAACACTTGGAGAATCTGTTGAGCACTTCTGTCTGAATTGGCACCATGTCATAAGTAGACACGGAAGTGGACCCCACCTTCAGAACGTTTATGTGTTAGCTGAGGGAGATAGACGTTGGTCACGTAGCCTCACAAGCAGATGTTAAGTTGTGACTTTGCTGTGTGCCTTGTAGGACTGATACAAGGAGAGGGCTGAGGCGGTGCTGTCTGGATTTCATCACGGTTTGCCAAGAAAAAGGACTTTGTTTACGAGTTCCCTCCCTTAATAGTTGTTGCAAAATTTCTCACCTGCTGTAACCGTGGGACCTGTCACAACAGGCTCAACCCTGGGAAAGTAACCAGCGCCTCTCTACTGGAACCCAGGTCTGCGGAAAAGCCATGATAAGCCTTTGTTTGATTATTTGGTGTTAGATGAAGTTGTTCAGGCTTGTTCCTTTCAGAGAGCCCTGGTTGAGACAGACCTGCAGTGTTTTTTAAAAATACATTTCTAACACCTGCTTTACATGTAATTTGTGAAAAGCCTTTTTTTAATTTTGTTTTGGACACTGTGGACATTATGGGCTTCCCTGATAGCTCAGGTGGTAAAGAACCCACCTGCAATGCGGGAGTCCCTGGTTTGATTCCTGGGTCGGGAAGATCCCCTGGAGAAGGGATAGGCTACCCACTCCAGTATTCTTGGGCTTACCTGGTAAAGAATCCACCTGCAGTTTGGGAGACCTGGGTTCAATCCCTGGGTTGGGAAGATCGCCCTGGAGAAGGGAAAGGCTCCCACTCCAGTATTCTGGCCTGGAGAATTCCGTGGACTGAATACTCCGTGGGGTCGCAGAGAGTTGGCACAGCTGAGCGTCTTGCACTTGAGCACTGTAGATTTGACACTGGGTTTGAATCATTTCAAAGCCAAATTTGAGATTTGAATTCTCAGTGATTAAAGAGCTGAGATCACTGTTATCAGCGGTTGGTGTTTCTCCCTGTTGTATCTCGTTGGCTTGTTGGAGAGCCCCACCCCTTGCCCCAAGACAGCTTATAGTTTTTCAGTTTGAAACTTTGGTTGTGTTTTATTTTCCTGTAGGTCACCCTGACCTAGTCCAGAACACCACTGGTCTTCAGGGTGAGGTTGACTTTTAGGACTTAAACTCTTAGGAATCTTGATTTTATATTCTTGTTGTTAGAATTGGATTCATAGCACAGAGCTGTTATCTACTGTGTAAAATGATCTACTTTAGATGCAATTTTAATCTGCTGTTCTAAAGCTGGAAAGTTCCCAGCAAACGCTGTTGCCCTATTTGCAGTGCTTACACATGGTTAGAGTGACTCTGAAACATAGTGGAGATCATTGATGAGGCGCTTGTAAAGGAATTCTGCAGAGAATATTTTTAGCAACAACATGCTTTTCTAATCCTGTAATCGAGTTTTCATGTTGGAAAGCTTGCTTCACTTTTTAAGAAGATGAATTCTGTGCTTTCAAGGTACACAGTGGAGTAAACCAGGATGGAAGTCTTGTGGCGTTTCCCCTCTGCTGGACGCTGTCCCCTATGACTTGCAGAAATTGCCAGGGAATCAACATGCACATATCGTGGCAAGTAGATTCCAAGAGTGAAATTCTAGAGTGATGGGTTTGGTTTTTATTTTTGCCAGTTGCTGTCCTGGCAGGAGACAGATGGCACACTCCAGCTGAAGAAACCAAGGGGTATTTAATAACAGGCTCGTTGGCAGCAGCGGGCAGGGGTACAGGAACCCAGCAAGGATGGTGTCCTACCCCCGGGGGAGTTGGGGACGGCTGGCTGCCCTGGGGAACTTTCCTCACCCTCAGGTTCAGAGGTGAAGGAGGGAGAAAGTAGCAGAGGCTGTGGGCCCTCAGTGAGGGCGTGGCATTTGGTAGAGGGGTGCAGCTGACTTCTTGGAGAGAGCCGGGGGCGCGGGGGGTGGGGGGGCGGTAAATACCTGCTGTCAATCTCCGCCTCTCCTAGCCTCTCTCACAGGGGCCTCCCTGGAGGGCCGCGGCCCTGGGAGTCTGACCGCACATCTACGGATGTCAGCCTCGAGGGGCTGTAAGCAGGGTGAGGGGGCGGCGTGGCCTGCAGGGTGGATGGAGTCTGTCCAGCGCTTTTGTGTGATCCAGAGTGAGGGGACCAGGAAGAACGCACTAGTCCCCACGGGCCCCAAGTGCCCAATGGTGCGTGTGCGCTCAGCCCTGGCAGAGGCTCCCAGTGAGCGGGCGGGCCACAGTGGAGAGTCTGAGACCTATCTAAGGGTCTCTCCTGAATTTAAAATGCCTCAGCAGGCACTCCCCTGGCGGCCCCGTGATCGAGGCTGCATGCTTCCTCTGCAGGGATGTAGGTTCGCCCCTGGTGGGGGAACTAGCCGGCCCGTCAGCACGCGCTGCACCGCAGGCAGTGTGGTGGGCCCAGAAGTAGCAGCAGACCTCTGCGGAGCCCTGGCTCTTTCCCGCTCAGCTTTCAGTCTTTGTTTTCCAGCGTTTGATAATTACTTTCCCATCCCTGGAGGATGGTGCGAAACCCTGGAAGATCCCTCCCATAGGAGAGCTTTCCTGCTCCCAGGGCTGCCTTTGGGAAAGCAAAAGGCAGAGCCGGGCTTCTGAACGGGACGCATCCCGCAAGCTCTTCTGGGTGCGGAGAGTCTCTCGACCTGGAGCTCCTGGAGCCCGTCACACAGATTGGCCACAGTGTGGTGGATGTTTGGAGGCGCTTCCCACCCGGGAGCTCCCGCCAGCTCTGAGCGGTCCTCAGGGATGCCGCGTTGCGGGAGGAGGTGCTCCTGATTAGGTGATCTTTTTCTTGTATTTGTTTCAGAGAACAGCTACACGGTTGAAACACCCCAAAGTACAACATTTCCTTCTGTTGTCGTAAAAGATGGGTAACAGCGCCTTAGAGATGCACTAAGTACTTATTCTGTACTTATAAGGGCATTGTTTCTATTCCGTCACCAAGTCGTGTCCGACTCTGCGACCCCATGGACTGCAGCACACCAGGCCTCCCTGTCCATCACCATCTCCCAGAATTTCTGCAAGTTCATGTCCATTGAATCAGTGATGCCATCCAACCATCTCATCTTTTGTCGCCTTCGTCTGCCTTCAGTCTTTCGCAGCATCAGGGTCTTTTCCAGTAAGTCGGCTCTTCGCATCAGGTGGCCAAAGGACTTGACTTGTCAGGAATGTAAATCACATCCTCCCTGTGGTGTGTGGACCGCACAGGCCGTGTAGACTTTTACCGCGTAGACCTTACCCCAGAGGTTGAGTGTAGTTTTGGGCTGTGGTTATGTTGCAAATAAATCTGGTGTTCATGATCACCAGCCAAAGGGTGCTGGCGTTTAGCTTTTTCTCGCCCTCTTTGGATGCCCATCCAGCCAATGCCCTTTCTCTCCTAATTCCCTTTGAGAATCTCTCTAATGCTATGCTATGCATGCATGCTAAGTCGCTTCAGTCGTGTCCGACTCTGTGCGACCCCATAGACGGCAGCCCACCAGGGTCTGCCATCCCTGGGATTCTCCAGGCAAGAACACTGGAGTGGGTTGCTGTTTCCTCCTCCAATGCATGAAAGTGAAAGGTGAAAGTGAAGTCGCTCAGTCATGTCCAACTCTTAGCAACCCCATGGACTGTAGCCTACCAGGCTCCTCCATCCATGGGATTTTCCAGGCAAGAGTGCTGGAGTGGGGTGCCATTGCCTTCTCCCTAAAGTAGCGTGCAATTTGAAGAGTCTCCTACCTGCCAGTTGAGTTCAGAGGCCTGGGACCCCTCCTGGAGGGGAGGGGATGTAAATGCTGACACACCCATGTGCAAGGCACCTGCCTTTGTGGGATGCTGTTTATCTTGGTACAGCCCATCCTGGCAGATTGTCAGACCACTCTGATGTTCCAGATTTGCAGGCATTTCCAGGAGGCTGGATTCTGTCTTGGAAGCAGTATGATTTGGTGGAAAGATGGAGGCAACTGAGAATGCTGAGGCTGATTCTGCTTCTCCCCGGTCAGGACCTCGGGAAGCCCTGGGTTTTCGGAGCCCTTTTTTCTTGGCCATAAACAGACCTGCTCTTCTCACATTGCTTCCTTGGGTTGTTTCAGGACGCCTGAGATGCCTGATCGCCCTTTGAAATTTACTCTGCAAATGAAACGGTCATGTTTTGTCTGCCGAGGGTCACGTGCCAGCAACGCAAATATAAAATCACGATAATAACAGTAGTGACTTTGGACTGTTTTTCATCAGACACGAGCAGTTAAAGAACACGAGTGTGTGTGTATCAGAAAGCGTTTGTAGACACACTCCCATTTAAGGATGTACGTAACTTCGTACAGTTGGTGTTCCGCCCAAATTTTTTGTGATTTGACTCAGAAACGTGTGAGAGAGTTTTATGGAAGTGCCTGCCTACCTACTGGCGTTGGTTCATAGACTGCGATTTGAGTAGTGACGTGCACAGCTCCTGAGTCAGACTTAGGCAAGTTAGTTAACTTGCCTGAACGTTCACTTCCTCATCTGTAGCGCCGTGCCACTAGGCACCTCCCAGGTCTGTTGGCAGAGTTAGATGAAATAATGCAAATGGATGCTAGATCGGCCCTCGGCACCTGGCCAGTTCTCGGTCACTGTTCACGGTCATGGCCATCACTGTTAGCCCTACGGTAGCTCGAGTGTGGGGGCTGGAGTCCCGAATGTCGAGTTGGGCTGACATTTAGGCCAGGTGACTCAGCAAGGTCCTGAGTGAGTTAAAATTTCCTGGGTATAAACTTCCCCTGGGTAATCAAGGGCTGGCTGTTTCTCCAAACCTTAATTAATCATGTGGCCGGGTCCAAGCGCCATTGGTAGGGGCCCCGGGGCATCCCCGGGCAGTGCACCTCGCTTCCCCGCGTCTCCCGTCCCACGTGGGGAGATGGGATGCCGGCCACAGGAGTCCTGCCTGAGCCCCAGCTCAGGACCAAGGAAGCAGCGGTCAGAGAGGCCGCCTGCGCCGTGAGATGAGGCGCTGGCTGTCCCCCCGCTTCTCCGTCCCATGCGTTGTAATCCGGTGACACAGAGCTCTCAGCGGGCTCTCTCCCGCGGTGTCTGCTTGGCTCTCATGTCGCCTGGTATGACCGTCAGTTACTGACGAGCCTCCTGAGCGTCTGGTTGACTCTCTCGAGGGCCGGGCTCTGTGTTCCTGACTGCAGGTCGCAGTGAGTTTGCAACTGAGCTCAGAGGCACCCAGACACAGGCGTGCTGTCCCGGGTTGCCCCTGTGGGCCTGGATGAATCTCCTGGGTCACGGTGCTTGTGGCCCCGGTGGATCCCCACGGTGACCAGCATGCCGTGCTGACACTGGCCTCTCCAGGTGACACGTACATGCTCTCACCAAGATGTGCAGCTTGCAGCAGAGATGTGCAGGCATGGAGGTTGGCAGCTCCACCCTGGGGTAGGACCTCCCGGGAACACAGTGTGTGAGAACGATGGGATGATGAGAATGAGACAGTGATGAGGTTAAGGCTGTCGCTTGCCTTTTAAATACAGCTGATTTTTGGCTAACGGGTTTGAACTGCAAGGGTCTACTTATATGCAAGTTTTGTTTCAATAAATATGTTGGAAAAAATTTTAGAGATCTGTGACCATTTGAAAAAACTCAGATGAACTGTATAGCCAAGGAATATCAGGAAAACTAAGAGACATACAAAATATGCGCTAATTGTACACGTGATTGGTAATTCCTGTCAACAGTAGACGACTGTGGTTGAGATTGGGGGCAACGAGACTTATATGAGGATTTTTGACTGTGTGTGAGGGTCAGGGGTCGGTGCCCCCTGCATTGTTCAAGTGCCTTGTTCAGTGGGCCTCAGGGAGACCGTGAGGCCAGGAGGGGACACTGAGACACCAGGGAGCCGTGTAATTTCGTGTGGTTCCTAGGGTCCAGGTCAGCGAGTCTTTTGGGGAACTCTGTTCACTCATGTTCTTCTTTAGCGTTAATCGCGAGGCCAGGTCCTTGTCTGACTCCGTCTCTCCTCCCCCTCTGCCTCGTGCTCGATCAAACCCCTGTTCCTGTGGACTTCTGGACGGGCAAGCTCTTACCTGCAGTCGTCCTGGACGCCCTCTGCTCCCGGGACCCCACGAGCTCTGTCTGTGTCTTGACGACACCTGCAGTAATATCAGAGGAATCTTGAAGGGTCACGTGGTCATTGTTGCATTGACCCACTCCTGGGTCAGGGGTGGTTTCGGATTTTAAGTTCATAACTGATGCCCCCGCGCCAGCGGCCTTTGCATTTGGGAGGTGTGTGTGAGAATTTAGAGGCACCATAAAGGCAATTTCTCCTTCCAAGTGGGCCGAGTTGCTTATAGCAACTCACTGTGGTGAAACCTGGACTCCCAGCCTAGGAACTGCCCCCCACCCCCAGGCCCCTTCAGGACCACCAGGGAGAGAAGGGGGCCACAGAGGATGAGATGGTTAGATAGCATCACTGACTTGACATGAATCTGAGCAAACTCCAGGAGGCAGGGAAGGACAGGGGAGCCTGGCGTGCTGCAGTCCACGGGGTGGCAGAGAGACACGACTCAGTGACTGAACAGCAAAGGAGAGTGGGTGTCTCATTGGTCCCAAGGCCAACGGTCACTCTGCACAAAGCCAGCAGACCAACGACCAGCCCAGCATGCACTTTCTACTGAGCGGGTCTTTGCGATTGTTTTTTAAAAATAAAAGACCACAACCGGTAAGCTCCAGCCTAGTCCACAGACACCCTGAACCGTAACTCCTACCTGGCTGGGCACATTCAACAACTTCTAGTTATGGAAATAAGGTGATCAAATTATGTGTGCCTCCTCGATAAGATCATACTGGAACATTTAAAAATAGATGAGTAACTGTGGACAACCAGAAGATAAAGCTGCCCTCATGGACCAGTTGGAATGCAGCCAAGGGTGTCTCTTGTCAGACCCACGTGGGCGCTTGTCAGCCCCCATAAAACGTTACTGCGTTGATCGTCATTTGTAGAGTTTGAATCCCTTTTAAAAAGTAGAAGGACCAGGAAGAGCGCAGGTTCACTCCAGAGCTGGCGCTGGCTCTCGGCTCCTCCCTTCTTCATAGTGTGTGTGTGAGAATTCTTTCCTGGGTTTTGAACTTTTAAAATAACCGAATTTTTGTTTCTGTCAGTGTATTGAATGGTGAATTTTATCTTCCCTCCTACCAACTTTAAGTCAGTTTGCTTTTTAAATTGGAAAAAAAAAAAAGGCACGAAAAAGGCAACTTAATGTATGTTTTCCCATTAGCCTCTTTGCGATTCACTTACGCAGTTTTAACTTCAAGGTGGTGGGTGTGATGCAAGCTAGTGTTACTTTAAAAAAGGAATATCTCCACATTCCCAACCACCTTATCACATACCGTCCTTCCCTGTTGTATTAATACATCAGGTGACAAATACAACCTTGTAAATTTACGTCTTTGTTTCTTTAATAAAGTTATTAGCAATTAAATGGTCATGGAGAATTTGTTTATCCGTAAATCCTCTCTGTGTATGTATGATGGGAAGATAGAATGGCTTGATGCTACAACATCGTTTGATTTTATTTGAAGTTATTTTGCTCTTTGAAGTGTTAGAGCATGGCTGGTATTACAAGTATATAAGACCGTCAGCTTTTTATATTTCCTGTGAGTTTTGGGAGTTTTGAAGTTTTTGTAAACTTCCATGTGTCTGTATTCCTTCTCATCCCACCTAGGTAATACTGTGATGTTTCAGAAGTGGAAGAAGAGTTGACCTTCATTTGCTAAAGGTCCCCAAAGGACAGATTGGTGAAATGAATTGGGAAAATCCCAAGATTTAGTTGGTTAAAAGCAGTGATTTTTAAGATGCCAATTCTTTGACTTTCAGGCTTGAGTATGAGGGTGTGTGTGTGTGCGTGCGTGCGTGCATGTTCCCTTTTCTTTGTGTGTGTGCGTCTGTGTGTGTGTGTGTTCCCTTTCCTTTGTCGGGGGGGTGTGTGTGTATGTGCGTGCGTGTTCCCTTTTCTTTGTGTGTGTATGTGAGTGTGCGCGTGCGTGCATGTTCCCTTTTCTTTGTGGGGGTCTGTGTGTGTGCATGTTCCCTTTGTGTGTGTGTGCGTGCGTGCATGTTCCCTTTTCTTTGTGTGTGTGTGTGTGTGCATGTTCCCTTTGTGTGTGTGTGTGCGGGTGCGTGCATGTTCCCGTTTCTTTGTGTGTGTGTGTGTGTGTGTGTTCGTGTGTGTTCCCTTTTCTTTGTTAGAACTTCCCAGTGGTGTGTTTGACAGGATTTATAAGTAAGTGTGTTTTAGGTGTTTTGGTGATCATCTTATTATTGATTGTTGTTAGCTGAATGGCTGTAGACTGCCTCTGGCAGTTGGAAAACGTTTGTCTGGAGAGCACCAAAAATAACTCATTTCAGCCCACCAGCCTCCACAAGTTGATGTGCTTGAGAGTCACCCTCCCTTTGGCCTCTCCCAGCCCCCATGGGAATCAATGATGGGCGTGGAGGTCGGCATCACAGTGAGTGACGGAAGAGAGAGTCCTGAGGGGCAGGGGCCACCGGTCACAGACTCCAGGCAACGGGTTGCCTTCTGCCATCCCACCCCACCCAGCTCCACCCGCCAGGTTTCTCCTGGGATTGGTTTGGGACGAGTCTTGGGGTTGTTTTGGTTTTATTTAGGTGTTAATGCAAGGAAATGATGGATTCTTCCTGCATTGATTTTACACACACACACACACACACACACGATCTGTCCACCTTCTCCCGGAGAGATGAAGCCTTTTCCTGGTGCCTGGGAAGTTTCTTCCCCACCTGTGCCCCCTCTGTCCCCCATCTCCATGGATGTTTGGGGAAGGGCGGGGGGTTTTCAGAGACAGCCGAGGAACGCTTGTGAAAGAGCCTCATCAGGGAACTCAGGTGTCTGAATACTGTACATGTGATGTGTTCCTCTTGGGTTGCAGCTCCCCAGCTTTTAGACTACATCTGTAAAATAACAGCAAGATGGTTGCATGAGTGGAAGAGGTCTGTGGATCTGATACTCAGAAGCAGCCTTGTCAGCGAGTTGGAAATAGTCCGTGGCTGTGAGTTAGGGGCTCTGTGTCCAGCATTCGGTGCCCTCACGCTGGGGTGGTGGTGCTGGGGCTGCCCTTCCCGCCTGCAAGAGCCCTCCCCAGAGTGGAGCAGGACTGCGGCCCGCCGGCCAGGGTCTTGAGAGAGACTCCTGTGCGGCCCAGGTGTCTCATTCTTCTTTCTCATCCTTCCTTCTGCTTTAGGAAAACGAAGTGTTTAGAGAGCCAAGTGGGACATTTAAAACACCACGAGTCATCTGGGAAATCCAAATGTGTGTTTAAAGAAAAAAAAAGCTTTCCTCTGGAGTAATTATGTATTTCGTTATGGGAAATGACTGATGATTTATCTAGAAAAAAATGCCTCGTGATCAGTGTTGTCCTCTTTCTCTCCTCCCCTCTTTCGGGACCTGGCTGGTTCTTCACTTCGTTTGCTTATTTAAACTTTAAACCCCCTCCCTCCCCCTGAAGTCTCTAGATTATAAATTACAGAACTTTAGGACAGAGGGGGCTAATAAGCCTCTTGAAGTGGAATGGTGTCACTTGTTAGGATAACTTTTCTCTGTTTTTTCCGGAATCTCCCAAACTCCCTGTGATGTCCTTTGACAAGGAGGAGAACTAAACTGCTTCAGCGCCTTTCTCACGCTGGCGGTGGTGGTAGGCGCGTTCCTCTGAGCCCAGGGAGACTGGAGGGGATAGTTTTACCCCTAGTGTGTAGGTGCAGAAACTGCCCGCCTCAGAGGACACGTGGTTAGCTCCTGGTGACACCACAGCAGGCTGGCGGTAGAGACGGTCCACACAGGCGGACCCCTCTGTTGCAGGTGCATTCTGGAATGCTCCCCGGCAGCCCCGGCGTTGGCTCTTGCCGCCTCACCGGTCAGAGTCTGCGAGGGGTGCATGCCTCTCACCTTCTTGACAGGCCAGGGAGCCGGACCTTGCAAAGCCAGACCCTCTCCTGGGGCTCTGCTCGGAGAGGGACAGGAAGGCTCGGGGAGCATGGTCTCCAGGGGCTCTGGGGGCTCCCGGGGCAGCCCGGGGGGGCGGGAGGGGGTGCTGAGCAGGGAGCCTGGCCCAGGGCGGGTCCACGGGAGGGAGACTGGCCTGACAGAGAAAGAGAGAGAGAGTGTGTGTGTATGTGTGTGTGTTTGTATGTGTGTATATACTCCGTGTGTGTGTGTGTACGTGTGTGTACCCCCTTGGCCGGCTTGTGCAGTCTTTTATAGTTGTGTATTTCTTCTCAAAAATGTCTGCCGAGCTCCTTCTCCACCACAGGAGTTGTCGCAGGCGCT
>NW_011494785.1:9947449-9948087 GCF_000754665.1 Bison bison bison | reverse complement strand
GTCGCAGGCGCTGGAGGCACAGCAGCGGCCGAGCCAGGCGGGGCCGGTGCCCGTGGCCCGCAGCTGTGCGCCGTTGTCTTTTTCTGGAGGTTCTGCATCCTAAAAAAAATGGACCCTGCCTTGTATCCTGCTTCCAGGGGTTGTTAAATTGCTTGTTTCAAAATGAGGCACGAGGGACCTCCATTCCTTCGGGCCACAGACTTTGGAGTGGGCACGTGACCCACCGAAGTCTGGGTCTGAGCCTCTGGTCCGGTGCTGAGGAGGGGTTTGGTGGGAGTTGGGGACACGGGTCTCTGGGGGCATCAGCGCCTGCCCCCCTCATCTCCCCTCCTCGTCTCTCCCTGAGGAGCCGGGCAGGACCCAGGTCGGGAGGAGGAGCCCAAAGGCAGGATCCATGGGGGGTGGCCCGTGGGAGGGTGACCCGTGGGGGGTGGCCCGTGGGAGGGTGACCCATGGGGAGTGGCCCGTGGTGGGTGGTGCCCGTGGGGGCTGCACAGGGCCCGGCGGGTGAGCTCGTCGTCCGTGGTGAGCACATCTGACCGTTTCCAGGAGAGGACTTCACGTTTGTCTCCTGGACCTGGGGAAACATTCAGAGTGTTGGGCAGAAAGGCCACTTGATGGAAAGTGTCAGCATCAGG
>NW_011494785.1:9937584-9947349 GCF_000754665.1 Bison bison bison | reverse complement strand
ATCAGGCGCCCCACCTGTAAAGCTCCAAGGGTCTTCGGAGCCGACCATGTGGACCCTGTCAGTTTCGGTTTCCAGCTGAGCCCCCAGACCTGGAGAACGGAGGGGCGGCTTTGGAGGCCAGCACCCGCTGCCCCCACCAGAGACTCTTCCCCTCCAAGGCCAGCTCCTCCTGCTCATGGCAGCTCTGCCCCACCCAGCTTCACTCCCTTAATCAACTCCTCTGCCCCCAGGGCGGCATGCAGGGCAGGCCTCTGCCCCCAGGAGGTGGCAGGGTTAAGCTCTAAAGGGCAGGGGCCTCTCCTGGGCAGCACCGGGCTGCCACACAGGCCGGGCACCTGGGGGCACCCGTGCGCGAAGAAGCGCCTTGAGACTCAGCAGCGCGGGCCTTCCTCAAGGCCTCACATCCCTCCCGCATCACCCCAGCGCCCAGGTTTCTGCTTTGTTCTGTTCTGAGCCTTTCACTTCACCTCTGCTATCAGACAGTGGAAAACAACCATATGTGGTCCGCCCCCGCTTTGGATGCAATTTGCATTATTTCACAATTTGGCAAGTGCTCCTCCGCCAGGGCAGGGCCTGCTGTCAGGCCTGGTGTCAGGGAGTGCTGGCTATTTAATACTTTACCATCGTGATAGGAGAGAGGCTTTGTTGAGCTTTTATTGTGTACCTGCACAGGATTATCTCCTTTAATCCTTGCAACAGCCCTGTGAAGTGGTGTAATTACAGCCTTTCCATTTTATAGATGAGGAAACTGAAGCTCAGAGCAGTTAAGTCATTTGCCCAGGGCCACACAGCTGGCAAACAGCACAGGGCTTGCTCTCGTCTCCCTGATTCCAGTGTCTGTGCCACCGGGCCTACGCGCAGCTCAACAGCACGTCCCTCTCATGCGTGGTAGGCTCGCTGCTGCAGTGAGTGTCCAGACCGCCTCCCGCCCCTCCCTGGATCATGGATGGCAACCCCTCCCCACCCGATCCCCCAGAACGCGGCCCAACTCTCTTAGCCTGGGAAGACCCCTTTTCTGGCTTTAGGTCCCTAAAATTATAGGAGCTTCCGAGTCTGAACCTTGGGTTCAAGGGCAGGAGCTGCAGGGACGCAGCAGCCACCCGTGGCCTGTGTTTCTGTGAATTAAATGTCCCGGAAGCACAGCCGTGCCTGTGGCCGTTGTCGTCCCACAGTGGTGGAGGTGAGACTGTCTGCCTACGAAGACTAAAATATTTATTTTGATCCTTTAAGAAAATGTTTACCAGTGCCGGCCTCAGAGGAACCCGTTGACGGGAAACCTCTAAAGCCAGACTGCCTCTAGCCCCCCATCCTGTGTCCGATCTGCCTTTGCCAAGGTCGGGGTCAGTTCGGCGACAGCGGAAGGAAGAGAGTGGCGCGTGTCCTCAGTCAGCAGCCCTTCACCCATGGACGTCTCAGAGGCTCTGTTCACACGGGTCCTCTCCCCAGCCCCAGCCCCGTCCCGGTCTCTGACCTCCTTCCTCGAATCAAGCCTTTCTTTGTCTCTCTTCTTCACCTGCCACGTCTCATCATCACAGGCCGTGCCTCTTCTCCCGAGGACTCCCCGGAGCCGCCCTCCCTCCCCTCCCCACCACTGCGGCCACCTGGTCCCCTTCCCCGCCCCTTCCCGGGCCCCTCCACTTCCTTCTGTTCTTCACACACGGCCCGGGTCTCCCGAGCCGCCGCCCTCTGCCCCCTCACAGCGGGCGTCACGGTCTGTCGTGCTCCTCCTTGGGTACCTCTCAACTTCCTGTCTTCTGCCCCCTCCAGGATCCCCGCTTCAGGAGAGCAGTGGCCTCTGTGTGTTGTCTTTGGTAATGCACCCCATGGTTCCTGGCACGCAGTGGGTACCATACGGGTGAGGGAGCAGAGGGCAGTGGGCGGTGCGGCGAACACCCACGGAATTGGCATCTCAGAAGCATCCAGAGGGGTGTTTGGGCCCGACCTGTGCACACTAAAGTATTTAAAATGGGTAACCAGCAAGGACCCACCGAATAGTGCAGGGAACTCTGCTGCGTATCACGCAACCATCAAGCTGAGAAAAGCATCTGACAAAGGCGCGTGCAGACGTTTGACTGAGCGCTGTGCTGCAGCCCTGAGCCGAGCACAGCAGTGTCCATCAGCCGTGCTCCAGTATAAAACTGACAGTTTACAGAGGGGACCGTTTCAGATTCACCGCCCACGGGCGTGCAACGCCCCTGCGGGTCTGGCCTCTCTGGCCCCACCCCCAGCACGGCCCTCCCCGTGTGGGTGCCACACGTGGGGATTCCTCCAGTACTGCCGGAGGAGGGCTTCTCCCTCAGAAGTGGTGCAGAAGACGGAAACCCTCCTTCTAGAACAATGTTCCCCACCCTCTTTGGACCCAGAACCCAGTAAGCGTCTGTGCTGAGTTGCTTCCATCGTGTCCGACTCTTTGCGACCCCATGGACTGTAGCCCGCCAGGCTCCTCTGTCCATTCTCCAGGCAAGAACACTGCAGTGGGCTGCCATGCCCTCCTCCAGGGCATCTCCCGACCCAGGCATCGAGCCCGCGCCTGGATTGGCAGGCGGGGTCCCTACTGCTAGTGCCGCCTGGGAAGCCCGATGAATGTAACCACATGCCCCATTAACGCAGCGGGGCCCACGGTTTGTAAACCGTGTTTAAAGTGTGGTCCTTACCTCACTGACGCACAGCCCATGAAGCTGGGCCGGCTGACCCCTGCGGGTCTGCTGAGCTGCGGGACGCCGGGAGACTCACGGGCTGCCGGGGGCGGTGCTGGGCCCTGACCTCTCAGGGAAGAACAGGCCATTTCTTGCAGTCAGGTTGAAGATTTAATTGATGTTTTTCTTCTCTCTCTCTCTTGTTTTTAACCTTTCTCACTAGTCAGTTCTTTCTGCGATATAGGTTCTCCTGGTCTACTGTCATGTACTGATGTTTTTATTGCTAACAAGGGATTGTCTGTTAATTCTCTAGGTGCTTTTTAATTAAACCAATTTGGCTTCTTCCATGTTTTTACTCCTTTTTTCCTTTTGCTTTGCACATTAGTTTTCTCAAACCATGTGCGTACGTGTTTGTGTGCATAAGAAAGCTCTTCCTTGACAGACTTTGTTTTGTCCTAAATATATATTTTATATGAAATATATATCATATATATAAATGGTTTTATATATTTATATTTACGTTATATTTATATAAATATCAGTATAAATATGTTGCTGCTACTGTGCTCAATTGTATCCAACTCTGTGCGACCCCATGGGCCGTAGCCCGCCAGGCTCCTCTGTCCATGGAATTCTCCAGACAGGAATCCTGGAGTGGGTCGCCATTTCCTACTCTAGGGGATCTTCCCTATCCAGGGATTGAGCCCACGTCTCTTGCATCTGCTGCACTGGCCGGCAGATTCTTTACCGCTGTAAATCTAAATATATTTATAAATACATACAAATATTTTTAAGGATGTAAATGGATCTATGAATAGAGATCTTTCTTCGCTTATTGTTTTGAATTCCTTAACATTTAATGGTGCACCTCCCTCTGTTATGATAAAAAAAAATCCATATTCTTAAGATGAGATGCATATAATTCTAAAAACTCTGATCCTCAAACTTATTACACAACTCTAATCAAATTACATCCTTTTCTCTCCGTGAGGGGCATTAAATGTAATTTTTCCTGGCTGAATAAACTTGAGCATTCTCTGCTCTGCATATTTCCATGTTAAAAGTTTTCAAGTCAACCTTTTTACTATTCTGAGCTGTTACATGAGACCAAGGAGGATGCTTGCAAATCAGACGCGGGGCCAGTCTCCCCCGGCTCCCGCCAAGCTCTGCCTGTGGTTCCCTCTCTGGTGGAAAAGCCCTAGAGGGGTCCGAGGGATCCTCGGCCTCCCCGTGGGTGTGTCCTGAAGACGCTTTTTAGGCTTATTTCTTTCCTCTCTGAGAATTCTGCGTGTAAGATATTGAAATTAGCGTCTGGTCTGTGGAAACCTATCCCCGTTCCCAGCCGCGCTCACTGTAAAATGCGGAACTGATCAAGGTAGGGGCTGTGATGGCCCAGGAGCAGGCCTGCAGTGAACAGATGCTGTGAACACGTGCTGACCAAGCTTGGAGGTAAACCTTAGCCTGATGACCATCGTGCAGAGACCCGGGCAAACAGAGGCTTCTGGTCAGGGGTCAGACTGGCCTGCAGAGCAGAGACAAGTAACAAGGAGTGAGGGGTGGTGAAATGAAGGAGGTCTTAGAAAGTGGGAACACTCTCCAGAGGGCCCTTCTGAGCCCTTGCGAAGGCATGGGGCAGACTGCCGCCTGGTCCCCACGGGCCGGGCCGTTTCCGCGGCCCCGCCGCTGCCGCGATGGACCGTGCTGCTGCTTTCATCTTGGGAATCGGATGCGGAAAGACTGTCCGGCCGGCCTCACCTCTGTGCTTCTGTTCAAAAAGAATTGTCCTTGACCCCCTCCACCATTTACGAGTGCCTTTACCTTCTCCCTGTTCTGGTCCTGTCTGCCCTCCTAGGCCCCACAGCGGTCTCTGGGGGAGGGCGCAGGCTTTATTTTGCCGGTGAGGAAGCCAGGACTTTCTCCGGGGCCCTTATTTGCCCAAGGCCACACAGGAAGCTCCTGGCCTTAGGACTGTGTTCTTACTAAAGCTCCTCGGGCCTCTGGTACCTGGATGGCTTACCTTATGGACTGCCTCTCCCACCCCAGTCCTGCGGCGTTTTTCCCTTTTTCTTTTGATAAATGATGGTTTAGTATAATCCACAAGATACTAAGGGTCAGGAGAAAGTGCATTCTTGGCTCATTGTTATTTCCCTTCATTTCTTTGTCATATTTCTATTCCCTGTAAGATTAAACGGCTCCACCCTGAAAACCACCTTGATGAAAACAAAAGCTCCCATGTGGTTCCCAGAACCGAGATAATCTCCCTGCAGAAATATCTGGGTTGCACACGGGCCCTGGCCCTCCAGCCAGCTTTCCGGGGCCTTGTCTTCAAGGGGGTCAGAAAGGCAGTTGCACACTGCACAGCTTGTTTTCCAAGGACAGGACGGAAGGGCCAGGTCTGGTCTTTTGGTGACCTGCCTGCTTTACCCGGGAAGTGTCATTACTCAGAAGTGAACTCTTCTGGGCTTGAAAATGTGTGCGTGAGAGGGAAAGGCCACGTAAGGGCACTGAATTTTCCAAAGTTGAAATCATTCATGTCTTTAAACATCACTGAATTTTCCAAAGTTGAAATCATTCATGTCTTTAAACATCCGACTGATTAAACTGGGGACTTTGGTGTTTAGCCCAGGCAGGTTGGCCTGACTGGGACTGTGTTTGCGGGGGTCAGGCCTGCAACTGTGATGGGGATGATCGGAGGCTTGAGCCCCTAACCTTGGCTTTGAGCAACTCCCTGTGCTCAGTGCACTGGTGCTGTTGAGCTCAAAGAACTTGAATGGGTTCTGTGAATATGTTGGTAAGTAAACTATTTGGTCGACTGATGACTGAACTACACATTTTTAAAAGTTCTTTAAAGATTTTGGGAATAACTTATTTTTAGTTCTCCTTCTAAGGGATTTTCTTGGGCTTTTTTTTCTCCTGCCTGATAGCTAAACGATTTTCTTGTTTGCTTTCTACATCTTTCTGTAGTACAATAGTTGTGGAAATTAGAGGGTCCGTTGGCTGGAACCGTGGGGCGAGTGTGGGTTTATATAATTTGACTTCTTTTCTCTCCAAATCAGTAAACATTTACACATGACCTTATCAAACAGCTTGGGTACCTTTGGTCACTTGAAAGGGGAGCAGCCAGTTCCAGCGGGGAACAGAGACATGGCTTCCGTGTGCTGTGTAAGATGCTGGCTCAGAACGCAAGCCTCCGACTGAGAGTGGGCCTCAGACTAAGTCCTTCGCTTTCCGTGGAACCAGTTCGAGAAGATTTGCATTTTTATAAAGTTTTTGACTTCTGAAGATTGAGGTCTGGATCCAGAATTGAGGAATCCAAAGAAACAAACACTGGATTCTGGCTAAAGACTGACCACTGCTGCCTGAGGTCTTTTTGTCTCCTGGGGACGGTCATTACAGAATTTCATCTGAAGCTTAAACGTCATTCTTTTGTAAGCAGGAAGAAAACAAGTGGATTACTTTTCTGCTTTTGTAAAGTGGCACCAATGTAATATGGTTTGAAAACTTAGGTCTCGGATTTTCAGAGCGGAAACGGAGTTTTGAGGGTGTTTCTGCCCTGTTTTTCTCTCAACCCTTGATAGCTGACAAATTTGAAGCTCCCTTTTTTAAAGAGAATACATGTTTTTCAAAGTTGATACTGAAAAATAATAAGGTTACTGAGGGTTTTGGTAGGTAGGATATGAAAATGACAATATTGTTGTAGCAACCTCACCTGGAAATAACATTTTCATTTTGTCAAACTTAATGTGAGTACACGGAAGCACACCGCGCGGTGTTTAAAGGTCAGGAGTGCTGTAGCTAAGGTTGGCAGACGGTTAACAAAGAAGTAAGAGGCTTTAAAAAAAGTAAGGTACTCCGATGAGGGCTGTACACCTACTTGTGCTGTGCTTAGTCGCTCAGTCGTGTGCGACTCTGCAACCCCGTGGACTGTAGCCCACCAGGCTCCTCTATCCATGGGATTCTCCAGGCAAGAATACAGGAGTGGGTTGCCATGCCCTCCTCCAGGGGATCTTCCTAACCCAGGGATCGAACCCAGGTTTCCCGCAGTGCAAGCGGATTCATTACTGTCTGAGCCCCCAGGGAAGCCCACATCTACTTACCGCACAATAGTTGCTGTCTCTGTATTAATAACTTTTTTATTTTGACTTTCTTTGCAGAGTATCGGGAAAGGGTCATTGTGGTGCATAGACCCAGAGTATAGACAAAATCTAATTCAGGCTTTGAAAAAGACACCTTACCACCCACACTCGAATGTGTTCAATACACCTCCCGCCTCTCCTCAGGCATATCAAAGGTAAGCCGTTCAGACTTTTCTGTTTTTCAAGATCCTTTGTTTGTTTTGTGTTTTGGTCTACTGAAGTTGTATTATTTTAGCAGAGACAGGCACTGAAACTAATAGGCTCTGTGACTTTAAGAATAACTAGAAAATGAGAAAGAAGTTAAGTATTCTTGGAGGCATTACCCATTGCTGTCTTTTCTGCAAACCTTACCGCGTCTGCTGCTTGGGAGAAACGCGTCTCCTGGAAGGCCCCGTGGCGGGTGGAATAACGTCTCCCTGGGTAGAGACGTTTGCGCAGGAAAGTTGACCGCCTCAGCGTCTGAGCACGGGGTGGTTTGTAGGGGTGGGTGTCCAGGAGTGAGCTGGGCGAGCGGCCTCTGCCTCCCCGTCCGCTGAGGGAGAGTGTCTGCAGGTGTTGGAGGGAAGGGCGCCCTGCGTTGTTGCCGTTTCCCGTCTCCATGTGGACGGTGCTCCGGGGCGATGGCTTTGTTTTGGTTCCGTGGTGTTTGCCTCTTCTGGGAAAACAGCAAAGGGCCGTAGAGACTTGGATTGCTGCTCGCGTGCCCCTTTGTTTTCAGGCACTGAGGTTACGGAGCCGTTTTTACAGAGAGAGAATAGGAGGGGAGGTTATGCAACCTGTCACTTAAAAAAACTGGTTAATGTTAGCGTCTGTACAAGCAGGCGTGTAGCACGGAGCCAGCTTTAAAGTGGGTTTTCTCCTGTAGTGCTTGGGCTAGGCGTCTGGCCCTCAGTACTGCCGAAAAGGGTTCTGCTTTTTTCTTTAACGTGTAGAGATGTTTCCCTTGTCACCACCCAGTCAGGAGACGTGAGCCTCGGGCTCCACGTTGGTACCAGCGAGGAACGGCGTGAATTCATAGATGCCGTGGGTTCACAGCCAGCGTCATTACAGACTCTTTCCCTGGACTGAGGGAGCACAGAGGGGGCCCGTGAAACAGCCTTGATGAAGTTCTCGTGCATCCCGGTTGAGAAGCATTCCATCACAGGCCCTGGACAATCAGTCTTCAGCAAGAGACAGAGAGGAACAGCTGGGCCCTCTGAGAAGACTGCTGTACGTCTGCCTTTGCTAGGCGATTAGCGTGATGGTAGCCATGGCAACTGCAGCGTCTCCATAGTAACGCGTAGCTGAGACAGGTGCAGTTGCATCACAAGGCTGTTTGTTGCCTGGCAAAAGGACAGGCCATTAGTACTTAGATATACGCTGTTGCCTTAGAAACAAATAACCCTACATAGCAACTACAGTTGGTTTGAAAGATTTGGGGGGGAAGAAAAAAGGTTGTAGCAGCTTTTGTCTATGTTCATAAAAATCAGTGGAAGCATACTTTATTGGAAATGACAACTTGAGGTCATGTAGCTGTAGGAGATGAAATGGGATTTTCCAAACCAGCCCAGCCAACACTGTAGAAATGTCCAGAAGGGCAGAGCCATATGCTTGGTTTTTTTCCTTGTGGCCATAGGCACTCCTGAAATGGGAGGAAACTGGGACTGGAGTGGAGACTGGCCTGATATACCAAGGTCGTGGGGGAGGGGATGGCCCTCATGATTGGAATAAGTCCCAGATTCTCATTCCTTTTGTCATTCTGCTCCCCTCACCCTCCAAACCCCCACAGCAAGCCCTTCGCTTTGCTCCCAGTTTGCTCCTCGGAAGTATTTCATATCCTTGTGCTTCTAAGAAGTTAAGAACATAAGTGTTATTCTCTGGGTCATATCGTGGGTTCATTTAGACCAGTATTTTGTTGCCAAATGTGACCCCAGGGGAAGCACAGTAATTATTGAATAATTTGAAGGATTATGGTAGAGCTCTAGGGGTTATAAGAGGAATGCACACTCGGGAGAGAGGCTTTACATGCTGGCCTAAGCTTAATGACTTCATTTGATTTTTTAACATAGGCGTAAAAACGCAGACCAACTGGAACTTGTGTGAAGAAGATAATTTCCAAACAAAAACGTGCCAGATCCCAGTCTGTCACATCCAGTTCTCTTCTCCCAGATGACTGAGGGGTAAAAGTTTCCATCTTTACCCATGCCAGGGCTTAGATTTCAGCTTCATGAAGGTTCCTGGCTGTGGGGTGAGAAGACACACCAGGTTCTAGCCTGCTTCTTCCCTGTCTTAACTCTGTAAGAACAAGTCACTTTCTCTTTCCTGGGGACTGCAGTCCCTTCATCTGAAAGCTTAGAGCTGGCTTCGTTGTCCTGTAGTGTGGAAAGTTGTACTAAGGGTCCAAAGTGCTGGATGGTTGGACGATATCTGTACAGCTGACTGAGATGTGTTCGGTTCCGTTTTAAAGCCTTCAGGCCACTTGCGGACGTGACTTAGGGAAGAGGGACAAAGTGAGTCATTAAACAGGGGCCACGCGCGATGGCCTGACACGGTCTGGCTGGGCCTCTGTGACGCAGGGGCCTGTCCACCCCGCAGGACTGCCGTGCGGGGCACTTGGCAGCACCTGAATCTCACGGAGCGTCTGAAATGGTGATTGCACCTGATGGGTGGTTACTGCTAGGACTCGGAGGTGCGCTGGGCAAGGAGCGCTCTGAAGCAAGCAGCCGGTGGCTGGAGACTCTGCAGGGAAGAGGAGCCTCTGAAAACAGCGCCCCCAAACCTCAGCCTCGTCCAGATAGAGTGCCGAATGTTGCCGCGCCGAGCCTCGTGCCCGTTTTCCAGGGCCCGCTCTCGGATGCTTGTGAGAAGCATCGCCCTGACCTCTGTCTTCGTCGTCAGGGTGTCACGCCTGCCCTTCCTGTGTGCTGTGTCCCTGTCTCCCGTTTGTAAGGACGCCTGCCCCTCCTGTGTGCTGTGTCCCTGTCCCCCGTTTGTAAGGACGCCTGCCCTTCCTG
>NW_011494785.1:9917613-9937484 GCF_000754665.1 Bison bison bison | reverse complement strand
CATCAGTGGACACACACACAGACACACAAGCCTCGTCCAGATAGAGTGCCGAATGTTGCCGCGCCGAGCCTCGTGCCCGTTTTCCAGGGCCCGCTCTCGGATGCTTGTGAGACGCCTGCCCCTCCTGTGTCTGTGTCCCTGTCCCCCGTTTGTAAGGACGCCTGCCCCTCCTGTGTGCTGTGCCCTGTCCCCGTTTGTAAGGACGCCGGTTATCCTGGAGTCGGGGCCACCCTTCTCAGTATGATGCAATCGTTACATCTCCGATGATTCTGTTCCCAAATAGGGTCACATTCTGAGGTACTCGGAACCCCCATCATGAAAACTCTTCTGTGGGGTGGGGGTTGAATACACAGTTCACCCCCTAACAGCTCTTAAGTAAGGCATCTCACTGATAAAAATATGGAAAAGCAGAAAGTTAAGGAAGTGTTCAGAAAAGGATGTCATAGGTCTACCTGAATTTGCCCCAGTGGCCAAAGCTGAGACAATTCGAACAACAAATAAATAGCATAGCATTGGGGTTTTAACTCCACATATAAAATCCGTATCTGTGAACCCACATTGATATAAACGAATGCTCAAATAAATAAATGAGAGTAGAGACAAATTTCCCTTATGGAAGAATTGTAAATAATTTAGATATTTGTCCGTTCAAGACATTGGAGTTTGACTCCCTGCCTTTGGAGTGGCTGCAGTTGATGACTTTCTTCCAAAGAGCAGCACATGGAAATGGTGGTGAGAACGCCTGGCAGGTGCTACCTCAGCCAGGTGATCAAAGCTAATACTGTCTGTGATGTGAAGTGGACAACCTGTACCTTTCATACAATGTCAAGAGATTGTCGCTTCACCTTTCTCGTCCCCCTCCTCAGAGCCTGTAACTCCAGTGTAATCTGAGAAAGGTACCAGACAGGGTTTTGTCCCCAAGGGGGAGGGGGTGGAGACATCCTTCAGAATACCCGATCAGCTGGCTTCACAGCTGTCAGCCATCGAAAACAAGGAAAGTCTGAGAAAAGCTGCTACAGGTCAGAGGAGGGCACGAAGACATGGGATCTCTGGGATAGGTTCCTGGGCTTCCCAGGGGACACAGGTGGTAAAGAACCTGCCAGTGCAGGAGACATAAGAGACGTGGGTTCAATCCCTGGGTCAGGAAGATCCCCTGGAGGAGGGCATGGCAACCCGCTCCAGTGTTCTTGCCTGGAGAATCCCATGAAAGAGGAACCTGGTGGGCTACAGTCCATAGAGTCACAAAGAGTTGGGCATTGCTAAGGATAGTTTCCTGGAACAGAAAAAAAGACATTAGGGTGAAACTAGTTAAATAGGAATAATGTGTGCAGTTCAGTTCAGTCACTCAGTTGTGTCCGACTCTTTGCGACCCATGGACTGCAGCACGCCAGGCCTCCCTGTCCGTCACCAACTCCCGGAGTCCACTCAAACTCATGTCCATCGAGTCGGTGATGCCATCCAACCTTCTCATCCTCTGTCCTTCCCTTCTCCTCCCGCCTTCAATCTTTCCCAGCATCAGGGTCTTTTCCAATGAGTCAGCTCTTTGCATCAGGTGGCCAAAGTATTGGCATTTCCGCATCAGTCCTTCCGATGAATATTCAGAACTGATTTCCTTTAGGATGGACTGGTTGGATCTCCTTGCGGTAATAGTAACACACCAGTGTTGGTTCCTCAGCTGTAACAAATGTACCACGGTAACTTAAGGTGTTACCTTCGGGCAGACTGAGTGTGGGGTCCAAGAGAACTCTCTGTGCTGTCTCTGCAGTTTTTCTGTTAAAGAAAAAGCAGTCCCCAGTGCACAGACCGGTTGAGTGGGTCAGTTTTGTGTCCGTGTCCTTTTTGTCACGATGGAGAGTAGAGAGCACAGCAGTTCACCTGACCCATCTGGAGTAAGTGTGAGCATCGCGACAAGACATCTGGAGAGCTGACGGCAGGGGCTCGGCTTCTACCTCATCCTCCCCAACGTCTCCTGAGCTAAACGAGGGACTGCTCTGTAGGTTCTTGGAACTTTATTTCCATGAATGGTCCTCAGCTGTGCTTGGGAAGGGTCCCCGAGGCCAGGCTGCCCACGCAGATCAGCTTGCTTCCTTCCCCAGCATTCGCCAGCGCGATGTTCAGACTCTAGACCTGGAAAGAGGAGGGGAGACGGTGCGTTCGGGCTTCTTGCTTCTCGATCCGTTCAGAAAGTCTCATCTATTTCCATGGTTTTGCTGCCTCTGCCCCTCCTTCGCTCAAGAAACAAGAATTTCTTGTTAAAGGATATGCATGTTTTAATCCTTTTGATATAAAGATCACCAAATTGCCTTCTGATTTTAAACTCTGTTCCAGTCTACACTCCCGCCAACTTTTTAGGACTTTGCCCCTTTGCTAATCTTTCTCCACGGCTGATGGTTAGAGAAACAGTTCCCCAGTGGGTGACCTCCATCTCATGATTTTGTTTCTTTAGAGTGCGGGGCCCTTGAACTTTACAATACTTGGTTCATGTCCTGTAAATAGCAGATGTTCCATAGCAGTGTTTATGACAACAGATTGTTTTTAGAAGTTATCTGTAGGACCTGATGTAGCATCTTCTCTGGGATAGGGGCCCATCCAAAATCAGGTTACAGGAAAAAAAAAAGTTTTAATCATCTCTCACCATAGGTGGGAACAGGTTTTACAGTGAATCAAACAGTATGGTTTGTAGAGTTTCCTGGATGATTTTTTTTTCAGAGAAAGGAAATTTAATAAAATACGCCAGATTGGAGAGCCGGAGCTACCATAGGTGCGTGCTTCCTCGGTATGTCCAGGGAAACCCGAGCATCTTACGTGCCCGTGGTCCACATGACGGGCCAGCCACGGCTGGGCTTTAGATATCGAAAGCTCCTGTTGAGGGGACTGCTGTTCCCCAATGCACCTTTCATTTTCTGTTTAAATATCTTCACTTTAAAAATAATGACAACATATTTTATGTTCTGTGTAAAGTGTTACAGCCTCTGTAACATGTACAGAGTTACAAAAACCCACAAGACGTTTGAAAGCTTCGCAGGTGGCTCATTGGTACAGAATCCATGTGCAGTGCAGGAGATGTAGGAGTCGTGGGTTCCGTCCCCCAGTCAGGAAGATCCCCTGGCATGAAACGGCAACCCACTCCGTGTTCTTGCCAAGAAAATCCCATGGACAGAGGAGCCTGGCGGACTCGACTTAGCTGCTGAGCACGCACAAGACTTTTATTTGCTAATCTAGGTCTGAAGATTTTTTTTCTGGATGACTTTAAAGTTTACGGAATCAAAACATTCCAAGGAAGTTTCTACTGCTCTCACCTAATTTTTTTTTTTAAATAAAGAAAATTCCGAACATTTAAGCTTATAATTTAACTCCTTAAGTTTCCTTTTGCTCCTTCAGAACAGTTAAATGAGCCGCAGAAGATATGTTAATGGCCTCTCCAAAGATTTTGGCCTTTGGGATATTGAGGGTCTTAATGAAAATGGCTGGTTTTAGTGCTGACTCAGCAAAAAGATGATAGATAGATAGATAGATTTTTTTTTAATGTTTTAATCCTGCCTGCTCCCTGATTCTTGTGCTTTGAGCTTATTCTTTATAATCTTTAAAAAAAATGCCTACATAGCAGAGTAATACTGCTAAGGATATAGACGTTGTAGAGAGCGGTCAGTGTGTGTTTGAATCAAGGGCATCACCAGTGATTCCTCACCAGGTCAGGAAGCCTTGGCTGGAGGAGAGGCCCGGTGATGGCAGATGGGGGATGGCCTTGGGGGGAGGCGGGGAAGGGAAGGTGTTTAGGGAACTCATCCTTTTAGACAATTAGAAGATTAGAAAATCCTTAGAATGTTAAGCTTATTAACACGCCCATGTTAATTCCCTCACTAAAATGCTGAATTTGCACACAGCAAGGAATAGCTTATTCATTGCTTGGAGAACATCCAGTAATTTTTTAGCTTATAAGACATCTTTCATTCCAGTTATTCGAAGTGATGTGCATTTGATTGTTGGCAGAACTGCAAAGCCACAAAATAAAATCAGTGTTAACTGTATTGAAGGAGTTTAATTGTTAGATGGTTGTGTCATTGCAACTTTTAGTTCAGTCAAGCGTAAGGAGTGAATGTGAGAGTTTAGATTAGCAGCGTCATTATTACGCATTACACTCCTTATATTTACTTGTAAGCAGTGTTTTTGATGGAAACCATAAATAGCTTTTTTTAAAAGCTCCTCATAGCCAATACACTTATTTGTGTAAGTGTAATTAAAAATGGTGAGTAGGTATTTGGAAAGCATATGCATTGAACTGTAACTGTGTGCTTAATTTTTTAAAGAATATTAAATTAAAAAAATCAGTATGAAGCTTCATTGTGCTAAATATGTAGAAAGTGAAAGTGAATTGCTCACTCGCGTCCGACTCTGCGATGCCATAGACTGTAGCCTACCAGGCTCCTCTGTCCATGGGATTTTCCAGGCAAGAGTACTGGAGTGGATTGCCATTTCTGTGCTAAATTAATGTGGTAAAATGAACAGGGGGTTGAATGACAAGATTTTGTAATAATAGTACTTCATTTTGTTAAAAAGTTGGAGGAGAGGGGTCATAGAAAAGGCTTAAAATTATAGGAATTCACTCTTATATATAAAAAACAAAGCCCATTACAGTGTGAACTTTAAAAATCCATTAGTTAGCTGTAATTTTATTTTTGTATCAAGTCATATTATCTGTGGTTGACTTCCATTCTGTTTTCTGACTTGCTCTCAGAATATTTTTAATCTCAGCATTTTCCCTGCAGTGTGCTGTCCGTTGTATATTTCATCCTCATTCCATCCAACATGGTTTTATTTAAATGGAAAATAGTCTGTTATCTTTGAGCTCTTACACACTAGGTGTATCGCATGGATATTGTGCCCGGTCATCCAATTTCATTCTGTTTTCACACTCACTCTGAAAGTTGAATGTTTAAGCAGTCAGGCTGATTCTATCAGCGTTACTCAGGTGCAGAGTGAAACTCACGGCCCAGAGAGCCAAGCTGAGCCCTTTGCATCCTCTGAACTCTGGGGGTGCCCTCCGCCCATGGTTGGTCTTCCGCCAGCAGAACTGTTTGTTGCTCTTTAAATCTACTAGTGATACATTTCTGTTGATCTAACTCCACAGATGACAGATAATAAAGAGGCTGTGTCTCTAATGCCTGGTCAGAAAGTTGAAGTGTTGGCTGGCTCTCTAGGAGTCTGGGGTCTCGACCAGTTTGCTTCCTGTTTATTTGCATCTTCAAACAGCCGTGGAAGACCTGGCGGATTCCTGGTCCGGCATCTGAGGCTTTGTCAGGGGAGGGAGATGAGTGCACAAGGGGCTGACCTGCATTCTGCGTGTTCGGCAACCCCCTCACCTTCGCAGAGGGGGAGACATCGATCTGCGTGTTGGAAATATGAAAGAGCTGTCAAAACCACGTGAAATCAATGATGTCCACTAGGAAACAACGGACTGCAAGCTCTTTGTTTTGCAGCAGTGTAAAACAGGCAAGTTGTTCATCAGAATAGAAAATTAAAACCAACCATTGCTCCGTCTAGGACTCCCCTTTCTCCAGCTTCTGGCTATACTAAATACTCCTGGATTCTATAGACTAAAAGGGAAGGGGGTAGGGAGTAGAGGTGTGATTAGATCAGACATTGGAACCCACTGTTCATAAAAGATTTGAGGACCGTAGAAGGTGGGGAGAATTCTTGTACTGTAAGTACATTATGCTGTGAATTATGTTGGTCAGAGTAGGTAGTTTTAGGTTATGTTAACTGAAGATGAGTGTTTTATTATGTCAGTAAAAGATGAGAACAAGTGGTGTGAAGATCAGTAACTCCCACTTTCACTGTGGACCAGTCTTCACTGGGACATTTCTGACCAGGTGGGTGGGGGACTCCAAGATACAGAGAAGAGTGGCGAGGCTGGCGAGGGAATCCACGTGTCGCCGTGATGGAGCCGGGAATGTGTGATCTGGAGAAGACACCATCCGAAGTTCAGCCTGCCAGCCGTCTTCAGCTTCCCCTGGGAGGGATTTGGTTCCACTGGGTTGAAGTTACAGGAAGAAAGGTTCAGGCTCCACTAAAGAAAGATCTCCCCCACAGAACAGCATCTACCAATACCAGATGCATACCAGGAGCTGGGTGAGTGTTTGGGTGGGTGGGTGAGTGTTTGGGTAGTGCACAAACCAGCTGCCCTAGTGGTGCTAGTCACGTTGAGATGACCAGCTGCCAGCGTCCCTCGAAGAGAAGGAATTGTTGCCGGGAGAGTCACACGGTCATCCCTCCCGGCCCTCGTCGTCTGTCTCTGGGCCTGCTGAGCCGCAAGCACGGCAGAGGGACGAAGTGTCTCGTGTTTATAGTTCTCTAAGCCCGCCGTGTAGGCTGGAAACAAAACGCAGGGAAGACAGGCGTGGCTTTGTTACTCAGAAACGAGAGGTCAGATTCTTCCTCTTGAAATTGTTAAGGCCAGATTTCAAGGCCGTAATGGGACTAATTTAGTTACTCTGCACTCTGTGTCACCCAGCTCTTGGATTCCTGCCCTGTAATTACCTCTCTTGTTTTAGTGACACTTCTTTGCATTTCCTTCCGTGGGAAGAGAATTATCACTGCCATGTTTTGCCAAGCAGAAGACCATTTCCAAAAGCTGTCCATCACATCGTGCAGGCCTTCCCCTGTTTACCCCTGAGTGGAGGAGCCGCGCCCACCGTTTCTGTCAGTCTCTGTGGATGAGCCAAAGCCAGTCTTGATCCCGTGGCCTCGCTTGTGCGCCAGGCTCTGCTCGCACTCTCACCCTTTAGTTTTTCTTCTGTGAGAGCCACATCACGCTATCTGTCAGACCACCTCGGAGACTCCGCAGGCTGCGTGGAAGGTGCTGGCGGAGTGTGAGGAGCACGGGAATCCCATGTTAATTTCTAACCCTTGCTGGTTTCTCATCCATCTGGCAAGAGCATCCGCAAACCATTGAGACGCATGTTTTAATCCTTATCTACTTAGGTCGAGTTGCTTAATCACGGTTGTCTAAGTTGGGACATGTTCATGGTGTGTTTATCTACATTTAAGTGGAAAGTTTTGTTCAAAGTCTGCTAGCCACCCACGTCTCTCTAACAAACTTAGTTACCCCCCAGTGACCTCCCCCACAAGTTTGGCAAGAATGAAAGTGAATGGGAAAAAAAAAGCATTCAGAGGAAACAGGAGAATTTTAGTGGCTCTCTCCTCTTCCAATAATGATAAAGAGAGCTGAGTTAAGTATCTTAGGATTCTTTTGAGCTAGAAATTGACTCCCCCCCTTTTTTTTCCCTTTTCTGCTCATAGAGAAATCGAGCAGCATAGAGAGATCCCCCCCTCTTTCAAACTTCCCAGCAGAGAACCACTGGCGGTGGTTGTTCTGATGGGCTCTGGAGAGTTCCCCAGCTGCAGACCCCTGCCTGGCCTCACGGTGGTCCTGCAGGCAGAGGGACGGGTGCAGCAGCTGTGACGTCCTCAGGAGGAAGAGGCAAGTTTGGAACAGCAGTGAGAAGGCAGAAAAGCAGAAAAGATCTAAAGAGCTGAGAGTCTCCGGGTGCGGGAACCTCTCCACCTGTCGGCCCCCTGGCCCACGGTAGACCAGAAGGCAGACGAGACGCCCTGTCTCTGCTGAGCTTCGCCCCCTCTGACCAGGCCCTTCTGCCACCCTGGGCCTCAGAGCTCCTGCCTTGTGTGCAGGAACCCAGCCTGCAAACCCCACTTGCCGTCCCTAGGCCCCCTCCAGCTCCTGCAGGTGGTCCTGAAACCTCAGCTCCTCTGTACACTGGTGCCAGAGTTTGGGGTGAAGTTGAGAGGGATAGCTGTGTTGCTCTGCCAGGTGAATGGGGTTGATGCCCTCAGAACCCAGCGTCCCAGCTTGGGGAAGATGGCAGGAAGTTTCAGAGTAAACGCGGGTGTGCTCAGCTCGTGGACGTGTCTTCTGATGGGCTGGTGATGAGGTCAGTAGGAGTCGGCGTCATCAGCTTCCAGGCTTAGCTGGTCTAGGGTCTGCATGCTGTGGGAGGCACCCCATGACTTTTCCCATGGGAGGAGGTGTCAGCATCTGCGAAGCTGAGACGCCGTGTGTGCCCCTTGACAGGGGAGCAGGGCCTTGCCCCCACCCCGCCCTCCCCTAACGAACGACCACCGAAAGCTGCCCGGTAGAACTCAGTGACGGTCACAGAGGCTGGGTGAAGACCGCGTCCTCTGATCCCAGAGAGGGAGGGCATGGAGACCTGTGCCCAGGAGCCCCACAGGGCCTGCCTGGCATCACAGGTTGACCACCATCAGACCGGGCCTGGAGCAAGTCCCAGTTCCTCTCAGCAGGAGCTGCCGGCTAGAACCTTGGCTGGGCCACACACTAGCTGTGTGATCTTGGCCAAGTTACCTAAAATCTCCGGGTAACGTCCATGTTGCCATTCCTCCTGTGACATGAGAACACCTATTTCAGAGCGGCGCCATGTGTATTAAATGAAGTAGAAGGCTGTGTCGGATGTGCTTGTGTCTGGCCCGTGGAAAATTGGTGCATTTAAGTATCTCCTTCCCCACCATTCAGGACTCTCTCTTGATAATTGTACAGTCTTGTTTTTGCATCTGCTGCATACCAGTTTGGCCCCCTGTATTCTGGTTTGCATTGTAAGACATCTTTTTATATTTTCTCTTCCATAGTTTCCTCTAGATTTAACACCTGTGAAAACCAGGATCCTTTGAGAGTTCTCTTCCCCTGTGGTTTCACCCTGCATGCAGGTGTTACTCAATAGACATTTATCAATGATTGCCTTGGAGAGCAGGCTTCCCAGCTGACTCAGTGGTAAAGACCCTGCCTGCCAAGCAGGAGATGTGGGTTCTGTCCCTGGGTCAGGAAGATCCCCTGGAGAAGGAAATGGCTACCCGTTCCAGCATTCTTGCCGGGATAATCCCATGGACAGGGGAGCCCGGCAGGCTACAGTCCCCGGGGTCGCAGAGAAAGCAGAGCCCAGGTTATGAAGCTAGCGCCAGGTGTGTTGCTGGAGTTGCTCAGGGACGCCCTGGAGGAAGTGACCGACTACCCGCCTCCCCTTCACTGTCGGGAGGCAGGGGCCTGGAGGCGGAGGGGCAGCTCTCTGCACCCCCTGCCTCTTGGGATGCTCTAGCTGGTTTGCACAGGGGCTGTTTCTGGCCTTCCGTCTCCTTCCCCGTCTGTCTGCCCAGGCCCTCCTCCAGTTGTCACACAGCCTGACTCTTTGGGACCGGGTCATTCTTGAAGCCTGAGAGACCCATCGGGCGACTCTGGGACAGGAGGGTTATAAACTCCAGGCTGTTGACTCCTGGAGCACCAGACACTGTCAGGACTAAAGGTTGCGTGAGGTGCTGCCAGCCAGGAATCACGCGCTTTGTCTCCCTCATCCTTCCTTTGAAAGGAAGCCTCCCTCTGCTCCTTGCTGAAAGGGGCCTCTGCTGAGCACTTGCTGCAGAACAGAGCCCTTGAAAGTAAGGCGCCCGGCTCTCCCTTCCCTGCTGTAATGGGAACAGTTCTCCTCGCGGCCGGCCGAAGCACTCCACTGTGCGCCTTCACCAGATACATAATCCGGGCTTAAACCTCTTGGCAGCAGCTCGTTAGCCTTCTCCCCCTACATTCCTTTCTTCTCTGGTGAGAACAGAGCGTGTCTCCCCGCTCCTCCAGGTCTTGCTTCTTTCTCCCAGGAAATCTCAGTGTTTCCTTTTAACCCCTCAAGAAGAAAGTCACCCAAATTGCATCCCTCCCTGCCTGCTGAAAGACCATCTTGATTCTTTGTGCTTGAAAAAATCTGTGTTCATAACTCACAAAGGTGTGATGCCACAGGCCCCGGGGTCCTGCAAGAGGTACTCTGGCCACGGATCGCGGCTTGACGCTGAGGACCCCTCACTTAAACAAGGCCTCCTCCAGGCTCCGAAATGGGCTGTTCTTTCTTTTTCTTCTGATATTTATTGTTATTTATCTATTTGGCTGCACCAGTTCTTACTTGCAGCTTGTGGGATCTAATGTTCCCTGACCAGGGATCGAACCTGGGCCCCCTGCATTGGCAGCAAGGGGTTTTAGCCATTGGATCACCAGGATAGTTACTGGGCTGCTGTTGAGAAAGTCAGGGTTAGGCATACGGTAACTCGAATGGCATTTTATTATTCACGCAAGACCTTTGAAGTTCCCTCTTCCTGACCCCCTCTTATCCTTCCCTCTTAGATGCGGAATATTCTGTCGTTACTGTTGTTGAAGTCAAAGTTATAGATAAACCAACCTGACTTTCTCTCATAACACTCTGATGCAGACTGAAACAAAAATCTCTTTCCGCCTGATATTCCAAACTTCCACCAAGTGAACTATGTAATGGTCGTCAGCTCTTCAGCGCTGTATATAGGATTATAGGCAGACCTTGTCGTCAGCTCTTCAGCGCTGTATATAGGATTATAGGCAGACCTTGGAGATGCTGTGCGTGTGGCTCCAGACCACTGTAATAAAGGGAGACACGCAATAGAGAGAGTCGTGGGAATTTCTTGGTTTCCTGGTGCATATAAAAGTTAGATTTACACCTTACTGAATTCTGTCCAGTGTGCTGCAGGACATGATGTCTAAAAACACAATGTATGTACCTCAGCTTAAAAGTACTTTGATTAAAAATGCTATTATCTGAGTGCGAATGAGTCCTAGTATTAGCATCAAAGATCACAGCTCACTGTAGCAGAAATAATAATCATGAGAAAGTTGGAAATATTGTGAGAGTTACCAAAATGTGACACAGAGACACAAAGTGAACACATGTTTTTGGAAAAGTAGCGCCGACTTGCTCGGCAGGGTTGCCGCAAACCTTCAGTCTGTGAAAAGAAAGCGCAGTTACTCGCAAAGCGCAATAAAGTGAAGCATAGTGGAGTGAAGTAGGCCAGTATAAAGAACTTGAAATTTGTTCGTCGCTCCTGCATTGAATCCTAAACCATTCTGGCTTTTGGGTGGGAGGCAGAAACCCTAGCATTTATTGAAGACCTACTAGGCACCAGGCTTAGTATAACAGGCATCATATATGCAGTCAGTCTTAAGTCTTGTAAGGATCCCATGAGATTGGCGTTATCCCTGTTTCCATTTTAGAGGACTGAGGAGACACGGGCAGTCCTGTGCCTGCGTGTGGCCGGTCAGCCGGCTCCCCAGGGGCGGAGCTGAGACTGGAGCCAGCCCTCTGCCTTTTCTGGCTTCGAAGCCGGACCTCTCCCCACCTTCCCTTGGCACCGCGTGCTCACAGCTTTCTGAAGAAATGGGCTCCAGTGCCTGAGAGTCGGGGGTGGGCCTGGCGGGGTTCGATGTCCTAGCGGAAGGAGGGGGTGCCAGGGGCATGAGAGCCGTTTGGAGCCCCTCCAGGAGAGGGCATCTTGGAGGAGAAGGCCTGAGACGGAGCGCGGGAGCAGGGTGGGGAGGAAGCAGAGAGGGGTGTGCGAGGTGTGTGTGACGCAGGGCGTGTGTGTGTGTGCCCGTCTGCGTGTGCACGTGCGCTTGGGTAAGGGTCACTTCTGTTTCAGACAGAACAGAAAAGTAAATACAAACATGGGCATGGGGGGGAATCGTACAGTGTTTTCTCAAACCTGATTTGAGTTTTATGTTTTTGGAGCTATATTTATACTGACCGTTTACCAAGAAGAAAGAAATTCAAAGTTCTCAATATTGAAGGACTTGGCCTTGTTCACAGACTCGACTCTCAGAGAGAATCAGGGTTTGGTTTGGTTTTTTTCCTCTAGGCCTGCTTAAATACCCTATCATCTTTGGAAATAAATGGCCACACCATCTTTCTAACCATTTTCTGTGTGCAATCTTTTAAAAAGATATGTTTGTAGGGAGAACTGACAACAGCTTGCCACCTTTTGGGGTTTAGCATGGTTTTTTGGTCATTGTTAAAGCAATATATTTTGTTGATAGTCTTTAAAGAAAAGCTCTGTAATCATTGAACCGAACCTCCAGTATGCATGAACTGAGTAAATATTTGTGAAGTCAAATGAAATAAATATAATTAGCATCCTTTATTTGACATTGAAGTCATAAAATGGATTAAAGACGCAGAGTTAACTTCATTTTGTTAAGGAACGAGGAAGTGAAGATTCTTCCGAAAATACCTAATTCTGGTTGGGCCACATATATGCAAATTAAACTGTAAATAACGCTCCAAGTAGTGCTGTGAAAGCGTATAGTTGCTACAGGCAAGACTCAGGTTATAGGAAACGGTGAAGCTCTGCTGGGCATTCTGACTTGTGAAGTCTCTGGATCAGCGTTAAGGGAACAAAGGATGGGGTGTCAGAATCACTAGAGGAAACTCTATTTTATTTTAATTTTTGCAGCTTGGAGGGTAATGGCTTTTACCACATGGTGTTCGTCTCTGCCGTTCGGCAGAGCAAGCTGGCCGTGTGGTGCGTCGGCCCCTTTCCTCCGAGCCTGCCGAGCACGGGGTGGCGAGCTGAGTCCCTGCGCTGCGCTCTGCAGCCGCTGCCGCGACCTGTCTGCTCTGCACGGTGGGGTGTATAGTCAGGGCCACTCCGTTTGTCCCACCCTCTGCTCCCATCCCCCCACGTCCAAACGTCGGTTTCTATCTCTGTGTCACAAGAGGAAATTTTAAATAATTGTTGTGGATTTTGATGGTGGAAGGAGCTGTGTGTGTTGGGGTGACTTTTTACCGTGTGCTTTGACTATCTCTCAAAAATAATTATTTTTTCTAAAATGTTTATGTGGATATAAGAATGACGCGACTCTGTTTAGTTAGGTGTACTGTTACCGTGGGGATGTTTGCCGCCTTAAGAAACACGTGACAGGAAGATCGTGCTGAGAGTGGCTGTCCCAGTCATAGAAAGTTGGAGCAGAGAAGAACCTAAAATCGCCCCGTTTGGTTTCCCCAAATGGATCCTCCAGTAAACAGGGTCCAGGGGTGTTAGGACTTCCTTTTGAACATGTGTGGGGTTTTCCACCGTCAGTAGATCAGGAAACGTAGCTCGTTATAACTTCCCTCGTGAGCTAGTCCAGGTGCTCCCCGTGCTTTGTTAAACAGACGCGTTGGGGGCGTGGGGCACACATGGCAACATGTGCCAAGGAAGCCAGTTGGCAACAAGTAATCTAGAGTGAGAGTGTTTCACAGTGTGAGTTGCCACTCGCTAATGGGTTTTGAAATCAGTGTAGGGGCTTACAACCATTCTTTCTTTCTCTTTTTAATGCAAAATAACGGAATAGAGTAAAATAGAAATAGCGGAATGGGCTGCGCATGGAGGAAATGTTACCTGGGAAGCTTTTGTTTCAGCGTGTATGTGGGTTTGTGTGAACTTAGTCACAGTGAAAAGTCTATTTCTTACTATAGCTGATCTAATTCAGTTCCTCAGTTTCATAAGTGAAAACACTGACATCTGTGTGGGTCTCCAGAGCATATGGGGAGTTGGTGGCAGACAGAATTCACATCTTCCTCTTCCTCCTACACCAGCGCTCCCCCAAACCTGTACATCGTCCTGTTTAAAAAGAAGCACTGGTGGAGACAACCCGAATGTCCTTCAGAGATGAAGGGGCGAACACAAGTGAAGCTCGTGAGTGTGGTGAAGGCGTGTGCACGGTGAAGGTGTGTGCACAGTGAAGGCGTGTGCACAGTGAAGGGGTGAACACAGTGAAGGCGTGTGCACAGTGAAGGCGTGAGCACGGTGAAGCTCGTGAGTGCGGTGAAGCTCGTGAGCACGATGAAAGCGTATGCACAGTGAAGGCGTGAGCACGGTGAAGCTCGTGAGTGCGGTGAAGCTCGTGAGCACGGTGAAGGCGTATGCACAGTGAAGGTGTGAGCACGGTGAAGCTCGTGAGTGCGGTGAAGCTCGTGAGCACGGTGAAGGCGTATGCACAGTGAAGGCGTGTGCACGGTGAAGCTCGTGAGCAGTGAAGGCGTGTGCACGGTGAAGCTTTATCTGGCCCTTGAGAGGAGCGATGTTCTCTGCGTGCTGCAACAGGGGTGAGGCTTGAGGACGTTACGTTGGGAGACGCCAGACCCCAAGGAAAAGGCATGATGCCACCCACAGGAGGTCCCCAGAGTAGGTGACCTGAGATGGAATGTAGGCAAGAGGTTCTGATCCCAGGCAGGGCCCTGTGGGCTCCTGGGCACAAGGCCTTTCTCTGCCCCCTTTTCTCTGATTGCAGGAAACAGACTTCCTTCCCCCATGACTTTCCCTGGGCTCCAGTGGGCAGGCTCGAGCTGCTGTTAGTTAGGGATGGGGGAGGGCGTGGGCCTGGGGAGAGACAGACAGTCAAGGACAGCCTTGGGACACACAGACACACACACACAGACACACACACACCCTATCAGTAGACACAGACACACACACACACAGACACAGACTCACACACAGACAAACACACACAGAGACACACACACCCCATCAGTGGACACACACAGACACACACACACGGCATGGGCCTGGGGCAAGACACACAGTCAAGGGCAGCCTTGAGGCCAGGTCCTGCTTCCCTGAGACACAGACTCACACACAGACAAACACACACAGACACACACACACAGACACACACACCCCATCAGTGGACACACACACAGACACACACACACCCCATCAGTGGACACACACACAGACACACACACACCCCATCAGTGGACACACACACAGACACACACACACCCCATCAGTGCACACACACCCCTTCAGTGCACACACACACACACACATACTGCATCAGTGGACACACACACCCCATCAGTGGACACAAACACACACCAGGGTCTCTGAGCTGGTTTGTAGCTGCTGAAACCCTCTCCAGGTGGGAGAAGTAATGATTAACAGTGGTGTGCCGCCCACAAGCGTGTAGACCCCAGACCAGTCGGACCTGAAGGTTCATGATGCCGACTCCTACTCACCCTCACCACCAACCCGTCAGCAGAATATCCGTGAGCTGACCACGCCCTCTGTGAACAATTACCGTAAAGTTTCTCACTGTTCTCCAAGTTGGGACACACGGATTTGAGGGCGTTAGCCTGTTGTGGCCCCTTTTGCCTGACAAAGTAATAAAGCTAGTGAAAGTCACTCAGTCGTGTCTGACTCTTTGCAACCGTGTGGACTCTACAGTCCATGGAGTTCTCCAGGCCAGAACACTGGAGTGGGTAGCCGTTCCCTTCAGGGAGTCTTCCCAACTCAAGGATCAAACCCAGGTCTCCTGCACTGTGGGCGGATTCTTTACTAGCCAAGCCCGAGGGAACCTACTCTCTGCTCCCTCACCCACAGCTCTCTCTGAGGTTCTATTTGGCACCAGTGTATAGAGAAGCTGAGCTTTCCGCCTCAGTTTCCCGGGCCTGAGATGAGGGGATTAGCCAGGAGGTAGTGATATTAAACTAGTCTGGGTGCAGAGTTTCTGTTTGGAACGAGGAAGAACTTCTGGAAATAGTGGTGATGGTCGACAGCAATGGGAATGTTCTCAGGGCATGAATTGTACACCTGAAAATGGTCACCGGGCACATTTTGTTACCTGTGTTTTTCACAATAGTAATGAAAAGAGTCCAGCCACAAGAGAGTGATAATGATGCGTGTGTGCTAAGTTGCTTCAGTCGTGTACAACTCTGTGTGACCCCGTGGACTGTAGCCCACCAGGCTCCTCTGTCCATGGGATTCTCCAGGCAAGAATACTGGAGTGAGCTGCCATGCCTTCCTCCAGGGGGTCTCCTCGACCCAGGGATGGAACCCGCATCACTGCCAGGTGGGTTCTTTACCACCAGCGCCACCTGGGAAGCTGCTCAGCAGAGCGTTTGTTTTGACAGACCTTGTCTTGCTCTCTAACGTCTGTTCCTGCCTTTGGCCTTCCCCTGGGCAGGCCTGGGTTTTGAGGAGTCTCAGGCCACCCGGGCAGGCTTCCTGCACGTAGGGCCCCTGGAGCAGAGTGTCTCCACGCGTGGCCTTGATGCTAGAGCCCCTGGTGGGTGACGACAGCCAGCATTTCCCAGGTGCTGCGTTTGACAGCCGAGAGCCCCGCTGCGCAGGTGACCTGCTCCGTGCTCACAGCTCCAGTTTTCCACCTGCTGCATCTGGATAGGCCTGCAGTCCACTTTTGGAGGGCCAAGCAGAGACGTATTTTATGGTTTTTCTCTTGGCTTCTCCCCTCTCATCAGGTGGTCTTTATCCCCAACCCACTGACACACGGCCTGTTCTCCTGCCCTCTTCCCTCCTCCTTACAACCCGCAGCCTTGCTGCAGACACCTGTGTCAACAAAACGCTGCCGGCAGCAGTGCACACCATCTCCATTCTCCGCTCTGGCTTCACACGTTTGGGGATGAGAGTGGGAAGCATCGGGGCGAAGGGGACATGAGAGCAGGGGTGGCCGGTTACAGTGGGTGTGTGATTATTCCTCGGCGCCACGGTTTTTGCAGCACCCATTGCGGGGTGACTTCCGCCCGTATAAGTTTCTGTACACAGGAGTCACCCATGGGCTCTGTTTCTGGAGACTTGGAGGTTTCTTTCTGGCAGGCAGGCACCCTTTGCTTCCTGTCCCTCCACCGATACTGACGGTCGGCAGGCCTGTGCCCACAGAGACCCTGTCAGAACCGACAAGACAGGAGGCTGGGAGAAAATGCCTCTGCATTTAGCCAGTGAAGATGCTTAACTTGGTTTGCTGGGAGCTAAGGAAGTACTGCAGAAATAGTTTATGGGTTTTTTTTTTCATATCTATTTGGCTGAACCAGGTCCTAGTAGCAGCACGTGGGAACTTTACTCGTGGCACGTGGAATCTGGTTCCCTGACCATCGGGCCCAGGCCCCTGCATTGAGAGCGCAGGCTAGCCCCTGGATGACGAGAGAGGGCCCTGTAGTTTATCATGTTACCTGAAATTGGCCACGAGTGAGGCGGGTAGCATCTCCCTGAATTGGAGGAACAAATACATCATGATATTAACCTCAAAACTCAGCGCAGCCTTGTGACTTGAGATCAAACTCAGGGTTTCTCTGCCTTGACCCTGGTGGTGTTTGGGGCCAGAGAATTCTTGGTTGTGAGGGGCTGCCGTGTGCGTTGCAGGGTGGTTTGCCACATCCCTCCCCCTACCCGCTAGCTGCCAGTACCAACCTGCGCTCCTCAAACTCGGGATGATCAGAAGTGTCTCCGGAATTGTCCTGTGTCCTCTGGGGGTCCAGATCGCCCCTGGCTGAGAACCGTTTGCGACCAGGGTTCTGCTGTGCTCTGAGTTTTAGGCCTTGAGAACTTTGTCAGTTGTTATTCTGGAAATCATAGGAAAGGGCTTGGGTTTTGTTGTTATTGTTAGAGTCCTACCCTCCTCATGTAAAGCTGCAGGTTTTAATGTGTGTGTACAGGGTCACCAACTGAAACATGAGTACCGGGCCCTG
Source organism: Bison bison bison (assembly GCF_000754665.1). NCBI lineage: Eukaryota > Metazoa > Chordata > Mammalia > Artiodactyla > Bovidae > Bison > Bison bison. The sequence goes on along the minus strand of NW_011494785.1, from coordinate 9,920,148 downwards.
GGGTCAGGTGAATCCGTTACCCATGTCACAGCCTTGTACTGTGGTGGGTATTTGGTTATGGTTTGCGGAGTGAGTTTGAGCAAGCTCCAGGAGTTGGTGGTAGACAGGGAGGCCTGGCGTGCTGCAGTCTATGGGGTTGCAAAGAGTCGAAGACGACTGAGCGACTGAACTGAGCTGGGGACTGAGTGGTACCTGCCTCTGCCAGTCGCGGGGCTGAACGGTGTGAGCAGGTTAGTTACTCCCTCTCCTGTGTCTGTCTCCCTCCACATCTAAGTGGAGGGTGAGACCTGCTCTTCTTCTGGTTAAACAGCCATGATGTGGCCAGTTCATCTGCTGAACTCGCCTCATGGGGTGGTTGTTCTGGACCATGGAATTCTTCAAGGCTTCTTTCCCTGTTCCAGAGCCCAGATGGATTCCCAGTTTCCATCTTCCACAAAGCAAAACTTCCATGTCCTCGCCCTGGGCTGGGTGAGCTGGCTTGTTGCGTTAATCAGTCACCCACTGCTCCTGGAGCTCCCGTGGGCCACGCTTCCTGCAAGTTTCTCATGGCGCTCTGATGACTAAGCTGCTTTCCTGTCACCCTCTAGTCTGAAAGGTGGGCTTGCCATCAGTCTACCGTAATGTGAGAATTGCCTCCTATCATCCGTATGAAGTGAATGGTTTAAGCTTCCTGCCTGTTTTGAAGCTCCTCCCACGGCTGCAGAACTAACTGTGGTGATGACTGTTTTGGAAGGCACCGGAACGCACTCTGCAGGAGCCCTGCTCTGAGAGCCTGAAGACCTGGCTTCTTTTTTAATGTTGACAGTGGCCCTGCGTAGCTGTGCACCCTTTCCCAAGTCACTTCCTCTTTCTGGTTCTCATTTCCTGGATTTCTAAAGTGATGCATATAGGCTGGATCATCTCTGAGGTTCATTCTGACTCCAGCAGTCCATGCTTATTATAGTAATAATTGTATTAGAATTATTAAATACTCTTACGTTTTAGAGCTAAAACCCTTGTAATCAGCCGGCCTTTGTGAGGAGGCTCTATTGTGTGTTTTCACAATGGGTTCCCTGCTCACTTGTGCCTGGTGGGGAGACTTGCACAAGTTCAGTGAGGTCAGAGCCCTTTCAGCATTAGAGGCCCCACATAAGGGGTAAACCAAAAGTCTGAAAGATCAAAACACAAATCCTGCCCTGAAGCTTAATAGGCAAGATGCTATCTCTAAACAGACCTTCAATTTCAGACGGCTTCTTTGCACAGGGCTTTTTTTTTTAGAGGTGGGCAGCGGAGTGCCTAGATTCAGGGCACCCATGCATCTGAAGCTGTCGATACATTTCCTGTCCAGTTTAAGCTTTGTCTCCACACCTGTCGTTTCTAGTTTGTATAAGCTCCATCTCCAGCCTTCCAGGGTAGGTCAGCTCAAAGGTGCTGTAGCTAAGCTCCCAGCAAGGGGTACGCAGTCAAGGATAATATCTCTTGGCATATATACGGGAGAGAAATATTCAGAGCATACTTCTCTTTCTCCGAGACAACTCTGCGTATATACCTTTCAGTTGTAGTCTTGCAGGTAAAATCTCACTTTCTCCAAGAAACCACACTTTGAACTCTCACCACACATCAGAATAAATGTCCTGGATCACCTGGATGACACTCGGCAGATACTGCGCTATATTGTGGTCCTTGCGTACTTGTGTGATTACTCTTAAAAGACTGCAATCGTCTTCCAGACGCTCAGTTGTGTTTAACCACCTGGAAAGACCCTGCAGCCCAGGGCGGGCTGTGTGTGCCTTAGACACTGGTGAGCGGAGGTGTAGTGAACGGATGGATCGCAGTGTCAGGAGCTGGGAAGCACTCCGTAAATAGTTGGTAGAACCGGACCAAATGGTAAGTGCTTAAATACGTCACCATTCTCTAAAGTCTTTCTGCTTTATGCGTTTACTTGGGTTAGGAAATAAGATGAAGCTGTGTGTACCTACTGAAGAGCCATCGGTGGCTCCTGCTTATCTGAAGGGACGTCGGGCGCAGCTGCGTTACGGCTCTGAATCTTTTTTTTTTAAGCAGTGTTTACTATTTCTGGCCTTTATGTACACTAGTATAAAAATTTAATTAGCTCCTTTCTTTTCAGTTAATTATTACAGCCCTGTTTGTTTGCTCTCTTGACAGAACCTGTGTTGTGGGAACCAGAGAGATCAATTTTCTATCAGAAAATTCATTACTTTTGAGTCAAGTCCAGTGCGCCTGCAAGCGTATGTGCCGCTCGGGGTGACTCTCCCGGCCGCTAGAGAGGGTCGTGGGTGGTGAAGTGAGCCTGAGCAGTGTCCGGTTTAGTCATCGTCCTTAGGGCGGTATGTGGAGCAAAGTTAAAAGGCTGTACAGGCTGCCCTGGGGGCTCAGTAAGGAATCTCCCTGCCAGTGCCGGAGAAGCAGGTGTGCTCCCTGGCCCGGGAAGAGCACACGTGGCCCCGAGCAGCTGAGCCCGTCACCCACAATGCTGCCGGTACGCGCGAGCCCGGGGAGCTGCAGCTGCTGAGCCCTCTGGCCCCGGCTCCTGCA
>NW_011494785.1:9915202-9917513 GCF_000754665.1 Bison bison bison | reverse complement strand
CCTCGCTCACCGCAGCTTGAGAAAGCCTGCAGAGCAATAGGAACCCAGCAAGCCAGAAAGAAACGAAATTTAACAATAAACAAAAGGCTGTGTAACTCCTGGGATTAAAAATATGCATAGGTCCTATTTATACCTCATCCTTTAGCATTTTTTTTAAGAATTGAGAGTTGAAATTAGGGATTGCTGAGAAACAAGATGGCGGAGTAGAAGGACGTGTGCTCGTCCTCTCCTGCGAGAACTCTGGGGTTGCAGCTAACCGCTGAGCAGCCATCGGCAGGAGGATGCTGGATCCAACCCCACGTCCAAAGGCAAAGGAGAAGGCCCGACAAGATGGCAAGAGGGCAAAATCGTATTTAGAAACTTCATACCCGCGAGAGACGCTCGGAGGGCACAAACAAAATAGTATGAAAAGGCAAAAAAAGAGATGACACTGAAAGATGCACGCCCCGGGGAGGGAGGGGCCCAGTATGTTACTGGAGAAGAGCAGAGAAATCGCTCCAGGAGGAATGAAGAGGCTGAACCAAAGCGAAACAGTGCCCAGTTGTGGATGTGACTGGTGGTGGAAGTGAAGTCCGACGCTATAAAGAACAGCACTGCATAGGAACCTGGAATGTTAGGTCCATGAATCAAGGTAAATTGGAGGTAGTCAGACAGGAGATGGCAAGAGTGAACATTGCAATTGTAGAATCAGCATCATTCAATATCACAGTGACCCAAGTCTATGCCCCAACCACTAATGCTGAAGTTGGACAGTTCTATGAGGACCTACAAGACCTTCTAGAACTAGCACCAAAAAAGATGTCCTTTTCATCATAGGGGACTGGATTGCAAAAGTAGGAAGTCAAGAGATACCTGGAGAAACACATAAGTTTGGCCGTGGGGTACAGAATGAAGCAGGACAAAGGCTAACAGAGTTTTGCCAAGAGAACACACTGGCCATGGCAAATACCCTCTTCCAGCAACACAAGAGAAGACTCTACACATGGACATCACCAGATGGTCAATACTGAAATCAGATTGATTATATTCTTTGCAGCCAAAGATGGAGAAGCTCTATACAGTCAGCAAAAACAAGACCGGGATCTGACTGTGGCTCAAATCATGAACTCCTTGTTGCCAAATTCAGACTTAAATTGAAGAATGTAGGGAAAACTACTGGAGCATTCAAATCCCTTGGGATTTGACCAAATCAAATCCCTTACGATTATACAGTGAAAGTGACAAATAGATTCAAGGGCTTAGATCTGATAGACAGAGTGCCTGAAGAACTGTGGATAGAGGTTGATAACATTGTAGAGGAGGCAGGGATCAAATCCATCCCCAAGAAAAAGAAGCGTTTTGCAAAAAGGCAAAATGGTTGTCTGAGGAGGCCTTACAAATATCTGAGAAAAGAAGAGAAGCGAAAGGCAAAGCAGAAAAGGAAAGATATACCTATTTGAATGTAGAGTTCCAAAGAATAGCAAGGAGAGATAAGAAAGCCTTCCTCAGTGATCAGTGCAAAGAAATAGAGGAAAACAGTAGAATGGGAAAGACTAGAGATCTCCTCAAGAAAATTAGAGATACCAAGGAAGCATTTCATGCAAAGATGAGCACAATAAAGGACAGAAATGGTACGGACCTAACAGAAGCAGAAGATATTAAGAAGAGGTGGCAAGAATACACAGAAGAATTGTACAAATAAGATCTTTATGACCCAGATAATCACGATGGTGTGATCACTCACCTAGAGCCAGACATCCTGGAATGCGATGTCAAGTGGGCCTTAGGAAGCATCACTACGAAGAAAGCTAGTACAGGTGATAGAATCCAGTTGAGCTATTTCACATCCTGAAAGATGATGCTGTGAAAGTGCTGCACTCAATATGCCAGCAAATTTGGAAAACTCAGCAGTGGCCACAGGACTGGAAAAGGTCCATTTTCATTCCCAATTCCAAAGAAAGGCAATGCCAAAGAATGCTCAAACTACCGCCCAATTGCACTCATCTCACACGCTAATATGTAATGCTCAAAATTCTCCAAGCCAGGCTTCAACAGTACATGAACTGTGAACTTCCAGACGTTCAAGCTGGTTTTAGAAAAGGCAGAGGCACCAGAGAGCAAATTGCCAACATCTGCTGGATCGTTGAAAAAGCAAGAGAGTTCCAGAAAAACATCTATTTCCACTTTAGCGATTATGCTAAAGCCTTTGACTGTGTGGATCACAATAAACTGTGGAAAATTCTTCAAGAGAAAGGAGTACCAGACCACCTGACCTGCCTCCTGAGAAATCTGTATGCAGGTCAAGAAGCAACAGTTAGAACTGGACATGGAA
>NW_011494785.1:9912147-9915102 GCF_000754665.1 Bison bison bison | reverse complement strand
TCAAGAAGCAACAGTTAGAACTGGACATGGAACAACAGACTGGTTCCAAATTGGGAAAGGAGTACATCAAGTCTGTATATTGTCACCCTGTTTATTTAACTTATATGCAGAGTACATCATGAGAAATGCTGGGCTGGAAGAAGCACACAGCTAGAATCATGATTGCTAGGAGAAATATCAATAACATCAGATATGCAGATGACACCACCCTTATGGCAGAAAGTGAAGAAGAACTAAAGAGCCTCTTGATGAAAGTGAAAGAGGAGAGTGAAAAAGTTGGCTTAAAGCTCGACATTCAGAAAACTAAGATCACGGCATCCTGTCCCATCACTTCATGGCAAATAGAAGGGGAAACAGTGTCAGACTTTATTTTTGGGGGCTCCAAAATCACTGCAGATGGTGACTGCCGCCATGAAATTTAAAGGTGCTTACTCCTTGGAAGGGAAGTTATGCCCAACCTAGATAGCATATTAAAAAGCAGAGACATTACTTTGCCAACAAAGGTCCATTTAGTCAAAGCTATGGTTTTTCCAGTGGTCATGTACGGATGTGAGAGTTGGACTGTAAAAAAAGTTGAGCACCAAAGAGTTGACGCTTTTGAACTGTGGTGTTGGAGAAGACTCCTGAGAGTCCCTTGGATGACAAGGAGATCCAACCAGTCTATCGTAAAGGAAATCAATCTTGAATATTCATTGGAAGGACTGATGCTGAAGCTGAAGCTCTAATACTTTGGCCACCTGATGCGAAGAGCTGACTCATTGGAAAAGACCCTGATGCTGGGAAAGATCGAAGGCGGGAGAAGGGGATGACAGAGCATGCGATGGTTGGATAGCGTCACCGACTCAATGGAAATGAATTTGAGTAAGCTCCAGGAGTTGGTGATGGACAGGGAGGCCTGGCGTGCTGCCATCCATGGGGTTGCAAGAGTCGAACACAACTCAGCGACTGAACTGAACTAATAGAATATGTAAATGTTCAGTTCAGTTCAGTTCAATTCAGTCGCTCAGTCGTGTCCAACTCTTCGCAACCCCATGAATCGCAGCACACCAGGCTGTGATGTTAAGATAGGCCTTTTCTTTCAAAAGCATCTGTAGAAAAAGGTGTCGGTTCTGGGAGGGCAAGGACCTAGAGTTTTGTTCACTCTTTACCTCCAGTATTGCCTGGTACATGGTAAGTGTTTGGTAAATAGTTGTTAAGTTACGATGCATGAGATAAATACTAACTGGTGTTGCTTTTGATCATTGCTTTCTGGATCCGAGCGTCTCTATGACCGTGTCTCTAAGTCTCCTCAAATAATGTCTTGGATGGTGCTGCTTTCCCAGTGTTGACATGACCACACCTGTCTTCAAGAATTACAGCTCCGGGGCCTAACTTGCCAGGGCCCAGGCTAAGCCTGGTCCCCACGAGGCCCAGGAAATGCCCAGTGCACCTCACACCGCTCCTGAGGACAGGTGGGGGAGGCGCTCCCACTGCGCATAGAGCCACTTGCCCCTCGCTCTGGCACGGGGCAAGGCAGATTAACTTCTGTTGTCTCTTCATGGATCTGTGAAGCTGGGCTGGTGATACCCGCCATCCAGAGTGGGCGGTGGGTGATGAATGATGGTACGGGTCATAAGATGTGAAATACATATATGCGATGTGAAATACATATGTCTGTTTACGATTCTTTTCCCTTCTAGTGGTTTCTTCTCCACTCTCCTCTGTCCTGAACGGTTTACCTCTTACTTATGCAGAAACAGGGCCGGTGGGAGAAAGGGCCTCCATAACTTCAGTTCCTTGGTGCTTTAGGGAAGCCTTGATACGGTGCTGAGTTCAGGGCTAACGCACCAGTGCAGGAAGCACGCATTCCTGGGAGGGAGCCCCTCCGTCTGTGATCCATGCTGTCCCAGGCACAGACTCTAGCCAAGGGTGGCGTCAAGTGCTGGCGATTTGGCCAGATTGAGGATCTGAATGTTTCATTTCATTTGGATTAGAGTGTGAACCCCTCACATGATGAGTGACTAGCGCATTGGCTGTGCAGCTCCAGGGCCTTGCCAGGCTTCAGGACTAGTGGTCTGTCCATGTCCTGGGAGCTCATGAGAATCGCAGGCTCTCAGACATCACCCCAGACCTTCCAGGTCAGAATCAGACAGATGATCGTTCATGTGCACTTTCAGATTTAAGAAACGTGGGGCTGGTGTCTGAGCCACTCAGCGTTGTCCCTGGATTTTCGTGAGCTCTGGTGCTGGGAGGCCGGCTCCTAAGCGCCAGAGGTTCTTGCTGTCCCCTTTGCCTCGTTGACCACCCTTGTGTGGTCTCCAGGGATCCATGCATGTGGGTCTCTGTGCCTCCCTGTGGCTGAGAGATCAAAGGAAAAAGTTATGTAGCTTTTAGCTCTGGACTGAATGCTATTAATCTCCATGTTCCCATGTTTTCTCCCCAAAAGTTAATTCTCTTTTTCTCTTACTACTCATCGCACTATAGCTTTATTTTTCCCACTACTTTGCCTTAAACTGGTAAAGATGTGGGTTTGTATGTGCATATATTCTCTCTCTCTCTCAATTTCTGGATGTTTCAAAACCAAATTATGATGTTAAGGTTATGGTTATCTTCATGCTCCTAGCCGTCTGGCTAGCGATAAATATTTCAAAAGGATAGAGAGGATTTTCTATGTGAAATGAGAGAAATGTCCCCCACCTCTCTGAAAGTGCTAATGGCATCTCTTCTGGAATGGAACTGATCTAGCTAACTGAAAAAGAAGAAAGCTTCACAGGTTTCTTTGCCGTCCATCGGTCAGCTCACTTTGGGGCTGTTACTTGGATATTGCTGAAATTAGCCAAGTTGGAAAGCGGGTGGAGACGCTTCATTCTGCCTTCGTTTTAGTCTTGAGTGCTCGCACACGGCACGTGCGGAGGGCTCGCCACCAGATGTTTGTATGATGTTGGCGGCAGGTTGCAAAACCACATTAAGCTGCAT
>NW_011494785.1:9911154-9912004 GCF_000754665.1 Bison bison bison | reverse complement strand
GATGGATGGATGATTGAAGGGATGGATGGATGAATGGATGGATGGATGATTGAAGGGATGGATGGATGAACGGATGGATGGATGATTGAAGGGATGAATGGATGATTGAAGGGATGCATGGATGATTGAAGGGATGGATGGATGATTGAAGGAAGGGATGGATGGATGATTGAAGGGATGCATGGATGGTTGAAGGGATGCATGGATGGTTGAAGGGATGCATGGATGATTGAAGGAATGGATGGATGGATGATTGAAGAGATGGATGGATGATTGAAGGGATGGATGGATGAATGGATGGATGGATGATTGAAGGGATGGATGGATGATTGAAGGATGGATGGATGGATGATTGAAGGGATGCATGGATGATTGAAGGGATGCATGGATGATTGAAGGGATGGATGGATGATTGAAGGAATGGATGGATGGATGATTGAAGGGATGCATGGATGGTTGAAGGGATGCATGGATGGTTGAAGGGATGCATGGATGATTGAAGGGATGGATGGATGGATGATTGAAGGGATGGATGGATGGATGATTGAAGAGATGGATGGATGATTGAAGGGATGGATGGATGAATGGATGGATGGATGATTGAAGGGATGGATGGATGGTTGAAGGGATGGATGGATGATTGAAGGAAGGGATGGATGGATGATTGAAGTAATGGATGGATGGATGATTGAAGGGATGGATGTATGAATGGATGGATGGATGATTGAAGGGATGGATGGATGAATGGATGGATGGATGATTGAAGGGATGCATGGATGATTGAAGGGATGGATGGATGATTGAAGGAAGGGATGGATGGATGATTGAAGTAATGGATGGATGGATGATT